>NC_056733.1:622936763-623536763 GCF_019279795.1 Protopterus annectens
GCCAGCATAGTGTGGCTGCCCCTCCTACTTTACTTCCTCACTTTCCATTTTAACCTCATTGATTTCTTCTATAATGCATTCATAATACGCTGAAAAGATATTTACAAAGGCTAAGGAAGCATTTTGCTGAGCCACACCCCACTCTTGAACCAAAGTATCATCCAATTTTCCCACCAATGGGTGAATTCTCACCCTTAGGCCTCTAGGAGTAATATTACTTTGGTAGGCCCTAAATAGCTTCAGGTGCCATATCTGGGTTCGTAGATTTTTCATTAATGTACCCATTTTTTGAACAGTATATTACAGCAGTTAACTGGATCCATATTCTCCACTGTTTTCCAATCATTGTGTCCTTTTAGACCAAAGACTTGAATGTCATTTTTGTCCGCACATAACCCCTGTAAAATGGTATTGAGATCCAACCCCTGTAAAATGGTATTGAGATCAAAGACCATTTTCTAGCCACAATACAATTTCAGGTTTATGACATCAGTTGTGGATCAGATTGGGTAATCTGGGTAATCTATCTAGCCTGTTGCCACTGCCACTCATTTTATGTAGGACAAACATCTAGACCCCTTCGTCTTAGAATATCTGAACATCTAAGTGATATTTGAAATGCATCACCAATGCATTATATAGACATTGTCAGTTACACCAGTCTGCTAAGTTTACTTTTACAATTATTGATAGGATATTGGATAAAGTATGCAAATGGGGTATGGATTCTATACTCAACTATATGGAAAAGAAATGAGGATCATTGTTCACACCTGGTTTTAATGATTTTTAAATTATAGCAGAAATGACATCACAGGAGTTTGTGTGTTCCATACACTACATCGAATTTTCACTAATTCGAAATGGTGCATGGAATGAGCAATGTCCTCCACTATGGTGCGATGGTCACGAACCTTAGGGTAAGGGGATAGCTTTAACTATCCCCTTACCCGTGCCCTAACCCTAAGGTCCGTGCCTATCGCACCACAGTGGAGGACATAGCTTGTTTTTTTGTCCACCACTGTGCTGCATTTTTTTTGCGTTTTCAGTGAAGTGTACTTGCGCAAAAGTTCTGCAAAGGTTCACTAACGAAACTGAAGTGAGGCTTCATATTACAAGTTCGAAGTAGTGAACTTTCGTTCTTATAATGGAATGTGTGTGTGTGTCTGTGTGTGTCTGTGTGTGTCTGTGTGTGTGTGTGTGTGTCTGTGTGTGTCTGTGTGTGTCTGTGTGTGTCTGTGTGTGTGTCTGTGTGTGTCTGTGTGTGTCTGTGTGTGTCTGTGTGTGTCTGTGTGTGTCTGTGTGTGTCTGTGTGTGTCTGTGTGTGTCTGTGTGTGTCTGTGTGTGTCTGTGTGTGTCTGTGTGTGTCTGTGTGTCTGTGTGTGTGTCTGTGTGTGTCTGTGTGTGTCTGTGTGTCTGTGTGTCTGTGTGTCTGTGTGTGTCTGTGTGTCTGTGTGTGTCTGTGTGTGTGTGTGTGTCTGTGTGTGGAAACCGATTTGACATTTTATAAGATGGCACAATAAAAGATTAAGTTTGGATGCAGCCTGTTTGTACTGGCCCCTTTTTTTCTCTAACCATTTAAATCTCTCGCGTCCTAGGATGTACCTTGAAGTTGCTTCCATTCAGTTGGGTCTTTTTTTCACGGACTTTTAGTTTGGTTGTGATGTGGTACATCAGCTAGCTGGGGGGAATTTATTCCTGTTCAGTACACTCTTCTTTTTTTTTTTTTCTTGTTAAAGCGGTTAAGCCTTTCTTCTGGGTTAGATGGGGGGGGCAGCTTTTGACGAGCTACATGTCAGGAGGTGCGGTGTTTAGTAGTCTGTCACACAGCAGTTCTGATAGCAATACAGATTAGGAGAGCATTTCTTTCCAGGTGGTCTGTTAAGACAAGTGTTACAAGAAGAATCTTACACTGCATCACGTAGTGCCCCCAAAGTGCATTTAAAACCAACAGTGGCTGTTTTTCTTTGCCAGCTTCAGGGTACCAGGCCAGATATGTAGCCCATCACTAACCAAAAAAGTGACCAGCTCCTTTACAGTTCTCCCTGTTTCTTCTGAGACTTATCATTCTTGTAACCCCCTTCTGGTTCAGACACGTGGCTCACTTTGACTATTTTTCTTCTACACTAAATTCATAGTTTCACCTTCATGCAGACCTCACCTAGATGTTAATTCAGACAGGATGGCTTCTCCAGTTTCATTGATATCCTACCTCCCAAAACTTGCAGGGACACCTTGATCCACCTGTCATAGATGACAAACGGTGGAGCAGAACCCTTTATAGTTGTCATGTATCTATAGCATCTCTAGCCCCATGTTCAGTAGAGCCATTACCAGTCACAGTGGGAATGAACTCCTATTCTGGAAAATTGGACAAATACAAAAGGGACTTAATACAAACTGCAGAATAGAATAAGATTCTAATGAGTGTAAATTAACGTGTGTGCCCAGTAGAAGACTGGCAGGATGTAGAGCTCTGTACCAACGTAACTCTGGGGATTTTGGTTACCACTATTGTCAAAGTAATGTGCTTACAGTAGGAGGTGGTGATGGTGGTAGTCTGTATTGATTTGCTGCATACATTAACTTCATTTGTTAAATGAAGGCCCAGAAGTATCTGCTTATCAGAGAATGAGAATGGACTTCCAGATTTTTCTGCTTTCTAATCTGTATTGATTTACTGCATACATTAACTTCATTTGTTAAATGAAGGCCCAGAAGTATCTGCTTATCAGAGAATGAGAATGGACTTCCAGATTTTTCTGCTTTCTAATAGAGGATTGCAGTACTTCATATAGATTCATAGGTTAGTACTAGGCTAACTGCCCTTGTGAGCCATTTTAAGCCTAGCCAATTATCCCTTGTGAGACTCAAACCCTGCACGTTGTGTTTGTAAGGCAAACACCTTAACCATTAGGCCACACTCCCAACCTTGCATTGTCATTATTTGGAAGAAAAGGTGGATGTAAATCTGGACAGTAAGAACAATATGGCCAAGGTTGTGGAATGTGTAGTTTGTCTTGCAATGTTTTTATAAATTTGCAAGTAATTGCATTAATAACTTGCACACTTGTTAACTAGGGTAGAAAACTGATGTTGGGCCATTTTCAGGTTCAGCCAAGGTATTGAAATTGTACACAGTGCACCTGAGGCATGCTTGAGGTGTACAAGACTGTATATAATGGGTATCAAATTGCAATACTGAGATTTACAGTGGTAAAGGATGTTTTTTAAAGTATGCTGTCAGCGTTGATTCCTAGTAGAAATTTTGTAGCAGGAGGTTAATGGACCTTCCTCCAGTCTGATGGCTGAATGGATCTGAGAGATGTAACACATGCAGTATTTACACTTGTTTATTGAGGTAAGACTTGTGATATTTTTACTGAAGGGGAAGAGGAGGTTTTAACAAACTAACAGGATTGATTTGACAAATGTTAGACATTCCAGTTTAATTTGTTTCATTTCTTTTAGCCAAAATAACTTTGTGGCTATATTGGATCTGCCAGAAGGGGAACACCAGTACAAGTTCTACGTAGATGGGCAGTGGACACATGATCCTTCTGAAGTAAGTTAACATTTTAATTGTATCACTTTATGGTAGATCTGTACTCCGACCCACTGCAAATGTGACAAATGGACACATTTGAAAAAAAAAATTGAATCTGCAACCTAGATTCCACCACTTCCCATTTTTAATTAAGTGAACTTGCTTCTCTTCAGAGCTCTCTTCCCACTGCATATATACACCACCCATTATGTAAAGTGGAGTACAGTGCAAAACTTCTGTGAAGCACTGTCTGCCCAGTGTTTTGTTTGCATATGTTAATTTTGTATGACTTTTATTCTGATAGTTGGTCAACCTGCTAAAGCTGACTTGTTACTCTTGGACATATCACTAGAAAAAAAGCAATATTTTTATCTGTTGCATATCGTCTGCTCAGAGGTGATTTCTGCTTAACATACAAGGCCATGTCAAACCCAGAGCTGTTGGACATGCTACAGTTAAAGAAATCGCAGTCCCTCAGCCACATGCTCCAGGGATCTAAACCTTATCCCAAAAAACAAAACATGCTGGAGGGATAAGGTTCCAGACCCAGAGACTCCCCAGACTCTGGAATAGATTGCCCATACATGTCAAGCGGAGTGCCTCTTTGGCCCTCTTCAAAAGGAACCTTGACGATTGGATGGGAGAAAGGAAATTCACCCCGGGGATCACGTCGGTCACCGTGCTAGACAGGGGTCCAGGGAAGTAAATGGTGTGGGAAGAAATAGCCAGGGAGTTGTTATGGCTAGGCTTGTATAGGCCTTAGGGCTGATAGCCTAGTACCAACCTATGAACCAGCTCTTTATAAAGCTCCATGTGTGGAAGTGGAACACTTCTTATTACAGTGCTACATTGGGTATATGTCTTGTCGTCATATTAGAGGCACAAGATCCGATATGGAGAGTCCTACTCATAAAATTAAGCTGTTTATCTAAAGTCTGATTTTGTGATGTCACTGTTTGTGTTAGCAAGAAGGCTTGCACATTTGACATGGGGAAGTTGTCCCCTGCACAGTCGCATGCTTACTCAAATCCATTGCCCCTCTGAATTGAGGGATATACTGAAGTACCCCAGCTCTAGAGTTGCACTTCACTATCTGAGTCATAGTCCCATTTCTCAGACTTTAAATGGACATGTATGCAGTTCAGCTGTGTGGAATTTGCATAGTTGCAGATGCATTTGAAATGGTTAAATGGCCATAATGGCAGATGGTATCCACATTAACATTGTTACAGTTCTACAGTTTTGTCTGGACTGTTTGCCATTGCCTAGAGCTTGGTAGTTATAAAACCTGTTCTGTTGGTGAATAGTTCCATGAGAGCCACAGCAACACAAGCCTGGATCTTCATGGGCATGAGTCTCTAGTGTGCACTCTTCTGAGCAAAAGCCCCTTGGTGGGAAAGCTCATCCAGTAGCATAGCCTTCTGGCACAATGAGGGGGTGCAGTCAGCTGATCCCAGTTGCTCTTTAATGCAATACTGACCCTTAAAAGCCAGTATTTTGTTTTTGTAGTGAAACTGGAGTACTGTAGCGCTCTGTGTGTGGTTTAAGCAATTTGCTACAGTTTAAAAACATTTTAAGCTAAAACATGAGTGCTGTAGTGCTTCATACAGGCAGGGTATAAACTGTAGTTTGCTGCAGTTTAACTATTTTTTTTTTTTAAATATGTTAAAGGGGGGTTAGGGCAGGGAACAAAGAGGGCCTGAGGGGGCATTTCATGCATCTGGCCACCTGGTTTGTCCATGTTTTTTTTTTTTTGAAGAGCTGAGATGGTGGGGTGCTGGTTCATAGTACTGGTTGAACCACCTGGCTCTTGGACTGATCAGCTTTGTAGGTACTATATAGTGAGCACAGATCTGTTAAGTCGAACCACATGCCCCTTCTTTGGGGTTTGTTTGAGCAGCAAATACAATATTTGATTTTCTATGCTCAAGTACTATATTGTGACATCTGGTCTATATTAGATCACCGAACACTTAAAAGCAACTCCTGTTAGTTCTAGCTCAGCTTCACTATTGAGGTGCAGTTCAGATTTGAAACAAATCCCAGCTGATTGTCAAGTCATTGAGATTTTGAGTAATAAATAAAGGTTTGGGTGAATGTTTGACACTAGACCTTTCCTAATTAGCCAACAAGATACATAAAGTTAATTATGAATTTTATTTGGTAGTTGCTTCCTACTTTTGAAAAGGGCACATATTTGAGTGAGTGACTGGTTCTAGTAAGATAGCAGCAAGATCAGAACTGAAATGGGTTATAAGAATTGGGGCTGAAGTCAACTTAGAGCTGAGAATCTCAATGAGGAACATTTTTATCCACTTTCTGCAAAATTATCCTGTCACAAGACAGTATATGGGACAGAGAGTGCAGGGTAATCAACCCAATTGGTCACAAATCTCAGGAAACTTATCAAGGGACAATTCCCAAATAATGGGGAGGGGTAATTGAAACAAACACTTAAAACACATTAAAAGAATGAAGGCAAAGTGAAATATTGGACATAAACTGTATCTAAGACCTCTTAACTTTGGCAGGTGGTGAAACAGCAGAGTACAACCAAATGATTCCCAAAAATTGCCATACAAACTTTTCAGCAAAATAGGTGAAACAAAAAACATCAGTCTCAGCTGCCTCACCCAAAAAACTTAACTGTTCAAACCACCAGGACTTGATGAAGACTCCTCTCCATAACATAATGAACTATTTCATGCTATTCTGAAACATTGGTTAAAACCTAAATAAACATGCTGCTAAGACTGTGTGCAGCCCAGACTTCCATCTGCAGTAGCTTTGGATACATGATATAACATCACCTGTAGAAATTGTGTTCTAGTAATTTACGTACAGCTCTGATTATAAATATACCATGTAGTGTCAAACAAGCTAGTTGAACAAAATTCAGCATTCCCATCACTATCTACACACCCTGATTTTAAACCTGTTGCTGAACTATGCCCACTTAAATGCCTGAAAGGAGCATTTATCAACCAATATTTAGTGTGTAGTAAAATCTTGTATTAACAGACGAGAAACTTTGCTTCTGACCACACTACAGCACACTTTATCACAGATGTCCTTCAAGAATGCAACTGCAGTCCTGACATATGGGTTGTCCTGCCTCGGGCAGCCCTTCAGTCGGCCGGATTCCAAAGTCTGGGTCCGGCGTCGGCTGATGTTGCCTCCTCCCCGACGTCAGAGCGGCTGGGGTATAAAGGCATCAGCCGACGCCATCTTCAGTCTTTCTTGCCGCGCGGTGCCCGAAGCAGTTCGCAAGTGCCGGTCGGTCAGCTCCTGTGTTTTCAGTTACTGAAGTAATCTAAAAGCTAAGTACACCGTTGGGGAACATTTTTTCTGGTCTCAGCCGATGTCAGAACAAATTGAGAAAGTTAATAATTGTTTGTCTTGTGGTAAACAAATACCTCATAAGGACTTCCATTCTTACTGCCTCCCTTGCCTGGGCTCAGACCACGACATCTCGGCCTGTGCTGCCTGTGCTCGCTTTAATAAGCGCACTCTCAGGCGCCGGGCAGAATTTGCCGAAGACTTTTTTGGCGAATCCTTCGCTTTCATCATGCCGTCGGAACAACCAACAGCACGAACTACCAAGAAACGCAAGGACTGGGACCGATACCTCGGCCCGCGTCTTCCACCGATACTACGCCTAAGCCCTCAGAGTGCTCCGGCCCCTATGGAAGCAATCATTCAACCGCTCCAGGCCGACGACACCACGTTAACACACTCTTCGGTCTCGGAGACTACTCCGGTGCCGGTTGTTGATTTTCCTCCAGAAACCAAAGTTCTCGATCTACCTGACACCATTCCTGTGGACAAGGTTACCCCTGCACGTGGGGCAGCTAGGCCTCCTGTTTCCATGTCCATCAAGGCCTTTGCATGTGCTAAGGCTGCCAGCCAGGCCAAGGCCCATCCTAAACCTACCTCACAGGCCCCTCGTCTGATAAACAGATCATGTCTCTTGCTGCAGATCTAATCTCTCTTATCAGGGGGTCTCAGCCCCACCCAGACAGAGGTTCTCGGCTACCTGCAGAAAAAAGGCCTAGAACTGAGCAGGCAGATAACCTCTCTTCAGATGAAGCCTCTGGGGATTCAGAACATTCAGATATCCAATAAGAATCCTTCCAGGCCTATGAGGACTCTGATGCTGAGGAATCAATTCCCTCTGCCTCTCCTCCGAAGGATTTCTCTTTCGGTGAAGTCCTCCACTCCATGAGGGAACATGGCAGGGTCAGGAATTTTCTGATTCTAGGAAAAGGCTTCGTACCTTCCTCAAGTTACCCCAGCACAGACCTTTGGCTATACCTCAAGTTTTGGGGGTCCTGGATGATGTATACTCAGACTCCAGTGCTTCCCCTGATTCTCTCCCTCCTGCTCCTGTCAAGCCGGACAGATATTACAGGGTCCCTGACACTCACAAGCATCTCTTTAAGGCCCACTCTGTGGATCTAGAAACTATTTCACAGGGCCCCAAAGGAGTGGCTACCTCCTCAGCCAAAAACCCACTGCCTGCAGACAGGGAAGCAAGGTCCCTGGAGAGATGGGGTAAAAAAGTTTATACCTCTACCACCCTTGCCATGAGGTCACTTAACTGCCTTTTTCATATGTTTCAGTACCAGGACTATTTACTGGATGATTTGCAGAAAGCTAGCCTCTCCTGAGCCTATAGATAGAAAGGCATTGCAGGATTTAGTTCATAACACTCAGCAGGTTAGCAACTATTTTCTTCAGTGTAGTTATGATGCATTGGAGGCTTCATGTAGGGCAGCTATGACGGGGGCTGTTATCCGTAGACGTGCTTGGTTGAAAGAGCAGCCACTGCCGGATCATGTTAAAGTAAAGCTACTGGATGCACCTCTGGATAAACAGAAGCTTTTTGGTGCTAATGCTCAGGATGTGTTGAAATCTATTGAGGAGAAGGCAAAATCAGTACAGACAGTAAAGGATTTCCTCCAGGTTCAGCCTCCCAGATTCAGCAGGAATTGGCCTTCAAAGAATTGGTCCTTTCCAGACTCAGACAAGTTTCAGCAGGAATTGGCCTTCAAAGAATTGGTCCTTTCCAGACACAGACAAGTTTCAAAGGGGAAAGAACAGGCGTGCACGAGGTAGAGGGCAATACAGAGGCTCCTACAGGGGCCGCCAATGGCAACCTCAAAATCAGAGAAGTGGCACAGGTAGTTCACCTGCACCACAGGGACAATCACAATGACTTACCTTTCACTCCGCCTACCAAGGCTCTACCTCTAGGGGGGGAAATTATCTCTATTCTCAAAGAACTGGCACTTTATAACACAGGACAATTGGATTCTGGACATAATAGACAGAGGTTACAGGTTCCACTTCCATACTTTACCAACAGGACAAGGCATGCCAAACCTGCCACAAAATCAAAGGGCAGAGGCACTCAGAGAAGTCTCAAAGCGGTTACAAATAAAAACAATAGAGAAGATTCCTCCTCGGGAACAAGGCCAGGGATTTTACTCTTTGTTCAAAGAAAAGCAATGGAGGCCTATTTTGGACTTGTCCACTCTAAATACTTTTCTCATGGTGCCAAAATTCAAGATGCTGACGTTACAGCAACTTCTTCCCATGCTGGGCAAAGGGTCTTGGCTGGTTACGCTGGACCTCAAGGAGGCATACCTGCATGTCCCTATCAGACAGTTGCAGAAGATACCTCAGATTTCTTGCAGGAACAGAGCACTATCAATTCTCAGCATTGCCATTTGGCTTATCTACTGTGCCCAGAGTATTCACGAAATGCCTGGCATCAGTAGTGGCACATTGCAGACTCCAGGGGATTCAAATATACCCTTACCTGGACGACTGCCTCATACAAGCAGACAGCAAACAAACCTTGATAAAACACTTGGATTATGTCATTCAGTTGCTACAGGCTTTGGGATACACAGTCAACATTCAAAAATCAAGACTACTGCCATCCCAAGAGATTATTTTTCTAGGAGCAAAGCTGAACACACAGCTACAAATGGCCTTCCTCACAGAGGAGAAACAAGAGCATTTAACAGACTACTTCAAAGGCCTAGCAAAACTAACCCACCTGACCACAAGGAAGACCCTGCAGGCCCTGGGGTTCATGGCATCTTGCATTCTTCTAATCCCTCTGGCAAGACTACACATGAGAGAACTACAATGGTACCTCAAAAGCTTGTGGTCTCAACACAGCCACAACATAGAACACAATTCCACTCATACTATGCCTGCAAAGGGAATTTTTATGGTGGGCTCAAGCAAGTCACTTAAACGAAGGCATGCTTTTCAACAAAGCTCCAACAAGTCAAACTATTACAACAGACACCTCAGACCATGGATGGGGGGCGCACATGGACGGCAGATGCATTCAAGGGCAATGGACTCCCATGGAAATGCATCAGCACATAAATCAAAAAGATGTTGGCAGTGATACATGCAATAGAAGCCTTTGGAAAATCTCTTCAGCAAGATCATCTACTAAGGACAGACAACACCACTGTCATGTGGTACATAAACAAGGGGGCACTCGCTCCTACCCCCTCTGCAGACTAACAATGACGCTTTGGGAAAAGTCCCTGAAACTGAACATCTCCTTGTAATCCCAGTTTGTTCCGGGCAAGGACAATGTTCTGGCAGACAGGTTGAGCCGAAATGTCTTGGATCCACACGAATGGATGCTACACCCACGCATTTTCTCACAAATAACTGCATGGGGAAGACCAGACATAGACCTCTTTGCATCTCATCTCAATCATCATCTGGAAAGGTTTTGCACAAGGATACACCATCCTCTAGCTTGGAAAACGGATGCTCTTTCCTTCAGCTGGAATGCCCTAACAATTTATGCATTCTCTCTCCCCTACCTTTACTCTCCAAGGTGTTACTGAAGATCAAGGCAGAACAACCAAGAGGAATCTTGATAGCTCCAGACTGGCCAAGGCAACACTGGTATCCACTGCTACTGAGCATAACTCACACCAAACCGTGGCCCCTGCCTCAATGGCCTCAGCTCCTGCACAACTACAAAACTGTTCATCAGAATCTGCAAACCTTAAAGCTGACAGCTTGGAGAGTTCCATGACTGGGATCCATGACTCCCTCTCCAAAAAGTTCAGGAAATTTTGTTGGAGGCACGCAGACCTTCCACCAGAAAAACCTATTCGGCTAAATGGAAGAGATTCATCTGGAATGTCAAGGGCCAGGATGCATCACTGATGAACATACCTCTGATATTAGAATACTTGGCAGAAATGTTTCACAGTGGCCTCTCATACTCTTCCATCAAAATCCACGCTTCAGCTATCTCGGCACATTACAACTGTGATCCACCTGTGTTTTCGCATCCCTTGCGAAGACGGTTTCTAAGGGGTATAAAGAATATCAAACCTCCAAGGAAACAACCAATTCCGGCATGGGACCTCAATTACGTCTTGGAAAAATTAACTCTTCCTCCCTTTTGAACCAGCAGCATCTTCAGAAATGCAATTTCTCTCTTGGAAAATGGTTTTCCTGTTTGCAGTCACCTCAGCAAGAAGAGATACAGGCCCTCATGGCAGTCCCTCCTTTTCTCATCTTTCATCAGGACAGAGTTTCTCTTGGGACCAATCCTTCCTTCATGCCTAAGGTGATATCCAGAGTATCTCTAAACAAAGCAATTCACCTGCCTACTTTCTTTCCTAACCCTCAAAACAAAGGAGAAAAGCTGTTGCATACGTTAGACGTTCACAGACAACTACGCTACTACTTGGACAGAACAAAGTCTACCAGGAAGTCTGACCAACTGTTTGTAGCCTATGCTGCTGGAGCACAAGGAAAGGCAGTCACCAAGCAAACCATCTCAAAATGGATTGGACACTGCATCAGATTCTGTTACTCTTTCCATGGAAAAAGTGTGCCAGCTAATATTAGACCACACTCCACCAGAGCTATGGCCACATCCACAGCCTTTCTAAGAGGAGTGGCTACAACAGATATTCTAGAGGCTGCTATATGGAGCTCCGTGCATACATTTACCAAACACTACAACCTGCCATTATACTCCAGATCCCAAGCAGGCTCTGCTTCGGCAGTCCTGCAGGGCCTTCTAGCTACACCATCTCTTAGTCCTACCACCCCCAGCTTGGCTATGGTATTCCAACCCATATGCCAGGACTGCAGTTGCATTCTTGAAGGACATAGTACAGTTTTGTACCTAGCATAAATGTAGATGTCCGATAGATATGCAACTGCAGTCAGGTTTTCCCTCCCTCCTACCCCTCTGCTTTTTCCCTTGGGTCCACCCCCCCCCTTTCCTATAAGCTGGGGATATCTGTTATGGTGTATCTGTTTATTACTGTTGTGCATGTCTGGATTTTTTGTTTATCCATTCACAAAATTTAGCCTTCCTTGGAGGGCACCTGGCATCTGGGGCAAGAAACACTGAAGATGATGGCGTCTGCTGATGCCTTTATACCCCAGCCGCTCTGACGTCGGGGAGGAGGCGACATCAGCCGACACCGGACCCAGACTTCGGAATCCGGCCTACCGAAGGGCTGCCTGAGGCAGGACAACCCATATGTCAGGACTGCAGTTGCATATCTATCGGACATCTACATTTATGGTAGGTACAAAACTGTACTTTTCACAGTTTACTGTATACTTGGATGAGTATAATGTGGACCAAGGTAAACGTGCAGAAACAGTATTCCGGATCCGAAATAGAGAGCTTCTGAAATACCTTTTGCATAATTTTGTGACACCCTTGCTTTTATAGGTGACTGCACACAAACTAGTACCACATGGATTAATGCTAGTGTCACCGCTGTTACCAGTGTACTGCCTACAGCTGTTCCACAAACTAATGTGTAGATGACACTTAACTCCTTGCAGGTATAGCTTTGCATAATGACTTCAGCATGGACCTGGTTATTTAATGCTCAAAATTATTCAAAATTTTCAGCATAGCCCTAAGATTAACACATTAATAGCAAAGCCAGTTATGTGTCATAGAGGGAGAAGGCCCTGACTATCCCACATCTGGCCTGAGTTCCATTAGACAGTTTTGTTTGTAGGAGCCGACTGGGCAGTGGGAGTGATTAGCTGCTGCCTTCTGTCCCCACCCTGTAAGGAGTGAAGTGGCTTTGGCTCGCCACATGGGTGATAACCTGACAGGAGCACTAGGTGCTCACGTAGTGACAGGAGACTGCAGAGCCTGTTTTTGTTGTATTGCATTTTCACTAAGCAGTTGAGGGGAAACTGGTTTACAGTTGCACAATTATTGGGAGGCATGAGTGTGTGCTTGGAGGAGCTGCTGGTGGGGGGGGGGGGTGCCCAAAGGAAGACTAGCTGATCCACTCCCCCCCCCCCCTCCCCCAAGTTTTGCTTGGGGAATGTAGGCCTGATGGGAGCTCTTGGCTGGAATGAATGTGCTGTAGGCTTCGCGTATCCAAGGAATACCCAGCTCTTTCCAACAGAAAAAATAGACCAGTTGGGTTAATTTTAAGGAAGCCATCAAAGGTCCTTCGGGTCAAGCCAAAAAAAAAAACATTGCTCCTGCTGCTGTCAAAAATCCCCCTACCATAAACCAAAAAATAGCTGTATTATACCAGATCAATTCATTCATGCCTTGCACTGCATTACAACACAAATGAGCAAGGTTCTAACTCAAAAGACCCATACAAAATAACCTGACTTTCTCGCTGTAGAAGCCAAAAAAACGTAATGGCCATAAAGTTATTCCCACTGCTTAAATATGGTCTCGCAAGAGTAATGCTGCTTTTTTTAGCTCAGTATTGCTCTTATTCAGACTGTTAAACAATACAGTACTGAAAGTCACACTATATTGCAAGTATCGCTGCAGTACACCTGAATGATAAATGGGTACCAGTCTGTGCTGGAGCATCTTTCTTGATATTTTAACAAATAGAAACATTTTGCCCCTCTACTTAATCTTCTGAAATCTGATATGTAGTCAAATAATGGAGTACTACTTAAGACCACTCTTGCTTGGGGTTGGTGTAACTGTTAAGGTGTTGACAACCATCTAGCCCTTAATGCCTCCAATTCCAAAATGATTTTTTCCCCTTCTAGACACACTGCTATTGACTAAGCATCCTTCTCTATACTGTTGATGACCAGCTAAAATTTTTGACACCCACCTACAAACCAATATAACAAAACATCAAAAACTCTGAATGGTACAAAACTCTGAATGGTACAAAACATCAAAAACTCAATGGTTTTTCGTGTCTGACACTACCTAGCTACCACCTACCTCATCCCCACCCCTACTGTATGGAGCTCCACTACTCGCTAATCTCCAATCAACCCTGAAATCTAAACTATCCTCCAGCCTCATAGAGCACCAAGATCCACAAATCAAAACATCTTGAACTCTACAAACCTTTACATTCACCAGGGCAACTCTTGCTAGCCTTCTCCCTTGCTAGGTTATGGAAAGCTCTTCCCCCCTCACATTATAAATACCCAAAATCTACCTTCCTTTAAAAGCGTGTCTCTCTGTGCGTGTGTCTCTCTGTGCGTGTGTCTCTCTGTGCGTGTGTCTCTCTGTGCGTGTGTCTCTCTGTGCGTGTGTCTCTCTGTGCGTGTGGTAATACTTTCTGAATCCTGACACATCTTTATCCTATTCAAAACTCTACCATTGTACAATTCTTTTGTCTCCATTTATGATGTACTAATTGCGCATTACTTTGTTGTAAATATCTTAAAAATGCTGTACTTGGTTATTACTTTTGAATGTTTTTATAGGTTATTACTTTTGAATGTTTTTATAATGCTGTCTTTCTGTCTGGAGCTTTTCTCCTCTAGCCTCAATTAAAAACTGGCTACATTGGACTTTCCCGGTTAACAAACTGCAATTTTTAGTGTAGGGCATGCTTCTTCAAGTGCTCTGACTGTACCAGTACTGTTATGCTGACTACTCATCTGATTCAGTTTTCCACAAAGAATCGTGTGTTTGCAGTAGTAACTTGCACTTTATTCCAGAAGTGCTGCAGGCACCCCAGATTGCTAAAATAACTGGTTAGCTGCTGCTGTAATTTGTGTACTAGCTCATGAGACTTTAATTGCTGTCCATGTAATCCGGGACTACCTTTCAAACAGTATTAAACTTGCAAAATACAAAGTTTTCTGTCTGTAATAAGCTATGAATGTTGTGCGGCCCGAGTCATGGCCAAAGAGCCATAGGATCAGTTCCCTTACCTGGTAATTAAAAATTAAGCCACAGAAGACTTCCCCATTTCTTCTTTGACAGACTAGGTGAAAACTTGTCAGAAAGGCTAGTTTTTCAGAGCTGCGTTACAGCAGTAGGTATTTGATATTAACTTGCCCTGCCACCCAGATCAGTGTAGTGATTACTGAGGGTCCCTATTGAAATGTCGTCTCTTGACATTTTGAGTGCCTACTTGCCAGAAAAAGACAAAACAAGGAGACGAGCAAATCTATAAGATTGCAAAAATGTTGAGGGGAAGAGCAGGAGGGGCAAACCCCTATACCAGCTGAACTTGTATATACCAACTCAAGATTGACATACCTGTGAAGAAAGTGACTATTCAGACAAATGGCTCGTCGGACTTGGTATATGCAAGTCCGATCTTTAGCCATTTGGTCTCCATATTTCAGGACTCACTGTAGCAGCTCCCAACATTTCAAATTATAATTTTAATAGGCATCCTAATGTTAGTGCAGTTCATTTTATGATTGGCCCCATTTTATTCCTCCCTACCTTAGCACAGTTGGTCTACCAGAGCAACTTATGTCCCTCAGGCTCAATCTAACCTACATCTAGTACCAGTGAGGAGACTGAGGATTCTGGTACAGCATTTCATTGTTGCCAAGGAATGGGCCCTATCCCCCACCACCCTACAGTAACATTGTAAACTCCCACAGTGGCTGCCTTTGGGAGGTGTGTGTGCATGCGCACTTCCACTGAAGCATAACTTTCTGTCCAGATGATATACTGCTTGCATATTGGTGCTCCATATACTATCCGTGCTGCTGTAGCAGTAAGCCTGATTGTCCTGCCTATGCTGCTAGTAGAACAGCCATGGGGCTGGGTAATTGACAGCATCTTAGGAGGTTTGCAAAAAGGCCACGGGTGAAATAAGCATTTTAAGTGGTTCCTGCACTTGTGTGTGGGAGTAACAAAGCTGAGGGGCTTATTTCTTGTAGAGAAATGAGTTGGGGCTACTGGTATATAGTTGTGTAGTGGGGCAGGAAGCATTTGCTAATGGGAGCCCAGGGGGGTGTGGTGTGCTTGAAAAGACTGATATGCCAAGTAAATGCATGGGATACTTGCCAGAGGAGAAAGGGTTAAAAATAAATGGGGAAAGTAGTTGGTGAAAAACTTGAGCCCACATACACTACTGGTGGGAAAACTGTGGTATTTTCATGTTTGTGAATCAATTTTATGATATTCCTGGGAACTGTTTTCCAAAAGTTTGATATTCAGCAAACATTTTGGATTCTGTAGCCTTCCTTAGTATAGCATGTCATTTTCATAGTAATTCTTTAAGATGGTTACAGGGCTGAATGTATGCATCTATTGTGCATGTCTTCCAGTAGTTTTGTGCCCTCCAATTAGGACACCGATTAGTTTCCTTGACTGGCATCAAAAGATGACCCCCCTCCTCCTTGTTTTTCCCTTTTATGGATTGCTGCTAGTATTTTTGACACATTAAAATTAACCTTTGGTAGACCTCTACCGTGCCAACCAGAATCCCATAGTGCTGCAGATGTCTTTATCTGGTCTGGGTTCTCCCCGGTGCAGAGATTCACACCTGCTTTACAAATAGACTGCCAGCATGAGTTTTTGCCACAGGAATATGTTACATCTTGGTAATTGCTCAGTTACTTTGGTCCAGTCTTTTGTCTCGGAGCTATGACAGGTTAAGGGGGGAAAATCTCTGAAGTACTTACTGTGACTCACTTAGTTTGGTCCTGAAATTTTTGTAGGAGGAAACTGACATTTCCTAAATCATGTCTTGGACATGTTGAAAAGCTTCTACCTGCAGGTGCTGTGCTGGATCCCATATAAAAAAATTCCCAAACAGTCCCACTGCGTGGTAGACTGACAAACCTGTTGGTTCAAAAGGTATATACCCTGGAGAAGTGCAACTACTCCACACACAGTTGACACAAGATGGTAAAGGCCCATTATGCAGGCCTTTTAAGTTGACAGCCGTCCACATCTACAGGAGTTGATGCCTTGCATAGAGAGAGGGCACTTTATGCTTTTAAGAAAATTAAGTCTTCAGCAATGTTGGACAGGCCCAAGGACACTTGCTGGTATGTCAGGTTTGCAGTCCTTATTGGCATCTGATTTACCCACCAAGGTTTGCTTCATTCGGGTGTAACTCTTTACCAAGTCTTTCTGGAATGCAGATGAGAGTTATGGCCATTGCCATTCTGTAACCTACAGACTTCATGTAACAAGCAGCTATTGAAGTCCTGACTAAAATCCCTATTCCAGTCATATTCCAGACATATGGGTTGTCACCACTGCAGTCATATTCCTGACCTATGGGTTGTCACCACTGATGTCCAACTGGTGTACCAGAGTTTTACTTTCCTGAGGTTTTGTCCACATAAGACAGTGTACCTCTGTTTATCTCTCTGAATGCAGGTTTTGAATCTGTTGGACTGATTTGTTTGGTCGTTGGTACTGCTGCTGCATGTGATCACTTTCTCAAAGTGCCCCATTTGGGGAACCTTCCTTTTTTCTTGGTTGCCCTCTGTTAGCAGGCAAAGAGGGCAAGTATGAGTGCAGTATTAAAATTCCATACAAGGATTTGCGCACTGCGCCTTTTCTGTCTAGGCCCAGAAGTATGCAAGTACTGTTCCATTTCTCAGTCATTTGTTCCCAAAGCTGTCAAGTTGATTCCTCCGCTCACAACACCTTCCTGGAAACTCATCTTAAATGACTGACCCAATCCAGTGTGGGGGAATCTGCTTCCCCAGACATCCCTCTACTACCAAAGAAAAAGCTTAAGGCCAAGAATAGATGTGCAGTCTATTTCCGATTTGGGCAGACCTGCTAAGCTTACAGAGCCTGTAGTATGTTTGGTTACCTCTGTTGCCTCCTGCAAAGACCCTGAAAGGCGCAAGTATGCCTGCTGAGGCTTTAGACTGTAGATACTTCCAATGAACCATGAATCATTTCTGTGGGCCCTCAGCATCTCTCAAATATTTAATTGGGAAGGAGATCACAGGTCCTTTTAATAGAGGTGTATAGCAGGGTTGTGAAACTCTGCATTTCATCCAGGTGAATGTTGCATTGAGGGGGGAAAAACTAATTGGGCATGGAGCCTCCCCTTCAGCTAGGGAAAAGGGGTGGATTGACTTTTCTCATAGGGCTTGTTTGTTAAAGTGTTCATGACTCAGAAACCTGTATCTTTGGGTCTCCATAGCTGCAGGCTACATTTCCAAAATCAACTATTGCATTTTCTGAGGAAAACCAAGATTGATTCGGACCCCTCTCTAGATGACTCCTCTTAATTACACTCTAGAAAAATCTCCAGTTGAGTATTCCCTTTCTACAAATTCCCCTATTGAGGAAGCTTACTGTGTAGAAACTATCCAAAATATGATTAAACATTTAGAATGGCAGTCTACACAAATGAGACTGGTACTACAGCCTCTTGGGAATGGGCACTACTGCCCTTTCCCTAGTTCATCCTGTACTTGAGGCTTTCCAGGAAGTCTCCAGTCCACTACGTCCGCTTCTGACAACCATAATCTCCAAAAAGACCAGATAGGTTTAGGTGTCTGACCTGAAATACTGTCTGACCCTTCTGCAGCATCTTTATTCAGACAAATTCTCCAAGCTCCTGCCAAGTGCAAATACTGTACCTACATACAAAGATATGGCTTATGGATAGGTGGGGAAAGAAGGTATACTACAACTCTATCCTAGCTTTTAGGGCAACTAACAGACTCAAATGACTAACAGTTTGATTTCTGTACTTCAGTCCTTGATTTCTGTACTTCAGTCCTTGAATGAGTTTATGTGGACTCCAAACTGCAGAATCAATGCAACAAATGCTGAATCTTTCTCAGGCCACTCAAGTAGCAAGACAATGCGTTAAGTGCAGTTATGATGCTGTGGATTCCTCTTTTAGGGAAGTAGCTACAGGGTCTGTTTGCAGATGTGCATGGCTATGCAGCCAGCCTCTTCCTGAGCATTTCTAGTAAACTCTCTCAATTTTTCCCCATGGACAGTTTTGTTTGGTTCCCAGGCTCAGTCTATTCAAAACTCCCAGACCAAGGTAAGACGGAAAAGACTGCGGGCAGATTATCCTTCAGTTCCTAGATACCATAGGAACTACCCATCTAAGTCTACATCCTTCCTCTGAGGGGACCCTAAGACAACTCTGACTCTGAAACTAAGGTACTGTGACAGACCTCCCAGGGAAGTGTAAATCTAGGACTACCTTTGCAGTACTCCTTCCTTACCCACAGTCCCCTTACCTTCCTTCCCTCAATATCGCTGTACATTTGAGGGTCCTGTAGGACTCTGTTACCACAGACAAATGGGTTCTATGCATCAAAGATGGGGGTTTGCCATGTCCTGGGAAGACATCCCCCCCCCCCGAAAGGTATGCCACATCTCCTGACAACTAGCTTTGTCTACACTCTCCCTCTCCTGTTCAAGGCAACCTAAATTGGGGCACCATCAAACAAGTCCTAAGACTATATGGGGAAAGGCCTCTACTCCAGAATCTTTCCGGTGCCGAGGAAAGGATAATGGAAGCCCATCGTAGACCTTCCTCTTCTAAACACAATTGGAAATCAACTTTCAGAACTTGCCTTTAATTCTCCCTCTGGCCTTCCTAGATATCCCTAGAACTGAAGGATGCCCACCTACAAATTTTTTTTTTTCTTTGGAGAAATTCCTCAGGTTTTTCTCTAGCTCATCATACTTTCAATTTAATGCTCTGTCTTGGTCTTTGAACACACTTGGTGCTGTGGAATGTCTGGCACCAGTGGTGGCATTCTGCAGCACTCAGGGAATCCATATCTTTTTTTTTTTTTTTTTTACCTGGATGACCTGTTGCTCAAAGTTCTCTCTCCGGGTCATCCTTCTCCACCCAGACTTCTCTCCAACTTAGGACAAATCTGGGATTCGCAGTCTACTACAAAAAAAATCCCACATGGTTCCTACACAGGACCTAGTTTTCCTGGGTTGCAGATCGGACACCAAAAAATGAATGCCTTCCTCCCTCAGGAGAAGGTTACGAGTTTGTCCACATTCTTCCTAGATCTCGCCTCTAACTCTTTGCATTGCAAGTGAGGTCTTACGAACTTTGGGTTTCATGACGGCTACCATTACAGTGCTTCCTCTAGCCAGACTTCACATGAGGAAAATTCAATGGTATCTAAAAATCTATGTGGTCCCAGCATTCCCATTCCTTGGAGACTCTTATCTTTTTCCCCTAAAGCGCTACTTTGGTGGAAGGAACAAGTAATCTCAAACAGACTTCCTTCACACCCCCTTCTGCAAGAAATTCACACTATGCCTCAGACTAAGCATGGTTAACATTAATGCGATCACACCAGGTACTGGGCAAATTACAACCACCATTACTGAAGGGATACACCTGTATTAAGAAAATGAGGGCTCTTCTGCAAGCACTGCAGATCACCTCCCACTTATGGAAACCCAGACCACTCCTAGTGTATGGCCAACACCATAGCCATGTGGAACATAAACAGGGATGCACCAGATCTTGCCAATTGTGCAGGTTAATATAGGAGGTATGGAACTTGCCCATCCAAATGGGCATAATCCCCACAGCCACATTCCCTCACAGGACAAGGCATACTTAAGCTGCTCCTTGGAGGGACCTCACAAATGGATCCTGTACAGAATGGTCTTCTGGCAATCGGTCATCAGTGGGGGACACCACAGATAGAACTTTTGCAATCACCAGCCATTAGATCTCCCAGTTGTGCACCAGGGAACCTTGTCTCTTGGCCTGGAGGATGGATTCCTTTTCCTACCATTGGACAGGGAGGTTCCTCTGTGCCTTCCCTCTACTACCTCATTTTCCATAAAGCCTTCTAAAGATGTACAGGAAGCACCAAAGGTCCTTTTACTGCCCATCTTCTGGCCAAGATATTAGTTTCCCCTGACAAAGGGAGAGTACATGAAAATCTCTACAACTGGACCTTATCACTCTAACAAAAGGATTGCTTCTCCACCCTCAGTCTGCCTGTGTGTATAAGATTCTAATCCCTCAAAAGCACCTGTTCTCTGAAGAGGTTCAAGTCCTACAGGAGGCCAGGAGAGACTCTACGAGAAAATGTCACACAGCTAAATAGAGATGCTTAATGCTGGAAGTCAGGACCCACTTATCCGTTACCTGCTGTCCTCCAGTACTAAATTCAGGCTTAGCTTACTCTAGCAAAACTCACCTGTCTGCCATCAATGCCTGTCTGTCTTTCCACTCCATGCCTATAGCCAGAGCAGCGGTCAAGCTTTTCCTGAGGTGAATCCTGCATCTTAACCCGCCAAGGAAACAAATCTGTCCTCACTGGGATCTCAGTTTTGTACTGGAAAAGCGTACATTACCTCCCTATGAACAAGCCTCTTCTGCCACTTTAAACTGCACTTTGTGGGGGGGGGGGTCTGTTCTATTGTCTCTTGCCTCTGCTTAGAGTTTTGTGTTTAAACTATATCATGGCAATTTCTTTTCCATAAGGACAGGTTGATTCAATTTACCCAAATTGAAGGGGTATTTCAGAGCTACACAGTTGGGCTTCTTTACATAGCACAAACAGAAACCTATAATTCAAAGTAGAAGGGTATGATGAAACTAGGGAGAAGCTGAATAAACAAGGAGGGACTGGGATTTTGAATGTAAATAGTTAAGGAGAATAACCATACAAAATGTAAATTAGCAGAAAGCATCCTAAGAGCTAAGACAACGCACGAGTCGACGGGAGATTCTGCTGATGGGGTGACTGCAAGTAGGGATGTAGACAATAGGGGGCTGGAATTGGAGAAAACTGGCAAAATAACCATGGTATTGGGCACAAACCTATGAGGGGGAAAGGTAATAAAATGGTAAGAAGCTTTGTATGGCAGACTAGAGATTGCCTTACCTGCCAAGGATTGGTATCTGAATATAGGCAAAGAGAAGAAATGGGAGGGTCATAAGTGAGACCAGCACTGGTAGAGTTTTTAGTAGAATCTAGAGCAGAAGCTGCTCTTAAAGGAATAATTGCAGCATACAAAATATTGCATTATAACTAAGAATCGATCAGAAGGTTAGGTTTGGGAAGAGACTGGATAAGCAATTCACAAAAGTAACAATGGAAGAGACTGGATAAGCAATTCACAAAAGTAACAATGGGGGATATATGCATGTCTCCCAAATATGCAACAAAGTCTAGATGATGGGATCTTTGAAGTGTTTACATAGGTATTTTTATACCTAAAAACACGAGAAAAAAATTCCTCTGGTAGACTGCAAATGTTGGAGGTATGATGAAAGAGGTAATTGGGGGAACCTATTTTGTGTGAGTGTAAGAGTTGGTAGATTTTAGACTCCCTGCAGACTGTTCGATCATACTGGGTAAGCAAATTTTAAGTAAGGAGATGACCTATGATTCAGAATTGAAATTAAGACATAGTAAGGCCTTGCCGAGTCTAATTATGGTGGCTGCCAAGTTACTAGAAAATGTAAGTCTGTCTAAAACAAGTGTACTAGAAGTAGTGAATATAATAGATTCATAGGTTAGTACTAGGCTAACTGCCCTTGCGAGCCATTTTAAGCCTAGCCAATTATCCCTTCTGAGACTCATGCACTTTGTGTTTGTAAGGCAAACACCTTCACCATTAGGCCACCCTCCCAACCCCAATAATCAGCTCTTGCAATTCTTGAACCTAGGACCCTGCACACAATAGCCATAGCAATTTACCACCAAGCCATCTCAGATGAAACTGGAATTGGGATATTTATACAAGGGTAGGAGCAAATTACATAGAAAAATGGGAATTGTGGGAACAGTACATGCAGAGGAGGAACAGTTTTTAAAAGGCAGCATTTGAATGAGCTGTGCGACACTGGATTATAACTGATGTAAGTAAACCATATTGACATAATTTTAGCTGCATTAATTTATAAGACTGCTTATGTCATATGTGATTAGATTTCTTTTTTATAGCAAGACTGGGTGATTATCAAGGCTAATCAATCATGCCTAAGGTAGTGAATGAGCTGTCCCTCAATCAGGCTATTCACCTTCTCACCCCCCCCCCCATAAAATAAGGGGTAAATTTTTTTACATTCTTTGAGCATTCGCAGACAACTGAGGTTTTATATGAACAAAATTAAATCCTTCAGAAAGACCAGCCAGCTGTTTACATTTGAGCCCAAAGTCTGACCAGTCAGTCTCCAAACTATTGCAACTTTGACCTTCAAAGGCCATCTCCTCCTGCTGATGTCCTTCAAGGATGCATCTGCAGTCATAACATATGGGTTGTCCTGCCTCAGGCAGCCCTTCGGTTGGCCGGATTCCAAAGTCTGGGTCTGGCCTCTGCTGATGTCGCACTTTCCCCGACGTCAGAGCTTCTGGGGTATAAAGGCATCAGCCAACGCCATTTTCCTCAGTCTTTCTTGCCGCGCGGTGCCCGAAGCAGAAGCTGTTCGCAAGTGCCGGTCGGCCAGATCCAGAGATTTCAGCTACCGAAGCTTTAGTACCCCGTTGGGGACTCTTTCTTGCCTCAGCCGATGTCAAAGTAAATAATTGTTTAACTTGTGGGAAGCAAATACCTCATAAGGATTTCCATTCTTGCTGCCTTCCTTGCTTAGGCCCAGACCAGGACGTATCAGCTTGTTTAGCCTGTGCCTCCTTCAACCGACCGACTCTTAGACGTCGGTCGGAGTTTGCAGAAGAATTTTTTGGAACTGATTTTGCATATAAAATGCCGTCTGAGACTCCGACTTTGCATATGGCCAAAAAACGCAAGGAAAAGGACCGACACTCGCGGCCAGCGGTTTCGGCTGAAACCACGGCTAGGCCTACCGCGAGTGTCTCTGTTTCGGCTGAAACAGAGTCCTCTGTTCTTACGACCGAAACCATACCTCCTCAACCGAGGCCGGAGAGGCCCCGGCTGAGTCTGCTACAGATATCCCTACCGAAGCTAGTGCTCAAGAATTGTCCGACACCATTCCTTTGGACATTACTACTCCTGCACGTGGGGCAGCTAGGCCCCAGCTTCTATGTCTATTAAGGCCTTCTCAGGGCTAAAGCTGCCAAACTTTCAAAAGTTTTGCCTGCCAAATCTACTTCTCTGAGGCCTTCCTCAAGTTCACAGATTCTCAGTCTTGCTGAGGACCTTATATCCTTAATTAGGGGTTCCCAACCTCCCCCAGACAGGGCCTCCCAACCTCCACCAGACAAAAGCCCCAGGACTGATTCCTCTGATTACTCCACGGATGGATCTGATCATTCAGACCAACAGGAAGGGGCCTACTCACCTTATGAGGATTCAGATGCCGAAGATTCTATTCCTTCGGCCTCCCCACCTGAAGAATTTTCCTTCGGGGGAAACTTTTCACTCCATGAGGGAGCACTTTCAATGGCAGGGTCAGGATTTTTCTGATTCTAGAAAAAGATTAAGGACATTTTTGCACTTGCCCCAGCATAGGCCCTTAGCCATACCACCTGTTCTAACTGTAATTGATGATGTGTACAATGATGTCAGTTCTGCCCCTGATTCTCTTCCCCCGGCCCCTGCCAAACCTGACGGATAGTACAGGGTCCCGGACTCTCACTTCCACCTCTATAAAGCCCATGCTGCAGACCCAGAAACTATTTCTCA
The DNA here is from genome assembly GCF_019279795.1 of Protopterus annectens. Lineage (NCBI taxonomy): Eukaryota > Metazoa > Chordata > Ceratodontiformes > Protopteridae > Protopterus > Protopterus annectens. Next base: position 622,961,138 of record NC_056733.1, read on the forward strand.
GGGCCCAAAAGGGGTTGCAGCTGCTACTGCCAAAAATCCCCTACCCTCTGAAAGCGAGTCTAGAGCATTAGAGAGATGGGGTAAAAAGGTTTATACTTCTGCTACTCTTTCTGCCAGGGCATTAAACTGTCAATTTCATATGATACAGTACCAAGAATTTTTGTTAGACCAGCTGAATAAGAATCTTTCTTCTCCTGAACCTTTAGACCGTAAATCCCTTCAGGATTTGGTGCACAACTCTCAGCAGGTCAGTAATCATTTCTTAAAATGTGGCTATGATGCACTGGAGGCTTCATTTAGATCAGCTATGACTGGGGCAGTAATTCGTAGGCATGCCTGGCTAAAAGAGCAATCCTTGCCAGACCATGTCAAGGCTAAACTCCTTGATGCTCCAATGGAGAAACAAAATTTATTTGGCTCCCCTGCACAGGAGATTCTAAAAGTGGAAGAAAAAGCAAAATCTGTGCAAACAGTAAAGGAATTTCTGCAGGTCCAACCTCAGAGGTTCAGCAGAAACTGGCCTACAAAGAATTGGTCCTTTCCAGACACCTCCAGAGCACAAAGGGGCAGGAATAGACGCCCTAGAGGCAGAGGTCAATCAAAGGGTGCCTACAGGGGCTGTCAGTGGCAGCCTGCCAACCAGAGGAGTAGTGCCACAGCTGCAACTACAACTACTACCACAGGACAGACACAATGACGACTCTGATTCCGCCTACCAGGGATCAACTGGAAGCTCCTTTGGGCGGAAAGTTGGCTTTATTCTCAAAAAACTGGCATTGCATTACAAAGGACACATGGACATTGCAAACAGACAAAGGATACAGGTTTCACTTCCACACTTTACCAAAAAGAAGCGGAATGCCAAACCTTCCACCAAACCAGAAGGCAGAGGCTTTAAGACAAATCAACAATTTACTTCAGATGAAAGCGATAGAAAGGGTACCATCTATGGAACAAGGCCAAGGATTTTACTCCAGACTATTCCTTGTACCAAGAAAAGAAAACCAATGGAGGCCTATTCTCGACTTGTCCGCACTGAACACATTTCTCATTGTGCCAAAATTCAAAATGCTGACCCTACAGCAACTTCTTCCCATGTTGGGCAAGGAGTCTTGGCTGGTGACTCTATCTCAAGGAGGCATACTTGCACGTCCCTATCCGACCAGATTGCAGAAGACACCTCAGATTTCTTGCAGGATCAGAGCATTATCAATTCTCAGCATTGCCCTTTGGCTTATCTACTGCGCCCAGAGTATTCACGAAATGCCTGGCATCAGTAATTGCACATTGCAGACTTCAGGGAATACAAAACTTCAGGGAATACAAATTTACCCATACCTGGACGACTGCCTAATACAAGCAGACAACAAGACAAAATTGTTAAAGGACTTGGCCTATGTCCATACACCTGCTACAGGCCTTGGGATACACAGTCAACATCCAAAAGTCAAGACTAGTGCCATCCCAAAGGATAACCTTTTTGAGTGCGGATCTGGACACAATCACTCGGATGGCTTTTCTCACAGAAGAAAAACAAAAACAACTTCCAGATTATTTCATGACTTTGACAAGACAAACTCAGCTTACTGCAAGGAAAGTCCTGCAGGCCCTGGGTTACATGGCATCCTGCATAATCTTGATCCCGCATGCCAGGCTGCATATGAGGAAATTACAATGGTACCTAAGGAATGTATGGTCTCAACACAGTCTTAAAAAAACATGATACCAATCATTCCATGCCTTCAAAAGGAATTCCTGTGGTGGGCTCAGGCCTGCCAGTCCAACAGAGGGTTGCTTTTCAACAAACCAAAACAAAGGCAGACCATCACCACGGACGCCTCAGATCTAGGATGGGGAGCACACATGGAGGACAAATGTATCCAAGGCCTATGGCCTCAAGGACAGCTAAGCATGCACATAAACCAAAAGGAGATGCTGGCAGTGAAGCATGCAATAGAGACATTCAAACCATTCCTCCAGCAAGGACATCTGTTGATAAGGACAGACAACACCACGGTCATGTGGTACATAAACAGGGAGGCACACCCTCTATGCTGGATGGCAATGAACCTGTGGAACCTATGCCTGAATCTCAATATCCAGCTACAGGCCAAATTTGTACCAGGAAAAGAGAATTCACTAGCAGACAGCTTAAGCAGAACTACCACGGATGCTCACGAATGGATGCTGCATCCAGACATCTTCAAACTCATAACAAAGAAATGGGGAATGCCAGAGATCTGTTCGCCTCCCCACTCAACCACCAAATGAAGAAATTCTGCTCAGGGACATACCACCCACAAGCCAGACAACACTGGTATCCGCTACTGAGAAGCATGTCTCAGGCGAACTCATGGCGCCTACCCCTATGGCCTCTTCTTCTAACGCAGAACAATTTCAAGACCCTGCATCCAAACTTGAAAACATTGCAACTAACAGCCTGGAAATTTCTTTAAAACCAAACCGTTTTATCTCCGAGGGTCAAGGACATTATCCTGGAGGCTCGCAGACCTTCCACAAGGAAAACATACTCAGCAAAATGGAAGAGATTCCTCATTTGGAGCACAGCAAAGGGAACAGATGTCACAGTGGCAAACATAGCACACATCCTAGAATACTTAGCAGAACTGTTCCACAATGGACTGTCTTATTCTTCCATTAAGATCCATGCTTCAGCAATTTTGGCAGAATACAATATGGATCCCCCTATCTTCTCGCACCCTCTTCTCAGACAATTTTTGAGAGGGATCAAAAATGTTAAACCTCCAAGGAGACCCCCTCTACCTGCATGGGATCTCAATTTTGTGCTGGAAAAATTGACACTACCTCCTTTTGAACCAGCAGCATCAGCAGACATACAGTTTTTATCTTGGAAAACTGCTTTCCTACTGGCAATCACTTCAGCAAGAAGAGTATCCGAGTTACAGGCATTAATGGCAGTGCAGCCTTTTCTTATTTTCCACCAGGATAGTGTCACTGAGAACCAATCCTACTTTCATGCCAAAGGTGGTATCCAGGGTATCCTTGAACCAAGCCATTCATTTGCCTACGTTCTTCCCTAACCCACAGAACAAAGGAGAAACTTTTGCACACCTTGGATATACACAGACAACTACGCTACTATCTGGACAGAACTAAAACCAACAGAAAAACTGACCAACTTTTTGTAGCATATGCAACGGGGGTGCAAGGAAGAGCAATTTCCAAACAGACAATTTCAAAATGGATAGGAAATTGCATTCGCTTTTGCTACTCCTTTCATGGAAAGACAGCTCCTGAAAATATCAGGCCTCATTCCACAAGGGCCACAGCCACCACTACAGCTTTTCTACGAGGGGTGGCTACCAAGGACATTTTAGAAACTGCTACTTGGAGCTCCGTGCATACATTTGCCAAGCATTATAATCTACCTTTTTACTCCAGATCCCGAGCAGGGTTTGCAACTGCAGTTCTGCAGGGGATCCCAACTACGCCATCCTTCTTAGTACCTCCTCCCCCAGTTTGGCTATGGTATTCTACCCATATGTTATGACTGCAGATGCATCCTTGAAGGACATAGTACAGTTATCTACCTACCATAAATGTAGATGTCCGATAGGTATGCATCTGCAGTCAGGATTACCCACCCTCCTTCCTAGGGTGCTTACCCCTCTTTCACCTAGCTGGGGGAATCTATTATGGTGTATTTGTTTGTATATATATTTTGCTACTGTTTGGAACTTTTCAGCATTTATCCAAATTTAGCCTTCCTAGAGGGCACCTGGCATCTGGGGCAAGAAACACTGAGGAAAATGGCGTCTGCTGATGCCTTTATACCCCAGAAGCTCTGACGTCTGGGAAAGTGCGACATCAGCCGAGGCCAGACCCAGACTTTGGAATCCGGCCGACCGAAGGGCTGCCTGAGGCAGGACAACCCATATGTTATGACTGCAGATGCATACCTATCGGACATCTACATTTTATGGTAGGTACAAAACTGTACTTTCTCACTATGGCAAGTCCTTGCCCTCTTGCCCAAAAGTTCATTCCACTAGGGCAGTGGCTTCTTCAGAGACGTTTAACAAAAGGAGTGGATGCCTGGTCTGTCTTGGAAGCTGTTGCTTGGTCTTCTGTGCACACGTTCATCAAACGCTACAAAATCAGTGCCTTCTCCAGGTTTAGGGCTGTTTTTGTGCAGTCTGTCCCTTCTGGACTGCTAAACAACTCCTCTACTCATTAGCCAAACACCTTTCTCCTACCTCCATCAGGTCTGAATCAAGCATATGTCAGGAATACTGCAGCAGTGGTTTCAATCTGGACGCATTACAGTTGTAAGAACTTGCCATAATGGTAAATGTTCTACTGATCCATCTTCAACCCCTTTCCCATTTTGCACATGGGGTCAGAGTCACTTTGCAGTGATAATCATCTGGAGCCAAGGCTTAGACTGCCGGATGGCTATCCCTGCTATGATAGTTCGTACCACTTGTGCGCGCACTCGCCTGCAGCCAATTTAGAATGCCTAGTCCACCTACTGCATGTCTGAGGTGTAGGAGGAAACCAGAGCACCTGGAATGCATATAAAATGTCTGGACACCCTTGAATAAGTTTTATTCGACTTGCACTGGAATTTTGGGATTATTTGGATCTACCTTCACTTCAATTGTGACTACACATTTTATCCTGCTTCGCTTTTTCCCATGTTTATGACTTGTTTTACATACTGTTTTTCGTTGGGACAAAGCGTTTACCAGATTCCTTGGCAGTCTCCTGTTTTGTTAAATTATTGTGCTAAATTTAAATATTAGACAAAGATAACCTAAGTAAACACAAAATGCATTTTTAAATGATTTTATTTAAGGAAAAACTGTCCAAACCTACATGGCCCTGTGAGAAAAAGTAATTGCCCCCTCCCCTTTGAAGTAACTGTGCTTGGTCACATGTTTGGGGAAAATGACTTGGCCACACCCAGGCCTGATTACTGCCAGACCTGTTGAGTAAAGAAATCACTTAAATGGAACCTGTCAACGTGAAGAAGGCCAAAAGATCCCAAAAGATCCCAAAAAAGAAGACATCATGCCGCGATCTAAAATTCCGTAACAGATGAGAAACAAAGTAATTGACTTCTATCAGTCTGGAAAAGGTTACAAAGCCATTTCTAAAGCTTTGGGACTCCAGCGAACCATGGTGAGAGCCATTCTCCACAAATAGAGAAAACCTGGAACATTGGTGCCACTTCCCAGGAGTGGCCAGCCTACAAAAATTACCTCGTGTGCAGTGACGACTCGTCCAAGAGGTCACAAAAGAACCCAGAACAGCATCTAAAGAACTGCAGGCCTCACTTGCATCAATTAAGATCAGTGTTCATGACTCGGCCATAAGAAAGAGACTGGGCAAAATTGGCATGCATGGCAGAGTTCAAAGACCACCACTGCTGACCCAAAAGAACATAAAGGCTAGTCTCACTTTTGCCAAAAAAAAAAATCTTGATCCCCAAGACTTCTGGGAAAGTATTCTGTGGAAAGTGTTCTGTGGACTGACTAAACTAAAGTTGAACTTTCTGGAAGGTGTGCGTCCCATTACATCTAGTGTAAAAGTAACGCAGCATTTCAGAAAAAAGAACATCATGACAACAGTCAAACATGGTGGTGGTAGTGTGGTGGTCTGGGACTGCTTTTGCTGCTTATGGACCCGGGCGACTTGCTGTGACTGATGGAACCATGAATTCTGCTCTGTACCAAAAAATCCTGAATGAGAGTGTCCGGCCGTCGGTTTGTGAACTCAAGCTGATGCGCACTTGGGTTCTTCAGCAGGACAATGTTCCATAGCACACAAAGTCCACCTCTGAATGGCTTGAAAAAACTTAAGGTTTTGGAGTGGCCTAGTCAAACGTCCGGGCTTTAATTCAATTGAGATGCTGTGACATGACCTTTAAAAAGGTGGTTCTTTATGCTTGGAAACCCTCCAATATGGTTGAATTAAAACCATTCTCCAAAGAGTGGGCCAAAATTCCTAAACGGTGATGTGAAAGACTCTCTATTGCCAGTTATTGCAAACGCTTGATTGCAGTTGCTGCTGCTGCTAAGGGTGGCACAACCAGTTATTGGGTTTAGGGGCAATTTATTTTTTCAGAGCCATGTAGGTTTGGGTATTTATTTCCTTGAATATAATCCTCACTTAACTGCATTTTGTGTTTACTTGGGTTATCTTTGTCTAATATTTAAATTTGTTTGATATGAAACATTTGTGTGTGACAAACGTGCAAAAAAAAAATCGGAAAGGAAACAAATACTTTTTTCATTGCACTGTAGCATAAACACTGGTAGTAAAACTAGTTTCATGCTGCATTTTATTTTATTTCCCAAACATGTAAAGTGCAAAACAAACCCATTTTACTGCCGTTCTGTAACATTCCAGGATTTCTCATCACAAGTGATAAATAACGGTCAAGAATTAATGCACATTCTAGTAGTAGGCCTGCACACATTACAACTGGCATATCTCAACTTTCCACTTCGGTTATTCCAGATTATTTTAGGAAGCAAAACTGGATATCCATCACTGACTTTCTCTTCAGTTAGTTCTTTTTGCATTCCAAGTTTAAAGCATGGAGGCACAAAACTTGATCCATATTTTCTTAAATCTCTCCCTGAATTTGGTGGCAGACAACCAATGTCTGAACAGTTCATAGTCTAATATTGATGAAAGATTCATAGTCTAATGTTGATGATGAAAGATTCTGATGTGTGTAACTTTTTTTTTATTTATTTATTTTTTTTTATATATTTAAGCTTGCAAATGTATTGGTTAAAGCTACAGTACCTGAACCTGTGAGATGTAAAATGAGTTTTGATAACTTTTCACTGTTATGTCAGGCTGCATGAAATAACTTTACCATTTTATAATCTTGTATCAAACAACAAATGTATCTTTGATATATAGATTATAGAAAGTCACAGGGTTGGTAATAGAATTTTTAAGTTTGGTTAAAGTGCCTTCAGCATATACTTCACTTTAGGCTGCACTGTTCACTTTCTTGGTATAACTATTGCACGACACCAGAATTTGGTAGTATGCTTGATGAGTCTTGTTCCAGGGAGCTGTTGCTGTAGAAGTGGCACCACAATCAGGAAAGCTTCACAGATCCCACCACTAAAATGATTATAACCAGTCTTCCAAAAAGGCTCATGTTTACAGTAGTGATTTCATACAGTTTTTATCCCAGAAGTGGTTATATATGACCAGCAGGCTTCACAGGACAGTGCTGCATATCAACCTTGCAGTTCAGTATTGAGAGATCAAAGGTGTAATCTACTGTTACAGAGCTCACAAGCTCCTTTTCTGCCTTCCACGTAAGCTGTCATCCCTTTGAGTGAGTAAAAGGGAATCTTCCCCCATCCAGGGAACCAGAATGAAGATGGTAACCCAAACTTTTAATTTGTATTACCTTGTTTTTCATAGATGTTTCAAGAATCGTCATGTTCTCGTCTAAGGGCATCTTACTGAGAGACTTAATTTTCTGTAGGAAGTGCTTTTGGTGAATGTTCAGGGAGATGTCTTGAGATTTGTTCATACTAGGCTTAGATAGTCTGAGCCCAAAGTGGTACTTCTGTGTTCAGAGCCTTCAAAGACCATCTTGACATAATCTGGTTTTCTCTGGGTTCCCTAGAGAATGTAAATGTTTTCCATGAAGATCAAAGCCCAGACTGGCACTCTGCTTATACAAAACCTTCCCATGTACTACCTTGGGTACATCACTGACCCAGGCATTGGTGATCCTTGGAGGAAAATGTTCCTTGTGGAGTGATCTTTGAAAGGCAAATGGGATACACAGGAAACACGTGATAGCCAGAGTTCCTCCATGATCACCATCATAGTGATGGTTCTCCAGAAAAATGCCACATGTAGAAAGTGCAGTGATGCTTGAAAACACTGCAGAGGGAGCATTCCCTCTCTGGAAAAGGTAATACTGCTCCTCCCCATGCATTCTAGAGCGCACTTGCTAGGCTTCCCAGTTGGGAGCCATTGTGGGGATTACCTTACCACACACCCATAAATGTTATGATATGCTGCATGGAGAGCAGATTTCAAACACTTACAATATTTGAAGCCAGTGGGTCCCCAGATAAAGAAAATCTCTTGTTTTAACCTTTACTGGCTATAGTCCTGGCTTTAATGGCCTAACAGATGCAGATACATGGAACACTAATCTTGACCATAGAAGATGCTGCAGTTTAGTGGCATGTAGATAAGCAGGGTTACATATTTGTATCCCCTATGCAGTCTAGTAGCGTAAGCCTGGTAGTTGGATTTTACTGTCTTGGATGGGTCTTAGGCTGGCATGCAGCGTCACAAACCTCAGCTGCACATCAGTTTTCCTCAGCTGAATATTGACCATCAATCACGAGTGGTATCTTAACAGGGCCACCTTCCCAAAAACAGAATGGAAAGGGGGGAGATCTAGTTTTGTCCATTATCAGCCATCACCTCACGAAGTTTTATGAGACTTCTGTGCAAATTAGCCCGGTCAGTGAAGTGGTCTCTTATGTATACCCACCTCCATTCTGCTGTTAACAAAATTGTAGTTTTGACCCCCATGTCACTGGTTCTCCATGCTGGTGCAGCTGTAATAGATCTTGCACAAAAGTGTGGTTCTTTGCATTCAGATGAACATGGTCTTTGGCAGCATGGGTGATCTAAACTTGTTCATATTGGGCACCTCATTTTCTGAGGATGTCCTTAAATTGTAGAAGGCCAAAGAACCTTAAGTATCCATGGAAAATGAAGCACTTTTTCCATATAAGGCAACAAAATGCAGAAACCCAACTTTACAGGGCTACCATTATATTATTTTGCCTGTTGTATCCCTGCAGCAGGGCTGTCCTTGGTCAAGATCTGCAAGTGGATATTTCAACTTTGTCCCCCCCCCCCCCCAGCCAGTCATTTGCTGGGGAAAACTAAGGTGGTACTGTGGCCACCTGAGGAATTCTGTTCTTCATACTTGGGACTTCCACTTCATGCTGGAATTGGATTGTGGAACCGTTTAACCAGCTGTGTGCACTGTTAAATTACCCGTTCTAGGGGACTAGTGGTGATCCTTGCCTTTTGTTAGAACTGCCAAATTGTAGGGGGATGAGTATTGCATCTTGGCCAGTAAGACTTTATTTGAGCTTGGAACTTTGATCCTGTGTCACATGGGATTAGAGAAGAAATGTATTCTACAGCCCAGTAATGCAGCCGTATGTTTTGTAATTGGAGCAGTTTTTCATAGTATACCTTTGTGCACCCTTACCAGTTTCGCAGATACTTGTCTATAGCATTACATGAAAACTTTAGTGGATGTAACTTTGAGTGTAGGTCGCATCTGTAGTATGGGAAGATTTAGAGGTATATCACTGTAGATATTACACTGACAGGGTTCTATTCTCTCACTTATACTGACAGGGAAAAACCTTGTAGACTAGTTTAGTGTCTCAGCTAACAATCCTGTATTGTTTGCTATACAATTGTAGGGGAAGTAGTAAGCTGCAGGTTTTTGCTAGAAATCTGAATTTTTTTTTTTCTCTCCTTTTTAGCCAGTGGTGACCAGCCAGCTCGGGACCGTGAATAATGTGATTACAGTGAAGAAAACTGACTTTGAAGTTTTCGATGCTCTGATGGTAGATTCACAGAAGTGCTCTGACTTGTCAGGTATGAGTTCCTGGATTCGGCACATGTGGCCTGCTGTGTATACCTTTTACTCCAGTTGCGTACTGTGCAGTCAGTTTTGAAATTTTAGTTGCTAGCTTTTGACCTTTTGGTAGAAAAATGTAGTCTGCAATTTTCACCTAGCTTTTTCAATCCATTTGCTGAGCTGAAGGGGTACAATAAGATGCTAGCTGTAGCAGCGATCATATTTGGGTTTTTGCCCACCCAGTGAAGCTGTTGGTTGGCCAATTCTTCATAGTTGTCTTTTGGTTCTGTGACAGCAGTGCAGTTCAGTAGTAATCACTCGCTACAGTACTGAGCAGTAAACCTCTCACTTATGTACATGACAGCACCCCTTGAATATGACAGGCTGCATCACCCACACCCTTGCTTATTTGTACCTACTTAGATCTGTGTACCCAATAATAAGGGGGAATGCTCTTGAGGAAATGTATTTTTTTGCACCCTAAATCAGGCTCCATTTGTGATTACACGTCGGTCTCCTAGATGTCCCTCATTTCTGCCTAGCACCCATTTTTATGGCAGTATTGATCCTTCTCTGATGCTGGCATTGACCTACTGTGATACAAGGCTTTCATAGCTTTTAAATGTTCCTGCTTCACTTTGCAGTGAGAGACTTCAGGGAGAAAATATGAAGATGGTTGGAATTGTAAGGTGACTAGCTTTACTGCTGTGGTGACATCACTACAGTTTATTTCACACCACTTTCTTTGGGAGTGGGGGCTGGTGCACTATAGCTGCAAATCATGAGCCAAAGCAGTGAAAGGTAATGGCCAGAAGCAACTTAACAAGGTGCCAAGAATACCATAAGCTAACTTAACTCTGAGCGCTGTTTTTTGTTTATTTTAATAAATAGGTACAAAAGTGTGCAAACTACTAAGAAATCCCTTCTTTTTTCAGTAAGGTAAAATAGCATTTTTCTGGCAGAGTGAGTCTTGCTATGGTATTGTAGCTGTGAGTGTCCAGTGCGGGATGTGAATGTCCTACATTCTGGTAAAGCCCATTTGGTTCTGAGTGTAGACTGACATGTATTTTTAAGCACATTACCCTTTTCTAGAAGTTACATGTGCTGTATACTCCTGCAACACTATAAGCAAAGTTCCTGTAAACATCAAAATGTGTAGTATAGAAATGGTTCTTGAAGAGACCAAGCACAGATTTCCATAAAAAGTGGTTTGAATCATCATTGCAGGCACTGATTCACTGAGGCAAGGCTAACTTTTCTGGTATGATGGTCACAAGAAGGTAGTATGTCCTTTTGGAGGTCTTAAATGCACAGCGTAAAGCGTAAAGGAAAGCTCATATAAAGATGAGCCATTATCAGAGGACTGCAGGCTGATATTACAGAGCTGAGAATTTATTTCAAAAGTGCTTAGTTCGAGATGACTTGGACTGTACTAGTCATGGAATCTGACATTTTAAAATGTCTAATTTTATGCTGCCTGTTTTGAAAATTATTTAGGATTTTTCAGTAAGTAGCATGGTGAGATCAGTTTTAACAACCTACCCAGGAGGCTTTGAGAGATTGTGCTGTCTTTGGGTTTAAGTGGATAATTTTGCCTTTGTGCCATATTAACATGCTGCCGTATGTATGAAAGAGTAGAATTGTGCAGCGTTGGACACTATTAAGATTAGACAGGGCAAAAGTATTCTGCTTTTATGGTGCCCTGTTTGCTTGCTGTTGCTTCCTCTCCCAGACTTAAGTGAGCTAGGGTCCGTGATCTTAGGGGCATTTATGGAGGTTGTCAGCATCTACATCTGCTGCTGGGAGGCTTTGTTATAACCTACCTGATGCCCTAACTCTGAGGAGGATGAATATCTAGGATGTCTGCCCCCCCCCCCAGCTAGGATTTGTACACCAAAAATACCCTGCTCCCTGCTTCACCACCAGAGGAAGCCTTATTGGTGATAGTGCTACTAAGATGAGGGTTTTAAGTTTATCTGGTGCTCAGAAAAAGATGCAAGGAGCTTTACCTATGCATCTCTAATCATAATGGCTTTGGACAGCTTTTACTACAGATTTGGGATTTATTTCCTAGCCCTTCTCAAAAGGTAGCCTGACTAGTTCTATAGGGTTTTGGATTTCTGTAAATAGCTGGTTCACCAACTGGATTTTTGTGGTGGTTATGTCCCTGGATGCCAGAAAGTAGTCTAATGTTCCTGACAACAAGTTTCCCAGTGACAAATGCAAGACACTGGATGACTGGGAAGAAGGTCTACACTTCTACTTTGTCTTTCAAGGCCTTAAACTCGCAAATGTATCCTTTTTCAAAGAGGAGGCTGTGGTGATTGAAGATTAGAGGTGAGAAGCTGGAATTATGCCACCTAAGTCTAGCCATTCTGTTAAGTGTGGCTGTGATGCTGTGGGTGCATTATGTAGGGTGGTAGCCAGTAGTCATTGGAGATATGGTTGAAGACTCTCTGCCAGATCCCATCAAGGCACAGGTCATTGGTGCACTTAGGGACTGCTACCTAGTAGTCTTGAGCTGTAATTTTAGGCAACAGAAAAGGGAAAAAAAATTTCCTTTTGCATACATTGTACATTCCATTTTTTTGCAACTGTCAATCCAGCAATACATTCAATTCCTGCCTTATATTAAACTTCACTCCTGGACATTCCACAATTTCCATTTCTGTATTTTTTTCTTTCCCTTTTCTAAATATCTCCAAGTTTTTTTATCTCACTATAATCAGTACTTCCAATACAGTTGGTTTAGACTTTGGTTTCCATTTTCTAGTAACAGAATTAAACTTTTTGCCTTACTATATTGGGCAATTCAGAGCCTGTGTCCCAGAATCATTTCCATAGTTACAACCATTTCTGAGTACTCTAAGAATTTTTTAAAATTTGCCAAACCATTACACACTCGTTCCCAGTTATCAATTTTTCCGCATCTATCTGCCAAAGGAAACATTCTTTGAAATCTGCTTGGGGTATAAAAATATGTAGGCAAGTACTTCCCAGCAAAAATCCTAAGTCTTTGTTGCATACTTGGGAGCCATACATATCTCTCCCCCCTTGTTCACTTGCAAATTGCTCACCAATCTTAAACATATGACTGATTTTTAGTCATTGTACAATATTTTAAATGCCTTACTGATTATCCCTGTTAACAGTGGCTTTTGCATTTTCAACTAAACTTTACCAAAGCAAGTCTCTATCTTTTTCTTTGCTTGTATTCTCAGTCCTTGGTAGGGAAAGCAGGCTCTAGCCTGCAGGCCAAATAGTCTTTGCTTCCTCCCACTCTTACCTTTCCCTATCTAGGTATTTGCTCCCTATACATTGGTTCCTTTGCCAGTTTTCTCCAGTAAATTATATATCCCTTCTTGTCTATTTTCTATACTCTTACTGGCAGTCAACCCTGTTGGCAAAATCTTCATTCTCATTGGCTTAGTTCTTGGAATACTTCAACTTTATGAATACAAATTTCTGTATACTTGTTCTTGAGGATCTGCATCCAAAATCCCACTCCATCCGTATCTTGGTCCCCCTCACCAGTTTCAGCATAATCCTTTTACACGTTTTCATTTAGTGGCATGTATATTAATATGTACATGTATGTAGATGTATCAAATGTATGGGCTTTGTGTAGCTGTAAAATATCCTTTCAAAATTGGGGAATCCTAAACCACTTTGTCCTATTGGAAGGATCAACGTGTCCCACTTAATTCTTCCCTCCCAAATTCCTTCACCATTGTCTACAGATTCTGGTTGATAAATGTCTGACCTGTATATAAAACTAAAACATTTTCACTACTTGTATCTTTCTATCCATATCCATAAGCAAGAGCTTCCATTTTCCAAGTAATCTGACTAGTCTCTTCTGCATATCCTCAGCTGCCATAACATAACTTTTTAATCCATACTCCATTTTTGGGTGTAGCCTGTGATTTATCTTGACTTTGTATTTTGAAAAGATTTGAAACTGCCTGAAATGTTCTAAGACACTGTACTTTTTCTGCATTTTTTTTTCGGGTGCAAAATATCTTTAGAAAAGGCCAACTTTTTTTAAAGGGAAAAAGAGTACATGTCTGCCAGGTTCCTCTGCTCAGTTTTTCAGAAGAAGCCTTCACCTTTTTTCTTTCTCCGCTCCATGTATCTTCCTGATTTAACCTGACTCTATTGGGGAATGCAAATGCTTCCATTGTTCTACTCTTAAAATTCCAGCTTTCTCATTTCCAAGACCCACCAGCAGGGGCACTATTTTCTAATATTCTGCTTCCCACCTTTTCCACTATTTTAGCTAGTGTAGATGCACTTTATAATCTTCGTTTTGAAATGAGTCTTTGTTGTGGTGGCTACATTACACACAAATGGTAAAGACCTGTCAGACCCAGCTTCACAGTCTTCCAAGGTGTTCTAGATCTTTTATTACCTTTTCTCCAAACTTCAAGAATGCCATCTGATTCTGGAGACTTTCCTGTAGATTGATTGTACGTCACTGTATCTCATGTGTCTTAACTATTGGCTGTTAATTATGCCATGGTTAGAGATGAGGCTTGGTCTTCCATAAATATTTCCATTTATGCTCTAACATTCCTCTTATACAAATTTTTATATCATTTCTGAAATATTGAATAACTCTAAAATTTTCTTGTAGGCTTCCTAAGTTTGGCAACAGCAAAATCTACATGTATATATCCAAAAACTACTATTTTTTTTTTTGTTTAGCATTCTAAAGTTGGACCTGTTGTGGGAGATTCTCTTTATTCTGCAATGCTTTAACTTTTGTCAGCCCCTATAAATTCCTATCATCTCAATTGTCCTGTTTTAAACCTATTTTATCCCACTAGCTGTCACTTCTGAAGAAATTTGTCTCTTAATTTCCACTACCCATTCCTTAAATTTCTCCCAGTAGGTGGGAAAGAATCGGTGTCATTTTATTTAATTACCCTGCATTTTTATCTTTGCTTTTGTGTGTGGTCTGAAACAGTTATTAGATGGCTGTCCAAAAATTATAATTAAATGCTTCTCCCTTTCCTGTAAAATTTTCCATGTAGTGTAGCCCGATTATTGTACTTGGTGGAATAAAATTATTCCTGTTAATGAATTCACTTCCGTACCAAATATTTTCATAAATTTCTTAAAATCTAGCATCTTGGTTTTCCTTTCTAGGTCCTCCTGATGCATCATCAGTATTGCAAATAAAGTTGAAGTCCCAACATAGAAGTAAGTTTTTCCTACTAAAACCTGATTATTTTTCCTACTAAAACCTGATTATTTCTCCCAAAATTTAAGTTCCAATCATAGCAGATGTGATGTCGGTCTCTCCTTTATTCTCACTCGTGGGTCGGATCTGATCCATCAGTCCTGTCTTGGCCATTGCAAAAGCTCGCAGTCCTCAGCTAAGCTCGTGGGCACTTCCTCCCTGCCTCAGATCTCGTTTACTGTGCAGCAGAGGTTCCAAAAAGCTAGCTCTAGGCAAAGTGCTTTCTAAATTTATTATTGTACCTTTCTTTCTATCTTATACCTTGTTTTTACTGTTCATTTGTTTCAGTTACTGTTGAGTTTTTTAAATGACTGTTCCCTGTCCCTGTTATCACCCGTTTTAAGTTGGAGGATGCAAACATTTGCTTAAGTTGGGAGGACGTTCCTCTTTTTTCCTTTATCATCCATTTTAGTTGAATGACCCTGCTTCTCCCTTTTCTTGGCATGCTGGTGTGTCTGTGTATTTTCTTGATTCTTACAGTATGTCACAAACAGGAAGGGAAGCCACTTGGTTTCAAAAAATGTGGAAAGATGTCCCTTAGTGATGCACACACTGTATTGCTTGGGGCCTCATCTTCGTGTCCTGCTCCGTATGTCATGGCTTCAATCTGAGGGTGTTTACGGAGTGCAAAAACAACCTTATTTTAAAGGGTCTATTAAAATCCTCTTTCTCGGGGGTGATTTCACCAGAGTCCTATTCAGAATCTGAAGTCCTTACGCACACATCTTTGCATCCAAAAACTCCAGAACTGCTTACTCCAGCAGAACCCTCGACTGCCTACTCCAACTGATGGTCATTGCTGGATTCAAGATCGTTTCAGAGCCATTGGAACCCTCTGCTCAGTCTTCGCCTACAAAACTACAACACTGGAGCCATTCACCCTCCTTGGAACCAGTAACTACACAGCTCCCTTTTCTACTTTTGACTAATCTACTCTGTCTACCAGGAGCTTGTCTGATGTAGATAGTTTTGTGCAGAGACTGCTAAAGACACTGGCCTTTGCCACTTAGTTGGATCTGAGCCCAAAGTGAGCCCAAAGGAATTGGATCAGTCTTCTGCGAGAGGAAGCATCTTGACTCCCCAGCGGAGTCTATCACATCAGATACTGACCTTGATACAGAAGGGTCCCCACTGTCACCTCCTGAAGATTTCTATGGGGTCATCCGCAATCTTAAAGCAGAGAGAACTAGTAGTCCACATCCCCTTCAGCTGAGGAGTTAGTTTTACTTGAAGGCTTTCAGGTCTTGCCCTTTGACCTCTTACATGATTCCTACTTCCAATGAGCTTATGGACTTAATCTCTCCGAAGGATTGGGAGACCCAGACTCCATAGAGCCCACTAGTGGGAGGCCAAATAAATACATTACTGTCCCAAAAGATAACACTTTTTTTTAACTGAAGGTGTAGAGGTTAATGCCATGGTCGTGGTAGCAGCTACTAAAAAGAATTTATCTGAGACCTAATGATTCTAGGACCATGGATAGGTATGGGGTGTGTGTCTTCATCAATGACCTTTGCCTTTTGGCCTCTGAATTACCTTACCCATTTTACCAGATTACAGAGGGACCTGTTAAAGGAGCTTGCAGACTGCATCAGCCACAGCTCCTTTGACATAATGGCAGATAAGGTCAATGCACAGCTTGCCACCTCAATTCGGTTGTAAACTCTTCATGAAGCTCGTATCCCTTGTGCAGCAGATAATAGGGCTGCAGGTTCAGGTATTGCTCTTGGGAGGCAGGCAGAGATACACCTTTGCAGAGCCCTTCAAGTCTTTGTTAATGTCTCTTTTGATGGCTTTTCTCTCTTTGGGCCTAAAGTGAAAAATGCTCACCAGTTGTGAACAGGAGGGCAAGACCTTTTCTGCTATTGGAGTACGTTTTTCCACACTTTGACCAACCTAGTGATCTTTCCATAGCACACTGGGTGAAAGTTCCCCCAAGGGCAGAGTGAGGAACAATGGAAGACACCACCTTTTCCTGGATGAGAAGCCTTTTGTGATGGTGTGCCACGTAGGGTTTCCTGACTGCTTTAGCAATGTGATTATTAAAGGCGAGACTACTGTCCACCTGTGTCCCAAGGTCTCATCATACTTTTGGTGATGGACTACCACCTATGTGGTAGTTTATGGGTACAGAGTTTTTACCAAAGGGGATGACAATGCACTTAGAGCTTGAGGCCATGGCTTTGACACCAGGCATCTGTCTCAGTGAGGTGCTTTTGTAGGTTGTCCACATTAGGAGTTTCGATTTATGGCTCCTAGTTTGCAGTCGGCTGCGAACTTTGTTAGCCAAATATCTTCTGTGTTAGCCTGTACTTCAGGGAAGTAGATGCCAAACAGGACTGAACCCTGTGGTACTCCACTTGTCACTGGTCTATCGGATTTGGAGTCTGCTACTTTCACAGTGTGGGTTCTTTCAGTGAGCCAGTTGGCAACCCAACTTATGACATAGGGATTTATACCTAGTTTAGTGAGTTTATCTATAGTTCCATAGTATACCTTGGCGAGATCTAGATGAGCTGTGTGAACAACCTTGCCCTCTTCTACAGCTTCAGCAACCGCTTCAAAAAAGTCGATCAGGTTTAGTAGACAAAATCTGCCTTTTACAAACCTGAACTGGGTGGCGTCCAGAGTTTGGAGATTACCAATATCTTTAAGCTCCATGGCCTTGCAAACCAGGCTAGTCAGGCTAATGGGGTGGTAGTTCCAGGGGGTCTGTGGTGGCTCCCTTTTTGTGGAGTAGGATAACCGTCACTTGTGTGCCATTCAGTGGGCACAAAGCCTGGGTAGTTATTGCACTGCATCAGCCCCATATTCCAGGGAGCTTGACAGTACAAGGAACTGAAGATGCTACAGGCAAATGTCTCTCTCAAAATATAAATGTACAGGCATCCAGGTAACAAGGTGTCTGAAAAGGCCTAGAGGAGAAAGGTACTAAGCTCCAGCAGACCCAAATGTGGGGTTTTGCAACGGTGAACATGGTCTTTGAGGTTGTGGTAAGTTTCAAATCGCATTTCTGGGGAGTTTCAGTGCACTAGCTCTACAATGAGTGCAATACCATGAGTGTTTCTGACAAAGTATGCCACAGTGACTGTCTACAAAATGAGAGCATTAAGCACGGTCTTCATTTTTGTTTTGTATAAGTAAAAACTTGTGCTTCAAAGTTACAAACAAACTCCTTCATAACAAGTTCTCTCTAGTTATATGCCTTAGTCATACCTTTATTGTAAACATCACTATTTTTATGCCTTTCAACC
Source organism: Protopterus annectens (assembly GCF_019279795.1). NCBI lineage: Eukaryota > Metazoa > Chordata > Ceratodontiformes > Protopteridae > Protopterus > Protopterus annectens. The sequence goes on from NC_056733.1 coordinate 622,979,289, forward strand.
CCTCCAACCATTTTCAGGTTCATTTATTTTTTTGGAGACCACTGTATTAGTCTTTCATTGTAAGACCATAACTCGTGTAGCCTTTTAAAATGGAGCAACATACAATGCTGTTTAACAGCTTTTGTGCCATTGTCTGCTTTACTTAATGGTACTGTGATTACTATTACATCATTGGACTCTGTTATGCCTTGTTGCATCATTTTCCTGACAAACTGTTTCCTCAGTGCTGCCTTTACTACTAATCAGTCACTGTTCTACTTGATTTTACAGCATTTTTTGCCAGTTTGTCTCCGGTTGTGACTAAAGATCTGATCAACTTGGAAGTTGGTAAATACAAATAAACTATCTTTTTGGTTTTGGCCTAGAAGCCTGTTCTCTGTTGGAAAGTGAACAGTCAGGGCCAGTCATTGCGAAGTGACCTGTCCAGAAGATTATCTAGTCGGAGCATTTCCATTGTTCAAGGGAGTGATGGGATTCATTTTTGGGGGGGGGGGGTCTGGTGCATTCTTTCGGGGGACAGACGTGTGTGTTTGGGTTTGAAAGTTTAATTAGCAATTGTTGTAAAGAGGTTTTTGTTATGTTGAATGTCAAGACAGAAGATGGTGTTTTGAGTTTTTGCCCATGATAGCAGTCCTTCAGAAGGAAGTGTCTTCTAATATATGTGAATGCAACATTTTGGCTGGCTACTTGCAGGCTACTAAAATATGGGACAATGTTTAATAAAACAAATAGATGTGATGACCATGTCAGCAGACTTCTGCAGTTAGGCAGCCACCTGTGTTTTGATTTTTTGGGTCCATTTTTCGATGCAGTACCTTTTTATTAGTGTTCAGTCTGTTATCCCGTAAGTTCAGGTGAAAAGTCTTAACCAGTGAAGTGACCATATTAAAACTGGGGAACATGCTTTAACTTGGACTCTTTGCCAGTGTCTGGTGAATCATTGTTAGAATGAGCAGGGAAGTTTATTTTTGTTTCAAGAGTTAGAAATGCATTTTGATTTTTCACCCCATATAAGGCTGATTCTTTGCATCTCATTAAACGGGAAGGCATTCAGATGCAGACTTTCAGTAGACTGACAGATTTCCTCACTTGGTCTTGATGTGTTCAATACCATATTCTACCTGGTAAAGTTCCCATGGGGTGTCTGTTTTAGATGAAATTGGGCTCCTGTCAACTTTGGGGTTTAGCAGTAACATTATAAAGAAACTTGCTGTATTTTACAACTTGTTTGGAGGTTATTGTACCATCACATCATCAAAACACCTTTCTTCTGCTCTGGAATCTAATATTGCTTTTGGCTCAGGCTTAAATGAGCAAGGAAGGTTTTGATCCTAGAAGAGGCTTGATTTTACCCATACTCTACTCTCACCCTTAAGATGGGGTTAGTTTAGGGCTAATCCCAGACTGAGTTTTAGATTTTGCACAGAACTATTACCCACTTTTAATGTTAACTTGGCATGACAGTTTGTAGACTATACATGTCCTTGCCATTGTGTAATCCTGAATGTTTGCATATACAGCACATCTGAATTGGATGAGCATTTATCCTTTAGGTTACTTTCAGTGCATGATTGCAGGTTCAATAAGACATTTGTAAAGCAGTTTGGAGTGTGGAATTTTCCTGTAGGGTTGCCTTATCCAGGTGCCGGTGCCCAGAATCCCTTGAGTACTTCAGTTTCCAGTTTGCCATGACTGACCATAAAAGGGGCAACCAGTTTTCCTGTTTTTTGTATTGCTACTGGAACGTTTGCCTGTATGATGCAAGCTAACCGTTCCATCTTTCAGTGATAGTTGGTCACAAATAGCATTCTGAAACTGTCTTGCTTGGTTAGTAAAGGGCTGTAAAGCCACATTCCAGATTTTTGAAAGAAATCCTTATACTAGGAGCAGGTGTGAGTTTTACTGTGTACAGCACTACATAAACTTATTTTTACAGTCATCAGAAGTCTGCCTTGGCATTCCTTTTTGAAGCAGCAATCATCAGTTGCAGGTAAGTAAAGCAGAGCTGCTGAACTTGCTGTCAGCTGTATTTTTTAAATTAACTTTGACCCATAGCATGTGGTGAAAAGACTGTTTAATAGCACCGCCCTTTAGGGAGCTTCTTCTGAAGAGAACACTAGTCTATTTTTCATACACTGGTAACTAGGAAAAAGTTTTACCTCTAGAACAGTGCAGTAAAAATGTGTTTCTTCCACAGACTTTAGTGGTGCCACATAAGCAATGATGCACCATGCATTCTCCAAAGGGTAGTGGCACTGTAGAAAATACTAAATTGGGGCCATGGTTTAAGTTCATAAAGCTTTTTATTAAAAATGGCACAAAACTACAGATGGGTGAAAAAATGTATTGTGGCACTTGACTTGGCAATGTGATTAGTTTGGGAGAGGGTCTGGAAGCTAGAGCCTTGAATACTTGACAACTCTAGTGGCCAGTTAGTATTGTAGCAGCTTGTATTCCACTTGGCATAGCGCTTAGTTCAGATTGTGGCTGGTGAAAAACTCCTGCATTGCAAGGCATACATAGAAGCTGGTAACTCACTGGACTGTTGAATCCAAGTGCAGGAAAACCTTTATGCTGTGGCATATGAGGGTACAGAGTATGTTCCTTAAAACAAAGGGAGACTAAGCATTAAAAATGCATCCGTATTGCAATACCAGTGATTACTGTATTTTAATTTCTTGTCCAGAATGACATTTGTATGTATTAATATAGCATAGAATATTAAGGTATGATTGAAAAAAAGTTTATAGTTTTGGTATCTTAAGTTGTAGCTTGCTTGAAACTTTATTAGGGCATATGAAATGCAATCGTATCCTGGTTAGTTTTAAAAAAAAAATGGAAATGCATGCCTTTTTTAGAATGTCTGACTTGTTACTCCTGGTGTTATGGCAGAAACTTTTCCAGCAGTTTTCTTGAGTATCCTGACAATATACTTGGTGGTTTTAGTCACCTATAGTGGTGGGGTATCCGTTGGTTACAGAATGCAAGACTTGATTTTTCCAGGACTCTGCCTAATATTGTGTTGGTATTTTTGTATCTCCTAGGTGAGAGATGAATATGTTCCCAGGACCAAGGAGACAGCTATGAGTAACATGAGAAGGGGTGTTTGTGAACAGCGTAGTGTATAAAGTTGCAGTTCAACAAAAAATCATGCTAACAATCTTCATAAATGTTACGAGCATAGCATGAGAGGGGATTGACAGCCCTGCTTGTATGCTGAGAGTACAGTTAGAAAGCATCTGAAACTTTGCTGCATAAAAATCACTGAATCCTTCTCCTGTTGAATAAAAACATTTTTTCTAGATTTGCTGGTGCTTATTTTGATATGGGGATTTGTGGATGAATAAAATAGTTTTAGTAAGAAGCATCATATTCTGTCTTGTACTATTTCTTAACTGCAGTGCTGACATTCTCTAAACTGACCCCTCTGGGCTGTTACTACCTTACTTATGGATGACTCTTGCAGAAGGCAAGTTGATTTGATGCCACTCCGTCTTCAGTGACCTTTAGCTTTTTTCAGCAGCTTTTTTCAGCAAGTGTCCTCTGGAGACTGCCGCCTTTTCATTGTCCTAGTCACCCCAGTTGCATATGTTGTAATTTCTTTGCTTATTGCTACATATACCTGCATATGAGAGGCACTTGTCTGGTGACTGCACCTTACCATTGTTACTGTATTCTGTTGCACCATGAAGTGGTAGATTGGGGAGCATTCTCCTTAGTTTACATCATGCATATAAACTGTCCCTGAATTTGCTTAACATTTTTACTTGTTCCTAGTTGGCTAATGTTGGGCATTAGTTTTGCGCTTTGTTTACTGATGCAAAACTTTTTCGGGAATAAAAGTAAAACCTTTTTACTGATTTTTTGGCTGCTTCAGTTATTTTTTGGCTTTGTCTAGAATTTTTGAGCTAAGTGAAAAGCTGAGTTGCGATATTAGGTACCTCTTGCATACTTTTTTCCTAACACTAAAATGGTGCATGACTTTTAAATATACTTTTGGGGGTCTGTCCCCCCCCCCCCCCATCTTTTGCTCTTCATTATGGGATGTTTTTTCAGACATTCTGTGGCAGATTCTTGGACATAGGGCAACTTTTTTTTTCTAGTGCAGATCACTGAAACCCACCTGTTATATCTAAACTTCATATCTGTATTTAATAGATGCCAACCAGATTTAGCTTCTGTGCATTTAATTCGTATAGTAAAATCTTCCCAGAATGACTAGATCATTACAGCTTCATAAGATGCTGGTGGGATAAGCTTCTGCACACTTGCTGAAACAGTACCTTTCTGGCGGAGAAGGTAAGTCCGTTTGGCCAAAAAAGGATTTTACTATGATCAGAAACTAGAGTACAGTGAGGATGCCTCAAAATATGCTGGTGAGCACAAGTACTGTGAAACTGCAGTAGGTAAATGAGGAACAGAAAATGGATAACCTTGCCCTGTATGGGTAGTACTGGCTTTCAGAAATGCAGCATCCTTGTTGAAGGTGTAAGATGGAGAAGCCCAGAGGTCCTGCATCTGCACTTCAGCCAGTCTTTGCCTATGAAAAATTCTGTTTCCGCATTGTATACCTGTGTGCAGGCAGTGTCAGGGTACCCTCTGATATTGAAAGTGTGAGACTGATACTTGATGTAAACATTGCTTCTGGATAATTTGGTCCCATTGATTGTGACACTCTGACCTGTTAAACAGGTTTGACTACTTCAGCAGACTTCACTACAGCTGTTGAATGTTGCTGCTGCTTATAACCTGAGGATGTGATGGTGACACTAGCAGCTTTCCCAATTATTCCTAGATCTGTTGCTTGAAAAGACGGTTACTGGATTGTTTTGTGAGCCATCAGTTCCTATATGGATTTCTGGATTCACTTTCACTAGTTATCATAGGGGTCTTTGACAGCGATTTAACTTTATTCATTGCCAGTTTTGTTGCAGTAAGCCCTATGAATAAAGCAGTTTTCCTTGGTTTAACTTGGGTGTCTGTTCAAACATTCATACCAGGCAGATGTTTAAAGTACACATGGTGATTACTTAACCAGACCATTGTCAGCAACTCTGTTAGGAATGTGGGATAGGTAAAAGACCTAGTACTATATGTATTTTTTCCAAAAGTATATAGCTTTTTACTAAGCTCACAGTCAAGGAGGTTGGCCACCTTTTACTATTTGTTTGTAGACTAGCTGTCCCCCCACTAGGTAAACTTTTTTTCTACTTATTCCCAATGAAAATTTTGTGATGACAGAACAGGTAATCAGGAGTATTTAAGGCTGCTAGGGAAGTAATGTGGTTGATAGGAAAGAGCAACATGTTCAGAAACTGGGGGCTATGTTTGATTAGAGGTCTGACATGCCATCTGATGGAGATTGTGGTTGGATCTCCCGCTTTACCACTAGTTCCATTTAGGTAACAATTCAGAGTGCTGGGTCATTCTTTGTTCAGAAACTGGGGGCTATGTTTGATTAGAGGTCTGTCATGCCATCTGATGGAGATTGTGGTTGGATCTCCCGCTTTACCACTAGTTCCATTTAGGTAACAATTCAGAGTGCTGGGTCATTCTTTGTTTGGAAGACTAAGAAGACATCACCCTTTGAGTAGTTGTAAAACCTTGAGCAGAGGGACTGAGCTCTTAGAGTAGCAAAGGTAGTGGGACATGAGATGATTTAAAGAAGGTTGAGTTCTGTCACTGGATTTAAGTGCTTAGCGGTGCATGCCTAAGGGTGCCTTATATTAAATGATGGGCCTAATAAGAGATGAGAAAAGTGGGGGGCTAACTCTGTACCTTGAGAAAAAGTAAAAGTTTAAGGTGTGTGAGAGGTAGGATTTTCTGACTGCCCCAAGAGGTGTGGTGGTCAGAGCAAGTTTGTCAACATATGTACCCATGTTACTGATTTAATGTGTCATTTAAATGGAATGTTCCATCTATTTATCAATCCTAAGCTTGCCTTCAACACCAAGCACTTGTCTGCTGTGGCCTTTTTCTGAAGTAGTATCAGACGAGAACTTGATAAATACCCCTTAGTTTACAATCCATCAGGCTTTGTTAGCCATAGTACCTTATCAGCATTTTGTTAGAATTGTATTCTAAAGAGGAGCCACTGTGGTGGTGCTGCTGCGGTAGCGTTGTCGCCTCAGACGTTGAACGTTCAATTCTCAGAGCGTCTTCTGCGTGCCGACATGTGTGAATGGGCGTTCCTTCATTGAAGGTTGTGCGTTAGGCCCGGCAAGCCAGCACGTAAAAATCTACTGCCAATCATTAGCAGACTGGAGTTCTGCTGTGGCGACCCCTAACCGGGAAAAGCCGAAAAGCAGTTTCATTCTAAAGAGGAGCCCATGACACCAGCCCTGTGGGGGACACCACTGTTAGTAAAATTTTTCAGAGTTAATGCAGTGGACCTTGGCTGTATGGGTTCTGTTTGTTACACATCCAGCAAACCATCCGAGTTGATCTTCAGTTGGGATAGTATCAAGAATTCAAGCATGAAGGGGATTCCTTGGGCCATTGCCTTAATTCTGATGCAGACAACAATCCCTAGGCAGGAAGCACGTCCATGTCTAAGGCTGCCACATGACTATATGAAGCTTTACAGTTCTGCCCGTTAAAACCTTATGAAAAAATACATTGAACCATATCACAAGAGCAAAAATATTCGTAATTGCATAAATCTCTAAAATATAGAATTGTATATTAAAAATACTCCAACTTGTAAAATGTCAATCTTAAGCTCATTTTTTTTCCTTAAAACAGGTTTGATGCTAGCATGATCATTCAAACCTTGTTCTAGGTCTGCTTGTAACCGTAAAATCCAATTTAGCTCAAATATTTCTAACTTATGAACTTACATTGACATAATGTCAAACTTGACATCAGTCACGTGACAGCCCGAGACTGAAGTTTATAAAATGGAGAACTACTAGGATACTTTGAAGCATTGAGAGGGCTTTTGCTGACCTGAAAGCTTTGCTGCATTTACTTTGTTAGAATAAAGTTTACCTTTGTGCGTTTCCATAGTATGAAGTGTTTTTATCCATGGACTTGGTTTACCACAGTGCAGGTACTTTTTTAGTGGTGTGTGTTAAAGGCCTTTGATGCTTGTTTTTGTTTCACAAGTACAAAGACAAGTCACGTAGGTTGAGTCCATTTGGCATGCATCAGAGGGACCTATTTTGGACTAGCTTGGAACTTGCAAAGAAACCCTGTACTGACATTTGAGACAGTCTACCACTCTAAAGCCTGTTGACCGGGGTCTGGGTAGGACACTGAGAAAAATGAGACTGAAACTAGATCAGCCACTAGCCCACCATTCAGAGGTGGGTCAAAGGGACATTAATGCCTGTAGTATCCAGCATCTTCAAAAGGCATAGAATAGTATGCTCTGAACCTTTCTGGAGATCATACTTTTGACTAGTCTTTGTTCTTTTGAACTTAGTACAGCTAGCTGAGTGGTTTTCCTTTCTTTGCTGGCGTAATCTTTTAGAAGCCTTTTTCATCCCATTACTTCGACTAGTGTTTCTCTACACCACCTTAACTCATTTTTCTCATGTTTCTCTTCACCACCTTAACTCATTCCCTCCGGTGGAGCTCAGGAAGTTTGAACTGTAACTTCCAGTGGGCGGAGCATAAGCCTTTTGACCATCAAATTATGTCCTCACATTTCAAACAAATGTTCATATCTGTGGAACCCTAGGGGTTATGAAAAGTATAAATGGCAAATGCTTCATCACAAACTATATTTATAGTGGTAGTATTCATTAGGTTCTAGGTCTTAAACTGAATTTTATAAGTCAGAGTAAACACTGTGCAACTTGCATTTGTAGTATTTTGTAAACAACTTGACAGTAGCTCCGCAATCACTCAAGTTACATGCATACCATCAGAAGAATTTTATTCGTCTAGCTCACAGATCTCATATGAGGCCAAGAGGTTGTCTGTTACTTGTTTGATATTTAGAATTATCTATATAAATATCATAAAAGCAACAGTTAATGTCTCTATCTGAACTAGACAGAGGTCAAATATTAATGCAGTTGAGTTTGCCATTATGTAATCTTTAAGATGATTTTTTAAAAAACTTGTACATAGCATGGTTTTGAAATTATTGATGCCAGTATGAACAAGCAATAGATGTGTCAGTAGGAGGTAACTGCAGATGCACCTGGAGGTGTCACTCTGATGTAAGGAGTCGTTTCAAGCTGGGGTGGAAGGGTACTTGATTTCTCTCATACTGTTTTTCCTTCCTTTTTATCACTGTCCCTTTACCCCAAATGCTGCACACTTTTTTTTTTTTTTTTTTTTTGCTTTTTTTAACCTGTATATGCCATCTCATTCATGGCAATTACAAAAATCTGTTAACCTTGTAGCTGTGACCCTCCCTAAACCACTAGTCTCATCCTGTTGCAAAACAAGCTCACACTTACCACACCTCCAACTAACAAACATTCCTGCACTTTATGTGAAGGTACTAACATTAAGATATATTATACTAAAATTCCCACACAGCAAGTCACAGCAACTTAAGAGCTTGCTGTCAAAGCTATTCTAATACATAGCTGTCATGTGATGTCCCAAATTCTGGATCACTTAACTGTCTCCTTTTAAGATATGCAGCCTCAATGAACTTTCTTAGAAACTTGACTTGGTGTATATTGTCAAGTTGCCCCAACAGAGTCATGCAAAGACTACTACTGTCCATCATACATGCATAACTACCGCATCAGACTAGAACCAGATGTGGAAGAGCAGCAAACCTTTTGGAAGAACTGTTCCACCATTGCTATTGAGGAATGCAGTAAAGCCAATGCTATTGACACCGGCCCCAGTTGGATGCAAATGCATATTGCTGGTGGAAAACTTGCTCCCCTCATCACTTTCATTGAATTATCACTTGTGACACAGGCAAACTTGTTTTGTGTAAAAGTAATCAAATCATGAGTTCCCATTCACAAGCATTATACATGGTCTTGTGCCTTGTATTCTAAGGAACAGTACATATTTGATTCCTGCCGCCTGCTAAATGTTTTGAGGAGAACGAAAGACGTTTATCTGCACGTATTACTATAATTTCCATTTTATGTAATTTACTCTTACATTTTTGTGAAGATCCCACTTTTTCTCATAAGTTTTGTTGGCTTAGATTTTGATTTCTGTTTCCTAATGACTGCTTTTTGGCAGTTACCAGAAATGAGCTTAAGGCATTAGTGTCTAGACAATTAAGATCCTATATCCCAGCTCAGAAAAATAATTTCCTTAATTACGCATTTGCTCTGCCATTATTCCTGATGGGAGTACTCTGTAGGGAACTAGTCTGTTAACTCCATTGCACACTCTAACATGTTTCCAGTTACCACTTTTCCCTATCACACCAACATTTGCCATCTACCTGAGGAAAAATTCTTTGGAGTCTGCTTGGGGGTATGAAAGTATGTATGTAAACAGATGTTCATGTTTCACTGTTGCAGTCATCAAACTTGGGTTATCTGCCTGCAGGTAGCCCTCAGTCAGCCTGAATACCAGAGTCTTAGGATTTCACTGTCGAATGCTGTCACCTCTTCCATGACATCAGGGGTATAAAACAGGCAGCTGGCACCATTAAATCAGCTTTTCTTGCCGTGCGGGAGCCCGAAGCAGTTTGCAAGTGCCATTCGGCCGCTAACTGAAATTTTTAGAGTCTCAAACCTGAAGTCTTCTAAAGCCAAGTACCCCGTTGAGGATCCTTTTTTCTTGCTCTAACCAATGTCAAAAAAGTAATTTGTCTTTCCTGTGGAAAGCAAATACCTCAGATTTTCATTCTTACTTAATCACCTTTTTAGGCCCAGACCACTATGTTCATCGCTGTCTGTTTTGTGCCTTGTTCAATGGCCGAACTATTCGTTGTCAGGCTATCTTTGTCTCTAAATTCTTTTGCTCTCGTTCTCCATACTCCGAAATGGCTTTGATAAACCATCCAACTACCGATCTTCCAAAAAAAGTAAGAATAAAGACAGACCACATAGGTCCAAATCTGCCGATGATGCTTCCATTAAGCTAGTCATGAGTCTGCCAGTACTCATGCCTGCTTATACAGATTTGCAGGCCTCTACTGAGACCCATTTGGAGTCCGGTATGCCGCAAGATGCTTTAATTGTAGAACCTGCTGATGTCTCTACCTTGGATGGGTCTGGAACCGCTGTACAGGTACCAGCTTCTGAGGGTCTAGTCAGACCTTCTGATGTTTGCATTAAACAGTTTCTCAGGCCCAGAGTTCACACTACACCTAGGAAACAGACTATCAAAGTGTATTCTCAAGCTCCCATGCCACAGAAACAAATGCTTAGAATGGCTGAAGACCTTATTACTTCAATTAAAAGAAGCTAGCCTTCTCCCTCCAGAAGACAAGCAGATTTCTCTTCTGATTCTGCACACCATGAGTCCGATGACTCTGATCCCTCTTGATTACCAGGGCATACCCTTGTCTGCCTGAGGATTCATATGCAGAGGATTCCATACCCTCTGCCTCCCTTCCAGAGGACTTTTCTTTAGATGAAACCTTGCATATACCCTAAGAGCACTTCCGCTGGGAATGCCAGGACTATGCATAGTCCCAAAAAAGAGACTGAAGTTTTAGACTTGCCTCAGCACAGGCCTCTAGCTATACCCTGTATCCTGGATATTGTAGATGATGCCTTTATGAAATCCAGTCTTATCCCTGATACTTTACCACCAGCTCCTAGAAAGCCACCTAGATTCAGTAGGCATTGGCCTTCTAAAAACAGGTAATTTCCAGTCCCTCCCAGACCACCTCAGTCCAAACCCAGGGGCAACAGACTACAGTCTCAGGGTATGCACAAATCTTAACAATGGAGTGCTCCCTTCTCAAAAATGGATTGGTAAACCACCCCATATGGAAAAAATTCACAATGACTTGTCTTTCATTCTTCCCAGCCATGCCCAAGCACTTGCACCCCTAGGAGGGAAACTCGCCCTGCATGCAAACAGATTGGTCTTAAACATTGTATCCCAGCGATACAGGTTCTACTTCCACTCGCTGCCAACCCCAAGTGGGTTGCCAGACCTTCCTCCAAACCAGTGGGCAGAGGCCCAAAAGAAACTTTCTCTCCTCAGTATCAGGGCTATTCAACCTGTTCCAGTAGAGCAAAGGGGACAGGGTTTCTACTCCAGACTGTTGGTGCCCAGAAAGAGAACTCTTGGCACCTATCCTGGATCTGTCAATTCTCAACACCTTCCTGGTGGTACTAAAATTAAAAATGCTTACACTCCAGCAGCTGCTTCCTATGCTAGCCAAGGACTCCTGGCTAATCTGCACATCCCAGTAAGGGAATCTTGCAGAAAGTCTACATTTCAGGGCAGGCTGTATGCACCATCAGTTCTCTAGACTTCCCTTTGGCTTGTCTACTGCGCCCAAGGTATTAACAAAGTGCCTGGCTCCAGCCATTGCATACTGCAGGCAGAGAAATATTCACATTTACCCATACTTGGATGATTGGCTGATTCAGGTGGACAGTCGGGAATTGCTACTTCAGCACCTGACATTTGTAGAGAGACTCAACCTCTCTGGGGTATACCATCAACGAAAAGGAATCTCATGTGGTACCCCAGCCAAAAGATTGTATTCCTGGGAGCAAGCTTGAACACTTCTTCCCACATGGCATTAGGCACTCCAGAAAAGCAGGTTTATTTGACAAATTACTTCAAAACTACTGGTCACCAAAACCCAAAACCCAGCTATCTGCAAGAAAAGTACTGTAAGCCCTAGGGTTCATGGCCTCATGCATTCTCCTAATTCCGTATGCAAGACTGCATATGAGGGAACTTCAGTGGTACTTGGTCTCTTGTGTCAACATTCTCAGGAACTGGAAACGGTGATTCCTATCATTCCTATCATTCCTATCAATCCTTGCCTAAGGACAGAGTTCCTTTGGTGGGCAGAGGCTTGCAACCACAATAAGGGACTCCTTTCACTCAACCCCTCACCGCTCAAACCCTGACAACACTCATCAGACTATGCCTGGGACACTTGCACAAAAATGCATTCAAGGCAAATGGAGCCCAGGACAAATTCACCTGCATATCAATCAAAAAGAAATGTTAGCTGTACGGAATGCACTTAACAGCCTTCAAATACCTTATCCTTCCAGGACAACTCTTGATAAAGACAACACCATAGTTGTGATACATAAGCAGGGGGGTGGGACTCATTCCTACCCACTCTGCAGGTTAGCCATGGCTGTGTGGAACACAGCCTTGAGCAGTCAAGTGCACCTGCAAGCTCAATTCCTTCCAGGCAGATGGAATTCACTGGCAAACTACTTGAGCAGAAATCTACTGGACCCACATGGAAACTGGATCCCATCTCATTCAAACTTCTAATCCACAGGTGGGGGACACCAGAGGTGGACCTCTGCTTCTTCCCAAAACCATCAGTTGAGCAAATGCTGCACCAGAACTCCCCCACAGCCAAGCATGGGGAGTGGATGCCCTATCCTTTACATGGGAAAACCTCTCAATCTGCCTTTTCCCCCCTCTGCCTCTCCTCTCAAAGTACTACTCAAGATCAAACTGGATAGGCCAAGGACAATCCTTATTGCACCAGACTGGCCACACCAGCACTTGTACCTACTCCTATGCAGCCTGACAGCAGTGCCACCCTAGCACCTACATCCAGACCCCCTTCTCTGCTGACCCAGCAGGAGGGACAGATTTTTGCATCTGCAAACCCTGAACCTTGCAGCCTGGTTTATTCCCTGAATATATCACCAGCAACACTCTGCAAACAGGTGCTGAATGTAGTCCTTGAGGCCAGGAGGCCTAGTATTAGGAAATCCTATTCATAAAAGTGGAAGAGATACTGTCCTTGGAGCCGGTCTCAAGGTAAGGACACAGCCGTGCCCACCTTACCTCAAATCCTAGATTATCTAGCAGAGCTGCCCCACAAAGGCATGTCCTTATCAATTAAGATTCATGCCTCTGCCATCTCAGCTCATATTGAGCCACCCCTCTTCTCTCGCCCTCTGATAAAACAGTTCCTGAGAGAGCTAACAATTTAAGACCCCTGAGGAGAGCTCCCACTCCTGCCTGGGACCTTAACTTTGTACTAGAGCATCTCATGCTTCCCCCTTTTGAGCCTGCTGCTGCAGCACAGTTAAAATTCCTCTCTTGGAAAACGGCCTTACTTCTAGCCATCACTTCAGCACGGAAAGTGTCTGAGTTACAGGCTCTTATGGCTGTAGAACCCTTCATTGTCTTCCATGCGGACAGGGTTTCCATCAGGACTAACCCATTTATGCCCAGGGTTGTATCCAGTCTGGCTTTAAACCAAGCCATCCATTTACCGACCTTTTTTCCTAATCCTCAGAATAAAGGGAAAGGATCCTGCATTCCTTGGATGTGCGCAGACTGCTCGGGTTCTACCTTGACTGGACTAAGCCTTTCAGAAAAACTGACCAGCTCCTAGTCAGCTTTGCTACAGGGGCAGAGGGCAAGGCCATTTCAAAGCTAGCCATTTCCAAATGGATAGCACACTGCATCCATTTCTGCTACAAACACCAGGGAAAACCTACCCCACAGGGGATCAAAACTCATTCCACTAGGGCTTCCTCAACTTCTGCAGCATTTCTCAGGGGAGTCCCTACCAGGGACATCTTGGAAGCTGCAACCTGGAGTTCTGTACACACCTTCACCAAACATTGCCACTTACCTGTTTTTTTTTTCTAAATCCAGAGCTGGATTTGCCACAGCAGTCTTACAAGGCCTGCTAGCCAGCCCCAATACTTCTTGGCTGCCTCCACCCTTCCTCAGCTTTGGGAATCAACCCAAGTGTGATGACTGCAAAAGTGAAACACTAAACATAGTACAGTTGTGTACACTTAACGTAAATTGAGATGTTAGTGTATTCACTGTTGCAGTCCTGGTTACCCTCCTTCCAGCCCATTGGCTTCTCTATGCTTTCTACCTTTACTCTTTTTGGCCATATTTTATGGCTATGGTAGTTTGTTTTTACTAGGTGTTCCACACCATGTGATTGCTTCCTATTGTGGGGGCTCCTGACATCTGGGGCAAGAAAAACTGATGTAATGGCGTCTGCTGCCTATTTTAAACCCCGATAACCTGATGTCCTGGGAAGAGGTGACTGCATCCGATGCAGAAATCCCAAGACTCTGGTATTTGGGCCGACTGAGGGCTACCTGCAGGCAGATAACCCAAGTGTGATGACTGCAGCAGTGAATAAACTCAACATCTCCATTTATGGTAAGTGTACACAACTGTACTTTCTGGGCAGAAATCATAAACGTTTTGGACTTGGTTGCATATTTGGGTGCCACACACGTCCTCCCACTTTTTTTCTTTGTGAAGAGATTAGATGTGAAATTTCAGTTTACAATCTTTTCTGACCTCTTCTGATTCCTATAGTTGTGCAGTATTCTATATGCCCTGCTAATTTCAACAGATTTGGTTATAGGTTCAGTTAAAAACTTATACCAAACAAAGGCCAGCACTCAAGTGTGGGAAAACCACTTTATTTCCGCATAAAAATAACACCATCCCAAGATCTAGAGATGATCATCGTGTTACACTGCTGCAGTCATTACACTTGGGTTATCCTGCCGTCAGGCAGTCCTGTAGTCTGCCAGAGTTCCAAAGTCTTGGTCCGTTGTCAGTTGCTGTCGCTTCTTCCCTGACATCAGTGCGCCAGGGGTATACAAGATGCATCCGATGCCATTTTCTTAAGTGTTTCTTGCTGTGCGGTGCCCGAAGCAGAAGCAGTTAGCAAGTGCCGGTCGGTCGACTCCTGAGATTTTTGAAGTCTAATTTCAGATCCGAAATCTTCAGTAAAGCTAAATACCCCGTTGGGGAAACTTTTTTCTTGCCTCAGACCAATGTCAGAAAAAGTTAATTGTATTTCTTGTGGGAAGCAAATACCTCATAAGGACTTCCACTCTTATGTATTCCATGCCTAGGCCCTGATCACGACGTCACTAGTTGTCTGTTTTGTGCTAGATTTAACAAATGCACTATAAAAAGACGTTTTGATTTTGCTTTACACTACTTTGGCCGAAGGTTCAATTATACTATGCCGTCGGATCAACCGACTACCGCAATTCCAAAAAACGCAAAGACAAGGATAAAGACAGGCATCTGAGGTCCAAAACTGACTAAACCTCTTCTAGGCCAGTCGCCGGTTCGCAGTGAGGCATTTTCGCAGCCCCTGACACCCACTACCTCAGAGCCACAGGCCACCTCAGACTCCCACGTGGAGACAACTAGGCCTCTGGAAACAAGGTATTGGGCCTACGGAAACTAATCCCTCAGATGGGTCCAGAGCCGCTGAGCAGGCATCGGCTTCTGAGGGTGTTTTCAGACCTTCACAACTTACCATTAAAGCAACAGCCAAGGCAAAAGTACCATTAAAGACAAAGAAGCAAGTACAGCATTCTCCTGGACAGTCCTCCATGCCTAAGAAGCAGATGCTTAAAATGGCCGAAGACCTCATTACTCTAATCGGGGGGTTCCCATCCCCCTCCTGAGAAGGCCCAGGCAGGATACTGACTATGATTCCTCTGATCAGGTTTCCATTTCCTCTGATTCCTCTTCAGACCAGGGATACTCTCTACCCCCCTATGAGGACTCTGATGCTGAAGAATCTATCCCTTCAGCCTCCTCCTGAGGATTATTCTTTTGGGGAAACTTTACATACCATGAGGGAGCATTTCCTTTGGGAAAGTCAAGATTATTCAGAATCCAAGAAAAGGCTCAGGGATTTCCTTTTATTGCCTCTGCACAGGCCCCTGGCTATTCTGCCTGTGCTAGATATTGTGGATGATGTGTTCTCTGAATCCAGCTTATCTCCTGATTCTTTGCCCCCTGCACCAGCGAAGCCAGATAGTTGTTAGAGTCCCTGACTCTCACGTTTTTTTATAAAAACCCTTCTGCTGATCCAGAAACTTTCCCAGGGTCCAAAAGGGGTTAAGGCTTCCATTGCAAAAAATCCAGTACCCTCTGACAGATTCAAGAGCTTTGGATAGAAAGTTTACACTTCTGCAACTTTAGCAATAAGGGCTTTAAATTGCCAGTGTCACATGCTTAAGTACCAACAGTATTTAATGGCTCCGTTAATACAGAAAATGCTTGCAAGCTCAGAAGCTCCTGACTAAAGAAATGCAGGATTTATTGCATGCAGTTGAACAGGTGGGAAAACATACTCTGCGATGTGGTTTTGATTCTTTAGAGGCCTCTTGTAGAGCCGCAGTTACAGGTTCTGTGATTTGAAGACATGCTTGGTTAAAAGAACAGAGTTTACCTGATCATGTTAAGGCAAAATTATTGGATGCTCCTTTACATCATGATACCTTGTCTGGTGTTAAGGCAGAAGAGGTGTTAAAGAAAAATGGAGGATAGAGCTAAATCTATGCAAACAGTCAAGTATTTCTTACAGGTACAGCCACCTCGATTTAGCAGAAATTGGCCAACAAAGAATTGGTCCTTTCCAGTGTCAGACAGGCCACAGAGGCAGATACAGTCACCCAAGAGGCAGATCTCAACCCCAAGGCTCTAACCGACTACAGTGGGGCACCTCCACCCCAAAAGGAGGTGAGGAAAAGTCTCAACCTTACAGGAAACAGTCCCATGACTTCCCCCTTCATATGCCAAGCACTTCCCTTTTGGCAGCCCCTTTAGGGGGAAAACTAGCACTTTTTTCTCAAAACTGGCAAACAATCCGCCAAGACAAATGGGTTCTGAATATTGTGTCTCAAGGTTACAGGTTCCACTTTCATACTTTTATCAAGGCTAAAAGGAATGCCAGACCTGCCACAATCAATGGGCAGAGGCACAAAAACAAATTTCAGCCCTCATGGACATGAGAGCTATTCAAAAAGTACCACAACAGGAACAAGGACAAGGATTTTACTCAAGACTCTTCCTGGTCCCCAGAAGGGACAAGGCCTGGAGGCCCATACTAGACCTTTCAGTTCTAAATACTTACCTGGATATTCCGAAATTCAAAATGTTTACATTACAGCAGCTTCTACCCATGCTGGGCAAGAAGGCTTGGCTTGTTACTCTGGACCTCAGAGGCATACCTGCATGTCCCTATCAGACAAAATTGCAGAAGATACCTCAGATTCAAAGCTGGTACAGTGCACTACCAATTCTCTGCACTGCCCTTTGGCTTATCTACTGCGCCCAGGGTCTTTACAAAGTGCCTGGCACCAGTAATTGCGTTTTGCAGACAAAAAGGAATTCAAATATATCCATACCTGGATGATTGCCTCATTCAAGCAGACAAAGGACATCCTTCTACAGCATCTGGCATTTGTAAAAAGGTTGCTAATTTCTCTAGGGTACACAGTAAACGAAAAGAAGTTGAAACTAGTGCCCTCACAACAGATTATATTCCTGGGTGCCAGCTTAAATACAACTGCCCAGATGGCTTATCTCACACCAGACAAACAAGTTCAACTAACTCTATTTTCAGTTACTGGCAAAAAAGTCCCATCTCCTTGCAAAAAAAATTCTGCAGGCCCTGGGATTCATGGCATCCTGCATACTACTAATACCATATGCCAGACTGCATATGAGGAAATTACAATGGTACCCAAGTGTTTGGACTCAACACTCTCACAGTTTAGAAGCAGTAATACCAATGATTCCCTGCCTACATCAGGAGTTTTGATGGTGGGCACAGGCATGTCACCTAAACGAGGGTCAGCCTTTTAACCCTACCCACAGCCAGGCAGACTCTAACAGATGCTTCGGATTACGCCTGGGGAGCACACATGGCAGGAAAATGCATTCAGGGCCAGTGGACCACAGACCAGATGCATTTTCACATCAATCAAAAAGAGATGTTGGCTGTTCAAAATGCCCCAACAGCTTTCAAGGACCTTCTGCATCCAGGACAATTATTATTAAAGACAGACACCACAGTAATGTGGTATGTAAGCAAGGGGGCACTCATTCTTATCCCCTATGCAGGCAAGCCATAACCTTGTGGAACACAGCTCTAACTTATCAAGTTCATCAGCAAGCACAATTCCTGCCAGGAAAGAAAAATACTCTGGCAGACTATCTCAGCAGAAATACCATGGACCCTCATGAATGGAAATTGAATCCACAAATCTTCAGTATGGTAATGCAAAAATGGGGATGCCCAGACCTAGATCTTTTTGCCTCCTCACTGAATTGCCAACTACAAAAATTCTGCATAAGGACTTATCTCACACAAGCATGGAAAGTGGATGCTCTCTCCTTCAGCTGGAAAAGCCTAAAAGTTTGCCTTCCCACCACTGCCTCTCCTCTCAAAGATGCTCCTAAAAGCCAGACAAGAAAAACCATAGATGATCCTGATTGCTCCAGACTGGCCACGCCAGCACTGGTACCCAATCTTAAAGAACTTGGCTCAAGGCCCACCATGGATTTTGCCTCAAATTCCACACCTTTTGACTCAAAACAATCAGATCCTGCACTGTCAGCTCAAAACCCTAAACCTGGCTGCATGGCAGATTCATTAGTCAAACAGGCAACACCTCTCTCTAAAGCTGTTATGGATGTCATTTTGGAGGCCAGGAGGCCTAGCACCAGGAAAGCTTACTTAGAAAAATGGAAGAGATTCTGTGCCCGGAACCAGGCTCAAAACCTTGACCCAAACATTCCTCAGATTTTACAATACTTAACTGAGATGCTGGACAGAGGCCTATCCTTCTCATCAATTAAGATCCACGCCTCTGCCATTTCAGCACATTACAACATGGATCCTCCTTTATTCTCCCACCCCTTGCTAAAGCAGTACCTCAGAGGGGCTAAAAACATAAGACCGCCCCGGAGAGCACCAACACCAACTTGGGACCTCAATTTCGTTTTGGAAAAACTGATCCTGCCACCTTTTGAGCCAGCCAATACAGCTGAACTAAAATTTTTATCATGGAAAACAGCTCTGTTCCTGGCAGTAATTTCAGCACTAAGAGTCTCATAGCTACAGGCATTAATGGCAGTGGAACCTTTTATAATTTTTCATCAGGACAGGGTTTCTTTAAGGACAAACCCTACCTTTATGCCAAAGGTGGTATCTAGTGTGGCTCTTAACCAAACCATCCATTTGCCAACTTTTTATTCAAACCCCCAGAATAAAGGAGAAATTTCTGCACTCTTTGGACATACACAGGCAGCCACGCTTATACTTGGACAAAACAAAAGCTTTCAGGAAAACTGAGCAACTGTTTGTAGCATATGCTGCAGGATCACAGGGCAGGGCTATCTCAAAGCAGATTATATCCAAATGGATAGGACACTGTATTCATTACTACTACACACAGCATGGAAAATCAGTCCCTAATAACATCAGGCCACATTCCACCAGGGCAACAGCCACTTCAACAGCCTTTCTCTGAGGAGTACCTACCAAGGAAATTTTGGAGGCTGCAACTTGGAGTTCAGTGCACACCTTTACCACGTGCCTCTTTACTCTAAATCCAGAGCAGGATTTGCCACTGCAGTTCTGCAGGGCCTTATAGCCAATCCTAACTCTTTATAGACCAGCCACCCAACCTTAGCTTTGGGATTCTACCCAAGTGCAATGACTGCAGCAGTGTAACACAATGAGCATAGTACAGTTTTGTACCTACCATAAATGTAGATGTTAGAGTGTTTACACTGCTGCAGTCCAGGTTACCCTCCCTCCATCCCCTCTGAACTAGCTGGAGTTATCTATACCTTTCTATCCTATACAACCTTTGAGGTGTGTTTGCTTGTAATTGAAGGTATTGTTTTTATTTTATATGTATATTTTTTACTAGCAATATGTATTGCCTACCTACTTGGGGGCACCTGACATCTGGGGCAAGAAAAACAATGGCGTTGGATGCATCTTGCATACCTCTGGCGCACTGACGTCAGGGAAGAAGCGACAGCAACCGATGCCGGATCAAGACTTTGGAACTCTGGCGGACTATGGGACCGCCTGATGGCAGGATAACCCAAGTGTAATGACTGCAGCAGTGTGAACACTATCTACATTTATGGTAGGTACAAAACTGTACTTTTCCAAACTGGTTTCAGCAGAATAACTGCCTTCAGTGGAAGCTTTTACACTTAACATCATGCACAAACACTAAATACATTCAAAAACTGTGATTGGTTGCTCCTAAATGCTCATTCAAACCTGGGCTAAATAATCCCCCCAGTTTAATAATCCAACTTTTTTCTTTTTTGTTTAATTGTGCCATCCTGTTTTATTTATTTATCTCCAATAATAAATCTAAATTCAGCTGTTGGATGCTTAGAGTTTATATAATGCATTAGGTTGTCTTTTATTTCTGATGTCACTAAGATGTTCTGAAATGTGAATATGTAAAGTCTGATGTTTAGCCAATATAAAATTCAGCACAGGAACACGTGGTTAGATGATAAATCCATTCTGAGCTGCAATTACATAAGAATTTTAGGTCCTATACTTTGTGTTTTTACTAGAAAAATGTTTAGATTTGAGAACAAACCTACAAAAACAATGATTTGTATGGATAGCATCCCACTGTTGCATTACTAGATAATGTAACTTGTTTGTATGCGTCTGATTTATGTTTATAATGACCAAAAGACCCAAGTGTTTTGCTCCTGTGAAATGAAAATTTACATATTAGTATTTGTGACAAATATTGATCTGTACTTAATGTATCCCAGTATTTATCAATGTTTTTTCTCAGTTGTCCAGTATTATGCCCATATGTTGTAGTTAATCTAATGACAAATTCTCATTTGATTTCTTATCTTGATACTCAAGTAATCCAGTTCTATCCTGCTTGGAAGCCCATTCACTAGCTCGAGACACATCCCTATATTTATAATCCCCTAAAAGTAAACCTCTCAATCAAATCATCCTTATAAAACTCAAAAACATTGTTCAGTCTAACAAACCCGTCTATCCAGTAAAAACTGATTTGGGAATGTTCATAATTATATTATTAGGATGAAAACTAGAGGCGTGTAAAAGGGAATTATATTCTGAATATTTACGATGGCCATTGTTTCTGAGAGTATGATCTATATTCATAGGTACTATCTCATCCAAAAAAATAATTTTATGGTCATAATGGACTGTAAAATGTATTCCCCATTTGTTATCATTGAGGTAACTCACAAATTCTTCAAATAATTAACATCAGCTTTCCATATCATCCAACAGTCATCAGGGTATCTGCGCCAAATGTCACTCTCAGATAAATATAAATTATGACTAACATCATAACATTTGTATTTTCAAAATATCCCATGAATAGATCTGCAGAAATGGGAACAAAAAGATGCTCCCATTGCAGTACCTTCACTTGCCAGAAACATTCACCATTAAAATAAAACACATTTTTTGTTAATACATGCTCTGCCAAGTATAATAGAAATGTGTTAAATCCTGGAGCATAAAGGGAAGCCTGATTTAACCAGTATTCTAATGCTGTGAGCACTGCCCAGTGTGGTATATTCATATAGAGGGCAGTTACATCCAGTGTATACACTATCCTACTCTCCTCCATTTGTATTTCTGAAACGATTTTCAGAAATTCCATTGTATCTTGTAATCTAGATCCCAAGCAATTGTAGTAGTGGTTTAAGATATTTGGTAATATATATTGACAGAGGCTCAGTAAGTGATCCCCTACCAGAGACAATAGGGTCTACCTGGTGGTTTTAAGGGGTGCTTATGAATTTTGAGTAGTAAAGATACTGTTGCTGTGGATCAGATACAGTCAGATGAAAAACATCTGAACGAGTAATAATGCCCTCCTCAAAAGCAAGATTAAGAAAGGTATTCATTTGTTTATTTTTTTAAACCTTATAGTCTGGTCCAATGGCATTTTCATGTAAAACACTGTCCATCAGTTGTCTAAGACAACCAATCCATCACAATAGCTCCACCATCATCCTTGGGTAAAATCACCAAATTCTTATTCTGAAGATTTGTTAGGGCTGCTTGTTCTGCATCTGATAGGTTATGTTTAAATGCCCTGAACTCCCCCCTCTGAAAATGTAAATCTTTTAACACGCACTGTTGAAATGTTAAAACATACTTGTAAATGGGGGGCAAGAAGGTAGATTTGTGGAACCTGAAATCAGCAGATCTCTGATAGGTACCACCCCCCTCAAAGAATGTCAGATTTAATAACCTACAAAAGGACATCACATCGACAATGGCTTCAGAAACAAAAAAGCAGGAACAAAATTAAAGCCTTTAAGCAATTATATTTAGTTTTCACATCATGACACACATGAAATATTATGTACATTACTTGGTTGACTTATCGTGGAATTAACAGTTTCAAAAAGGAATCTACATTGACTGCTGTAATTATCCACCCCTATATATGTTAGCCCTAAACGGCTGGTAACATTCCTCTTTTTGGATACTGCTCTGTCATAGAGGATGACTCATCCCCAGAATTCTTGAGTGTATGGATTTCTTTTCGTGAGTTACACAAGAAGCCCCCTGCATTTTTGCCACTTCTAGAGATTTCAAAGGGTTTCCTCTGTCATAATCCCCTAAATCCCTATGGAATTTGATTTTTTTTCGTTAAATTGGTTTTCCAAGCTAATCAATTCTTGTGCAAGTTTCTGGAAACAAAAGGTAAAAAAAGGCTTACTCCCATATAATTTAACCTGCTCACAAATCCCCCCAATTTCTCTAATGGCTTGGTTAGTAGTGCGTTCATTTTATGAGATAAGCATCTCAACAATACCCATAAAATCTTGTAGTTGCGCAATGCTCATTCTTGCAATAGAATATCATCTGGTGCATTAACCAAGGGTTGAATTGTAGTTCTCAGCCCCCTAGCCGTGAACCCTTTAACTTTATAAGCTTTGAATAATTTCAAATGCCACACATTAGTTCTTAAACTCTTCATGGCAATGGTCATTTTAACAAATGACTGATTACAGATTTTCAGGATTCATCTCAAGCTGCCCACAATTATCACCATTGTTTGTACAGAGCCCAAAAACATTAAGGTCATCTTTCTGCTGACAATCCCTGTAGGGTTGTTAATGGATCCATTCTATATATTTATATACTTGAAACTGTACTGTGAAAATCCTAACAAAAAATATACACAGTAATCTGGTCACATCAGGACAATACACTCTGTAGTACTGAAATTTCACACAAAATACTGTGATAGTCCTAACCACACAAATTACACTGGTCACAATGTTATAAATAGGGGACTACACCTTCATAATATCAGAGTAGTAATCTGTGAACCACAAAGATTTTTTTAACAATGTTCAAAATGAGGCATGCCCATTCAAAAAAAACACCCACTGCATTACATATCCAAAGATACTGGCCACCAGTCAAAAAACATCAATATAGTACATATAATTGGCTTACTGAATATGACAATGCTGTTCATCATACCATCATAATGACACAGGTGCAAAATCCATTATATCAAGACAAAAAAGTCCCAACATTAATGTTGAACATGTAAGACCAGCTCGTATCACAGTACCATAAATGTAAATCAATATTAAAGCTGGAATCAATTTAGACATTTTCTGTTTCTTGGTTGCTGAAGTCCTTGCAAAGATGTCACTCTGCAATCCCAAATTTTTGTGGTCCTTCAAGCCTAACGTCCACAGGATCAGTTCTGTTCCCATATAAAGTGGCACCTGGACAGTTAAGAAAATCAAGGCAAAGATGTTGCACTCCAAATCCAAAGGGCGAAAACCTTTGTAAAACCTAAAAATTAAGAAAACCATCCAAAAGTCAGACCAACTCTATTTGCATACAAAATGGCCCCAAACCATTCAAACAAGACCTTGTGTATAAAAGATGTAACCAACATGTCAGAGCAAAACTGACATTCAAATACAGCTTGTAGAATAGTGTCTATACCCTTTATGGATGTCCCAAAGTTCCTGTGCCAACAACCACACTCATCACCAACTGTTGCCCATTAAAATGAGCCAATCCTTGGCTGTATACTGTCATTAACCAAACAGTGAATCGACCCAAATCGTAATCCAGAACAGATAAACACACTTCTCCAAAAAAGAAAATTCAGTGTCCCTGGGTCAAACTGAAAGATCTAATGTTCGTATCCCAAATCTTACCAGCTGTGGATCATTGGGATGGTGTTGTTTTTTTATGCTGAAATAAAGTGGGTTCCCCCACACTTGAGTGCTGGCCTTTGTTTGGTATAAGGCTTTCATCAATTTTGGCCATTTGCACCTGCTGTACTTGTGGATTTGAGTTGGACTGAGGCCTTTCAATTAGACTTAACCAGTGCAGGTCATTTAGGATTTCCCTATCCCCTTCTTTGTCTATACTCCTTGCATAAGGCAATCCAAATATCTTGGCCTTTTCCCATTCTATTATCTTTCCTTTTCTAAATATTTGCTCCCAATGCCTTAATTCCTTTGCCAGCTTCCTCCAGTAAATTCCAGACCCCTCTTGTCTGTCCATTCCTAATTTCAGTCATCCCTTTTGGCATCTCCTTTCTCCATTCCCATGTTGACTTGGTAATGCTCATAAAGTAGCAAAAATTGTACTGATTCTATATGGCTGTTCTCCTTGGGGATCTGCATCAAAATCCCATTTTTTTCTTGAATTAACCCCCCCCCCCCATATAATCCATTTTCACTTTGAATTGCATCTTTCTTTTTCTCGTAAGTTTTAATTGTGTAGCTATAAAATATCCCTTCAAGTCAGGTAATCTTAAATTCTGTTCCGTTGAATGGTTTAACTTCTCCCACTTGACTCATGCCCTCTTCCCAAATAAATTTCAACCATTAATTACTGTTCACACCTCTGGTTGATCATTTTCTTTCAGCTGTTCCAGTTAGCGGTCGCCACAGCGGATCATCTGTTTCCATTTCTTCCCATCCTCTGCATCTTGCTGTGTCACCAGCCACCTGCATGTCCTGTCACCACATCCATAAACCTTATCTTAGGCCTTCCTCTTTTCCTGTTACCTGGTAGCTTCATCCTTAGCATACTCAGCATCCCTCCTCAGCACCTGTCCAAACCAATGTAATCTTGCCTCTCTGGCTTCGTCTCCAAACCTTCCAACCTGGGCTGACAATCTAATATATTTATTCCTTATCCTGTCTACCCTTGTCACCCCCAGTGCAAATCTTAACATATTTAACTCTGCCACATCCAGCTCTAACTACTGCCTTTTAGTCAATGCCACTGTCTCCAACCCATATAACAACTGGTCTCACTACCCTCTTGTAGACCTTCCCTTTCACTCTTACTGGTACTAGTCTGTCTCAAATCACTCCTGACACTCTTCTCCACCCACTCTATCCTGCCTGTACTCTCTTCTTCATCTCTCATCCATACTCACCATTACTCTGAACTATTGATCCCAAGTATTTAAACTCATCCACCTCTACTCCTTGCATCCTCACCATTCCTCTATCCTCCCTGTTATTCACACACACACATTCTGTCTTAGTCCTGCTGACCTTCATTCCTCTTCTCTCTAGAGCATTTTTCCATTTTCTCCAGGGTCTCCTCCACCAGATCACGATGTCATCTGCAAACATCATAGTCCATGGGGACTCCTGTCTGATCTCGTCTGTCAACCTGTCCATCACCATTGCAAATAAGAAAGGGCTCAGAGCTGATCCTTGATGTAGTCCCACCTCCACCTTAAACACATCCATCACTCACAACTCAGAGCTCACCGCTGTCACACTACCCTCGTACATATCCTGTACCACTTCTGACACTCCTGACTTCCTCATACAATACCATAACTCCTCTCTAGGCACCCTGTCATATGCTTTCTCTAAATCTACAAAAACACAATGCAGCAACTCCTGACCTCTGTACTTCTCCAACACTCTGAGCAAACATCGCATCTGTAGTGCTCTTTCCCGGCATTAAACCATACTGCTGATCACTAATCATCTCTTCTCTTCTTAACCTAGCTTCCACTACTCTTTCCCATAACTTCATGTTGTGACTGATCAATTTAATCCCTCTGAAGTTACTACATCTCTGCACATCACCCTTATTCTTAAAATCAGTACCAAAACACTTTTTCTCCATTCCTCAGGCATCCTCTCACTTTCCAAGATTTCATTAAACAATCTGAGTAAAAACTCCATTGCCATTTCACCTAAATACCTCCATGCTTCCACAGATATGTCATCTGGACCAACCGCCTTTCCATTCTTCATCCTCTTCATAGCTATCCTTACTTCCTCCTTGCTAATCCATTTCACTTCATGATTCACTGTTCCCACATCATCCAGCCTTCTCTCCCTCTCATTATCTTCATTAATCAACCACTCAAAGTACTGTCTCCATATGCTCAACGCACTCCTTGCTTGTGAGTATGTTTCCCTTATTATCCTTTATCACCTTTACCTGCTGCACATCTTTCCTAGCTCAGTCCCTCTGTCTAACCAATCGGTACAGGTCCTTTTCTCCCTCCTTAGTGTCCAACCTTTCATACATCTCTTCATATGCCTTCTCCACCTCTCTTTGCCATGCACCTCATCTCCTTCTCTGGTTGATAAAAATATAATTGATCTGTGTCTAAAACTAAAGGGACTAAATATTTAATTGATTTTCTTATTATCCATATCCATAGGGAATGGGTTCCAGTTTCTCAGTTTTTGTGTTCTTTTGTTTAGTCTCTTCCCACGTATCCATAGCTGCCATAACTGAATACTTTTTAATCCATATGCCTAAATACTTTTATGTCCCCATATATGTGTGTGTTGCTGGACCATTTCATGTGTGGCTACATAGTTAATAGCTATAGCCTTTGTTTTATCTTCAATTTTATGCCCCCCCCAAATCTGTCTGACTATTCCACAGCACTGTCCTTTTTGGGTTTCATCAGGTACCAAATATCTAAAGTCAGTCTTTCTTAACGCCATACATATCCTTGAATATTCCCTTGCTTTGTCAGTTCTAAATATAAAGTAAATAAAGAGGAAGGAGCAGATCTGTCTCCTCTGTTCAGACAATTTTTTTTAAAATGCCTGCTTCCATCTTTTGTGATGCACGTATCCATTGTTTGGCAGATTAATCCTTTATGCAGTTTATCATCACGAACATATGTGACATTTGCAAGGCTTTGAGAATTTATTAAAACAAGCACTCCCTCATAACTTGTACACAGGTGTATTTATATCATCATTAAATATTTAACCCTTTAACAGGAACACTTATGCCAGATAGCTGCCAAAACAAGCCCTGGTTATCCTGAAATTGAGCTTATCCATGCTAAGATGCATGTTACTTCCCTATTAGCTTGCCTCCATGGAAAAGAATTAAAAAGAAAAATGTATTCCTCTTTGGTAGCCTGAAAGACTAGCTAAAACATTTACAAAAGGAAAACTTTTCATTATATTCAGTTTTATCCTATACTTATTTCCACGTACACTCTCTTGCATAGTAAACTTATTAGTTGTACATACATTATGATCTGTGTACTTTTTACACCATCTTCTGCCTCAAGAAACACATGCTTTCGTCTGTAAATTCCAAAAAGGAAGGAAAAGGGCATCTGTTTAATTTCTTCACATGTAAGAACTAAGTTTCACAGAAATACTGTTAAAAAAATTGTCATTTTTCCTTTTCAAGAGTCCTAAACATTAATGGCATGAAGTGAGATATCTGTTCCTCAAGTTTAACAAAGTAAATAGAAGTCCCCTCTGTACTAATTCTTGTGTAGCCATATTTCACAAAAGTGGTTGCTTTGCAGTCTGAGATTTATTCACTAATTTCTGTTTTTTTGCTGGTTGCTGGTCTTCCTGCTCATCTGTCTCCCAATTCTAGATTCCTGTTCAGTTCCATGGTATTCCTGGTTCTTTTGGTCAACTCCTGTGTGCCCTCAACCATTTTTTATTTTAAACAGTGGAAAAGGTTTCACTAGCAAAGTATGTACTTTGAGAAGCACATTTTCCCTCCGGCTTGATGGCTTACTTTTTGTTGGACAAACTTTTGCATTTCTGCCTTAGCCTGTTCTGCATAAAAATGACTGATCCTCGATGAAAAATATCGGAAGACAGTTAGATAAACCAGCTTGACTCTCATGGCTACCTCTCAACATTCCTTGTTTACTGGAATATTTGATTCTTTTCTGCCTGGTGCACCAAGAATTTTCCACAAACAGCATCTCCAACATCTGATACTTTGCCCACAGTTTGTCAGGATCTGTTCTTTCTGCTGGTAGGTTTGCATCTTTACTAATAAAGGTTTTGGCTGCTTTCTCAAGGCCAGATTTGGAGCATACACACATGGTGTGCCCTTTCAGGTAACCATTCCTGTTGTGAAATACCAGTCCTGTTGCTTAATTTGTGTCCTCGTAAAATTAATACTTTAATGGTAAAACAGAAATTCTTCAATGTTATCTATGCGTTCTGCCCAGTTTAAAACGTCTCTTGAACAGTCTCATACTCTGCCATCCTTTTCATTTTGACCTCTTTACAGTGTTTTGAGCTTATCTAAATATCTATTCTTTCAGGCTTAATTTCATCTTTGCTGGCATTTTATCAAGAAGCCACGGTGGTGCAGCAGTAGCATTGTCGCCTCACAGCAAGAGGTTCTCACACTCGATTCTTGGCTGGAGCGCCTTCTGTGTGGAGTCTGCATGTCCTCCCCATGGTCGAGTAGCGTTTGAAAGACGTGTGAATGGGCATGCCTTCATTGAAGGTTGGGCATTGAGCTGGCATCTCTGCACCGTGAAAATCTACTGCCAATCATTAGCGGACCGGTGTTTTGCTGTGCGACCCCTAACCAGGAAAAGCCAAAAGAAAAACAACTTACTAGCCAGTAACTGAATTCTACTCAAGTTAATAATGTCTTTGCTTGCAGTTTTTCACTTTTCCTACTGGTAGCTGAAGTTAAGCTACTCAATGTGCAGTTATCTTGGAAGTCCACACCTCTGTCTTTGTGCAGTTTGTATCCCCCTGCCTCAATTGTAATGCAACAAATTGAGTTGCATGCATCTTATTGCAATTCTAAAAACTGTACAATCCTAGGTGACTTCAGCCTTAATGCCTTGGGAGGAGGCCATCATCACTTAAAACCCTGCAAATGTGTGACCTAGTGCAATTGGTCTCGGCACCCACTAGACCAAACAGGAAATAGCTCCACTTTAGATCTACTGGTCACAAACAACCATCAGAGAAAACTGACTTAATGCAAAATTCCGTAAGTGATCACTCCCCTATTTCCTCCTCCTCCTGGTCTTTCAAAAGTCCTGCCACAAATAGTAAGTGGTTGACCCTTAAATCACAAATAGCTTAGTAACCACCTTGACTCATTGACTTGGCTTTTATGTTCAACATGACATAAGCTCCATTTCCCCTGTAATAAAAATACAATAACTCTGTATCCATTAAGCAGTCACCACTAACTTAAAGGGCAGTTATGTCCATAGCTGACTGAAAATATAGAAAAAACAGGTAAAGCTGAAGGACAAAACGTCCTATTAAATTACCATCTGCATTATTTCTGTATGCATTGTAGAGAACTGTCCAAGATGGCCACTAAGTACTATATCTTGGACAAAAAACAAATCACTAGCACAAGCCTAAATTTTTCTTGAAAGAAATAAACCCATTGCAAGATAACTCTGCAGCACCCTTGTCCAAATTGTAAACTAACTACAAGCAATAGTAACTTTGAATATAGGCACTTCCTTGTCACATTTTAAGGCAAATAACTGACTTTCCTTTCATCTGCTAATCCACTTGAAAGTACTACCATGAACCACTTTGTGCTGTATCCTCCAGCCTGTTACGCTTTGTCGTTGCTATTTCTGCTTAAAGAAACAAAGTATTACAAAAACCTCTGGAGCTTTATTTAGTGCACTTTCACCCTACTTGTCTCCAGTTGTGATCTGAAAAGATGGTCAAACCTCACTCACTTTACACCAGTCACTAAAATCTGACATGGTCCCATATGAATTTAAACATTCACTTGTAACACTGCTAACATTGTTCCTCTTCTGCTGATCTAAAGGACTTGCAGACCAGTCTGTCTCTCATCACTAAGAATTTTGAAAAGCTGTTGTATAAAAAAGGCTATTTTATATACATTAACAGCTATGGCTTTGTATAGGATCAGCAGCATGGCTTCTGGGATTCCTTTTGCACAGCAACCCAATGACCATACAGCTGCTTTGTAGAGTGACTAGTGAGTGTCTCTCAGTTAATGTTTGTGGGCCTATGTTTGGATAAAGCTAGACAGATCCACTTCCAGAAGTCTCCTGACATGGCCACAAGACCCCCAGATTATCCATGTGAGAAAATTGTTTAGAGGATAGGAATGGTGCTCTGAGAATTAAGACAATCTTCTCTCGAAGTTTGCAGACATGGCTAGAAAGCTTCCATGTTAACTGATACTGTCTAGGTTCCCGGCAATGGCAAGGGCATGACCATTGGAGTAGTCATCCAGCACTAGCTTTCTGGCGTACATGTTAATTCCTGAGGTCCAGGGTAAGATGTAACACTTTATTTTGCTCTTCCTAAGCTTATGACCCTTGAGCATGCTTTTGTATCCATTTCTTCCTAATCCCGTCTCTGCCCTCCCCACTTGATCTTAATATGCACATGTAAATAGCTTATTTTCAAAATACAGCTGTTTTTTTCTTTATGGCACATATTACTTTGCATTGCTTGTGTCCTATTAGTTTGCCTTGTATATTGACTTAATGTAATTTTTCATCCCTGCTGTTGATGCTCTTCCATGGGTCAGCCTTGAGTGGTAGCTTATATGACTGTTCTGTATTTAACAAATGATGGATTTTTTTTTAATTAAAACCTAGAAATGTTTTGTAATTGAAGAACAGACTTCTGTCTTAAAGTAGACTTGAACTGTTCTGCAATTTAATAGGGTGTGATGTCAGAGATGAGGTAATGGCTGTTTGAGATATACACAAACATTCTGTCCTCTGTGATGGTTTTACAAGATGAGGAAAACTGTATACCATTCTCTCACATTGCAGCTGTGCTGGGTGATTGGGACTGCTGTAGAGCCTCTTGTGCAGCATGTTGCTTGAGATGTGGTAGGGAATGGGTGGTAAGGCTGCAAGATGTGGTCCCTTTTTTGTCCCCAAGAGTGACTATTTGGGAGTTATGATAATCTGAATAAACTTTCCAATTGGAGTATTGTAGAGAACCTTTTGGTCATTACTTCCTCAGTACGTTTGAGCTGAAACCTGGGCAAAGAGGAACTCTAAAGACTGGCATTCCAAATGGACTGCCTCAGCTGTTTGAGGAGAACCTGAGCTGTGCCATCTGTCAAGTCTTTTCTAATGGCTTTTGCACTCAGTAGTGTTGACAGAAAGGAAATTTGTCATATGGAAGGCCACTAGGGAAACCATGATTAATTGCAGTTTCTGGAATAGTCCTTCCCAACCCCCCCCCCCCCCCCAAATATGGAGAGGAGGAAAACTTTTTTGAACGGTCAGTAGAGAGTGGGATGTGATAGCTTAGCACGTTAAGGTTGAGGTAAAGGGGAGGAGCTTACTGGACAGGCTAGGGTGTGAGGTAGTCACAGGCCCAAGTCAGCACTGGTGCATGAGAGACTTTGTGCTGTAGACTTTAAAATATGAACCAGCACCCAGTCATTTATGTTTTTGTGTTGCAAGGTGTTGTGGTTCCAGCACTAATGGCAGTACTGCTCAGTTATGGGAGCATCAGCTTTGCTGGTGAGCCCCATTCCCAAATGTAACTTGGAGTGCCTGTCTTGCCATCTCCTTGGTAATCTGCCAGTGATGAGCACAAGGTTGTTCTAGTTGCAGGAACTTCGCAGTTTTCATATTTCCCAAGATACAATAACTGGGCTTGATTGGGTTGAAATGTTCACATGCGCATATATATATATATATATATATATATATAATGTGTATGTGTGTATATATATATATATATATATATATATGTATTTAAAAGCTTTGAAGGCCCATCCACTAGCTATATCTGATCATGCACTGATGCAGGATATGTAAAAATGAGTCTGGTGCTGTCCTACTCACCTGTTGGTGAGGAATGTAAGGAATGTGTACTGTATACGATTCGGTGGTAGTAGGGGAAGATAAGAATTACTTCAAAGGAGACGGTGAGTGGGATAAAATGTAAATTGAGTTTAAAGTCTTTGTCGAAGTGAAAACTGGCAAAGTGATAGGAATTTGAGGGGTTGACCAACTTTCAACATCTTGCAGAATATTAGGACTCTCTCAACAAGAGGAGGAGCAAATGCAGCCTGCTTAAAGATATGTTGGTGGGGTACTTAGATAATGTCACCAATTTACAGAACTTGCTGTTAAGTGGACATTTTTTGATAACTCTGAGTGCAAAAGCTTTCAGCATGATTTGAACAGAGATGAACCCAAACTTTGAGCCTGTGACAAAAGGTATGAGAGATGTTTCTGGAATTTTATGAAAGTTTGTGTAAAGCAGAGGGAATAGGGAAACCAAGAAATGGCACAAATGGCAGTATTTATGGAATTATGCCAAGGTTAAAGGATGAGGCTCAGTTAATAGCAGAAGTAGGATAAGACGAGAGAAACTAATGTATTAATAAAAGGGGAGGACTCCAGAAACCGATGATATTCTTGTGGAAATTGGGAAGTTAATAAGGTTAAGTTAAGAGGGAAGAAAGGTGGTGCAGATTTCGAATGTACAGCCCTTTAATGCTTTCCAAATAAGAAGTTGCTCTTTGGAAATCCTATTTGTGAAGCATTCCAAAAAAAATGAAGTACCCCAACTGTATAGTCAGCTTTTCCCTCCCCTTTGCCTAAGTCTGGGATCTAGTATTTGGGCAAGGTAATGATAATGAGCAGTGGAAGGGTAAAAAAAGTGGATACAAAAAAACAAAGGTGAAGCCTGGGAGTCCCCAGGGCCCTGTACTCAATTTGGGGTGCATCGGACTGTTTGTCTTCTACACAGTCCTCTTCCTGCTCCATCTCCCTCAGAATTTAGGAAGGTATAAGTTGGTTCATGAGAAACCGGGAACACATCAAAAGACAGGTGGTTGCTGCAAATAATCTGAGGGTTAGTCCACTAAAGTAAACTAGACATGCCAAAGTGTATCTCGTCCCAAAGTAAATGTTGTAGAACCTATACCAGAATATTTTTTTTTTTTTTTTTTAATACACTCAAGTAGGGTCCATGGAGGCACTTCCTTAGTTTCAGTACTTTTTTTTGTGACTGAGTTAGTCTCAATAGGCTGGAGACTTGAAGTTGTATTTATA
The DNA here is from genome assembly GCF_019279795.1 of Protopterus annectens. NCBI lineage: Eukaryota > Metazoa > Chordata > Ceratodontiformes > Protopteridae > Protopterus > Protopterus annectens. The sequence goes on from NC_056733.1 coordinate 623,012,495, forward strand.
CTGGCTGAGCTAAATTTGGCCAGAGCATTGAGGGACATTCCCCTAATGTCAATGTGCAAGACACTATGAAGAAGTGAATGACAGTGAACTGTCTCCTTTTTTCAGTATGTGCTCTGAGAACCTCACATCCTCCTAAGATACTCCCAACATGAGCAGATGATACCTCAAATTTAATGTCTCATCCAAAAGATTGCCCCCTTTGAAACTGCAGTGAGTAATAGAAAACTAATCCAAACACCAGAGTGGGAGCAGAACCTAAAGCTTCTTGATCTGCAAGCGTCAAAGATACATGCTTAACCTGATTAGCCACATGCACTGAATCTACCTCATGGTTCCAAAATTCAAAATGTATTGCATACCCTCTTCTCATTTCTATTTCTCAAGCTCTGATTTTCACCCTGGACTTCAGGAATGCCTGCTTTTCATGTACCCATTCATAAGGACCAATTGTACTTTCTTGGATTTAAATTGGAGCTCCCATTATCAGTTTGCTTTGTCTGCTGGATTGTCTGTTGTACTCACTTTGCAAACTGCCTGGCTCCAGTTGTTGCTTATATCAGAAATAAGAGCATTCACATTTACCTCCTACATGGACGGTTTCCTTTTTTACGTACAAGACCCTGTCTTCCTAGCATAGTAATTCACCACACACTATTTTCAACATGTGGGATTTTCCTTCAGCATCAAGTCTTGTCCCTTCCAAGAGAGTGATACTTGGGTCTATTGATGTTGGAGCTCTCTATACAGACCAGTCTTCATCTAGATAAGGTAGAATCCCTAGCCCAGTACTGTTAACAAACATGAGTAGTTATATTTGGGGAATTCCCGAGGGCAATGGGCAGCAAGCATGCACACACAACTTCATTGGTGCTTAAGCACATGGAGTCGGCATTCACCATCACTAGGCGAGGCCATTCATATGCCAAACTATTTCTAAAGAAATTAGTAAAATAAGCAATATAGCCAAGGAGCAAACCGTGCAGAGTAAAGTCTTAAACATCAAAATGATGAGGTTTGAATAGCAGTTGAAATAAGTCCATAAACAGCACGTTCCATAAAAATCCAGTAAGCGTTTATTAGATGCACCAGACAGGTAAGTGCTTTCGCCAAGATGCTTCCTCAGACCATTAACAAAATTCAAACCATTATTCCTCCTTTTTATATATAATTGTTAATTAATTATGCAAATCAGTGACATCATTACCTATACTTAAAGACAAAGTTAAAACTAATAAAAACATGTGTCTGAATAGAACATTAGCTCATCACTGCTAAAAAGTATCAAAACATTTATAAAACTAAAAATGAAGAGACTTTTATATAAAATTTTTATGTATGTAAAAACACATTTCAGTTTCATCTTGCAATTAGTTTCCTGTTTTTTAATACAGGTTTTAAAGAAATCTTATCATTCAGACCTAGACTGACATGTGCCTTAAGTTTAATAATCCATTTTATTTCTATTCTTTCGGTGTAATTTCTAATATTACCTCCCCTCATACTGGGGGTGTTCACCTGAAGGACCATAAACTTAAATGTTTGCAAGGTATCTGTTTCAAGGACCTGTTTAGACAAAGCATTGGTACTAGACCTAATGCGTATCTGATGTAAGTGTTCCCTAACCCTGAACCTAAGCCTTCTGTCTTTTACCAACATAGAAGGCAGGACAGCGGGTGCATAGGGCAAGGTAAACAACATGCTCAGTATTACAGTTGGCAACAACATCAAAAACATGACTATATGAGGTGACTGGATGAACAAACATACTATGGTTACAAATGAGTGCAAAAACTTACAATTGTTACAGGGAGATGTACCTTTATTATAGGAACCATTGCTATGAGTTTCTGTTATTTTTGGATAACACAAGTTTCTGTGCAAATTCTTTTTATTTTTGAATAAAAATTGAGGGTTCTCACCCACAACCTCTTTGATTTGTGAGTGAACCGTTAAAACCCTCCAATGTTTATAAATCTCTAACATTATTAAAGTCGTGTAAAAAAATAAAGAACATTTTTGCGCAGAATTAGTATGACTAGTCGATTGTATTGCATTTAGTCTACTAGAATATGTACTACTGCCAATGTCAGAAAAATATGGGCAAGCTATATCATTCCTATAATGTTCAATACCTTGAAATCCATTAGATATTTCATGAGTCCTATATGACCTGGCTAACAATGTGCTTTTTAAATTCATTTTTCATATCCATCTTGTGTGGGATTAAGCCTAGAGGCTCTAATTGCTTGTCCTTTAATTATGTTGTTAAAAACATATTTCGGGTGCATACTCCCTCTATGTAACATTGTATTTCTGTAACAAGATTTCCTGTAAATGCCAGTATTCAATTTACCAGTACTCAACCTCTCTAAAAACACATCTAAAAAAGCAATCCTGTAAACAGATTCAACCGTAGTAAATTTCAGATAATCTATAAGAGAGTTGATTTCATCAATGAAAATATCCAGTTCATACTTGTACCCTGTCCATAGAAGAAAAAGATCATCTACAAAACGTTTGTAGAAAATCACAAATTTCTTAAACCTAGGTAGAGCAAACAAACTCTTTTTTTTTTCCCAAATAGCTATAACTAGATTGGTGTAGCTATGGGCACAAGACGTGCCCATAGCTACGCCATCTTTTTGTATGTACAAGCTGTCGTTGGAGGAAGATGTTGTTTTCCAACACAATTTCTAATAAGAGACATAAGTCCACTGTAGTAGTTTCACATTCTGTGTATTGTGTAAGATACCTAAAAATACATTCTAAACCTTCTTGGTTAGGAGTGACTGTGAAAAGTGACTTTACATCCAGTGTCACTAAAAAATAAGGAAAATCATCATTTACTGATTCCATTTTCACATATAAAGTCCAGCAAAAACTGTTTCATATCCTTGAGAATAACAGGATTCATGTCCACTGTGGGCCTTAATGCTTTTTCAATGTATAGCGAAATCGGCTCAGTGACCCAACTCCCACCTGCCACCTGCCACAGTGGGTCTCATAGGTGGATGGATTGGGTGTTTATGTACCTTCGGTAAGCCTTGAATAGTAGTTATCAAGGGATTTTCAACCTTGAAGAACCTAAAAAGGTCTAAGTTAATTATATCACTTTTAGTTAAGTCCTCCAAGGTGTCCTATATCCTTGTCACATGGGTTTGGACTCCAGCAACCAGGTGGCTTGCCTCTCCCCAGCATACCTCTCAACTGTTCAGATTTCCACACAATGTCCAGATTTTTGCCTCATATTTGTGGTCTGTTCCTCATAAAATTTGTGTTTTACTGGCAAATCACTGGGATGATCTGAGGAATGAAGTCACTAAGTACTGACATACATTTAAGTTTCAGACTTTTTAAATCCTTCAGAAAATGTATGTTAAAACAATGTGTTAGTCTATCAATTTTCTAACTTTATAAGAGTAATTTAAAAGCTGTCCCTATTTTTTTGGTCTTGGTCCCCCCATTTTATCAGGCTTTGTCACATTTCTTGCACTAAGAGATTGAGAGTTATGCTCCTCAGACCAGATGGTATTTCTGGCTCAGTAGTTCAGCAGATGAATCCGCAAACAATGATTTATAGCTAATGAATTCCCCAAGGGCACTAAGATCATGACCTGTAGAATTCTGATGGTCGCTGTGACCAGATTGCACTTGAGAACAAGTACCTGGAGTCAGCATGTAGTCCTTAAGAGGATAGCACAGGAATAATCTGTTATCTCCAAAGTAGTAGAATGGTGGTCCAACCAGGTTGACTGAACCAAGAGGTACCTTCCAAACAAAACTTCATAATTCCACTAACCATGGATATCTCAGACCGGGGGTGGGGTGGGGCATACTCTGGATACATAAAAGGGAAAGAGGTATGGGATGCAGCTGCAGAAAGAAGGCATGTGTATGCTAAGTTTTTCTGCATAGCTGCCTACTTTGAGCATTTACTGGCTTGCTAAACTTGACTTCTGCATTAGTAACTGTATTTAGAGCACAACCTAGAGCTGTTTACTGAATTTCCTGTTTGCACTTATTTTTAAAATTGCTTTTTTCTCAAAACTTGCATTTTATCTGTCTCTGGCCTAGCACTCAAGTGTGGGGTCATTTACTGCACTGTTATAACTTGTTGATACTTGTGAACCTCTGCTATCTCTGGAAAAAAAAATCTTGCTTTTTTCCCACTTTTCTGAGATTTAAAAAAGTTCAGTTACAGGCTTGCTGTTCTGAACTGTTTGTAAGTTTCTTGGAGGCCATTTTTTGCTTGGGCTAAAGGGAAGTCTCTCTGTTCATCAGTGGCAGTGATAAACATTGAGCAGCCTGCCTGCCCCTGTGGGAGTGGTTACTGACTTGAAACTGTAGTTTTACTGGCCATTTTGGGTCAATTCCTAACTCCTTGATCTTCCTCTCTTAAATCCCTCTTTTGCGCGTTTTTGTGCATAGCGCAGCAACGGGCAGCGCCGCCTAATTGGATTTAAACTATTCCTGGCTCCACAAAGTCTGCTCTTCACTTTGTCCCTTAGAACTGCTCTATCTCTCAATTTAAACGCCATATTCTCATTCTATGGCCCTTCACTGGTCCAAATAATAATCTTACAAGTTAGCACTATTAAACCATAAGCACTACTTACTCTTATACTCTCTACGATTACCTTGTCCCCTATTGGTCCGTCTTAATTCAGTTTCCCTATATTACTCCAGCATGTCCAAATGTCAGTCACTGGTTTCCTCCAGTCCAGCTGGTGAATCTGGGAATTTTGAGGCAATGTTACAACTGTCTCATGTACACGAGCAACCCTCTCCTCCTCCTCCAAACAGGTTCAAATATATGTGAGAGATGAAACCATATAGCCAAACTGGAGGCAGAGCTCTCTCATCTCAAAACTGGTGAAACCAGTCAGGAGGAGAAGGTAACCTCACACAACACAATTCCAGTATCACATAGTCCCACCACATCAGCGAACCAAACACATAAATACACAAAAACATACTCGGAGGTTCTAAATAAAAATCTACCTAAGCAACAAAGACCTCCAAAGCAGACATCCAAGCAAACGCTACCCCAAAACAAAACACGCACAACACATAGCCCACAAAGTCAGTGTGCCAAGCAGCCACAGCCCTTAAGGCTGAATAACACAGCTGATACTCTTGTAATAGGTGACTCTATTGTCAGACACACTGACGTCCCACTCACCAGGCTGAATAAAGAGAAGGTCACAGTGAGCTGCCTGTCAGGCGCTAGGATCCGCCACATAACGCAAGCACTCAGGTCACTCCAAAGCAAATACAAATATGACTCAGTCATTGTACATGCTGGTGTGAATGACCTGAGACGTACCTCCCTGGACTACATGAAAAGAGACATAGAGGAGCTCTCTGGTCATGTAGCCCAGGCCGGTATGACCCTGACCTTGAGCAGCATTTTACCATCACCTAGAATGATGCCACAGTACAAAGACAAAATGATCGATTTTAACAATTGGCTAAAATTTTGGTGTCATTCTAAGGGGATCCAGTGTCTGTCAGCCTGGGATAACATGCTCGACAAGCCACGTTGCTTTGCTAGGGACTGCTTGCACCTGTCACCACTGGGCTTTTGGATATTGGCAAAGGCTCTTACCATCCCCATAGTGCCTTTTTTAGGCAAGGCTCAAAAGTCAAACCCACCTCCATAGACAGCACAAGAAACAAGAAACTAAAGGTAATGCTGCTAAACGCCAGAAGTCTTAACCTCAAGATGCACGCACTCGAAGTTCTCCTCAGTATGGAGAACATCGATATCTGTGCAGTGACAGAAACCTGGTTCAAGGCTCCAGAGAGCACCTCAGCACTACCAGGTTATACCTCATATCATGCTTTTCGGCCCCAAAACCTGGACCGAACCACAAAAGGAGGGGGAGTGTCCATATTTATCAAGGATATCCACACCTCCAGGTTAGTGGCATTGCACGAAGTATCAGAGACCATCCATGTGCAACTAACAGTGGGCAAGACTGCTTTTCAGTTTATAGCATCCTACAGACCACCCTCTCAAAGTCAGGAATCCCACTCGGCTTTCCTGAAAACATTGGAGAACATGAAGATCTCTCTGAACACCATTATATTGGGCGACTTCAACTACCCAAACATGGACTGGGAGCACTACTCAAGCCCCAGCACCTTAGCCCAAAGGTTCCTGGAAATTATAAACTTAAATGCTATGGAACAACTAGTCACCACTCCCACAAGAGGGGATAACATACTAGACCTCATCATTACCAACATGGGGACTCTATGCTCCACACCTGAAGTATATTCCTCATTGGTAAGATCAGACCATAAATTAATTTCACTGGATGTCCACATTCCGACCCCACCCCCAGCCCAGAAAACCACAGTGAAAAACTTCTCAAAAGCGAACTTCTCACTTCTCAAAACCGAAGTGGAATCCTTCAAGGCCCCAGGGCCAGTGGAAACTACGACCCAAACTGCAGAATCCTATATAAACATATTCTACGGACATCTCCAGGAATGCATGGGATCATGCTATCCCAAACAAAACCAAAACCCAAACATCCAAAATCAGGCATCCAGGTGGACCCCAGCCATAAGTAAACTGTACAACAGGAGGAGGAAGATACTACATGATAGAGCAAAATCCTTAATAGGGAAGGCATCCCTGATCGGTACTAGCAAGAAATTACGATCTCTCATAAAATCCTCCAAGGCCAGCTTCGAGAGCAAAATTGCTCAGGACACTAAAGACAATCATAAGGCTTTTTTCAGTTATGTTGGGAACCTGGGATGCAACTCCCAGACTTGTTCCGAGTTGATTCTAAACGACAAAAAATACACTGAACCCACAGACATCGCCAATATCCTGGCAGACAGGTTCAGTGCAAACTTCTCCACCCCCCCCCAAAAAAAAGAGCAAGTATCTATGCAGAGGGCTGCCTCCCAAACATCTCTGATGCTCAAGTGAAGGCTGCCCTCTCCAAAGCAAAAAACACTGCTTCCATGGGACCAGATGGCATCCCAGGTTGCGTCCTACATGAACTCCAAGAAGAACTAATCCCTCAAATAAAACAGCTGTACAATCTCAGCCTCGCTACAGGATATGTGCCCACAGAATGGCGTACAGCAACAGTGGTCCCACTCCACAAAGGTGGAGCCTCCACGGACCCTGGAAACTATCGCCCCATAAGCCTGACTAGCTTAGTCTGCAAGGCTATGGAGAGGATCATCATGGAGCTCATAAACAAAGACATTGGGGACCTACAGACACTAGATCCTACCCAGTTCGGCCGTCAAGGGCAGATCCTGCCTTTTGAACCTGGTTGACTTCTTCGAAACAGTCACCAAAGCCATAGATGAAGGGAAGGTAGTCCACACAGCCTATCTGGACCTAGCAAAGGCATTTGACACAATACCCCACTCGGGCATCATAGATAAGCTATCCAGCTTAAATATAAACCCCTATGTCACAAGATGGGTCGCAAACTGGCTCAAAGACAGAACCCACAGAGTGAGAGTTGCTGGAGCCATGTCAGACTCGAAACCGGTCACAAGTGGCGTCCCACAAGGTTCTGTCCTGGGACCGCTCTTGTTCGGTATATACTTTTCTGAGGTACAGGCCAATGTGGCAGGACTATGGCTCACCAATTTCGCAGATGACTGCAAACTAGGCGCCATAATCAACTATCCAGCTGACACAAACATCCTTCAAAAAGGTCTCACAGAGACGGATAACTGGTGCCAGAGCCATGGTCTAAAGCTAAATGCCAAAAAGTGTATAGTCATACCCTTTGGCAAAAACAATGTGCCCACAAATTACCACATAGGCGGTAACCCATTAAGTACAAAGAAAGTAATTAGGGATCTGATGACCCAAGTTGATAGCAATCTCTTCTTTGGCAACCACATTGCCAAAGTGGTTAGAAAGACTTTTTACATAGCCCACCTCATCATGAAAAGATTCACATCTAGATCAAGAGAGGTAATCGCGCCCCTTTATTCATCCCTCATCAGGCCCATCATAGAATACAATGCCCATTTTGGGATATACCTTACCCGACACCTGCAGCAATTAGAAAGACCCCAAAAGTACCTCACCAAGAGGATCAAGGGACTCAAACAGATGCCATATGCTGCTCTGTTAAAAAAACTCCAGCTCTATTCAGTTGCATACCGCCTACTTCGAGGCGATCTATGCCTGACGTATAAAGCTATGTCCAATCCAGAATTAATGGACATGCTCCACCTCAGTAAATCTAAATCCCTTAGAGCCACACACTCGAGGGACTTAAACCTCAGCACTGAAATAAATAGAACTTGCTGGAGGGACAGATTCATAACCCAGAGGCTCCCTTCGCTCTGGAACAGAATTCCAATTCATGTTAGGCAGAGCACCTCACTGAATCTCTTCAAGAAGAATCTTGATGAGTGGATGGGGGATCATAGGTTTGTCCCGGGGATTACTTCCGTGTCACTATTAGACAGAGGCACAGCAAACTAAACCTTAAAAAGGGCACAGTATACTCAAATCAAGGGGTGGCGTAAGCCAAACAAAATCGGGCTAGGCTTATAATTGCCCCAGGGCATATAGCCTAGTATGAACCTATGAACCTATAAAGCAGATGATGGCACTGATTCAAGTACTCTGAGCCTTCAAACCTATCATGGAAGAAAAGAGTTATGCAGATAAGTGGGTAGCATTGCTGTGGTGTGGTACATCAGCAAACAAGGATCTGTTCTTGCCTCTTGTGGGCTGGCCATGGCTGCTTGAGAGACAGATCTTCAGTCTGATATGACCATAAAGTCAGTATATATCCCGTCCCAGTTGTCCACTGTTGTGGACCAACTAAACAGATTTCTTACCACCCTGGTGGCATAGAGGGGATAAAGCCCTGATTATAGCCCAGTTGACTAAGGTTTTATTAGTGGCACAGGCAAGTGATGGATCGACTGGGGAGGGGGTTCCTATGGCATTCCCTGTTGGAGGCTTGTGGTACTGCATTGAAGTGGCATTGCTCACGAAGGAGTTGGAGATAGTGAGCTAAGTTGAGCTGATGGAGAAGCAGGGCAATACACTGCACACCCACCCTAGAGCATCACCACATTGTCATTATGAGCCGCAGTGGTGGGTAGTGCATAATGGGTGGAGCAGCAAAATGCTGGGCCAAGACCTCCAGGACCCCGTTAGTTTACACTAACAGCTCCAGCAGAAAAACAAAAAAAAATCGCAGAAAGTGGTGGGGAGTTGGGAGTAATTGGCAGATATGATGTGGGGCATTGAGTAGGAAGATGATTGGGAGATGCAGGGACCCAAATAAAAAAACAAACTAAGGTCATCTGCAGATCTCCTTGAGTGGATGTAACATAGAGATGCTTTTCTTATGATACTTCACAGGTGGGTTATCCCAGTAGTAGACCTCTTTGCTTCTCAGCATCAAACAGCTCAGGAAGCACCCCACAAAGAAGCTTGAGTAGTGTGTGCATTCTCCTTCACATGGAGAGTTCTTTCTGTATGCATTTTTTGGGATATCCACCTTATCCCTAATATTTGTAAATTGAGGGTGAAGAGCTAGTAGTGTTGTTACCCTTTTGTCCAGGATAAAATGTTTTCCCTTCTCTTTCAGATGTCTAGGGTGAAAGCACGTTTACCTTTGCAAATGAACATCTTAACTTGGGCTAAGGGGGTCTATGATGCACACTAGCCTAAAGAGACAGCACCTATCTGTCTGGGTTATTTTAAGCCTCTTGCCCTTCAGGATCCATTTCTTCCATGGATGTGCTGACCATACTTGGAATCCTGCTAAGCTAAATGAAGAACAAATGTTAAATAATAAAATAAATGAAAAGGTTCTCTTTCTGGTGGTACAGTAAAGATCAGGACTAACATATAGTGTCTTGACTGAATCTGAAATGCCCAAGTGAACTGGTTAGTTCAGACCTGGTATAGGCCTCTATAAAGGTGTACCATTCAGCCATGTCAGCCTTCATGCCTGTAACTACCCCCAGCATCCTGTTAAGTATTTCATGAAGGCATTTCATCTGACATCAGCAAGAAAAGCTTTTACTCCTCTGTAGAACTTGAAATGTGTCTTGGAAAAGTCCCTTTTGAGTCTGCTGTTTCAATCCCACCTTAAGATATCTAATGTAAATGCAGTTTTGCTTTTGTCTGTTTTGGCTAGGAAGATTCAGAACTGTGTGCACTTGTACAGCATCCCCCCCTTTTCCAAGTCTTGAGTGTAACAGTCTGTCTTGGATACAACCCCACATTTATACCAGTAGCAGTGACTTGGTTTCCCTCAGCTAAGCTGTTAAGATCTCATTCTTCCCTAATCCCCAGGACATGGGGTAAAATTCTTCATACCTTTGATGTGCATAGATAACCAAGACACTCCTTAGATAGAAGAACCAAAAATATTATAGCCTCACCTGAGTTACTTGTATTTAAATGTAGGAGTTTTGAAGTAGGCAGTGACTGGCACTTTCATCTTGTTATTCCCATTTTGGATGGAAGCTGAGAAAGTACCATGATAGCCTACAGTTTTAGGATTACAGCAGCCATTGTGTGATGTTCTTCGTGTTTCACTGTTGCAGTCATTACATTTGGGTGCCTAAAAAGTTTATGGAGTCAACATCGTCACAGCCTGGAAACAATAATTCCTCTCATTCCTTGCCTACAACAGGAGTTTCTTTGGTGGGCAGAGATATGTCACCAAAACAAGGGACTGCCATTCACTCTACCCTCTGCCACCCAAACCCTAACTACAGATGCATCAGACTATGCTTGGGGGGCCCACCTGGCAGGGAGGTGCATTCAGGGCAAATGGAGCCCAAACCAAATGCATCTGCATATCAACCAGAAAGAAATGCTAGCTGTTCAGAATGTTCTGACAGCCTTCAAGGACTTACTTCATCCAGGGCAACTACTGATAGACGGGAATACCACAGTTATGTAGTACATAAACAAGCAGAGGGGTACACATTCCTACCCCCCTTTGCAGACTAGCCATGGCCTTGTGGAACACAGCCTTGACTTACCAAATACACCTTCAAGCTCAGTTCCAACCAGAAAAGCAAAATACTCTGGCAGATGACATAAGCAGAAATCTTATGGACCCGCACAAATGGAAACCGGATCCACAAATCTTCAGCATGTTAACACAGAAATGGGAGAGCCCAGACATAGATCCAAAGAAACTCCTGTTGTAGGCAGGGAATGAGAGGAATTATTGTTTCCAGGCTGTGACAATGTTGACTCCATAAACTTTTTAGGTACCCAAATGTAATGACTGCAACAGTGAATACACTCAAACATCTACATTTATGGTAAGTGTACACAACTGTACTTTTTGGGTGGTGGTGGTGGGAGTGAGTGCACTAACTATTAAGGCAGCTGCAGCTCTGTAGCTTAAATACAATTTCCAGGTCTAGGAATGTGTCTGCAACTGCCATTCTACAGGGCTTGCTTCAGCCCAGCCCTTACCTCATATTGTATGCTGATAATGGTAGTCTATAGGTACCACAAGACAAAGTTTCAGTGCCCCCAAACTGGACAGTAACAACCTCAAGGACTCCCTAAAATCTACACCCATGTTAGGAATCTGTCTGGGCTAATCCCTAAAATTTCAATTTCACATTGCTGATACTAAATCTGAAGTGAATACTCCACTGCATCAATTAAAACAAACAAAAAAAAATTCCATTACTCTCCTCTGAAGGCAGACTAGACATCTGAAAAGGGGCTTCTACTGCGACAGCTCTAATTTCTTTTCTGTTGCCAAAACCTCAAAGAAAAACATTGACTGAATAATCTTTAGAGAGTTTTAATCTGTAGATTCATATTCATCTGGGTGCAGAGTGCAGACTGAAATTGGGCCAGTGGGATCAGTATTCTATCCCAGTTAACAAAATTACATAAATCACTCTTTTCCATAGAAAATGCCATTGCTCAGTCCTTTAAACAATTTTGTTGCCCATATTTGAAGGATGCACACTTCCCATAGCCAGTCTAATCTAAAAACTTTTGTATCAAGACACCGTTTATACAACAAACTTTCTCAGCCTATTGTCTTAGATCACAATGCTCCCTCTCCCTTTCCACATCGGTTACTAAATTCCTATCTGCTGACCACGGATTCTCTGGCACCCCAAGCACAGGAATTGCTTCACACAAATGCAAGAGTCATGTCTTTTGTAGAGGTTAGATATCAACTAGAAAACAAATTCCTGCTCGTAAACATTGCCTGTAATTGCTCCTCTTCACAAGGCATTACTTAACTGCAAACCTCTGTACTCCCTCATTACGTAACTTCTCACTTATATGCCATCATTAACATTATCCCCCATTTTTGTACTCTCCCTGTCCTTCACCCTGTTTCACCCCTCCCATAAGCCATTCCAGTCCTCCTACTCCTTCCTACACCCAACTTCCTATTTCCTGCCTTACTCCATCTCTAAGTGGCCTAAACTTCCCTGTAGTACATACCCACTATTACTGCTCTTTCATACTGCCTACTTATTGTGTTTATCTGGGTGCACTAATAACAAGTGTCCAACTTCAGTCTCAACCCCCGTGATACAAAAAATCAGAATTACATGTAGTGAGACAGGGTATCGTATCTGCAGTTATAATTATTGTACATTATTTATAATTATTATAATACAGTAGCTTAATTACCATTATGGTTGAGGGTCGAGTAGATCACTTTTGCAGTCAGTACTGGTTCCATTCTGCCACCCTTCTTCTCCTTTTGGACATCCTGAGCTGAGGTGAGTTTCCTTATCCCTATACATTTGCCCCCTTCCCCTTTTTCAGGGCCTGTAAATACTAGGATCTGGATAGCCTTGGGGGAACTTAAGTCTTTGATCCAGGAAATGTATGTGTTCCCCTGCTTGGATAGCACCCTTAGGAGTTTGTCATGGTGATTACCCTGCTGACATACTGGACAATAAAGTTCTAAGAAACTATGGACTGATGTCAGCTTTTATGCATGAAAATGCCCTGACATCCCTGAAGTGGGAGTATCTGCACAGTCTTGTTGAACTTTTGAAGTCGGGTACTAGAGCTTCTGCAGCTCAAGTCTCAATAGTAATGACTACTGCAGCAATGACCTATTTAAAATCTGCATTTAAGGCAAGTTCTTACAGAACTGTACATTTCATTTAACTAACTCTGAAGTAGAAATACCCATTGACTTACCCAAACTGTTCTCTCACTTGGAAAGGACTATAGAATTCCGGAATTGGAAGTAACTTGAGGAATGGGTTGGTGAGGTCCAGGAATGGGCTTTGTAGCCTAGGAAGAACTCGTAGAGAAATTTCTGCATTTGGTGTTAAATGCTCCAACTGCATTACTACTGCTCAGCTGAGTAGTGCTATCAGCAAGTTTTGATAAATGCATAGAAGGATTGGCCTAGAGAACATGGTTTCTACATGTTGTACACTTATTTTCTTAAACAATGACTCCATGATTTTTAACCTACAACTGAGATTCACATAAGTTATGTTTTAGTATCTGTTTTGTTTTAAATTCTTGTAAAAAGAATGCTATCTGATGCCTTCCATTCTTTAGGAGTTTTACAGCATACTTCATAGATCGTTTACCACATCAATATGGTGGCAAAGATGAACATGCACACACTGCATTGCATTAAACAGCATAGTGAATGAAGCTTCAGAAAAGGTAGAACGTCACCTTACACTGTCAGGCTAATCACATCATAATAAGCAGTGAGATGCTTCCAATAATGACAGGAGAAGCAGTGTATGCAGAACATTTTGTTACCTTAAGTTTAACCAGTACTAATCTGCCATAGTCAGGATAAGCAATATAGAACACGTTTTGTAGTTTAAATGATGAGACAGGTGGAAAGCTTTATTTTTTGTTATCACAATATAAGGGAATACCACATGGAGTAAAAATGTTGCGGGCTGTGTGTGAGCCTCCAAGCTTATTGGGCTGATAGTTATAACTTGCCTCAAGTTTGTGTTTGCAGAAGATATCAATTAAGACAGTGCAGGGGTGAAGCCCCGTGCATGACGACTAATGGGGTGGCTTGACTATATGTGAAAGCATTATTTCATTCCCACGAAACAGGCTTATAGAGCTATTTCTATCTGTGGAGACTAAGAATCCTGCTCTAACATTCCTGAAGACTGGAAGAGATCAAATAAAATTTCTTTTACAAGAGTTTGAAGCGAAAGTGATACCGAAGTTGATATCAGTTGTGGTAACAACCATACAGTCGCCATTAAAGAAAAGGGTGTACAAACATATAGAAGGCAGTAGGATACAGCCCAAGATAGCGTGAGTTCAGTTCAGGAAAGTTGTGTCAGTAAAATCTAAGTTCTTTGATTGCTATCTTGCTTACCCAGAAAGGGTCTGTAGCTGTGGCCTTACTTTGCCAATGCTTTGAAAAAAAAAAAAAAAACTGTAATTGGCTGCTAGGCATAAGCAAATGGAGTTAGGACAGAGAATCTTCCGTTTTAAGGGTCTACTGTCTTTTGGCAAGAGCTGTTAAGATAGTACATTTTTGCATGAAATATATTACCTCAAATCTATGTAAACTGAAATGCATTTACTAGGAAATTGAGCAGATGTGTAATATTAAAAATAGGTTTTTGTGGTTAAGATTCTAGTAACTTGGAAAATGTAATCATGGTTGGAGCATGAAAAGATTGAGTGTTGTTTCTCTGCTACCAGTTGCTGTTTGAGCAGAATTGTTCTGTCTCACATGTAGGCATGTTCTTTTAAGTAGCCCACAGAGATTTTGAGCATGCACCATTTCAAGCTGCATTGCTTGATTAAAAGAAAAAGGGCAACTACAGCTGAAGCAAGTGAAGGTAACCATCTCTTTAAAGTCTGTAAGTTGTACTGCAGAGTTGGAAGGAAGTGGACTTTTTGTTGCATTATCCAAAATGTCAGGGTTGAGAAACAGGTATAGAAAGAATGGAGAGACTTGATAAAACTGGAGAAAATGGGATTAAAATAAGGATGGAAGAACAATACATATGGGAAGCAGTAACTTGGCGGGAACTCTGGAAAGAGACATGGGGGGAATATGCTTATAAGCACCATGACAAAACAGAGAAAGTCTACAGAGTATTGGCATGTAATGGAAGATGTCTCAGTAGTAGCAAATTGAGTTATTCTGTATCGATGGTCAGTAAAATGCCATTATGAATACTATGCACAGTCCTAATTACCTCATTTTCACTAGGGCACAGGAAAGAGGTGATACAGAGTAAGCAAATTGTGTATAGTTTTCAGCAGATTCCTTCTAAGAATACTGGAGCTTAATGTGTTGACGCTAAAAAAAACAAAATGGGCTTGTGATAGAAAGATGAGAATTCCAGGGCTTTTGAGTCTAGGTTAAATTAGTATGATAAAAGAAGGAAGGCTCAAAGGGAATTAGACTTACTATGTCACAGAGTGGTGTGTGAATGGAACAACCCTCATGTAGAGGTGGTAGCATTCAGAACTGTAACAGTTCAGGATTACATGGAGCTTGGATGTAATTACGATCATTATGGTTGGTGGAAGGAAAAAAAAAAAAACATTTTTAAGCAGAACCTGTAGTTTATCCAGAGGGTAGGGAAATGAGATAGGTGGGCCATGGGTAGAACTTGCCTGTAGTTATAATATATTACCTGCCCCTGTGCTGTTTCATTCTGACTCTTATTTGCATTGTTCCAGTTCAGCTTTCTGCATCGTCTTCACACCTGCTGATGGCTCAAGCAAGTATGCTGGACAACAGCAGAAACAAAAATCATTGCGCAACTCTGCTCAAACAAAGGCAGAGTTGAACAAAGCAACATAAATTAAAGCAATGCATAAGCAACTAACGGCCAATAGAAACTCAATGCTAGCTCATTTCCAGCAAATAATGTCCCAGAACACTGGAAATGTCCACTTCTCTCATGAGAAATTTGCTAAAACAGTTAAACTGTAAATTAATGGCAGGCAACTCAAGTCTCAATATTGGTTACAAGTAATTAAAATTAGGAACTTCCATGATGTTGGAGGGATCAAATCTGTAGTCGCTTCTAGTGAACAAGTCTCTGCTGGGCAAAACTGAAATATCACACAACTCTGCTCAAACAATGGCAAAGTCGAGCAATCCAGCAGAAGTTAGAACAATGCACAGGCAACCAGCTGCCAGTAGAAACTGTTGGCACTAGCTCACTTCCAGTAAATAGGTCAGAATACTACAAATTCTCTTATCCTAAGAGAAGGGCTACTAAAACAGTTCTGAAACTAAAGAAGGTAGCATGGTAGGCACACTTTCAGGTATGAGGAACCAGTTTACAATCTTATCCCTCTGTTTTCCTTCTGAAGCCAAAATTCTGATGTGGCAGTCACCAATTATTTGTGTGTTACACATACATATCCTTAAACAGAAGAAAGCCAAAGGCTTGAATCTCTACAGACCCACGAAATACACTTTGCTAGATTGGCAAACAATTTTACATCTTCATCGGATAGGACAGTACATCAAAATTGCTGCTATCACACCTAGGTGCAGTACCATTTTCACCTGTTCTAGTCTGATATCTTTAAAACAGCCAAGGTATTTTTTTAGACAGAGTACCTGTAGGATTTGCATCAAGATGCTGAGTATCCATTTCTTTCAAAGCTTATCATGTTTGTTAAAAGGTGGAAAGAAGGTGAAGAAGGCTGGCTGAGATTTTTTTATTTTTTTTAGTTTATTGACTGAGTAAACCCACTGGGTACAAGTATCCCTTTTCATGGGTGATGTGGGAGTGTTACCTGGTTAAGTGACTTAACTCAGAGTCTCACAGTAGGCAAATAGAGGTGGAAGGTTCATAGGTAGGTACTAGGCTATTGGCCCTAGGGCCTGTATAAGCCTAGCCAAACGGTACCCTGGCTTTTGCCACCCAAAAAATATTTTCCTGTACCCCTTCAAGCAGAGCCACAGACGTGAGCCCCGTGGTGAATTTCCTATCTCTCATCCAATCATCAAGAATTTTCTTGGAGTGCTAATGAGGAGCTTTGTTTGATATAGATAGGTGGTTTGTTCGAGAGTATGGGAAGTCTGAGATAGGAATCTATCCCTCCAGCATGTTCTGTTTATTGGGTGACAAGGTTTAGGTCCCTAGAGCGTGTAGCTTGGAGGGATTGGGATTTCTTTACACGGAGCATGTCCAACAGCTCTGGGTTTGACATAGCTTTGTATGTTAGGCAGAGATCGCCTCTGAGTAGGTGATATACGACAGAGTAAAGCTGGAGTTTTTTGAGACAGTCTGTGTAGGGCATCTGTTTGAGGCCAGTAATCCTCTTTGTGAGGTATTTCTGTGGTCTTTCCAGTTGTTGTAGATGTCTTGTGAGGTACATACCAAAAGGGGTGTTGTACTCTATAATGGGTCTAATGAGTGATGAGTAGAGGGGAACAATGACCTCTTTTTTTCTGGATGAGAAACATTTTGTGATGAGGTGTGCCACATAGAAGGATTTCCTGACTACTGTGGCGATGTGATTATCAAAGGAGAGACTACTGTCCACCTGTGTCCCAAGGTCTCATCACACTTTCAGTGTTAAGTAGACTACCGCCTATGTGGTAGTTCATAGGTACCATAGGTACAGTATTTTTACCAAAAGGGATGACAATGCACTTTTTGGCATTGAGCTTGAGGCCATGGCTTTGACACCAGGCATCTGTCTCAGTGAGGCCCTTTTGTAGGATGCCCACATCGTTAGGAGATTTGATTATGGCTCCTAATTTGCAGTCATCTGCGAACTTTGTTAGCCAAAGACCTTCTTTGTTAGTCTGTACTTCAGAGAAGTAGATACCAAACAGGAGATGACCTTTAGCTCTGGGCTACAAGAAGGGGCTTATAGCATAAATTATCTGTGCTGAAATGCCAGACTTAATTCCAGATGACAGTGACTTGTTGGATAAACTTGAAGATTCATATTGGTTGGAAGTGTTCAGCTGTTAATTTTATCAGTTCAGTGAGGGGTTACCAACATCTTCCTACTGTAAAGTATCTGTCACTGCCATCAATGGAGGAGGGAGGGCTGCATGGTATAAATACGAGTGTTCATTTTCACTACTGCTGCAGCTATTTTCCAATAGTACTAAGTGGTAATAAATTATATATTCTGTGGTGGATTGACTTTGAATTAGTACATTTTGTTGTTGTACTTTGGTTCCTGCTATTTGTTACAGATGTTCTTCGTTCCACATTGCTGCAGTCCTTACTATTGGGTAGTCCGCTGTCCAGTCGGCCCGAATACCAGAGTATATGGCTGACGTCGGTCAGGGCGCATTAGACTGGCGTCAATGCGTCAGGGTACTAATGCGCATGACCGACGTCATATCCTCAGTCTTTTTTGCCGCATGGTCCGATGCAGAAGCAGTTTTGCGAGTGCAGGTTGGCGTTCTGAAATATTTCCGAAGCCGGAGTTTCAGACCGAATCAGAGTTGGCTAAGTACCCCATTGGGGAACATTTTGTTTTTTTCTTGCCTCAGTATTTAACCGGGTGTCTGAACAAGTGGGTAAGCATTCTTTGCAATGTGGTTTTGATGCTGTACAGGCCTCCTCGAGGGTGGCTGCCACTAGTTCTGTTCTTCGCAGGCATGCCTGGTTGAGGGATCAGAATTTAGCTGAGCATGTTAAGACAAGGATTTTGGATGCTCCTTTACAGTCTGATGTGTTGTTTGGTTCGCCTGTGGAAGCAGTTTTAAAGAAAATGGAGGACAAAGCTAAGTCTATGCAAACTGTTAAAGATTTTTTGCAGGTGCAGCCACCGAAGTTTAGTAGAAATTGGCCTACTAAGGGATGGACATATCCTGCTTATGTTTCCCAGTCTAGGGGTAGGTCTAGTCATGGTAGGGGCAGAGCTCAAGGTTCTTTTAGGCCTAGAACAGGAGTTCACCTGCTCAGACTTCTGGTGAGGGCAGGGGTCAGTCCTTTCGTAAACAGACCCAATGACCTGCCTTTTCAGCTGCCAGTAGATTCTCGTCTGGCAGCTCCTTTGGGAGGAAGACTGTCTCTTTTCAAAGGAAATTGGGATTTAATTACTCAAGACAGATGGGTGTTGGATATCATTCACCACGGTTACAGGTTTTATTTCCATACATTGCCCCCTTTCAAAGGCATGCCAGATGTTCCTCCTCCACAAAGGAAAGAGGCTCACAAGCAAATTTCTCTGTTACTCCAAATAGGGGCCATTCAGCCAGTCCTGTATCAGAAAGGGGCCTAGGATTTTATTCTCGCCTGTTACTAGTTCCATAGAGGGGAACACGTGGAGACCAATTTTGGATTTATCTATCCTCAACACTTATCTGGACATTCCCAAGTTCGAGATGTTGGCGTTACAACAGCTTTTACCTCTGCTGGGCAAAGATCACTGGATGGTAACTTTAGATCTCAAGGAAGCTTACCTTCATGTGCCTATAAGACTAAGTTGCAGGAAGTATCTGCGTTTCGAGCTGGAAATTCTCATTATCAGTTCTCTGCATTGCCCTTTGGCTTATCTACTGCCCAGAGTATTCACAAAGGTTCTGGCTCCAGTGATAGCTTACTTCAGGCTAAAAGGAATTCAAATCTATCCTTACTTGGGCGACTGCCTGATTCTGGCTCAAGAAAAGGAAGACCTTCTACAGCATCTGGAATATGTTATAGCAGTGCTAAGATGCCTAGGGTATTCTGTGAACGAAATAAAGTCCAGTCTAGTACCCTCTCAAGACATGTGCTTTCTGGGTGTGAGACTGAATACAGCAGCCCAGATGGCCTTTTTAACCCCGGACAAACAAAAGAGTCTATCACTTTACTTCCATCAACTATCTCATCAGTCCGTGCTGACTGCAAGGACAGTCCTTCAAGCATTAGGGTTCATGGCATCTTGTATTCTGGTGCTTCCCAATGCCAAACTGCATATGAGGAAGCTACAATGGTATCTCAAAAATGTATGGACACAGCACTGCCAGGATT
Organism: Protopterus annectens; assembly: GCF_019279795.1. NCBI lineage: Eukaryota > Metazoa > Chordata > Ceratodontiformes > Protopteridae > Protopterus > Protopterus annectens. Next base: position 623,032,430 of record NC_056733.1, read on the forward strand.
TGGACACTGTCATTCAAATAATACCTTGCCTTCAAAAAGAATTTTTGTGGTGGGCTCAGGAATGTCACCTAAACAAGGGACTCTCTGTGACCCGGCCAGAGGCGAGTCAGATTTTAACGACAGATGCCTCGGACATTGCTTGGGGAGCTCATCTAAATGGAAAGTGGATACAAGACAAGTGGCCTGGAGGGAGGGCTGCATGGTATAAATACGAGTGTTCATTTTCACTACTGCTGCAGCTATTTTCCAATAGTACTAAGTGGTAATAAATTATATATTCTGTGGTGGATTGACTTTGAATTAGTACATTTTGTTGTTGTACTTTGGTTCCTGCTATTTGTTACAGTTCTTTGCTTCAGCTGTTTTGATAGAACAGTCTGTAAATTTGAAAGATAGTTTCCCCATTTGCTTACATGTTAAAAAAAAAAAAACTTTATTTGTATTTACATCATGATTTTATTCCCTTATCACTGTCATATCCTCATTTGAAATACCCACATTGATCACAGTTTGTTGAGTTGGAAATCTTGACAGAATTCTGTGGATAAACTTGCTGTACTTAGCTATTAGCTGTAAAGGTACAAGTTGACAGTCCCCAAAGCACTGCTATCACGTAATTTATTCTTTTGGTTTATATACACACACGTATGTATAAAATGTTTTTTTTTAATATGCAAAATACCTATCGCTAAATGCTTGTTCCCATTTTACTATAGCAATACATATCGTTTTTAATTCTAACCCCAAGTCATCACCTAGCATAAGACAGGTAAGCAGTTTTCTACAGTTATAACTTGAGTGAAAAAAGAATAATTACAAATAAACCATACTTTTAATTTTGAGCATATTTAATGTATAGTATAGAGTATTATGATCGGGTTGCCAGTCGTAACTCACTTATGTGTTCGAGACATGGATGCCAAGAATTTTGCCCTGAGCATAACTCGAGGTGAAATTGGCATTCATTTCAAGAACACATATGTAATTGCAATTGGAGATCGATTCATAATTCTTAGTGCATGGAGATTTATCTTCCATGTACTACAAATTAGTTAAGATTAGATTAGAAACAAATGTGATGTGCTGTGTTAACTTTAAAGTTGGTAAATCAGTAAGGGAGTGGTCGATGTCCTGACATACTCCGTGTGTAAGGGAAGCTGTTTAAATCAAATTGCCCTGTATAGTTTAGCAGACAACAGGTAGAAACAGAAGTTTAAATTAAGCTATTTCTACCTGCTGCTGTTTACTGGTCAGCGCCATCGGCTTTTACTGCAGACATCACTTTAACAGCATGTGGGGGGTGCTTTAAGTGTTAAGGATTGGTCTCGCTCTGTAGTAGCGCTTAACCCAGGATATTTAACAGTTTGAGTGTAATCACCACTCCATGCACAACAAAACAATCAGTTCTTCTAGACAGGAAAAAAAAATCTTGACTCTATGCAACTGTCAAACAGTACTTATGCCTGTCTTATTGAGTGACACCACCTATGCTAGGCAGTTCTCTCATTCCCTGTTCATTACTGTGTTATTTTCTGAAATAATCTAGGAACTTTAGATACTGAGAAACCATCAGTTTTACTTTTAATAAACTTATTGAAGCTGGGGGGGGGGGGTCCACTGCCCTTTGTTCAACTTGTCTAAGTGCCCAATCCTTCATTATTACTGACATTGTTCACTTTCCAGTTCAGACTGTTAAAACTTTACCACTTGCATTCTGAGCTTCACCTAGGTAACTCTGGTGTGCCACAGCAAGCGCATATAAAGCTAATATTGCAGTTCATAAATAAGATCCTAAGTGTATAGCTTCTTTTGTTGAGGCAGTCATTGACTGCCTTTTAATCCTGTTTGGTAAGAATCCCTCAATATGTTGCTGGTGGGGAAGAAAATCCAACCATAAACTCCTGAGTCACTTTTTATTTTGGGAGATTTCAATTTTGCCACTAACTGTCATTACATTTACTGTCATTCTACTCCCTCTAAAAGACTTAAGGAGTCTGACTCCTGATGAAGATGTGGACTTTAATTCTGGGGAAGAGTCCCTAGCATGTTTTTCAAAGATCCATTCTCTTCTTGCTCCGGGGTCAGAGGATGAGGATACTTTTTCGCCAGATTCCCCTGTTGAGGAGCTTTCTTTTGGGGACACCATTGTAAAAATGATGGAGCATTTTCAGTGGAAGTTCCCAGATGTCTGAAGTCCACAAGAGGTATTATGCTCTTTTACAAATTAACTCTCCCAGGCCTTCTGCAGTCCCTCCTGTGTTGGATGTCCTTCTGGACACTTTTTCTGCTGCTTCTCAGGCTCCTGGTCCCAGCCCTGCTCCTAAGAAACCTGACAGGTTTTATAAGATGCCTGAGGCTCAGACATTCTTATATACGAATCCCTCCTCTGACCCTGCCACCAGTTCTTTTTCTACTGATAAATCTTCCAAATTTCTATCGTCTTCCAGGTTTCTCTCTTCTGACAAATAGTGCTATGGACAGGTGTGGGAAAATATTATACCTTGGTCATCCTGGCTTTCAGAACCATAAGCTACCACACCTTCATGACCAGGCTCTTCTGTCTAAACTTGATGGTGTTTTGACTGACATGCCTGACTCTGAAGCTAAGACTTTTGCTATTTCTTTGAGTTCTGTTTCTCAGGTGGCTTGCCATTTTATAAAACGTCATTAAGATGCCGCTGATGCATCTTTTAGGGCAGCTGCATCAGGTTCTATTGTATGCAGGTACTCCTAGCTTGGGATGCAATAGCTCCCTGAAGATATAAAAGCCAGTTGCTGGATTCTCCTTTGGACACTCAGACTCTATTTGGTTCTGCTGCTGTAGAGATTTTTAAAATCTTGCAGGATAAAGGGGAGGTTATGGTGGATCTCAAACAGATTGTTCTTGCGCCTATTCCAAAATTTCAAAAGAATTATCCTTCTAAGTCTTCCTTTGTGTCTAGGTAGCCATAGTCTTCCTTAAGGGATAAGAGATCTTCAAAAAGAGTGTTTCTGGAAACACCCGCTCAAGATTCTAGAGGTCAGAATCCCTCTTTTCCTGACAAATCTACTTCTCTTTGACGTTTATCCTTCTCTGCCCCTTGGCCAGATTCATCTTTCCCTCTGGTTAACTCTGTCCTGTCCCATCTGGCAGCAGATCATCAAATTCCTGGGTTCTTTCCATAATACAAAAAGGTTTGCTTCATAGTTTGAAAATCCCTTACACCTTTTTCAGGGATTTTTAGCCTCCCATTGTCAACTTCCTCTTTTTCCTCTCATTTTTCATGGCCTTTTAACTCTGGCACTTTTCAGTCTGTTCCTCTCTCCCAGGATGTTTCTGGTTCCCAGGAAGGAGGATTCCTGGAGGCCCATTTTGGATTTCTCCTTTCTCAACACTTTTGTGTGCAAGTCCCCTCTTTCAAAATGTTCTGTCGCCAGTTCCTGGTTCTGTTGCTGCTTCCTCAGGTCCAGCTGGTCTCTCTGGATCTGAAAGATGCTTATTTCCACATTCCTATTCACCCTGTCTTCAGGAAATTTTTATGGTTCTCTGTTTCTTCCTCACATTATCAGATGCCCTTCCATTTCGTTGTTGCAGTATTTATTACAATAAGGATCCCCTGCCAAGGGTGGTCCGACGTCCAGCCAGTATACCAAAGCCTTTAGGTTGCTTTAAGGTACGCCGTACATCACACACATGCTCCTCATGTAGTGTATGGCATAATGGTGATGTCTGGACATACCATCCTCTGAACTTCTTTGCCGGCAGTCCGAATGCCATCTCTTGATGTATCTGAAAGCCCATTCCATTGCTGGTTCACCAAACCATTTCAGATAAGTGCCCCGATAGGATTTTTTTATGTTATCTTTTTCTTTTTTATTGTTGCTTGTGGGGTTTCATGTCATCGAAGAAGGGTAAGTGCCAGTTGGATTCTCCATAATGACACAATCACAAGGAATGCTTATTTTGTCTTGACTCTTCCCACAACCATACATCCTGTTCAATTTGTCAGGCCATTGTTCCTAAAATTCTCCATAGTTGGCTCTATTCTTTGGCTTTGTATTTCGAGAACCAACATCTTAAACTTTTAGCTAAAGACGTGATGGATGGAACTTCCGCTTGGAGGCACAGCCATCCGTGAAGGAGGAGGCCAAGAGGTTTAGGTCAGATTCTTCTGCTGTACAGCCTCTGCCAGGTGTTTCTCTCAAGGCAAGTGAAAGCCAGAAGGATCTCCCAGCTCCACAGTTGGATTCTTCTGCCGCAACCATTTTGAAGGCCAGCGTGGCTCCAGCCCTTATGCACGTCCTTGGAGGCCTTGCAGATGTCCGCTTCAGACATTCAGGGGGAGCAGCAGCTGATTATTTCCAAGGGGCCTAGGGGTGTTCCTCAGATTTTGGTCAGAGAGGAAGTCCTGACTACTACTATTGAATGCCATCTGGGGTCTGAGCCTTCTAAGTATTGTAAGGCGGATGTCCCCTTGAAGAAAAAGCAAAGTACTAAACATATTTCTCCAGTTCCTAAGGACCCACTTTAATGCTTTGATGGCTTTGAAACCTCCTCATGGAGTTTCTGTTCAAGCTCCCCCCTGGTCCTGTACTCCTCTTAAAGACCCAGGGAACAGGATTCCTCTGAAGAGGAAGTGGATTCAGATGAAGAATCCCTTGCTTACTCGTCTAAGATTCCCTCGCCTTTAGACTGTGGGTCTGAGGACTAGGAATCTACTAGTCCTGACACTCCTTTTGAGGAAATTTCTTTTGGGGACACAATCTCCAGAGTGCTGGTGTTTTGTAAATGGGATTGTACTCAGGTTTCTAAGGTGCAGAAGAGGTATTATGAGCTCCTGCAAATGTACTGTCCTAAACCTTCGACTGTTCCTCCTGTTTTGGCTGCCTTTTCTACTGCTTCTAAGGCTACTAATTCCCAGCCCCCTGCCCCCAAGAAACTCAGTAGGTTTTATAGGGGGCCTGAGGACTGTAAATTTATATATAGGTGTCCTTCGCCTGACCCTTCTGTGGTGTCTGTGGCTTCTGACAAGCCATCTCAGGTGCTGCCTCAGAAAGATAGCAGAACTATGGAAAGGCAAGGTAAGGTTTATACCGCTGCTACATTAGCTTTTAGGGCTGTCAGTTATCAGACCCATATGTCCAGGTACATTTTGGCCCTTCTTTCCCAGGCCTGTAAGGTAGTTTCTGATCTCCCCAACTGAAGGGAAGACTTCTGCTCTTTTCCTGTTAGGGACTTCTTCCCAGGTGACTTGCCATTCTGTTAAGTGTAGCCTTGATGGGTTCTATATTAGATGATCGAACTTTCAAAAGTTCGACTGTCATATAGTCAACACCATATGATCGAATTTTTGAAAGTTTGAACGTTTTAATGGAGAGCTCCATACAGAGCGGAATGGAAGATTTCCCTTTTCTGCACTGTAGTGCGATCTTGGAGTTGGTATATTTAAAGAGTGGGGTGTGGGGGTGCATGGGGGCTTCCCCCCTGCTTAAAATGTTCAGGTAGGTTTTGTGTAGTTTATTTTTGTAAGATTTTCGTACTTTTATAAGTTCGATCATATGGTGTTGACTTTTGAAAGTTCAATTATCTAATGTAGACCCGTTATGATACAGCAGATGTTTCTTCTAGGGCTGCTGCCTTTGGTTCTATAATGTGTAGATATTCCTGGCTTCAGCTTCAACCTTTGCCTGATGATATTAAGGCTAAGTTGATGGATGCTATTCTGGGCAACAAACACTTGTTTGGTGAAGCTGCTGCTGATTTGTCTGTTCACGATAAGGGCAAGGTCTTGCAGGAACTTAAACATGTTTTTGTATCTCCTGTGTCTAAATTTAAGAGAAATTATCCCAATAAGCCAGCCTTTGTTCATAGACAGTCTTGCCCTCCTTCCAGGGGTAAGAAGGGTGGGAAGCAATCTCCTCCTGCTAAGGCTACCCAAACTTGTGTGCCCAAGAGGTCTCTTTTTCCTGACAAACCAGGTGCTGACTATCCTGTTCTTCTCGGCCACATTCCTCTTTTCATCTTTTCCTTTCTCTTCCTGGTTAGTTAAAGATTACTTAGAATGCCTGAGTTCTGTCCATTATCCGCCAAGGGTATTTCATGGTCTGGAAATCTCTTCCTCCTTTATGGGAATTCCTCATCTCCCTCAAGAGCAGTTACCCTTCTTTCCAGGGGTGCTTTGGCATCTCTTGACTCAGGGAACTGTTCAGGAATTTCTAGTTTCCAAAAGGGGGAGGGTTTTTTACTCTAGAATGTTTTTGGTGTCCAGGAAAGAAGGCACTTTGAGACCTATTCTGAACTGGACCTGGCTCATCTAAACACCTGTCTGAAGGTCCCCTCTTTTCATATGTTGTCCCTTCAGACCTTGTTCCCTGTTCTGCTTCCTCAGGCTTGTATGGTGTCTCAGGACCTCAAGGATGCTTATCTTCATGTCCAGATTCATCCCCCTTTCAGGAAGTTTTGTGTTTCTCTGTTGTTTCCTGGCATTTTAAGTTCTCTGCTTTGCCCTTTCTACTGCCCCAAGGGTATTCACCAAATGCCTTGCTCCTGTGATTGCTTTTTGCTTACTAAGGGAGGTCCAAGTCTTTCCCTACTAAAGACGAAGTCCTGTTTCAGCCATCCTCTACAGAGACCTTGTTGCAAAATCTCCATTTTGCCGTTTTCCTTTTGCAGAGCCTGGAGTTCACTATAAATTTCTAAAAGTCCTTTCTGACTCCCCCTTAGGATCATGTCTTTCTGGGTTGCAGGATCCAGACTGTTCCTATGCTGGCATCTTTGCCTCCTCCCAAGGCCCTAACTCTCATTTTCTTTTTTCAATCCCTTCCTCTTATGACTTCAGGAACAGCCAGGGAATTTCTGAGAGCTCTGTGGTTCATGGCTTCCACCATTCCTATGCTCCCTTTTGCCAGACACCACATGAGAAAATTTCAGTGGTTTCTAAGGTCAATTTGGCTTCAGCATTCTTATCCCCTCAAATGTTTAGTTCCTGTTCTTCCATGTCTCAGGCAGGAACTTCAGTGGTGGATTTAGCAGTTGACTCTCAATCTAGGACTCCCTTTTCATCCACCTCTTCCCTGTCAGGAGCTGTTCACAGATGCTTCAGACATGGGATGGGGGAGCAGCATTTGTCTCCCTAAAGGTGTAGGGAGTTTGGTCGTCTCATCAACAGAAAGAACACATTAGCATCAAAGAGATGAGAGCTCTTTTGCTGGCTATTCAGGCCTTTCATCCTCTCTTCTTCCCAGGATCTCTCAATGCATTTACAGACAATACCACAGTGATGTGATATGCCAACAAACAGGGAAGACAAGGTCTTATCTCCTTTGCTGGTTGGCTGTCCTAGTGTAGGAACTAGCTGTCCAGTATCGAGTGACTCTTCAGGCAGTCTACATTCCCTAAAGTCAAAACATTGTGGCAGACTCTCTGAGCAGTTCCATAACTAATTCCCATGAATGGTTGCTTCACAGGGTTGTGTTTCTGGACATTGTCCACCAGTGAGGTACTTCTCAAATGGATCTTTGTGCCTCCCCTCTGAACAAACAACTTCCTCTATTTTGTGCCAGAGTCCCATGTCCTCTGGTTTGAAAGTTGGATGCCTTCTCTTTTTCTTGGAAGGGGATGTTTCTTTAGGCCTTTCCTCCCCTTCCCCTCATTCCATATGCCCTGTTCAGAATACAACAGGATACTTCCAAAGTCTTGTTGGTAACTCCCTATTGGCTGAGACAGCATTGGTTCCCTCTTCTGTATTTAGCCAAGGGCAGTCATCACAAGTTACCTCATGGGGTGGAGCTACTCACACAAGACAAGGGATCTCTCATCCATCCCCACCTTTCCACTCTCCAGCTGACACTGTGAGAGACAGGATTTTGATTCCTCAGAGATACCTTTTTTCTGAGGATGTGCTTAGGATCCTGTAGGAGGTCAGGAAGCACACTACTAGGAAATCCTCCTTATCCAAATGGAAGAGGTTTTTGTTTGGTGTCTAACTTGTAACCTGGATCCACTTTCTGTGGATTTTCCTTTGTTGTGTTATCTTTGTGAACTGCTCAATGCTGGATTGGCTTATTCTTCTGCTAAGGCCCACTTATCAGCTATTTCTGCTTGTCTGCTTCATCACCTCCTTTAGCTTCTAGATTTGAAGCTAAACAATTCCGTAAAGGCATCCTTCATATTAGGCCTCACAAGAAAGCCTGTTCCTCCTCCCTGGGATTTTAATTTTGATTTAGAAAAATTGACTCAGGCAGCTTTAGCTTCCTTGCAACATTGGTCTTGGAAGACTGTACTTTTGTTAGCCCTTACTTCTGCCAGATGGGTGTCTGAGCTTCAAGCCCTTATGGCTTGTCCTTTTTTTGGTGTTTCATAAGGACAAGGGTGTCCCTTCGTACTAATCCTCCTATTATGCCCAGTGTGGTGAATGAGTTGTCCTTAATCAGTCTGTTCATTTGCTCACTTTTTTCCCTTCTCCACAGTCTGCCATTGAGAAGGTGCTGCACATGTTGGATGTGCATAGACAACTCAGATTTTATTTGGATAAGACTAAGACTTTTCGTAAATCTGATCAGCTCTTTGCTTCCTTTCATCCTAGGTTCTTAGGATTGAATGTGTCCAAGCAATCTATTTCTTCTTGGATTTCTAAAGCCATTTCCTTTTGTTATTCTTTTCATGGCAAGAGTCTTCCTTGTTTTGTTAAGGTTCATTCTGCTACAGCTGTGGTTTCTTCTGGTGCTTTTTTCAAGGGTTTGGATACTAACTCTGTTGAATTATCACTTGTGACACAGGCAAATTAACATTCATATAAAAGCACTCAAACTGTATTAACAGAAACATTATATTTCACATATGTATAATCTAAGCAGTATTACATAAAATATTCAATTTCTGCCTTTTTTTAAACAGAAAACATCTTTATTAAATGATCACTGAATACATAGTCAGTTACTCATTTATATAAATGAAAACAAACGACAACGACACCATCCTAGTTGCAAGCATTTTACATCACAAGCCATACTGACACACTCCCAGTTGAAAACATTATACATCATTTATGATCTACCCATTTTTTCTCACTCAAACATTACATAGCTCATTTAAGCCCTGCCTCCTTTTAAGAGTGCAGCTATCTGGACACCTGTGCACACATTTACCAAGCACTACAAGTTGAATAGAATTTCCAGAACTCGAGCTGGTTGTGCTAAGGCCGTCCTTCAGGGTTCCTAGAGAGCTCCACTGGTCCTTCCTCCTCCCTCTCTTCTTCCTGAGCTTTGGCCCTCTCCCTGTTGCAATGAATACTGCAACCGTGAAATGGAAGGACATAGTACAGTTGTATAAAATCTTACTATAGTGGTAGATGTCCTTCTCTTCACTGTTGCAGTATTCACTACGTCCCTCCTCCCCCTGGTCCTTTTCTCTTCTTGATGTACTGATTACCTCTCTTCTCCTTGGACAGGCATTCCTACTGGGGCTGTCAGTTCTGAGGATGGTATATCCAGATGTCATCTTTATGCCCTATGCTATGCAAGGAATATACATGTGACGTATATTAAAGCAACCTAAAGGCCTTGGTATACTGGCAGGGGATCCCTATTGTAATGAGTACTGCAACAGTGAAGAGAAGGACATCTACTGTTATGGTAAGATCTTACACATTTACTTTCTCTGCTTTGCCTTTTGATCTTTCTGTAGCTCCGAAAGTCTTTATCAAGTGTCTGGCTCTGGTCATGGCTTACTGTAGACTCCATGGTATCAAGATTTTCTGGACAACCTTCTCATTCAAACATGTTCACAGCAGCTTCTTTACCTTACTTCTGCTTCAAAGTGTGGGGTTCTCCCTCAATCTCAAAAAAGTCTGTTCTGACCTCTTCATAGGATCATGTTTTCATGGAATGCTGCATTTTGACTCTGCCTTATGATGGCTTTCCTTCCTCCTACCAAGATCACCTTCTTGACAGCTTCCTTCCATTCTCCTCTTTCTTTACAAGTAGTGTCTGCAAGAAGATGTTTGTGGGCCCTGGAGTGTATGGCTTTTACTATCAGTATGGTTCCTTTCGCCAGACTCCACATGAGGAAGCTTTGGTGGTATCTCGAGACACTGTGGCTTCAGTGTTGTAATCCTTTGGAATTTCCGGTTCTTCTCTTGCCTTGTCTCAAACAGAAATTTATGTGGTGAATTCATTAAATTTCACTGAATCAAGGCTTACCCCACTCGGGAGCTGTATACAGATGCTTCAGATGTGCTTTGGTGGCCTCTCACAACAACATCAGGGTCCAGGGAGTGTGTTCTTCCTAGAAAATTGAGGATCCTGTCAACAACAAAGAGATGAGGGTTATACATTTGCTGTTCTGCATTCCTCTAGGCACTGGGTCCCTTCCGGATTTACACAGAGAACATCACTGTCATGTAGTATGTAAACAAAAAAGGGGGCATAAAGTCATACCTTCTTTGCAGACTAGCTGCTGCTTGGGGCTTTGCTGTCGGTCATCATCTGATCCTTCAGGCAATTTACATTCCCTTGGTGCACAATCTAGTGGCAGACAGCTGAGCAGATCCCCACCCATAGATGCTTCACAAAGAGGTCTTCCTGGATATTATCTGTTGGAGGGGGTACTCCTCAAGATGATGTATTTGCCTGCCCTCTTAACAGGCAACTTCCCAGGTCGTGTTCCAAGGTGTCGAGTCCTCTGGCTTGGAAGGTGAATGCCAAGAATTTTTATTGGAAAAGGATGTTCCTTGGTAACTTCCTCCCCTTCCTCTTTTATCCAAGATCTTATACTAGAGCTTGTGGGACAGATCCAAAATCTTTTTGGTGATTTTCTTTTGGCCCAACCAACATCAGTTTCCCGTTCTATTTCATCTATCCAGGGGCAATCATCGCAAGTTACTATACAGAATGGATCTCACACAAGTCAAGGACTCTCTTTTTCCCCCCTCTTCTGCCTAACCCTACATCTGACTCAGAGATAGGGTTTTGGTTCTTTTTGATGTGTTTCGGGTTTTGCAGGAGACTAGACAAACCCATTACTAGAAAGTCCTGTGTTGCTAAGTGGAAAAGATTTTCTGTTTGGTGTCACAAGCATGAGGTGTTCCTACTGTTCTTTATTTGTATGAGTTGCTCAATTCTGAGCTGGCATAAAAATATGTTAAAGCTCATTTGGCAGCCATCTCTGCTTGTCTGCCTTAGGATCCACCACTTTCCTCTATGTTTGAAGTTAAACAGTTTTTGAAAGGTGCCCTTCATATTAGGCCTCCAAGAAAGCCCATTCTGCCTTCTTGGAACCTTAATTTTTTCTGGAAAAATTAACTCAACCTCCTTTTGAACCTGCGGCTTCTGCTACTCTGCATTTATGTACTTTCTCCTATCATATTTTTTTATTCAACACTGTAAGATTCTCTCTGATCACAAATGACTTAATGATTCTATACTTACTACTGCTCTCGTATATTAAAAAAAAAAAAAAAAAAAAAAAAATTTTTTTGTTATAATTAATGTTTTGACAAGTATGTATTACATTTTGAACTACAATATTTTGTACTGAAAGTAGTTAATGCCTTACTTATTACTTAGTTAGTATTAGTTGTTTTTTTTTTTATTTGTATTACCTGACCTGGACTAAAATCTTTGTATTTTTGCTCATTGCCTGTGTCATAAGTGTTTATTGTACATGTTTATTTTCTATTACCTTGCTTTAATCTGTGGAGCTTTTCTCCCCGGGCCTCCACTGAAAATGGACATTGATCCAGCTGGACTAGCCCGGTCAACAAATGTAAAATAAATAAAATAAATAAATAAATATAAACTTGGAAGACTATTTTGTTTGTGGCTCTTACTTCTGCCAAGAGAGTCTCTGAACTCCAGGCTCTCATGGCAGTTCCCCCATTTCTGAGTTTTCATAGGGTTAGAGTATCTGTTTGGACTAATCTTACTTTTATGTCCAAGCTGGTCAATGACTTGTCCTTAAATCAGTCCATTCATCTTCCTTCGTTTTCCCTTCACATCAGAATACTGATCAGAAAATTCTACATACATTAGATTTGCATAGACAGCTCAGATATTATTTGGACAAGAGTACAGATGTTAGGAAATCTGAGCACCTTTTTGTTTACTTTCCTTCAAATGAATTGAGTTTAGCTGTTTCAACGCAAACCATCTCCTCTTGGATTTCTAAGCCACTTCCTTTTGTTGTTCTTTTCACGATAAGCAGCTTTCTTTTTCAGCTTGTACTCATTCTACCAGGGCAGTAATTTCTGCTGGTGCATTTTTCAAGGTCTGGATACCAGATCCATTGTAGAAGCTCCTACTCTGTCTTTTGTATATATTTTTACTAAACACTACAAGTTAGATGAAATTTTTCAGTGCCATTTTGCAGGCCACTTAAGTTTCTTCCTCCACCTTTCTTCTACAGTAGCTTTTGCACTCTTCTTTCAGTAAGAAATACGGTAACAGTGGTGGTGAAGGAAATAGTACGGTTGTGTAAGAACTTAACATAACAGTAGATGCCCTACTTTTTACTGTTGCAGTATTCTGTCCCTCTCTGCCCCCTTCTTGGTTCTGTTTTCTTATCCTGTGGCTGTGGGGTCCTTTTTCTCCTCTTTCTGAATGCACATGCACTTTCTTTTGTTCATCTTGGGTTGCGCCATTACATCACTTATGTACCTTACATCCTGGATGTAGGACATACTTTCGACATATGGCACCTGGTACACCCTTAGGCTTTGTTATGCTGGCCAGAAATACAGCTGTCGTCAGTAGGTTAACCCTTTAGTAAAGAATACTGCAACAGTGAAAAGTAGGACATAAGCTGTTATGGTAAGTTCTTGCACAAATGTACTCTACCGTGAATTAACACAAATATCAAAATCAGACCAAATAAGACATGGTTTTAATCTAGCAACTGCTACTGGAGTAAATCCACTAGACCATATGTATTTAGAGGATTGGAACCCCCAACCAGAATTCCCAATTACCATTATAGAAAGTGGGGGCAAGGCCTGGAGAAAGTCCAGATTATAGGAGTGAAGCGTCTCACTTCTGCCTAATAAACCCGTCTCAGGGATGTGTCTACACAAAGATGAAAATTTTGGAGATTCATTATTTTTATGGCATTAACTTTAAGTTGCCAGGTCCATGGCATAGAATGATGGAGTCCTGACCGTGTGACCTAAGTGTCTTGAGTTCAGTTAGTGTCAGACAGTGGAGGAGCTGAACAAGGAGGGTGTAAAGGAGCAACAAAAATCTGCTCAGTCATTCTGGGAAGAAGGGTTTCCCTATGATATCCGATACACCATCAGTGATAGAGGTTAGTGCTGTAATTCCATAGCAGATAAGCATTGAATTCTGAATACAGGGGGGAGGCTAATTTAATGCTACATGCTGTGATGTGCATGATGACAAGCAGCTCCTCCATGGTATACTTCGATGAAAGTATGAGATGTGAGCTTATTCTTCTGTGTGTTTCCTATTTCCAGCCCTCCCAACAACCATCTAGACATATGCCGGGGGTACTTGGGACCCTAAGATGGTAGCAATTCAACCAACACTGAGCAGACCTCCACTGACAGCTAGAAAGGTACCCGAGGGGAGAAGACTTTAGCCAGGAAGTATATTTTGAACCCCCCCCCTAGAAGTTATGAATGCATTTTTGGCAAAGAAGTGTTTGGGAAGTTTAGGATACTATTCTTTATTTAAAGATGACTAGATTTAAATATCTAACATTTTATTTTTTTATTTTTAATCACAGACCAGTGAACCTTTTCACTCATTACGCAGGTGCAAATGTATGGTAACAAATATCCATAAGTACAGGACAGTAATAAAGCCAAGAACTGAAAGCTGAATAAGTACAAATAATTTTCAGTCCTTACAACATTTCTAAAGCAAAGTATGTAGGATGAATAGTTTGCAGACAGGTAAGCTATAAACATCAGTGTCTTACAAGCAGGTGTATCTAGATTCTGTCTTCAAATGTTACCCAAGATTCTTTTAGAATGCTGACAAATTTTCAAGTTTTTTTTTTTTTTTTTTTTTTTTTTTTTTTTTAAACATTTCCATGTAGAGGGTTCCATATGGCAGGTCCTATTATTGACATGGCTTTTTCTGTGGTAGTAAGTTTAAACCTAGGTCTAACCAGGGTAAATCATTTTTGGCTGCTTCTAAGAGGGTAGTTGTGTTCCCTAATCTGCAGCAGCTTTTTAAGAGGTGAGCAGTGGCCTAATATTAGAGTTTTAAATAGAGTACTTAGTAGATAAGTAGCTCTATTAGTGATGTGCTACCAGTGAGCCTACTCAAACAGGGTACATATCAGTAAGGAGAGCAAATCTAAATATTTTGTTTTCTGCTACTTGGAATTTTTGGGAATTGCATGCAGAGTCAGGGGCTACCAAAGGCAGGGCATATTCAAGTTTGGCAATTAACACATTTTTGGCTATGGCCATCCATGCTGCTGGGGCTAGAAGTTGCAAGAGTCTGTAACACAGTTAGCTGTGTAGAGCTTTGGTTATAATGATGTTTGTGTGATTATTGAAATTTAGTGAGGGGTCCAGTGTTACACCCAGGTATTTCTGCTGTGTAACATTTGGTGTACAGTTTCCTTTTAGGTGCATAAGTACTTACTAGGCTATTGATCCGTGATGATCATTAAAAGCTAGACCTGCATTCCCAAGAAATGTTTAAGTATAAATAACCCTGAACTGGGCAGAACATTTACACGTTACCCCTGTCCATAAGGGACAAGTGTGCTAAACCAAGAATGAATTTTCAATTTCCCACTTATTCATCCAGATTATGTTTAAGTAGAGTAAGCACATTATTTTATGTTGAGAAGAAGACTGTTTCAAAGTAGTAGTATTCTGTGTGCTAAACATCTAGCCCTCCAACATGTTCTAAATATGTTGTAGAATAAATTAAGATATATTGAGTTGGTGTTGTTTGACACCATTGGACCCAATGTGCAGTAAATCTGCGAGGATACAGTCTACTGGCTCTGTATGTGAGCCAGAGATCACCCAGTCATTAGCCTGTATAATATTGAAAAGTGGGATGAAACTTTGAGACAGTCAGCGTAGTTTTTGAGACGTAGGGCCTTAAATTTATTGGTGAAAAGGCATTGTGGTCATTCAAGTTATATTAAGAAAAATGTCAAGAAATTTTCAAGCCCTCCTGTTTATGAAGTCTAGAAGATTTATGATGTTGGCATAGACATGTCTACATATGCACTTTTATACTCTAAGCATACTTCAGATTTTCCCTCATATAGAGACTATGGAATTAATAAGTAAAGAACAGGTAACCTACAAACTCTTAACCCAAGCCATTTCAGTTTTGTCAAGGGCAGATCCTGCCAGTGTAACCTGATAACTTCTTTAAAAAATGAGGGAAAATTGGTACACACAGCATATGTAGACCTTGTAAAAGCAATCAACACCATCCTACAATCAGGTATTGTTGAGTAACTCTTCCAGTAAAATGTTAATCCCCAACACAGCTGTACCTTCTCTAAAAGACCTTTCACTAGTGGTGTACCCCATGGTTCAGTCCTTGGGCCACTCCTCTTTGGCATTTACTTCTTTGAGGTCAAAGCTAATGTTTAGGGTTTATGGCTGACCTAGTTTGCAGATGACCGTAAACTTGGTGCCACTGCCATTATAAACTCTGCAGAAGATACCAACATCCTTTGAGAGGGCCTTTTCTAAACAAATAGCTGGTGTCATAACTATGGACTAAAACTGAATACCAAAAATGTATAATAGTCTACTTCAGTAAGTATTAAGTCCCTGTAACTATCATATCAACAATATCACATCAACAGCACTGTTGAAAGTTAATCCAGTAGTTAGGGATCTGGGAACCTACTTGGATAACATAATTTTCAGTAGTTTACCATGTATCCGCTATTGTATGACAGTCCCTTATCATTGCACAGCTTATTAGTAAGGACTTGGCATTTAGGTTCGGGAATGTGATCATTCCACTGTGTTTGACACTTGTTAGACAGATCATCGAGTATAATGTCCTCCCTTCTGTACCTGGCCAAACATTTCTGTAATTTGCCATTTTAGTCTTCCTTCCCAGTCTTTTCTAATCCTCTCTGGTTGATTCTTATAGTTATAATGCAGTATTTGATATTCTTTATTAATTATGCCTTTCTTGATAAGGTTTTTACTGAAACTAAGAACATAAAACATTAACAAAGTTTCTCTTTTACTCAGTACTTCCACAGCTAAATAATTCCTGACTAAAGTGTAGTTGCAGGAATTGCTAATCCCTGTCTGCTGTTATCTGAGAGGTACAAAATGTAACTGTTGCAGGGAGGACTAATGCTCACAAAACAAGCCGGATTATCCTAGAGAAACACACACACACACACACACACACACACACACACACACACACACACACACACACACACACACACACACACACACACACATCCACAGTGGTTCTTTGAGCTGCGTGCTCACAAGAGAGTCATGCCAGTAGATCTCTGAATGGGTGTCTCAAAATGATTATTACTAAAACATGTACAGTTATCACAGCAATAACCAGGCATAATCTTCCTTTAAAAAGTGTTGACACTTTTCCTGGCTCAGTCTCTCAGAATTTAGATTGCAAACAATAGATCTCTGGTAATTGCCTTAAGTAAATGGTGAGAACTTGGCTGTGTGAGCACACACTTGTGCTTGCTATTTCTTTCACTGTTAGGACTTCATAGTTAACTACAGCTGTTATTTGTCCCGTGCAAGCTTATTTACCTGTATGACAAAACTTATTTTGTCTTGTCTTCTTGCCATAGTTTTTTCACAACTTGTCATGTTTGTAGATGCCTTCAGTATCTTTACAGAAAAAAGTGGTTTAACACAACTTTGGTACATTTCCCAGTACTGTTTCATTCTTGCTAACAGAACAATTGCAGGTTCATGTGCAGTCTTAACAGGGGAATTTGAAAATGTTACCAGTCTATGTCAGATAAGTGTCCAGAGTGGACAAGTTCAAGATTTTCCGTGGTAAATATACAAGGAAACGTGTATAGAGCATAAATTACAGCAGGCAGTAGTGGTCTTTTAGGACTTCTTGTCATGTAATTAAGGCTGTCCCTTAGTAACTTGATTTGCAATTTGTAAGGGCCACTTGCTGGAAGGACTGATTAGTCTGGACCGTGTCTTTGAGGATAAAGCAGATATTATGAAAACGTAGATCATCCATGGCATCATTCTTCTGATCCATTTCTTTTAGTGGAAAAAAAGCAGCTGTTTATTGGAAACTCAGAATGAAAAGCTGAGTCCTGACTGCTAGTTTCTTGAAGAAAAGTATCATGGCTGAGAGAAATTCATTATACTAGAGTGAAAAAGCCCTAAGTGTGACCCAGGAGACAATGTCTGATAGCAGCTCAGAGGATTTTTGGAGCTGGCATTGGGGGGGGGAAGTAAAATGAAGGGTATGTGCCCACACATCCGATCAATGAGTGGAGAAACTACATGTCGGGGGCACATGATGCACACATTTCTCCAGCTGACACTGGTGAAACATCTACTGAGCTCATGTTCCTGGAAACAGGGTCATTTGAAGGTTTACTCCACTTTTGGTAGCGACCAGCAGTCCAGTGCATCATCTGTTTCACATGTCTGATGGAGAACTCTGGGGATGTGCAGGGAATTAGGAGCCATTACACTTGTAATGTTGGTGCCATTCTTGACACTCAACTTCCACCCCAAAAGGAATAAATGGGCCAAAGAACTGTCATCTGTGAGGGAAGGAATGAGTCAGTAGGGTTCTGGGGAGATGAGGAATGTGGTCAGGAGTGGAAAGGGCAAAACTAAATTGATGGATGAGTGGCCAAAAAAGGACTGTGTGAAGGACATTTTCTTTTCTGTTGTTTTCTTTATAGAGTCTACAACAGGACTATTTCCACTGTTCATTCTTTCCATTTGCTGTCCTGGGCATTCTAATAGGGGCAGTTCACAATAAGTAAGCAGGCACTGTACTTCTATCAGTTTGTCTGTCACTGCAGTGGAGCTCATCCTGGATTTCCAAAGCCTTTTATCTAGTGAATTAGAACAACTAGGATCTTCCATTTTAAACGTGAAAAATTACTTTAGTGCAGTGCAAACTGCAGTGTCCAACTAGCTATTCTTTAGTTCCTGTTTCCGTGGCACATGTTAAAGTTGCCTCATGGATCATGAAGTGCAGTCCTTTTAAAAGTAGTGTTTAGGTAAGATGTTCTTCGTGTTTCACTGTTGCATTCATCACATTTGGGTTATCTGCTTTCAGTAGCCCTCAGTCGGCCTGATTATCAAAGTCTTGGGTCCTGTGTCGGTTGCTGTCTCTTCTTCCATGACATCAGGTAGTCAGGGATATAAAGCATGCAGCCAACGCCATTACATCAGTCTTTCTTGCAGTGCGGTGCCCGAAGCAGAAGCAGTTTGCAAGTGCCGGTCGGCCGACTCCTGAAATATTCGTTTTCGAATTTCAGAACCGAAGTCTTCAACTAAAGATAAGTACCCCATTGGGGAAACTTTTTCTTGCTGTAAACCGATGTTAGTAAAAGTCAATAATTGTATATCTTGTGGAAAGCAAATACCTCATAAAGAATTTCATTCGTACTGTATTCCTTGCCTAGGGCCTGACCACAACGTACCTCGCTGTCGGTTTTGTGCCTTATTTGAACAACGAACTATCTGTCGTCGATATATTTACGTTTCTAAATATTTTGGTACTTGGTTCAATTACCCAGATATGGCTTCGGTAAGCCACTCAACTGCTGACATTCCGAAAAAATGCAAAGATAAAGACAGAGACAGGCCACCTAGTTCCAAAGCTGCCGACAAAGCTTCTTGTAAGCTAGTCGCCAGTTCGCCAGTACTCAGTGAGGTGCTTTCGCAGCCCCTGATACCCGCTACTTCAGATTCGCAGGCCTCTACTGAGACCCATTCGGAGTCCGGTATGCTGTGAGATGCTTCAACTGTGGAACCTGCGGATGTCTCTACCTTGGATGGGTCCGGAGCCACTGTGCAGGCACTGGCTTCTGAGGGTGTATTCAGGCCTACTGACTTGCATATTAAACTGACGCCATCTTCTTCTTCAAGGCCTAAAACTTGATCCATGCCTAGAAAACCAACGCCCAGATTGCATGGTCAGGCCTCTATGCCTAAAAACAAATGATAAGAATGGCTGAAGACCTTATTACTTTAATCAGAGGAAGCCAACCTTCCACCTCTAAGAGACCTAGGTCTGAATTTGCTGATGATACTTCTGATCAGGATTCTGAAATTTCTGTTTCCAGTGATGACCAGGATTTACCCTTATCTACCTATGAGGATTTTGATGCAGAGGACTGTATTCCCTCTGCTCCCCCTCCAGAGGATTTCTCTTTTGGTGAAACCTTGCATACTCTTAGGGAGAATTTTCACTGGGAAAGCCAGGATTTCTCTGATTCTAAAAAAAGGCTTAGGGATTTCTTACTCCTGCCCCAACACAGGCCTTTGGCTATCCCCCTGTACTGGACATTGTTGATGATGCCTTTTCAGAATCTAGCTTGGCCCCTGACTCCTTACCTCCTGCTCCCAGAAAACCAGATATATATTACAGGGTTCCTGACTCTCACAAGTTCCTCTTTAAAAATCCTACTGCGGATCCTGAGACCATTTCACAGGGACCCAAGGGCATTAAGACTACTACTGCCAAAAATCCTACCCCCTCTGATAGAGATTCCAGGGCACTAGATAGATGGGGTAAGAAGGTATACACTTCTGCAGCCTTGGCCATTAGGGCCTTAAACTGCCAGTTTCATGTGTATCAGCAGCATATTATTGGATTGCTTAAACAGAAAATGATGTTGATTCCTGATTGTGCTGAAAATAAGGATTTACAGGATTTAATGCATTCTGCTGAACAAGCTGGAAAACATACTTTGCAGTGTGGTTTTGATTCACTAGAGGCATCTTGTAGGGCTGCTGTCACTGGGTCTGTCCTTAGAAGGCATGCTTGGCTTAAGGAGCAATCTTTGCCAGATCATGTTAAAGCTAAATTGTTAGATGCTCCCTTGAACCAGGACCGCCTGTTTGGCAACAAAGCAGAAGTAGTACTTAAAAAGATGGAGGAGAACACTAAATCTATGAAAACTGTTAAAGATTTCCTACAAGTGCAGCCTCCAAGATTTAGTAGGCATTGGCCCTCTTAGATTGGTCCTTTCCTGCCTCTTCCAGGCCTTCTCAGTCCAAACCCAGAACCAGTAGAACACCCAGGCTTCAGTCCCAGGGTACACACAGGACTAAGTGGTGGGGGGCTCCCACTTCCAAATCAGGGAGTAGTAAGACTCCCCCCTATGGTAAGCTGTCTCAGTGACTTAACTTTAAAACTTCCAAGCCCTTCTCAACTGACTGCTCCTTTAGGGAGAAAGATTGCTGTGCAGGCAAAAAACTGGGAACTCATTACCCAGGAGAAATGGGTTTTAAATATAGTTTCCCAAGGATACAGATTCCACTTCCACACTTTACCAACCCCAAATGGTTGGCCAGATCTACCCCAAATCAGTGGGCAGAGGCTCAAAAGCAAGTACTTTTTCTCTTAAGTATAAGGGTTATTCAAACTGTCCCAGAAGATGAAAGAGGGCAAGGTTCTACTCAAGACATTTCCTGATGCCCAGAAAAAACAACACATGGCGTCCTATCCTGGATCTCTCTATCCTGAACACCTTTCTGGTGATCCCAAAATTCAAGATGCTAACTCTTCACCAGTTGCTTCCTGTGCTAGGCAAGGATGCCTGGTTGGCAACACTGGATTTAAAGGAAGCCTACCTGCACATCCCAATCAGGGAATCTTGCAGAAGATACCTACGCTTCAAAGCAGGCTGCATGCACTATCAGTTCTCTGCACTGCCCTTTGGCTTATCTACTGCACCCAGGGTAGTCACAAAGTGCCTAGCCCCAGTCATTGCATTTTGCAGGCAAAGAAATATTCAAATATACCCATACCTGGACGATTGTCTAATTCAGGCAGAAAGCCAGGACATACTTTTGAATCATTTGGCATTTGTACAAAAGTTGCCAACTTGTCAGGGGTACACCATAAGCGAAACTAAATCATATCTTGTACCCTGTCAACAAATTGTATTCCTGGGAGCAAGCTTGAAAACAACTTCCCAGATGGCTTTCCTCACACCAGAGAAGCAAGTTCATTTGACAGCTTACTTCAAATTAATGGCCAAAAACCCTGCTATCTGCAAGACAAATACTGCAAGCCTTGGGGTTCATGGCCTCTTGCATTCTTATAATTCCATATGCAAGACTGCATATGAAGAAACTACAATGGTATCTAAAAAGCCTATGGTGTCAACATTCTCAGGATCTTTTAGCAATGATTCCTATCTTACCTTGCCTACAGTTAGAGATCCTTTGGTGGGCAGAGGCCTGTCACCAAAACAAGGGTCTGCCATTCACTCTACCCCCTGCTGCCCAAACCCTAACAACAGACACATCAGACTATGTATGGGGGGGGCTCACTTGGCAGGGAAGTGCATTCAGGGCAAATGGAACCCAAGTCAAATGCACCTGCATATCAATCAAAAAGAAATGTTAGCTGTACAGAATGCTCTGACAGCCTTCAAGGACCACTTCCAGGACAGTTAATGGTAAAGACGGACAGCACCACTGTTATGTGGTACATAAACAAGCAGGGGGGAACCCACTCATACCCTCTCTGCAGACTAGCCATGGCTCTGTGGAACACAGCCTTGAGCTACCAAGTGCACCTACAGGCTCAATTCCTGCCAGGAAAGCTAAATACACTAGCAGATGAACTAAGCAGAAATCTCATGGACCCACATGAATGGAAACTGGAACCAAAGACATTCAACATGTTGATAAACAAATGGGGGTGCCCAGATATAGACCTGTTTGCCTCCCCCAGAACTACCAGTTGGACAAATTCTGCACAAGGATTCCCCACAAACAAGCTTGGAAAGTGGATGCCCTGTCCTTCACCTGGAAAAATCAGTTTATGCCTTTCCTCCTCTGCCTCTCCTCTCCAATGTACTTCTAAAGATCAAACAGGACAAACCAAGGACGATTCTGATCGCACCAGACTGGCTACGCCAACACTGGTACCCCCTCTTGCTCAGTGTGTCACTGCTGACACCATGGCACCTGCCTCAGACCCCTACCCTGCTGTCCCAGCAGGAAGGCCAGATTCTGCACCTCAAACCCTGAACCTGACAGCCTGGCTAATTACCTGATCTCTCCGTTACTATCCCTCAGTAAACAAGTGTTGGATGTCATTTTGGAGGCAAGGAGGCCTAGTACTAGAAAATCTTATGCTGAAAAATGGAAAAGATTCTGTTCCTGGAACCAAACTTAGGTGATGGGGCACAGCAGCGCTCAATTTACCTCAGATTCTTCAGTACTTAACTGAGATGTTTCACAAGGGCCTTTCCTTTTCCTCCATCAAAATTCATGCCTCAGCCATTTCAGCGTAGTGGTGCTCCGGTAGCATTGTCGCCTCACAGCAAGACGTTGCGTTCAATTTTCAGAGCGTCTTCTGTGTGGAGGCATGCATGAATGGGCGTATCTTCGTTGAAGGTTGTGCATCAGGGCTGGTAACTCGGCATGTAAAAATCCACTACCAGACATTAGCAGACTGGAGTTCTGTTGTGGCGACCCCTAACCGGGATAAGCCGAAAGACACAACAACAACAACACAGAACCACCCCTCTTCTTTCATCCACTGCTCAAGCAGTTCCTCAGAGGGGCTAAAAACTTAAGACCACCCAGGAGAGCCCCAACTCCAGCCTGGGACCTTAACTTTGTATTGGAAAATCTCACTCTACCTCCTTTTGAGCCAGCTGCAAGTGCAGAGTTAAAATTCCTTTCTTGGAAAACAGCCATCCTTTTAGCTATCACTTCAGCAAGAAGGGTGTCTGAATTACAGGCCCTTATGACATTGGAGCCTTTCATCATCTTTCATGTGGACAGGATGTCCGTCAGGACCAATCCCTCCTTCATGACCAAGGTAGTATCCAGTGTGGCTCTTAATCAGGCCATTCATTTGCCAACCTTCTTTTCTAATCCACAGAACAAAGGGGAACGGATACTGCACTCCTTAGATGTGCACAGACAACTTGGATTTTACTTGGACAGGACTAAGCCTCTCAGGAAATCTGAACAGCTGCTGGTGGCATTTGCTGCAGGGGCAGAGGGGAAGGCCATTTCAAAGCAAACCATTTCTAAATGGATAGGCCATTACATTCATTTCTGCCATAAGCACCATGGAAAACCTATCCCACAGGGGATAAGACCACATTCAACCAGGGCTGCATCTACCTCTACAGCCTTTCTCAGAGGTGTCCCTACCAGGGACATCCTAGATGCTGCTACCTGGAGTTCTATACATACTTTCACCAAGCATTACCATTTGCCAATTTTCTCTAAATCCAGAGCTGGTTTTGCCACTGCAGTCTTGCAGGGTCTCATAGCTGGTCCTAATGCTATCTAAATTCCTCCTCCCATCCTTAGCTTTGGGAATCTACCCATCCTTAGCTTTGGGAATCTACCCAAATGTGATGACTGCAACAGTGAAACATGAAGAACATAGTACAGTTGTGTACACTTACCATAAATGTAGATGTTCGAGTGTATTCACTGTTGCAGTCCTGGTTACCCTCCCTCCAGCCCTCTGACTTCTTTTGGCTATACCTCTATCTCTTTTTACTATGCTTAAAAGCTTTTTGGTGTATTTGCTTTTTTGTTGGAGGTATAACCTTGTGTGTGTGTGTGTGTGTGTATATATATATATATATATATAATTGCTTCCCATTAGGGGGGCACCTGACATCTGGGGCAAGAAAAACTGATTTAATGGCATCAGCTGCATGCTTTATACCCCTGACTACCTGACGTCATGGAAGATGAGACAGCAACCGATGCAGGACCCAAGACTTTGATAATCAGGCCAACTTAGGGCTACTGCAAGCAGATAACCCAAATGTGATGACTGCAACAGTGAATACACTCGAACATCTACATTTATGCTAAGTGTACACAACTGTACTTTAAACATCTTGATGTGATGCTGTTAGTCTTGTCTTTATTCTCACTGATAGGTTGGATCTGATTCATCTAGGCCATTTTTAAAGCTTGAGGTCCTCCGCAAACCTCTTGACTATCCTTCTTTACCCATAATGCAACCCCCCTAGCTTCCTCAGATCTCATTTTCTGCAGAGCAGGAAGGTTAACTAGCAAGCTCTGGGCTACGTGTTTCACTATTTTTTCTTATTATAGATATTTCACCTTTCCGTAGTTTTAAAATGTTTTTTTATCTAGTTTATATATCTGCACCCTATTTTGAGTGTTAGTTTCTCACTCCCTTTACTTCTTTGTTAGCATCCGTTTGAGTTAGAGGACATCTAACTAACGTCTGTTTAAATTAGAGGACATTTTTTTCCCTTTTTCTGTTTCCTCCCTTCTAATCGACTTAAAAAAAATCTTTCCTTTATAATTTTCTGTCTTTTTAAGATAGAGTACTGTTTGAGTGTTTTGTGTACATATGTTCCATTCATTTTTCGTATTATAGACATGTCTCAAAAGCGGAAGCCTTTGGGCTTTAAAAAGTGTGAGAAATGTGGGAAAAAGATGCCCCTTAGTGAGTTGCACATTTTATGTGTGTATTGCATGAGGCCTCTTCATTTACAGGAGTCATGCTCCATCAGCCATGGTTTTAACCACAGGGCATTGATGGAGCACAAACATAAGCTCATTCTAAAAGATTTGATTAAAACTCCTTTTTCTGAAGCTTTATCACCAGAATCATCATCTTCAAAATCAGAAAAATGTGAAAAATTGGAAAGACCGCGAAAATGAGCTTCTTCAAAGCAGAAATCCTCTTCAGAGCTGAAGCAGAAAGCTCCCAGGCTGTCGACTCCAGAGGGACTACAGGAGCAGACTCAGGTTGGGATCCAAGGCTTCTTTGAACAACTGGAACCCTCAGCATCGAAGTCGACGTTGCCTTCTGAGTTTAGATATGGGAACCAATCATCTTCCTTGAAACCAGTCCACTCTCGGCTCCCATCACCCTTTCTAGGAAGATCGAGGTCACCTACCCCGTCCACCAGGAGTCTGGCCAATGAAGATGTGGATAGGGTGGTGGATAGGCTGTTAAAGACACCAGCCTTAGCCAAATTTTCTTGGATCCAAACCCAAAGGAATTGGACCAGACACAATTTTCCTCCTTCGATCCATCTTGCGGCTATGGAGCCAGAAGATTCTGATATCCAGCTTGTGTCTGTATTGGGTCCAGGACCCATAGGCTCCTTGGATCCAGTATTTGCCTCAAGTGTTTCTGCCCAGTCTGAGCAGGAAACGTCTGGGAGCCAGTAGTCTCCAGTCAGGTCCGTAGAGTCAGTTTGGATCTCTCTGGATCCAGCCTTGCCTTTGGGGGCCTCAGCGCAGGTGAGTTCAGTTCCTACCTCAGCTTCAGAGCTTCTATCTTCTGCTACGGAGATTCCATCGGCTGTGACAACTCATTTGTCTGATCTGAGGAGTTCTTTGGAGCGGGGTCAGACTGCCTTTGAAGTTATGAGGAGAGTTCTGATTGCTTCTAAGTCTGAGAAACAGTCTTCCTCGGATCTTCCTCCCAGTTCTGTCCAGGTGTCTTTGTCTTCTCACCTACCTCTCCACAGGTCCTTCTGACTGCTTCTAAGTCTGAGAAACAATCTTCCTCCCAGTTTTGTCCAGGTGACTTTGCCTTCTCACCTAGCCTCTTCACAGGTCCACAGAGACCCTAGGCCTCATGATGTCTAGCAAGGGACTCCCCCCTCCTTCTGAAACCTCCCCAGAATATCCCACTGAGGAGGTCCCCTGAAAGAGGAACATTCAAGAGAAAGCATCTTGACTTCCCAGAGGAGTTCATCACATCTGATACTGACCTTGATGAAGCAGAAGGTTCCCCATGGTCACCTGCTGAAGATGTGTCCTTTAGAAACATCCTGGAAATTTTAAAGCAGAGAGGTGACTGGCAGTCCACCTCCCCTTTTGCCGAGGAGTTGGTTTACCTGAGGGCCTTTGGGTATCACCCCGCAACCTCTTGGTTGACCCCTCCTTCTGATGAGCTTATTTAGTTAATCTCTCGGAAAGTT
The DNA here is from genome assembly GCF_019279795.1 of Protopterus annectens. Taxonomy (NCBI): domain Eukaryota; kingdom Metazoa; phylum Chordata; order Ceratodontiformes; family Protopteridae; genus Protopterus; species Protopterus annectens. The sequence continues at coordinate 623,058,528 of NC_056733.1, forward strand.
TAGGAGTCCCTAGATGCCATAGAGCCTACTCCTAGAAGGCCAAATAAATATATTACAGCCCCTAAGGACAAGACTTTTTTGATGAAAGGTGTAACAGTTGATGTCATGGTCATGGCAGTGGCCACTAAAAAGGAACTTTCCAAGACCAGTTCCTCTATCCATCCTCTGAATAAGGATTCCAGGACCATGGATAGGTATGGAAACTGCATCTTTTTGTCTGCGACCTTTGCCTTACAGTCACTGAACTACCTTACCCACTTCACTAGATTGCAGATGAATCTGTTAAAGAAACTATCAGACTCCTTCCAAGGAGAGCTGTAGCTGATGCGGTGACAGATAAAGTTAATACTCAGCTTGCCACCCTAAATTCAGTTGTTAACTTATCCATGAGGCTTATATCCCATGCAGCAGATGGAACGAGTAGGGAAGCAGGTTCAGGCATCTCTCTCAGAAGGCAGGTCTGAATGCACATTTGCGATTTCATGGAGCCTTTTAAGTCTTCCTTCATTAACACCCCTTTTGATGGCTGTTCTGTTTTTGGGCCCAAAGTAAAAGAAATGCTTCAGTAGTTGGTTTCCACACAATGGTCAATCTTGGAATTTCCAGTGTCACACAAAATGATGATGCCAACACCTGCAAAAAAAGATCTCCAGTGGTGGATTCACTCACCATTGGTATCTCAAGGCCATCACTTCATCCCCCTCAACCCCAAGTCACGGTGACTGTGGATGCTTCCCAGATTGGGGGGGGGCATTATCTAGGGAAGACAGTCCAAGGCATCTGGTAGGAACATGAGGCTCACTTCTGTATAAACATCCTGGAGATGAGGGTGGTGCTTTTAACGTTGCAAACATTTTAAAACACTCTCCCTCTAGGAACGATAGCAGTCCACTCAGACAATATGTTTGTAGTCTCAACAAACGGGGGAACCAGATCTTACCCACTTTGTTGAGAAGCCCCGAGGGTCTGGCAGTGGGCAACGGCTTCCAACTGCTTTCTGATAGCAACGCACATCCCAGAGAAATCCAGCGTGATTGCAAACAAATTGAGCAGAGCCATACTATGGCCACACGAGTGGTCCCTCAGTCAGAAAGTTACGGAAGAGATCTTCCATAAATGGGGCCAGCTTTGCTGCAATCTCTTTGCATCACCCAGCAATACCAAATGTGGCAACTGCTTTGTCCTGATTCCTCCTACAGGGGAGTCAACAAGGGATGCACTTGTTCATGATTGGCTTCCAGGATTATGCCTTTCCTCCAGTCCCTCTAATTCCCAAGTTTTTGCATAAAGCAAGTTTGTTGGAGACAACAATAATCCCAATTGCTCCCTATTTGCCTCATCAAATCTGGTTCTTCTTTCTTCAGCCTCATCTTCAGAACGAACCATGGATTCTGGAACCTGCTCCGGACCTTCTGACTCACCCATCAGGAATGGTTCATCCCAACCTGGACAGTCTCAAACTAAGCTTGACTGCTCCAGTTCCCCTAATCACCAGGTTTCCTCTCCAGTCAAACATATTTTATCTTTCCATAAAACATCTGCACAAAAACTGGTCAGAAGTAAATGGAAGAGATTTGTTACATGGGCCAGCAATTGTCAGATAGATCCCTTTTCTGTTCTAGAATTTTTGGCAAAACTTTTCAGTGAAGGAGCTGCTACAGCCACTGTTAGAGTCCAGTTGGCAGCAATTTCAAATTTCCATATGGGACAAAATGGTTCTGGTATCATGTCACACAGACTTTGTAAGGCATTCTTAAAATGAACGACAATGATAAGACCCCCATACAGGAACCCATCGCTGCCCTGGGATCTGAATTTCATTTTGTCAAACATCATCTGTCCCCACTGTGAACCATCTGCTACCTATGATTTGAAGTATTTCTCCTGGAAAACACTCTTTTTAGTGGCTATTGCGTCAGCTAGGAGCGTTTCTGAATTACAAGCTTTGTCTGCCAAGTCCCCATACCTATTTTTTCATAAGGACAGAGTTTCTTCACGCACTAACCCCACATTTGTGCTGAAGGTTGTGTCGGAAAGGAACCTTAACCAATATATAGCTGCCAGTTTTCTTCCCTAACTTACAAAATAAAAGAAAATATTCTCTCCATCTCCTAGATGTTCATAGACAGTTATGTTTCTACTTACAAAGAACTTCTAAATTTAGAAAATCAGATCAGCTCATCTCTTATTCTGGTATTAAAAAAGTTCAACCAGTCACAAAAGTTACTTTTTCTAAATGGCTTACACTATGCATATCCTACAGTTGTAATTCAAATAACAGTGCCCTTCAAAATACTGTTAAAGTTCATTCCACAAGGTATGTAGCCACCTCTACAGCTTTTCAAGCTAGATTACCATTGGATAACATCTGTGCTGCAGCAACATGGGCAAAACCTCATACCTTTATTACTCATTACAATGAGAATGCTGTTCTGCATTGAGCAGAAGAGGCTCTGCTTTGTGATTTTTTGATTAGCTCTTGTGCCGGTATACAAGCCAATCAAAAATCACAAAGCATATCTCAAGCAACTGAAACAAACACTTAACCAGCATCTACCAGTCAAGTGAGACTTTACTGTAGTTGAAACATCCTAAACTGGAATTCTTTGGGGAAAATGAGGAGATGTTGATGGATAGATGTCCATGTTGAACAGGTGTAGTAGTGCTATGTTGTTTGCAGGCATAAAGAAAGGGACAGTATTTCAGTTAAGCCATGTAAGTAACTTGATTGAGAGCTGCATTCCAATGCAACAAGGTGCTAACCACCTTTTTAAAATAAAACCTTCATAGACATGACATGCAGCTGCATCAAGGCACAAAATTCTCTTGTGGGACCCATGCGGTAGCCTTTCGGCAGTAAACATTTCAAGGAGTCAAAATGTTTTGGTAGGCCATTTGTCAGGTCTGCACATGTGAAAGCTCAACAAACATATTCCTTGAGGTAATAAGGAAATATGTTACAAATTACTTTCAGCATTATTTTATGAAATGCCACTGTATTATTTGTGTAATTCTTGTTGCTCTTTCAATGTGTTTTCTTGTATTGCTGTAGTTTGAGACCAGGTCATAAATGAGAGAAGCCTCTTGGCCCATTCACTTACCCAATTAAGCAATACAGAAATAAAAATGTTGTTATCTTTCGGCTTTTCCTGGTTAGGGGTCGCCACAGAGGAACTCCGGTCCGCTAATAATTGGCAGTAGAATTTGACGAACGCCGAGGTGCCAGCTCGACGTTCAGCCTTCAACGAAGGTTACGCATGTCTTTCGAACGCCCACCCAACCACGGCGAGCACATGCAGACTCCATACAGAAGGCACTCCCCGCACTCCAGCTGAGAATCGAATGGGAGAACCTCTTGCTGTGAGGCAACAACACTACCGCTGCACCACCGCCAATGCAGAAATAAAAATAAACGTGGATAATCAAGACTAGTCCTCTTTGCATCCAGAGACAGTCATCAACTCTCTTACTTCTGCACACTATTTCCCTGTATGGAAGCCAAGCAGTTAACCTTAATGGTGTCTCACCTAGCCCCCATTAGCCTTGCTTGGATCTGCCCACCACAGTGCAGCATCCTGATTTCAAAACTAAGTATATTATACTACATTGTGAATACTTGTAAATGTTAAGTATATATCTTATGAATCTTTTTTTATCATGTGTGTGATCATGCTGTCTTAGTCATCTGTGTGAATGTCATGCAACAAATTCTGTGGAACGTGTGTGTGTGTGTGTGTGTGTGTGTGTGTGTGTGTGTGTGTGTATTTATAATGAGTTATTGTACAAGACTGTTAAAAAAACACATAGGTTCATAGGTTGGTACTAGGCCATCGGCCCTAAGGCCTATACAATTCCCTGGATATTTCTTCCCACAATATTTACTTCCCTATATATACATCAGAAAATCTTGACAGTAACCATTATTGAAAATAAAAATCATCTAAAGAAAGTGATCACAAATATAAGCAAAAGCTTTGCATTTGTGATCACAGGCATAACATTTGGTTTTACATTGGGGGGGGGGGATCTGAGGCCCAGTTTAGGTATAGGGCTTTCATGGACATGCCTGAGCATATGGGGCATTTGCTGTTCATGCAGTCATGGATGTGTCTACCAGTGCATCTGTGGAGGCAGATTTTTTTTTTACCCGCTCTGCTCCTATTAAACCTGTCTGCTTTTACATGGTTAAGGATCCCCATAAATTCCTTAACAAGAATTCTACAGTTGATTTAGCTGTGGTGTTTCCAGATTCCAACTTGGCTTCATCAAGGAATCATGTTCCCAATGACAGGGAGAATGGGATACACAACAGATTTGGGGCAAAAGGTTTACACTTCTGCTACCCTATTCTTTAGAGAGACAAACTGGTAAACCTTGTGCTTACCTTTCAGCAAGGTCTGCTGGAGAAGATGAATGCTTAAGGTAATGAAGATGCAAGAAAAGGATCTGAAACAGGTGATGCTGGAACCTTTTGACTTATCAGCTCAGGTAGCAAAGCACTTCAAAAAGCATGAATATGATGCCACAAATGCATCATGTAAGATAGCAGGGTCTCATATCTAATAGACACTCTCACTCTCTCTCTGATGCCCTCCCTGCGGGAGGAATAAAAATGCCTTATTGAATTTCTAAGAAGTTTATTCACGCCATCTGTTTGTCCATATACTGATTTAACTGAATAAACTTCTTGATAATTCAACAAGATGTCTTTATTACTCCTGCATGGAGAGTGTCAGAGAGAGTCTTCTAGACCTGCTAGTTAAGTGATTTTATCTGAACTAACTCTGTTTCTCATTAGTCCTGTCACAGGTGGGATACCCAATCCGATTCAAACTTTCTAGATTATCGTTATGTTTACTGACACATCAGACACTTATAGTCACCCAAGACGTAAGAAGTGCCTACTTTTGCATCTCCATACCAGAACAGCTGAGAGAGTTCCTCGTGTTCACAGCAGAGATGGCAAATTTCCAATTACTTGTCCTTTGGTTTGTCTGCTGCACTCAGAGTCTTACCAAGTACATGGCTCCAATAATTGCTTTTTTGCAGAGCAAAGGGTATCTACATTTATTCAAACTTGGATGACTGCCTCATTCAAGCAGAATCCATATAAGGAATGGTCAAGGCTTTGTACTTCAACGTGAATTGCTTTGGGGACCTGAGTCTCACCATCAATTAGAACAAATCAAATTTTGCCTGCTCCCTCCCCCCACCAAGAAGCCTAGTATTCCTGGGATTGTGCCTACACACAAACCTTCAAAGAGCCTTCCTTCCAAAAGATGTTGTCTCTTGCCTGACTGTACTTTAAGAACATTATGTTGCAGGAATCAATATAATGGAAGCTCCTCAAAGTGTTAAGTTGCATGGCATTCTGCATTTTATGATGCCTGTAGCCTACATACATATGATGAAGCTCCAATTGTACTTCAGAAACATGGTGTCAACACACCAAGTCCATAGAGACCATAATTTAAACTTTCCTGCATGAGATAGATCTTGTGGTGGATAGATCAGCCTCAGTTCAGGGACTGCATTTCACCCCAGCCCACATGAGTCTAAACAAAGGGATCCTTCTGCACCCCAACCTAAGCACTACAGACCTCACAGTTTGGATAATTTCACACTAATTCCAGGTGGGCACATGTATTCTGAGGTTGTGCTAAAGATTATGAGGGAAGTTAGGAGATCATACCTAGCTAAATGGAAAAGTTTCTCCCTCTGGTGCCTGTTTCAGAACTAAACTAGGTTAAAGTGGCAGTGGTCCTGGACTGTGTCAGTTCTTTGTAAAAAATGGCCTGTCTTATGCATCCATTAATGTATATTTTGTTACTATTTTAGTCTGTTTACCCATGAACCCACCCTTAAACTCCAACCTTTAAGAAAAGAGGCAGTTCCGCCATGGGATCTTATTGTTTTGGTGAAAATTATCATTGCACCTTTTGAACCAGTTGCTTTTTTTATCCTGGAATAATAGTTTCAGTGCCTATTACTCTGCTAGAAGAGTCTCGTAACATCAGGCTTTAATGTGCAGAGAAAATTTCTTAGTCTCCCTTCAGGGAAGGGTGTCCCTCCTTATAACTCCTGCCTTATGCCAAAGGTGGTCTCTGAGCTGTCTTAACTAAGCTATTCACCTAACAGTTTTCTTTCATAAGCCAGTTTACAAAAGGCGAGGGGGAAAAGCTTCACTCCCTTCATGTGCATAGACAGCTGAGATTTTCTTTTTGCACAGGATTAAAGAAACTAGAAAAATGATCAGCTGTTTGTCTCTTACAAAGGAAAAGCAATTAACAAACTCTCCAGCTAGCTTGCTCATTGCATTTCATACCGTTACACAGCTCATGTCAGATCTGTCTCAGGGCATGTCAGAGCCCACTCCACTCAAGCCAGTGCAGTCACCATAGCTTTTCTTAGAGGTGGGTCTACACACAAGCTGTTATGGAAGCCGAAATTTGGTGCATTGTTTGCAGTGTGTCTAGGTATAACAATTTAGAAGTAACCTGTAAAGTAGGGCAAGGTTTGCATCTGCTATCTTGCACTGCCCGTATATATCTCAAGCCCATCATCTTCTATCATTATGCTTTGGGAATCTTAAAAGTCAGGACTACAGCAGTGAATTCTACAACAAACATATGTTAGGAGCTTATAAATGCAGATGCTGGAATATATTCAGTATCATAGTCCAGGGAACCTCTGTCCTATCCCCTTCTTTCTCAGCTTGGGTTAAGTAGCTTCCTTGTCCTTTTAACTACACCTTCCCTCTCACTCACCTGCCAAGTTCACCCCCTTCTTTTTCTTCATTCTGCTGACCAGCAATAGAGATTGAGGACTTCTGGCACAAAAGAATTGCTGTTTGATCCACTAGGGCTTTGGTGCTGGAGTCTTCTATACTGACTTTAACCAGGCAAGAAAGAGCTGAAAGTGACGTTAGCCAGTGCACCTCTTATACCTCTAACATTCTCACATAGTGATGGGTGGTGTTGTATGAGGACCCAGGGGGGTAATGTAGAGCTCTGGAAGTAAGGACAGCCATTCTGGCTACCTGCAGGTAGGGTAGGGGCAGCAAAATTTAAGAGCTATCTGCAACACACACATTTATGCAGCACAACACATGCATTTCATCAGTGTTCACTTTTACACTCTGTAGAAAAATTGTCTGAAATTTATTTTCTGCTTTAAATATGTGCAGAAACTTGAAGATGCCTGCTGATATTTCTGTATGAGAGTGTACATGAAAAGTCATGTTACAGATATCTATAGGCTTGGATAGGGGAGTTACTGATCCTTACAAGTGTCAATGGCTTGAATTAGCCATGATAGTTGTGATAATGTGTTGATTGTAACCACTATAGTGTGTTTTGTTTCCAGACTTGTCAAGTTCACCTCCTGGGCCATATCACCAAGAAGCATATATCTGCAAAGCAGAGGAGAGATTTAAAGCACCACCCATCCTACCGCCTCATTTGCTACAGGTTATTTTGAACAAGGACACAGGCATTTCCGTGAGTATTCAGAGTCTCAGAACCTGTCTGACATAGTTTGATCTCTACGTGTACCTTAATTTTGTAAAGGATACCATTCAAAATATATCCATAATGCATTGTTATAGATGCAGCTTTTTAATGTGTGCTCTTGCTGATCTGGCTTGACAGCTCTTCATTTTGTGGGGACATCACTGAAAATGGATACTTAGGATTTTTGTTGTCTCTGTGACTTTTTTCACTCTGTGGTTACTGTCCACCCATGCCCCACTGCTGCTAAGCCAGCCACTCATTTCTGTTGCCCCAGATGACTACAACCACATCATTCCAAGCCGGGATCCCTGGTCTTCAAAACATATTTGCCTAGCTGCATCTTGTCCTATGGTGAGACAAGCTGATATTCACCCCCTCCAAAAGAATGAGAACCAACATTGGTGATTCACTCCCATCAGCACCTGGGTTACTAATTGATTCTAGATTGTCTCAGTCACAAATGTCATCATTCTGTCTCACAGCTGGCTCAATAATAGGTTCATAGGTTCATACTAGGCTATCTGCCCTAGGGCATTTATAAGCCTAGCCAGAATGTGTTTGGCTTTCGCCACCCATTTTAAATTAATTTTGCTATGCCCTTTTTTGAGATTAGTATACTGTGCCACTGTCTAACAGTGCCACAGAAGTGATACCCGGGGTAAACCTACGATCTCCCATCCACTCATCAAGATTCCTCTTGAAGAGAGTCAATGAGGGACTCTGCCTAACCTGGACTGGGATTTTATTCCAGAGTGAAGGGAGCCTCTGGGTTATGAATCTGTCCCTCCAGCATGTCCTATTTATTTCAGTGCTGAGGTTCAAGTCTCTCGAGCGTGTAGCTCGATAGGATTTGGATTTTCTGAGGTGCAACATGTCCATTAATTCTGGGTTGGACATGGCTTTATACGCCAGGCACAGATCGCCTCTGAACAGGCGGTATGCCACTGAGTAGAGCTGGAGTTTCTTTAACCGGGCAGCATATGGCATCTGTTTGAGCCCTTTGATCCTCTTGGTGAGGTACTTTTGGGGTCTTTCCAGTTGCTGCAGGTGTCTGGTAAGGTACATCCCAAAGGGGCATTGTACTCAATTATGGGCCTGATGTGAGTTGAGTAAAGAGGCACGATGTCCTCCCCGATCTAGTTGTGAATCCCTTCATGATTAGGTGGGCTATATAAAATGTTTTTCTAACCACTTTGGCCACTTGGTTGTCAAATGAGAGATTGCTATCAACTTGGGTCCCCAGGTCCCTAATTACTTCTTCTGTACTTAATGGATTACCACCTATGTGGTAATTTGTGGGCACTTTGTTTTTGCCAAAGGGGATGACTATACACTTTTTGGCGTTTAGCTTGAGGCCATGGCTCTGGCACCAGTTGTCTGTTTCTATGAGGCCCTTTTGGAGGATGCTTGTGTCGGCTGGAGAGTCGATTATGGCGCCCAGTTTGCAGTCATCTGCGAACTTGGTCAGCCACAGTCCTTCCGTGTTGGCCTGTACCTCCGAGAAATATATACCGAACAAGAGAGGTCCCAGGACTGAGCCTTGTGGGATGCCACTTGTAACTGGTTTGGAGTCTGACATGGCTCCAGCAATTCTAACCATGTGGGTTCTGTCCTTGAGCCAGTTTGCAACCCATCTAGTGACATAGGGGTTTATATTTAAGCTGGTGAGCTTATCTATAATGCCCGAGTGGGGTATTTTATTGAAGGCTTTTGTGAGGTCCAGGTAGGCTGTGTGGACCACCTTCCCCTCGTCAATGGCCTTGGTGACTGTTTCAAAGAAATCAACCAGGTTTAAGAGGCAGGATCTGCCCTTAACAAAGCCGAACTGGGTAGGATCCAGTGTCTGTAGGTCCCCAATATCTTTATTTATGAGGTCCATGATGATCCTTTCCATAGCTTTGCAGACCAAGCTAGTCAGGCTTATGGGGCGATAGTTTCCAGGATCCGTTGAGGCACCACCTTTGTGGAGAGGGACCACAGTTGCTGTACGCCACTCTTTGGGTACATATCCTGTAGTAAGGCTGAGATTGAACAGTAGTTTTATGTTTGGGTTTAGCTCTTCTTGGAGTTCATGTAGGACGCAGCCGGGACACCGTTTGGTCCCATTGATGCTGTGTTTTTGCTTTGGAGAGGCGGCTCTTACCTGAGCATCTGAGATGTCAGGGGCAACACTCTCATGGGATAGATATTTGCCCTTTTGGTGGGGAGAAGTTTGCGCTGAACCTGTCAGCTAGGATGTTGGCAATGTCTGTGGGTTCGGTGTATTTTTTGTCATTTTGGACTAATTCTGAGCATATCTGGGAATTACCACCCAGGTTCCTAACATAACTAAAGAAAGCCTTGTGATTATCCTTAGTGTCCTGTGCAATTTTTCTCTCAAAGCTGGCCTTAGACGATTTAATGAGTGCCCGTAGTTTTTTGCTAATACTGATCAGAGATGCCTTCCCTTTTTGGAATTTTGCTCTATCATTTAGTAGCTTCCTCCTTCTATTGTATAGTTTGTTTATGGCTGGGGTCCACCAGACAGGACGTCTGCCTTTGGAGGATTGGGTATTGGTTTTATTTGGGATCGCATGATCCATGCATTCCTGAAGGTGTTCATAGAATGCGTTTATAAAGGATTCTGCGATCTGGGCCGTATTTTCCACAGGCCCTGGGGCTTCGAAGGATTCCACCTCGGTTTTGAGGAGTGTGAAATTTGGTTTAGAGAAGTTTTTCACTGTGGTTTTCTGGGCAGGGGTGGTGTTGGGATGTGAATATCCAGTGAGATTAGTTTATGGTCTGATCTTACCAGTGAGGGATACACTTCTGGTCTGGAACATAGAGTCCCCATGTTGGTGATGATCAGGTCCAGTATGTTTTCCCCTCTTGTGGGAGTGGTAACAAGTTGTTCCATAGCATTTGAGTTTATAAATTCTAGGAACCTTTGGGCTAGGGTGTTGGAGCTGGAGTAATGCTCCCAGTCTATGTTTGGGTAGTTGAAGTCACCCAATATAATGGTGTTTGGAGAGACCTTCATATTTTCCAGTGTTCTCAGGAGGGCTGAGTGGGGTTCCTGGATTAGGGAGGGTGGTCTGTAGCAGGCTATAAACTGGAAGGCAGTTTTACCCACTGTTAGTTGCACATGGATAGTCTTTGATGCTTCGTGTTGTGCCACCAACCTGGAGGTGTGGGTATCTTTGACGAATATTGATACTTCCCCTCCTTTTATGGGACGGTCCAAGTTTTGGGGCCGAAAAGCATGGTATGAGGTATAACCTGGTAGTGCTGGGGTGCTCTCGGGAGCCTTGAACCAGGTTTTGCCCAAAGTGGTCTAGAATTGTTTTCTAAGTAAGACCATGTTTGTGAACATGGCACAAGTGACTTAAGGTCTTTTGAGTAAAATAATTTTTGTGCTGCGAGATTTATTTACATTTGTTTACAGGAAAAGTCTGACTGGGCCATGTAAGACTCCTTTTCAGTGGAGGTCCATGGAGAAAAGCTCCACATTTAAACTTAGATTAGAATAAATTGCACATATAACATACAGCTACTGATATAGAAAAAAAAACAGTGATTAAGCAAATTACAAAATGCTAAAAATTAGAAGAAGAATTGGATGCCTTGAATATAAGGTGTGCAAAGAATAGGAGAGTATATAAAGAAAAGTGATATGGCGTAGTGTAGGTAGATGTAAAGATAAGTGAGGTTAGGATGGAAAGAAGGAGATATAGTGCCAATCTAACATGGGATTAGTCTGAAATTTGTAGAAGAGAATATGAGAGATGTTGAGGGAGAGGAGAGCAGAGAGAGTAGAAATGAGTATTGCGAGTTACTAAGAATTTATTATAATAAAAGTAGCAGGGAGGGAGCATTACATGGATGCAGATATATCTAGTAAAGGGAAGGGGTAAAGATAGGCTTTGTAGAGGTCTGTAGAAGAAGCAGTAATATATGAGTGAAAGGTTTGAAGATAAAACAGAATTAGCCTGGGGAGAAGTGAAGAAACTAAGCAAGGAATGACATAGATAATTCTTTAGCTGAACTTAAAAATTAGTGGTCAGTGTTATTTATTCAATGTGTATGGGGTGGGAAATTCCACATTTTAGATGTACAAGCTGAATATTAGGAGTTGCTAGAGGAGCTGTACGGTTTGACAATGACAATGTTTGTGTTCAAAGTGCACAGAGACTTCTACAAGGAGAATACCACTGTAGTAAATTATTCCAAGATGGGCATTTTGTAGGATAGTTGACTAAGTTATGGGCAAGTTTTAGTTGTGAGAAGGTGAGGCTGTTTGGTAATTTGAGGCAGTTTAATTTTTTGAGGGCCTGGCAGTGATGAGTCTGATTGTGAATCTTAGCAGCAGACTTGGCAATTTTGTTATAATGTTGCTATAATGTTTTATTTGTGAAATGTTAACATTTATGAAAATAGGAAAAACAAAATTCACAGCAGCTTCCAAATAAAACTTGTAATCCACAAAACAAAGCAGCTTTTGTGCTGTCTTTCTGTGGAATAAAGTGAACTGAAATGTGCTGAGCTGTCTGTGGATTTTTTTCACAATTTTTTAAGCTTGCCCTGCTCGGGGCTTTATTGTTTTGCCTGAAAAGCTGCTTTGTTTTGTGGATTTATGAAAATAGGACAGGCATAAAGTAGACTAGATAGGAGATATGATATTGGCGTAGTTTTATGAGAGTTTTCTGTTCAAACTTAGGATGATGTATAAAGGACTCTATTTTTTTTTTTTAACTCTGTTATGAATTTGTCAAATTTTAGTTGGATCAAGATAACACCTAGTAGTTTAGGTTTGGAGAGTAGTTAGGTCTAGCTGAATTTTTTGAGTGAAAGAATTTGTAAAATTGAAATTAAGTTGTAAGACTTGGGAGAAAGATCATTAATTTAGTTTTGTTTGGATTTAGGGGCAGGTCAGACTGTGTGAGCCAAGTTTCAGTGGCAGTAAATGATTCTTGTTTTATAGATTGAAGTGTGGATAATGGTGATGCTCAGTAGAAGAGTAACACAATTTACATACCGAATGAGAATATGGCATGAGATGTGGCAGTTGGAAGGTTATTTATGAACAAGTTAAAAAGCACAGCACCAAGTGTAGATACTGGAAGAGAGATAAAGAAGGGAGAGTGCCATTTGATCGTTTGTGTACATTTTTTGAGCTATCTAGTCAACCACTTAATTGTAGAGAACAAGAAATTTAGGTATGAAAGTGTGTAGAGTAATTTGGGGTGAGAGGCGGTATCAAAAACTTTGGAGAGGTTGCAAGTTTTTCATTTGTACTTGTATTGATTGTGTTGAGAAAGGATAATAGGGTTGTAGTTGTACAATGTTGGGGTAAAGACCCTGCTGTGTGGGAGAGATAATTCAGTATGAGGTAATGGAGGACCTGGTTATGGGTGCATCATTCCAGGATCTTAGAGGTGAAACGGTCGAGATAGGGCAATGGTTAGACATTTCCACTGATCTGCCTCCTTTGTGTAGGGGAAGAGTAAAATTTATTTCCATAATTTAGGGATATAACCTTTGCATATTGATTGCTTTATTAGCGTGAAAATTGGGTGAGAGAGGTTTTGATGCCAACTTTAAGTATTCTGCAGGAAGTTTGTCTGCAGCTAGTGTAGTGGGGTTGAGCTTCATAAGATGATTTTGAGTTACCGTAATTGGAACAGATTTTAATTTGAAGCAGTCAGGAGAAGAGGGTAGATGTAACTGATGGAGAACTAGTCACTGTATTACATTTGATATAGTAATATGTTACTAGGACCATTGTTAAGTCTTTTAAATGCTACTTTGTAGTTCCACCTGATGTTGGCTATGAATGTTTATATATTTTTTGAAGGTCCAGGAAAGGTTGTCTTTTACCTGTCTCCCCTAGTGTCAAGGAGCATAGAGGCACTTTGTCTATTTTTTCCTTTTCAGCAAAATATTCACATTTTTCCTCACTGTAATCCTGTGTTGACACTAGTCCTGAGAAGGCTGAATTTGAACAGCATCAGTTATGGTCTCAGTCTCAGGACAGAAGTTAACTCCTTGTCATCTTTGCTGCTGGTGTCAAAAGACTCAACAGTGATATTGATGCTTTGATGTTCTTAGGCCTCAACGTTGGAGGGTAGCCTCTCACCTGATTTTTTTGTCAGTATTTATACCAGTCTTAGCGGGATCGGCTTTCTGACCTTCAGGGTTGAGGCTGTTGATGTCAGGCCCAGGAACAAAAGGTATGTTGGACCCATCATTGGAGATTGGTGCCAGGTTTGATGCCAGCTTGCTTGATTTCAGAATTGCTGGCTTCAGTTTTTGGCAGCAGTGGATGGTGCCATCTCTCTTGAGTGCTGCTTTGACATCTGTTGCCACAGACATTATAGATGATTCCGTATGTGCTGCCATTTGTACCTATACCTCCAATGACTTTGACCTCAGCAGGATATGATGTTTTCTTGCTTTGATGTCCATGCTGTCTTCCTTTTCAGTCAACAAAACAGGGGGGCAAGAACCTCTTGCAGGAATGTTTCCAGGTATTTGGAACAGATCAAGCTTCATCATCCTTGAAGCTGTAACTTCAGAAATCTGGTAAGAAACCTATGTGCAAGAGGAAGCATATGGGCTATTCTTCAGAGTCCTCACACCAGATATTGAGCATGAAGAAGGCATTCCCCCATCCCTCCAGATGATCCAGATGTGAGGAGGTATTTGAAATTGAAATGGGAGGTGGGGAGTTGACCCACTAATCATGCAATCTGTCAGTAAAGGATCCTGCATAAGCCTTTCCAATCCATCCCCAGTCTTCTTCCTGGGTGGGCCCTTCTACGGACAGAATGCTTCAACTTGTAGTGAAGTCTTCATGCAAAAACCCTGATGATGTAGTAGCTACCATGAGGAAACCAGACAAGATCCTCCTCCTGTCCATCCCTGGATAAGGATCAGGAACCATGGACAGATTTGTGAAGCATTTTTATATGTTTTCGATATTTTCTGTGAGGGCAGTAAGCCATTTCTGTAGTATTTTAAGGTTGCAGCAAGAGTTAGCAAACTTAATGAGCCAGTCACTGAATACCTTGCCAAATGGACAGCTTTTGCTCAAGTTGCAGTCTACACATGACAGTTATGCCACCAATTGCCATTCTAACAGTTAGATCTGCACACAGTTTAGTTGATGGTGTGATTTGGGCATCAGGTGTCAGAGCTGCCACACCTTCCTACTCCTGACTTTACCAAGGCAACTTTTACTGATGCTCCCTTAAGTGGGACTACATCTTTTAACTAAAATGTTAAAAGTTCACCTAGAGGACGTGGGAGAGGAAGATGAAACTCTTTCCATCGTTGGTATTAAAGATCCAGTCACTGCTAAGTTTTCACTAGGATGCAGCAGAGCCCATGTCAGGTCTGTTTTGTGTGTGGCCAACGACAGCAAAAAAGCCAGATGTCTGGAAGGAACCAGCGCGCCACAGTAACTTTGAAAATGATTACTAGCCCCAAGGGAGGAATAATTGGCAACAGCAGGCATATTGTGGTCCATCTCTGCGTGGACTGCAGTCTGATTACTGAAACCTTGGCCCACTGTCCCACTCTAGCAGTAGTTGGGAATTGTCTCTGTCTCTCTCTCTCTCTCCATTTATAGCCATGGTTAGCCATCACAGCATAAGTAGATTAGAACAGTGATATTCAGAGTATATGTGGTTCCCTTCCAATCTCCTCCCCTTGTTGAACATATTACCCCATCAAAAGAGTGTGGTAAGAAAAGAGGTGCTTAAATTTCATAAAGAAAGGAGCCACCCAAGAGAGTCTCACCAGTGCAGAAAGGATTAGGTTATAACTCCAGGTTATTTTTGATTCACAAAAAGAAAGACCTCAGGCCCACACTAGAAACCTATCTTTACAGCAAAGTCCATCCTTTCTTTCATGTCAAACAGATACTAGATGTGCTGTTTGGACCTTCAAGTCACCTTCCTGCAGCTAAATTTTGCCAGAGAATCCAAGAAGTTTCTGCACTTCTTGATAAAGACTTGTATCTCAAATGAAGACGATCACAAAATTATTGTCTTTGAGCATTGGGCCTGACGGCAGGAACTACATACACGGTTCTGTTTAGCAGGTTACATGTGAGAGTTCTAAAGTGACCTTGAAAATTTAGTGATGTCATTGTAGTATATTCTTGCATCTGTAAATGTCTTAGTATATTCCTTCATCTGTAAATATGTATAAATATTTGTTTTTAGCATATCATTGTTTTGTTCATTTCTTATGAGATCCTATTCACCTGGGCTGTGACTGCAAGTGATCTATTGAGATCAGTGCAATATCCATGTAAACAAATATAAGTAAATCTTTTACGTTTAAGTCAGTGGTGGCTCGTGGTGTCGGTCTTCTGAACTGCAGCCCTTCCAGTTGTCAAAAGAAAAAAGTTTAAATATTTTTACACACAAGTAGCAGTATGAACTGCACACTAGTGTGTAATGTGTAAGATGTGATGATTTGCCAAACTCAGAGCAGTGTGCATGCATGCTCGAGTTCTGCTTTAAAAAAAAAAGAAAGGAAAAAAACTACTTTTCCTGAGACTGCAGGCATCAACAAAGATGCCTAGAAGTCTTTGCAGTTTTAACCGCAGTAAATTGGAATCCTACTGGACTGTTAAGTCAGCAGCCACGTCACTTAGTCTGAGTACATTACAGGTTTGCTGATTAGTCCTGTTGCTGTCACGGTCTTTTCCTGCACTTTAAGTTAACAGTTAATTTGGAAGGGAAGGAGTGAGAAAGATGAATGGACTATCGAGAAGTAAAAACATAAAAACAACTTAAGTGGATAACGTTTTGGGTAAGTAAAGGCTTCCTCGGCAAGGAAGGTTTTTTTTAATCAACTATGGTGAATAAAAATAATCATGAGTTCTGAGTGTTTTTTTTTTTTTTTGGCAGGGCTAACCAGATACTTTATGCATTTTTTTCCTGGAAAGGTCAACCAGATACTTTCTCTAATTTTTTTTTTCCTGGCAGGGTTGACCAGATAATTTATGTATTTAATTATTATTTCCTGGCAGGATTGAAAAAATGCTATTTAAATCAAATGGTGCGGGAACTTCAGTTATAGTGTTTTTTTTAATTTGACCAATGGTTTTGACAGTGCAAAATGAAACAGAACTGTTTACAAGAACAGAACTGAAAAACATCAGCCTAACAGTGAAACATCAATCCCCAATATGTTTTATATGAGTCATTCTGTGGTAATTCCTAGACTGATTTAGGTAGCTAATATTTTACTGTTATTATTAACTTTTTAGTTGCCAGCATTGTGCTTGTCCTGTGTTTTTTGTAGTAGTATTAAAATTATTAGCATTTTCATTATTATTTGTCCTAGACGCTTTAAACAAAAATAAGGTAATATCCATTTTTTGTATAGCTTAGTGTAGAAACTATGGGACTAAAACCCAAATCTCAGTCATCCTTGACTACTAACACTTTGACGGCTACTTTTAATGTCTAAATGTTTATGAATAGTTACGTATTTTGCTTCATTTAATCTCAGCATTATCAATGCTTAGATGGGGTGGGTGCCTATAAACTCTGGTTTCGAAAAACTGAATGCAAGACTGCATAAATAAGCTGTTTAAAGGTAGGCCCTACTTGGGTAGCGGTATGTAAACCAAAGTACTCCGCCACTTGTCTTTCTCTCTCTCACACACGTATACACTTTCCAAACCAAATGTTACAGCTGAATTGAAATGTGATCATTGAAACTGGGACACTTGCCTTTTTTCCTAATAGAAGACCGTTGAACTAAAATCTAATTGAGGGACAGTAGAATCAATATTTTTCTAAGGTCATCTTAGCGTTCCCTTTGATTTCCTTAATCGTGTCTTTGAACTGCTTCAGCTGCTTCTGACTGCAGCCTAATAAAAAGGATGAACACTGTACTGACTTCAGTTTCACTGATCATATGCAATTGGTTTCAAAAGCCAAAGCACCTTGTCAAGTGGGTTATAATCAATGAAAATTGTTATTTATAGAACAATTCTAGAAAAAAATAAAATCAGTTGCTAAATCTAAAGCTCTATTGGCCAAGTAAGTAAAACACAAAGGATTCTAATGTTCCGTACATTAATGGATTTAATTCTTAACAACAATTTCCTAGTGTTTGATAACCAATTTTTTAAACAATGGGTAGGAGTGGCAGTGGGGCCGGCATGCTCCCCCCTTTTTGCAAACATAGTGTTAACACAATGGGAAATCAATTATGTGTTCAACAATGAGTTGTTCAAGTACTGTAAATTTTACGGTCGGTTCTTGGATGATATTCTTATTTTTTTGGGAAGGTACACAAGACCTTCTCGACAGTTTGTTTGATTATTTAAATGACAGTACAACTTTTTTAATTTTTATTATGGAAACTGCATTGGATAGGATTCATTTTTTGGACATAGAGATTAAGAAGGACAATAGTAACAAGTGTTTTATCTCTACTATCTACAGAAAGCTGACCTACTCGAATACGTTGTTTCACTATGGTAGTTGTCACCCCTACACCAGAAAAGATCCCTTGTTAAGGGACAGGGGGTGAGGTTGGCTAGAATGATGAGTGACTTAGAAATATTTATCCAAGAAATCGAGAAATTGAGGGGTATGTAATTAAGAAGGAGTTGTCCAGAATTTGTTATTGATCCCATATTACAAGAAGTGACAATTAAAAGAACCGAGGGACACTTTTTTCCATTGTTAGGTACAAATACCAACACCACTGTTTCAGATACTGGGACAGAGAATAATAGTAGTACATGTGATATAACAGCTATGAAGTTTAATCAGGCTATGATTTTAACATTTAGCCCAGTTTTTTATGACATTAAGGACGTGATTATTAATAATTGGAGCATTTTGACTAATGATTTGGAACATAGGGAGAAGGTGGGTGGAAAACCATTGGTAATTTATAAAAGGAATTCCAACTTTAAGAATATAATTGAGAGAAATAGCCCTGGAGAGAGAGTTGGGTGGATGAAAAAATGTGGGCAGTGTGCACAATGTTGTTATATTTTAGAAACAGACAGGGTCCACATTATGGGATATGGTGAAGTTAAACTAAGACAAAAGTTAAATTGCCTTAGTAAGTGTCTAGTGTATATTGCAATTTGTCAACAATGTAGTCAGTTTTATATTGGGAAAACAAAAAATGCCCTGAATAAGTGCATATATCAACTCTATTATGACATATGTAGAGTTAATATGAGTTAATGCCCTGGCTAAGCACATTTTTGAATTGAGTGGTCATTCTTTTAAATTTGTCGGTTTGGAGCAGATAGTGGATAAGGATAAAAGGGTTTTGAATTGAGTGGTCATTCTTTTAAATTTGTCGGTTTGGAGCAGATAGTGGATAAGGATAAAAGGGGTGGTCCAAAAGAAATATTTTTGGAATGTAGAGAGTTAATATGGCAACTCAGGTGCAATGCTTCAGCCCCCTCGGGTCTCAACGAGACTGTATCCATTACTAGTTTGTTAAAACTAAGGTCAGATTTCCACATGTAAATGCTCCATTTGCCAGTTTTTCATGTATTTTTTAGATATATTTTTCTACAACTATTTTCATATGTTTTTTAAGTCTTTCAATAATAACAATACAATATATTTATTTTTTCATCAAGTTAAAATACTATGTATTATTTAGATATTATTAGCCATATATTTATACATGTATTTTAATATTCATATTTATTCATATAAGTATTTATTGACAATAGTAATATATTGGAATATTTATGTATTGATCTATTAACCATATCTACTTTGTTCTAGTTTAGAATGTCAGCTTAATATACGAGTTATTCGTCACAGTAGGCTATATTTTCTAACTTAATTCTATAGAAGAGAAAGGGTTCTGTATTTTTAAATGACCACAGGGGGAGGGTTTCTTTTGGTGATCATGTGATTGGGGTTGGGAGATGAACCTATGAACCTATGAAGTAAATTAATTGTAAAATGTGTTTCTGATGATGTCAAAGGCTTAAGGCCGATGAAAGCGCTAAAATAAATAGTGTTTGCTGTAGATTGTTTGTTTGCTGGTTCCTGCTGAATTTCTACATATTAGTTTGTTGCACCTCGAGTTTTCTTCTTAAAACACAAAGGAAATTGTAAAAACTCAGTTTAATATATTCCAAAGCAGTTGTTACTTCACATTTGTAAACTTTAACATCCCCTGTAACAACTATAGCCTAGTCCTAATGCCTTTGGACTTGCAAAAACAATATTCCACACACCCACACCCCAATAATCACCATTTTCAAAATGAGACAAGCTACTCCAAATGTATTAGACTATTTAAACTGAACAGTGCAAACAAATCTTAAGTATTTGTCTAGAGAAAACCATGAGCGACCCTCTGCTGTCCCAAGGGTAGCAGTAAATGACCGATGCATCTGTGCATCATTGCGCTTGGAAACTCTTCCCATTGGGTAAGAGTGGTCGCAAATAATTCAGTGCAGGGAAGCTGACAGCAGAGCCCATCACTTACCCTCAACTGCTAGTGTTTAACAGCTCAGAGCGCCTTTCGGATCAGATTTGCCAGCCTCAGGCCTCACTTATTCAAGGAAAATTTATTTTCAATCGCTGAGGTCCGAATTTCTAGTACAAGCTTGGCTTTTACAGTGGTATTTGCTTCAGGCTTCACTGTTGTTCAACTTTTGTATTTTTAATTCTGCCTTTGATCAGTCAGAGACACTTAAGCTAGTTAAAAATGGCTGCAGATAACAGGCATGTCCTTTGAAACTGTAAGAAATGTGTTCAGGTTTCCAGTCTTTAAATTTTAATGGACATCTGTCTGGTGTATATGTGTGTGTGTAGAAGTTTATTTACATTTGAGCCTTTGGAGCATTTTCATTTTGCAGGGAACTGGTGAAGAACTTCCAAGTATATGACTGATGCCAGTGAATTAATAGCAGTATTTCACTAAAACATCATATTACTACCCACATTTAAATGCAGTCTGCTCTTTGAATTAATTGGTAATAGTTTACCTATGCATTTTCTGTAGAAAGTTTATGCATGTGGCTTAATTTGTCCTGACAAGTCCCAATGGTATTTAATGGGAAAGTGACAAGTTGTGAGGCAGGCTGATGTAAAGGGATACATGATCAACTATTTGCTAAACTGGACAACTAAATAGTTTAGATAACAATGCAAGCAGTCAGGGCAGGACAGCAAAATGCTAAATAAGGGGTTGGTACACTGGTTAAGGTGTTTACTTCACAGTCGCAGTGTACAGGATTTGTTTCTCATCCTTGAAAAGGGAATTGGGTAAACTTAAAGTGATCCACAGGGGCAGCCAACCTTGTACAAGTCTGTGGTGTTCCGTTAGACCTGCTACACAATATCAAGGGATTTGGTTCCATGGAGAGTCACTAAAGTACAATGAAAGTTGGTCAAGGTATTTTGCTTTGCCTTGTTTTATTGTAGTAAGCTTCATAGTTTGGCCCATTTTAAAATGTGCTTTCTACGCAATAGTTTCAAAATACAGTCGTTTTCTACCTTACTGTTGCAGCTCTGTACTTATCAAAGTGCATCTTTTGTATTAATTTTTCTTACAGTAAGATCAATGGATCAGCATTTTATTTATATTTTAATAACGCTTATAGCTTACATTTTGCATTATGATTACCTCTTCCAGGACTACTACACTGCTAAGTTGTAGATTCTAACCTAATGTGCTATCATGTAAGGAACATTTTATATTTAAGATAAAGAGTGCAGTGAATATAATAGGAGATTTGATTAAAGGAAAAATTATTATGTTTTAATGTTTAAGTAATCAGAAGTTTTGATGGAAACTAACTCTTATGTTTTAGGTGTGGTTATGGTATCCATTGTAAAAGTGTAACTGTGTTAAGGAATCTGCAGATATGGGACTGTATGATTTATTAGAAGTTATTTTAATGCTTTAGTCTGGTATTGGTTGGTAGGATATTCAGCATGTGCAGTAGTGACTGAGCACTTATTTTATGTAAATTGGTAAGCATGGTCAGTGTTGATCCCACTGTAACATAGCCCCACCCATTCAGCTGTCTCCTGCAGCCCTCTTTAATTTGAAGCCACCAGCCGCCACTGGTTTAAGTATGCAGTGTTTAACTGCTTAAAAGCAAGCTTTGCATTTGGAAGTACCATATTATTGTTATGCATCTGTCTGTAATTTTTTGTTCAAAACAGGTTGTGAAATTTGCTGTAGAAATTCTCTGTCTCTGATATTCTGAGTGTAATTAAAGTATGCCTCATAAATCTGATATTCCTCCTCTCTCAAAAACATATCAGCAAGTCTAGTTGTTAAAGTGGTATACCTTTATCTGTATTCAGATCCACTGTGGAAATTTCCATTACTGTGTCTCTAGTTTTCACAGTAAGTAATCATAAAACTGCAAGGGCATGCTCTCATTTTTTTCCAGCTCAGTAACCAAAATCCAGTTCATAACTTCATTTCTCCAGCTTTCATATACTTATATTTATCAGACTCGGGCAAGATTCTGTTCTGTAGTTGGAAACCATCCTTTACTACCAGTGAAAATTTAGACCAAACTGAATAGTGCAGGTTCTTCCTTTGAGCATCCAAGCTGCATATACACCAGTACACATGCACACTGGAAGAACCTCATGTTGATCAGGAATGAAAGCGGGAATGGTTAAGGAGAGGCGAATTCAAACCAAGAGATGAAAGGTTAATATTGGCGGCCCAAGACAGTGGGCTACGTACACACTGGTTTACGAAGTCCATTGAACATGTGGGAGAAACAGATAAATTTAGGTTTTGTAAAACTGAATTGGAAACAGTTCCATACCTCATTGCTGGTTTTGACATACTAATGGCAGAAGGACTGTATACTGAAAGGCATAACAATGTGGCAAGACTGTTGCACTGGGGATTGTGCAAACATTATGGGATTGAAGTGGCTGAAAAACGCTGGAAACATGAGCCACAAAGCATCGTACCAAATGACGAAGTTTACATCACATGGGATCACCCATTACCAACAGTTCAAAACATAGGTGCTAGAAAACTAGATATAGTGGTCCATGAAAAGAAGACAAAAGTAGCATTGATCATTGAAATCACCACACCCAGTGACTACAGTGTCTTGTGTACAGAGAGACACAAAGTCATAAAATATCAGGATCTGCAGGCAGAAAAGAGAGCAATGTGGAAGAAAGATACCCAGACACTTCCAATAGTAGCAGGAGCAACAGGTCTTATAAAAAGAATCTACAATCGTATTTGGATATGTTACCACTACATGTAACCCCATACAAATTGCAGAAGGAGTCATTACTGGGCACAATGCGGGTGCTGCGAAGAGTACTTTTGGCTAACATCAAAGATTGAAATAATCCTAATTTCATGAACTTTAATCGTACTTTGACTTAGGAATAGGGTCAATTCCCGTCATGGTATTAGAAACCCAAAAGACTTGGAGAAATTAAAAAAGAGAGGAACAGTGTAAACTACAGCAGAAGAGGGCCTTGTCATATTCAGAAAGCAGGCATTACCAGAAGGTCAAAACACTTTTACACAACCATCACAAAGCAAAAGGTAAATAGGCTGTCACAGAAGGGATACTGCAGGAAATTTCCCAAAGAAAAGTGCAGACTTAACATAACCAGTGATGATTAAGTACAGAAATGGGTTTCTAGGAGGACAGCAGCAATGGATTCTTCCAGTCCTTCTGTATTACAGGAAGGGCTGCCTCTCTCCAGTATTTTATTAGCTTCATCCTTATTAAAATATCAATGAGCTTTGCTGTAAATCAAATAATCAAAGTGTGCAGGGGGGAATACCACAATCAAGAAGGTGGTTTCCCCAGGGTGAGGCTCTTCCATTGCACACTTTGCTACGATTGGTGAAATCTTTTTATAAACCAGAAATCTAGAGATAACCCATTCAAGCCTGGAGTCTTGTCCAGAGCCTGCATGTTAAGATGACCTGTATTTTTTGTATGCCAGAAGGGGCAAGTAATTTGTTTAAAAATGCAATGTTTCTGAATGGTTTCTCAATTAATTTATGCAGAGTAAAGCTGAGAAAAAAATATTAATGGAACATCTCTGGGATATCTTGTGGAAGTTTCATATTACACCCATTTATGTGAGAACATGCGATGGACATTATACATTGAGCTCTGTGCTGCCTAAATTTTAGCACATACTTTCTCTGCTGTCCCAGTAAAATTTGGGAGTGCAGGAATCTTTCACCCCCTTCCATTAAAAAGTTAAATGTCGTGTCAAGCATCTCCTCTATCTGTCCTTCGAGTTTGCTGTGTTGTTAGTTCCCAGACTTATCTGGGGGCTACTCTTTCCTGCAACGTCATATTCTCTCTGTTTGCCTTTAGTCTTTACTTCTCCTTTTCCCATAGAGGCTTAGTGTGATCTTAACCTTTGTAAGTAGATAGACTTTACATGTGTCCCAAGTCAAGACTAATTCTTCTCCCTCTCCTACTAGAATTAAATAAGAAATTGTCAATGATTTTGTAATGTGACCTTAAGGAGAGGGTAGGCCCTGTAATTCTGATGGTGCATGGTCTCCACGGTCACTATAGGGTGAGTCTGCAAACCTTTCACCATGTGTGTGTGTGTGTGTGTGTGTGTGTGTGTGTGTGTGTGTATATATATATATATATATATATATATATAAATATATAATATATCTATATTATATGTATATATATATATATATATATATATATATAAATATATAATATATCTATATTATATGTATATATATATATATATATATATATATATATATATATATATATATATGGGATCCGGACACATGCTCGACTAGCATATGTCCGAATCACAAAACATCAAACACACATACACAAAAGCACTTCCGTGTATGTGTGCCTGTTTTGTAGATCGGACTACAGTGCGGGTAAGGGAAAATTCCCTTTTCCCCACTGTAGTGTGATCTCGGAGTGAGAATAATAAAGTAGGAGGGTGTGGGGGGTGCAGGGGGGCAAAGCCCCCCCTGCAGAAACGTAGATTTTATTTTTGAACTACACATGCACGGAAGCACTTTTCGATGTTAAGCGGTTTAGTTTATGTCTTTTCAATGTTTTGTGATTTGGACATATGCTAGTCGAGCATGTGTCCTAGACCCATATATATATATATATATATATATATATATATATATATATATATATATGTGTGTGTGTGTGTGTGTGTGTGTGTAAATGTAATATATATGTGTGTGTGTATATGAATATATATATATATATATATATATATATATATATATATATATATATATATATATGGTTCCCCTTCACAAAGTCGAGCGGCCACAATCTCGAAATACATATGGTCGAGACCATATGCTCAAAATTGAGGAAGCTCGACTTTGTGAATGGGTAATGGCATACAGTGCAGAACGGGAGATTTCCCTTTCTGCGCTGTAGTACGATCTTGGAGTTGGAATAAATAAGTAGCAGGGGTGGGGCTTTGTTTTGTTACGTTTATTTTTTTTTTTTAGTTCCCTTTCACAAAGTCGAGCTTCAGAAATTCGAGCATATGGCTTCGGCCATATGCATTTCGAGTTTTTGAACGTTCGACTTTGTGAAGGGGAACCATATATATATATAATATATTTTATATATATATATATATATATATATATATATATATATATATAATATATACATATATATATATATATATATATATATATATATATATATATATATATATATATATATATATATATATATATATATATATATATATATATATATATATATACCAGCATGACATACACCCTGTGTCTCCTAAAGACTGAGTGGAATCAGAGTAATATATAAAGGCTGAGTTCTTTAGTGCCACATTAACATCCCCTGTTCCTTTTGTGGTCAAGTAATGGGTGATGTATCTCCCCATTCCGAGAACTTGCATTCTTGGGCTCCCTTCTACACCTGATTCCTGTCTCCCATATGGAAAGTAATTTTGACATCAAAGTAGACTTAATAGATCTGAAATCTTTGTGAATAAACCCTGGGGGTAAAGAAACTTAACAAAAATGTGCATCTCATCCCCCATGTAGCTACCCTTTAATTCCACAAATTGAGGATTTGCTAACTGTGCATCCAAAGTCAACCACAAAAGTACAGGACCTAGCAAACTAGCAAGGCCATCCTTCTGCTATCACATGGTGTTGAGCAGCCACCCTTCCATCCCAAAAGGCCTCTTTTTGTCCAAGTGGGTCTCCTGCAATGCTCTTATCTCCCATATGTAGTGTTTACAAATTAGAATTTTCTTTGCTGGGATTAAATCATTTCTATATCTCATTATAGGCATACACTGAAATTCTTTGCTTTATAATTAGTTCTCTGAAAAGAAAAGTTATGTGTTATATCAACTATATCTGCACGACCAATCTTCTATATCACCTCTCCTGCCTCCCAAGAGCTATCCTGTTTTGCATCAGACATTAGAAACTTGCTATCAAGTAGTATAAATAATAGTGCTGACAATTAACAGTATTATGGGCAATACAGTCCATATCATATCCAACCTTCATGAATTCAGAAAGATAACATTATTCACAGATCAATTTAAAAGATGGCCAATAAGATATAATCTAACTTTGTATAGAATGTTGATGAACACTAGAATTAATGCTTTTAGTGAGTGGGAGTATTTCCCCTGTTCAACCCTCAGAGTTCAAAGAGACATAAAGCCTGAGTATATCACAGGTGACATGAGTTTGAATGGCGTCTCTGTCAGGGGAGGATGAGAGTGGGCTGCAGCTGCCAGCTCACCCATCCTGGGGAAAGGGAAGGTGATTCTGGCTTATCACATGAGTGAAACATAGTGGTGGGAGTATTAGGTGTCTCTACTGTGTGGAGCTCATATCTATCTAACCTGCACTGCAATGTGCAAGTCACACTGTGAGCCAAAGGGAATTCAGTGTGGGAAGGCACACCTCCCCTCAGAAGGCAGCTTTAGTGGAACTCAAAAGAGCCAGCACAGATGAGGGTTGGAACTCTGTCAGGAGAGATGGTAGACCACTCTGTGAGACCAACATAGATAGCTCTCTCCTACCTCCCAACTTTGGCCGTGAGCAGTTGAACTTATGGGGAATCTCCAGGAGGAATGAATGGTTCATAGGGCTCACACTTGCCTGGGGAGTCCCTGGCTCCTACAATTGCAAAATGAGTGGTCTGATTGGGTGAGGTAGAGTTAACTGTCATGCTCAGTCCTGGAGACAGTAATGCAAAAAAAAAAAAAGCGTTCTTACATTATAATGTCTGTACTTCTATATAATACAGTAGGTCTGATGTCGTCAGTCTTCATCCATTCTTGACTCTTTGGTGTTGATTCTGATCCTCAGAACCGGTCCAGCCAAAAATATTTTGAGCTAATACTCTCCCCATAGTGCCCCTCTCCCATTATCCCAGATCTCTTTTGCCTCTGTTATAGCAAGGCGCATGAGCTGACTCTCCTCTTGCAGTTAAGTAATTTTTAAAATATATTAGTATTTCTTCCTTTCTTTCCTATAAAACTTCAATATTCTTCATTTCTCTACCCACCTTCTCCACTTGTGAGTGCGTTTCATACCCCACTGGCAGTCTTTCCCTACCATCATTGGTAGTCTTTCTTCTCTCCCTTTTTCTTTACCGTTTTGGTAGTTCTTTCTACCATTATTGGTAGAACTTCCTCCTTTTCACTCTGTCCTTCTGTTTTTGTGTGTGGTGTGTTTGTTGACCTTCTCCTTCTGCCACTTGTCAACATGGCAGTAAAGTCCAAAGGCACGACTGGATTTAAGCAGTGCCAGGACTCTGGCCAAAAAATGCCTAACTCTGACGGGCATTCAGCTTGCATGTATTGTATAAGTGCTCCTCATTTAGACATAGAGTGCTCTGTCTGCCAGGCCTTCAGTACCAGGGCCTCGGTAGAATGATGAAGTAAGATTTTTCTTAAAGGGGTTCTTAAATCCCCCTTCGAAGAAGCTTTATCCAAGGCAGCCAAGTCTCCTCTAAGGCCTCTGGTTCCAAAACACATATCTCGGTAACGATGTCTTCATCGGCACCAACATCAAGAAAGGAGAAGTCTCCTCCTGTTGGTTCCTGCTTGGAACCGAGAGCTAAGGTTCCAAAGCTCTCAGAACTGATTCCTTCTTCAGCACTGACTCCAACACCAGCACTGGCACCAGCTCCTGCACCGGCACTGGCTTCTTTAATTTCCATGTCAGTGCCAACATCTGCTTTTGCACTGAGACAGCTCACCCTCCCCCCACTTCCATGCTGAAAATTGATTTTCCATATACACCCAAGATGAAGTACTCCCCTTCCATTGACCCCTTCTGTGATCAACTTCCCAGTCCCTTTCTGGAAAGGCTAGAATTTCCCTCTAAATTGTCTGTTTGCTCCTCCAGGAGTCTCACACAAGTCGATGTGGTGAGGTTGGTAGACTAGCTCCTCATGGCGAAAAGCCTGTCTTCTTCTTCCTAAATCCTCTCCCTCCTTGAGCAGGGATGTTTCCTTCCAAGACTCCTCTGGGTTTTCCTTTTCTGACCTCCTCAGAGGCTTTAGAGCTCCCCACTCTGACTACTCAGGTTCCTATTGCTCCGGCACCGACAGCCTCCTTGCTTTTGGTTCCAGACTCTGCTCTGCTTTCCTTGGTTCCTTTGGAACCAGTGGATTCCCAAGACCATGGCTGTCCTGTCAGACCCGAGAGGCTTGAGTCGACTCCTGTATTTTATTCAGAGTTGTCCTCTCCTCTTGGGACTCTGGCGGCTGGGGGGGTCCTTCCTCGGCTCCGCCCTTGAAAGGGGGTCTCTCGGGGCAGGGTGTGACCCCTGTTCCAAGTTCCTCAGGGGGGGCCTGCTTTCCAGGCTATGGAGAGAGCATTGGCCACCGCAGGCTCTCGGGTGGCTCATACTGTATCGGAGTTTCATCCCCAACCACTTCTTATCAGGAGCTTCCAGCAGTCTCCACTCCCGGACAGTGAGCTCCAAGGTTGCAAGATATCCCAACTGAGGACCACCCTTTTTCTGAGACCACCTCAGACATTCCCACTGAGGAGCCTCCTTGGAAGAAAACTTGTAAGAGGAAACATCTGCACTCCCCTGAAGAGTCTGTTACTGAGGACACTGATGTTCTTCGTGTTTCACTGTTGCAGTCATCACATTTGGGTTATCTGCCTGCAGGTAGCCCTCAGTCGGCCTGAATGCCAGAGTCTTGGGATTTCTGCATCGGATGCTGTCACTTCTTCCATGACGTCAGGTCGTCAGGGGTATAAAACATGCAGCCAATGCCATTACATCAGCTTTTCGTGCCGTGCAGTGTCCAGAGTAGAAGCAGTTCGCAAGTGCCGGTCGGCCGCCTCCTGAAATTTTCATTTTTCGAGTTTCAGACCTGAAGTCTTCTAAAAGATAAGTACCCTGTTGGGGATCCTTTTTTCTTGCTCTAACCGATGTCAGAAAAAGTTAATAATTGTTTTGCCTGTGGAAAGCAAATACCTCACAGAGATTTTCATTCCTGTTTAGGCCCAGACCACGACGTTCCTTGCTGTCAGTTTTGTGCCTTGTTCAATGCCTGAACTATTCGTCGTCGTTCTTTCACTCTCAACCTCCATATTCTGAAATGGCTTCCATAAGCCATCCTATTACCGATCTTCTGAAAAAACATAAGGATAAAGACAGAGACAGGCCACATAGGTCCAAAACTGCCCACAACGCTTCCATTAAGCTAGTCACCAGTCTGCCGGTACTCAGTGAGGCACTTTTGCAACCCCTGATACACGCTTCTTCAGATTCGCAGGCCTCTACTGAGACCCATTCGGAGTCCAGTATGCCGTGAGATGCTTCTTCGGCTATGGAACCTGCGGATATCTCTACCTTGGATGGATCCAGAGCCGCTGTGCAGGCACAGGCTTCTAAGGGTATATTCAGGCCTTCCGATTTTCATAATAAACTGACGACTTAATTTCAAACCAGAAATACCGAATTTCTCAGGCCCAGAGTTTGTGCTACGCCTAGGAAACCGATGACCAAAGCGCATTCTCAGACCCACATGCCTCAGAAACAAATGCTTAGAATGGCAGAAGGTCTTATTACTTTAATTAGGGGAAGCCAGCCTTCCCCCTCAAAAAGACCAAGAACTGATTTTCCTTCTGATTCTTCAGATCATGAGCCTGTTGACTCTGATCCTTCTGATTACCAGGACATACCCTTATCTACCTATGAGGAATGTGATACAGAGGATTTCATTCCCTCTGTTTTCACATCAGAAGATTTTTCTTTTGGTGAAACCCTGCATACCCTTAGAGAGCATTTCTGCTGGGAGTGCCAGGACTACCCTCAGTCCAAAAAGAGACTTAGGGAATTTTTAAACTTGCCTCAGCATAGGCCTCTAGCTATCCCTCCTGTTCTGGAAATTGTAGATGATGTCTTCTTAGAATCCAGCCTTACCCCTGATACTTTGCCTCCAGCTCCCAGGAAACCTGACAGGTACTACAGAGTACCTGACTCTCACAAATTCCTCTTTAAGAATCCTGTGGTGGATCCAGAGACCATTTCCCAGGGACCTAAAGGCATTAAGGCTACAACAGCCAAAACCCATACCCCTTCGGACAGGGACTCTAGGGCTTTAGACAGATGGGTAAGAAGGTATACACTTCTGCTACTCTTAAAATCAGGGCTTTAAATTGCCAGTTTCATATGTTAAAGTATCAGCAACATATTATGGAGCTAATTAAACAGAAAATGATGTTGATTCCTGATTGTGCAGAACATAAAGATTTACAAGAGTTAATGCATTCTGCTAACCAAGTTGGAAAACATACTTTGCAATGTCGCTTTGATGCCTTAGAAGCATCTTGCAGGGCTGCTGTCACTGGGTGTGTTCTTCAAAGCATGCTTGGCTTAAGGAATAAATCTTGCCAGACCATGTCAAAGCAAAATTACTAGATACACCATTAAACCAAGAACGCCTGTTTGGCAATAAAGCAGAAGTCCTCAAAAAGATGGAGGAAAAAGCTAAATCTATGCAGACTGTTAAAGATTTCCTACAGGTACAACCACCAAGATTCAGCAGACATTGGCCTTCTTAAAACTGGTCCTTTCCAGTCCCTCCCAGACCTTCTCAGTCCAACCCCAGGGGCAGCAGACCACCAAGATTACAGTCTCAGGGTATGCACAGATCTAAGCAATGGAGTGCTCCCACCTCTAAAACAGGGAGTAGTAAGCCACCATACCATGGTAAAATCTCACAATGACTTATCCTTAACTCTTCCAAGCCTTGCCCAAGTACTTGTACCCTTAGGAGGAAAACTTGCCCTGCATGCAGAATCCTAGGAATACATCACTCAGGACAGATGGGTCTTGAACATTGTGTCCCAGGCATACAGATTCTACTTCCACTCACCACCAACCCCAAGCGGATGGCCAGACCTCCCCCCAAACCAGTGAGCAGAGGCCCAAAAGCAAGTACTTTCTCTTCTCAGTATCAAGGCTATTCAACCTGTCCCAGCAGAGCAAAGGGGACAAGGAATTTACTCCAGACTGTTTCTGGTGCCCAGAAAAGAAAACTCTTGGCGCCCTATCCTGGATCTGTCTATTCTCAACACTTTCTTGGTGGTTCCAAGATTCAAAATGCTCACTTTCCAACAGAGTCTTCCCATGCTAGCCAAGGACTTCTGGCTAGCCACCCTAGACTTAAAAAAAGCTTATCTGCACATCCCCATAAGGGAATCTTGCAGGAAGTATCTACGTTTCAGAGCAGGCTCTATGCACTATCAGTTCTCTGCACTTCCCTTTGGCTTATCTACTGCACCCAGGGTATTCACAAAATGCCTGGCTCCAGCCATTGCATATTGCAGGCAGAGGAAAATTCAAATTTACCCATACTTGGACGATTGCCTGATTCAGGTGGACAGTCAGGAATTGCTACTCCAGCACCTGACATTTGTAAAGAGACTTCTAACTTCACTGGGGTACACCATCAACGAAAAGAAATCACATCTGGTACCCAGCCAACAGATTGTATTCCTGGGAACAAGCTTGAACACAGCTTCCCAGAGATGGCATTCCTCACTCCAAAAAAACAAATTTATTTGACAAACTACTTCAGTCTACTGGCCACCAAAACCCAGCTGTCTGCAAGAAAAATACTTCAAGGTTTCATGGCCTCTTGCATTTTACTAATTCCATATGCAAGACTGCATATGAGGAAACTTCAATGGTACTTAAAAAGTCTCTGGTACCAACATTCTCAGGACCTGGAAACAATGATTAATATCATTCCTTGCCTAAGGGCAGTGTTCCTTTGGTGGACAGAGGCCTGCTACCACAACAAAAGACTCCCTTTCACTCAACTCCCTGCCGCCCAAACCCTAACAACAGACGCATCAGACTATGCATGGGGGGCTCACATGGCAGGACAATGCATTCAAGGCAAATGAATCCCAAAGCAAATGCACCTGTATGTCAATCAAAAAGAAATGTTAGCTGTACAGAATGCTCTGACATCCTTCAAATGCATTTTTCTTCCAGGGCAACTATTGGTAAAGACAGACAACACAACAGTTATGTGGTACATAAACAAGCAGGGGGGAACCCATTCCTACCCACTCTGCAGGTAAGCCGTGGCTCTGTGGAGCACAGCCTTGAGCGATCGAGTCCACCTGCAAGCTCAATTCCTGCCAGTCAAACTAAATTCACTGGCAGTCGACTTAAGCAGAAATCTAATGGACCCACACGAGTGGAAACTGGAACCCAAATCATTCAAACTTCTAATCCACAGATGGGGGCACCAGAGGTGGGCCTCTTTGCTTCCCATCAGAACTATCAATTGAGCAAATATTGCACCAGAACTCTCCACAGCCAAGCATGGAAAGTGGATGCCCTGTCCTTTACATGGGAACACCTCTTAATCTATGCCTTTCCCCCTCTGCCCCTCCTCTTGAAGGTTCTACTAAAGATCAAACAGGACAAGCCAAGGACAGTCCTGATAGCACCAGACAGGCCATGCCAGCACTGGTACCCACTTTTGTGCAGTTTGAGTACTGCCACCATGGCACCTGCCTCAGACTCCCTCCCTGCTGTCTCAGCAGGAGGGCCAGATTTTGCATCCTCAGCTACAAACCCTAAACCTAGCAGCCTGGCTCATCCCCTGAACTCATCACCAGCAACCCTCAATAAACAGGTGCTAGATGTCATCCTTGAGGCAAGGAGGCCTAGTACTAGAAAATCCTATTCAGAAAAGTGGAAAAAATACTGTTCTTGGAGCCATTCTCAAGGAATGGACATAACGGTGCCCAGCTTACCTCATATACTAGATTACTTAACAGAAATGCTCCACAAAGGCCTGTCCTTCTTTTCAATTAAGATTCATGCCTCTGCCATCTCAGCTCATTATAATACTGAGCCACCCCTCTTCTCTCATCCTCTGGTCAAACAGTTCCTGAGAGGAGCCAAACATTTAAGACCTCCCCAGGAGAGCTCCCACTCCAGCCTGGGACCTTAACTTTGTATTGGAAAAACTCACGCTTCCACCATTTGAACCTGCTGCTTCAGCAGAGTTAAAATTCCTCTCCTCGAAAACAGCTTTACTTCTAGCCATCACTTCAGCAAGAAGAGTGTCTGAATTGCAGGCCCTTATGACTGTGGAATCCTTCATTATCTTCCATGCGGACAGGGTTTCCCTCAGGACTAACCCATCATTTATGCCCAAGGTGGTATCTAGTGTGGCTTTAAACCATTCCATTCATTTGCCAACCTTTTTTTCCCTAATCCTCAGAATAAAGGGGAAAGGATCCTGCCCTCCCTGAACATGCACAGGCAGCTTAAGTTCTATCTGGACAGAACTAAACCTTTCAGAAAATCTGACCAGCTGCTAGTCAGCTTTGCTACTGGGGCAGAGGGCAAGGCCATTTCAAAGCAAACCATTTCTAAGTGGATAGCACATTGCATCCATTTCTACTACAAACACCATGGGAAACCTACAACACAGGGAATCAGAACACAGTCCACTAGGGCTACATCAACCTCTACAGCATTTCTCGGGGGAATCCCTACCAGGGACATCCTGGAAGCTGCAACCTGGAGCCCGGTACACATCTTCACCAAGCATTACCACTTACCTATCTTTTCTAAATCCATAGCTGGATTTGCCACAGCAGTCTTCAGGGCCTGCTTGCCAGCCTTAATGTTTCTTGACCGCCTCCACCCATCCTCAGCTTTGGGAATCAACCCAAATGTTATAACTGCAACAGTGAAACACGAAGAACATAGTACAGTTGTGTACACTTACCATAAATGTAGATGTTCAAGTGTATTCACTGTTGCAGTCCTGGTTACCCTCCCAACCAGTCCCCTGACTTCTCTATACTTCTACCTATTCTTTTTTGTTTGGCCATATCTTATAACATTGATATTTACTTTCTACTGGGGGTGTTCCACACCATGTAATTGCTCCCTATTGCAGGGGCTCCTGACATCTGGGGCAAGAAAAACTGATGTAATGGTGTCGGCTGCATGTTTTATACCCCTGACGACCTGACGTCATGGAAGAAGTGACAGCATCTGACGCTGAAATCCCAAGACGCTGGTATTCAGACCAACTGAGGGATACTTGCAGGCAGATAACCCAAATGTGATGACTGCAACAGTGAATACACTCGAACATCTACATTTATGGTAAGTGTACACAACTTTACTATTTCGATCATGGGGGAGGGTTCCACCTTTCACCCCTGGAAGATGTCTCCTTTGGAGACATTCTTGAGAACCTTAAACAGAGGGATAGCTAGAAGTCCAAGCACCCTACCTCTGAGGAGTCTGTGTACTTGCAAGCCTTTGGTTCTTGCTGATCTACTTCCTGGGTGACCCATCCCTCTGATGATCTCATTAAATTGATCGCTCATCGAGCTTGGAAGTCTCCTGACTCTATAGAACCGATTCCCCAGAGACTGGATGAGATCCTTTCTGCACCTGAGGACCACCAGTATTGGGCTAAAGGGCTAACAGTAGATGCCATGGTGGTAGTGGTGGCCACCAAAAAGGAACTCACCAAGGAAAGTTCCTCTGTCCATCCCCCTAACCAAGATTCTAGAGCGATGGACAGATTTGGAAAGCACGTCTATGCATCATCGACCTTCTCCTTAAGGTCCTTGAATTTTCTGGCACAATTTGCTAGGCTCCAGAGGGACTGGATCAAGGGACTATCAGACACCCTGGCAGGAGATGTATCTGATAAGGTCCAAGAAGAAAGTGGCCTGTCAGTTAGCTACCCTCAAGTCTATTTCTAATTCGTCCATGAGGCTCATTTCACATGCAGCGAAGGGATGACCAGGTCATCTGGTTCAGGCGTTGCTATTAGACAACAGGCCTGGATGCACCTGTGTGAGTTTTCAGAGCCATTCAAGTCTTCCATCTTCAGTACTCCCTTTGATGGATCTTCTTTGCTCAGCCCCAAAGTTAAAGAAACTATAGCCAGGTGTGAGAAGAATGGGAAGACCCTGTCTGCTGTGGGCATATGTTTTTCTGCTCCCCAATGATCCTACGCTAGGAATCAAAGGAGTCGGAAGATGTGGCGCAAAAGTCCCAAGGGCCTTTCCAAGACACATGTGGTGAAGGCTCCCCTCGGGGCAGAAGGGGGGAGCTTTAATGGAAGATGCCAACCTCGAGGCAGAGGTGGCCTACAGAATCAGGGTACCAGAGAATCTTTCTGGCCAGTCCTACCAGCGCTTCTGAAAGGGGGGCCCAATTTCTTACCACTGGAAGGGGTCGGTGGAACATTTTCTCTGGATACAATAGTCCGGTGACAGATAACCACAGATGTTTGGGTACAGAGAATTATTAACCAGAGGTTATTCTATCCCCTTCACCCTTTATCCCAGATTTGTCACAAGTCTCCCCAGTGTTCCATCCAATCAGAGAGATCAAGCAGGCTTAGAAATCCAAAAGCTGCTGCAAAAAAGTCATCCCAGAAGTCCCACCAGAGCAGATAGGATCCGGATTTTTTGCAAGGTTCTTTTTAGTGACAAATTCTGGATGGTCACAGTTCAGTCTATGCTTCCTTTTTGGAGGAAAATGATTGGATGTCCTCTATAAACCTTCAAGACACATACTACCACATAACGATGGACAAACATTCCAGAAAGTTTCTCCGCTTTCACCTAGGAGCCAGTCTGTTCAGAGTGCTGCCATTTGGTCTCACCACAGCCCCCAGGGTGTTCATCAGATGTGTGGCAGCAGTGACAGCTCACTTGAGACTGCACGGATTCATGGTGTTTCCATATCTAGACAACTGGCTCATCAATGTTTCCACCAGGCATCTACTACTTCAAGCAACAGAGTTCACTTTGCATTGGTTCGTGAGCTTGAGAATCCCAGTCAGTCAAACAAAATCTCAGCTAAGCCCCACTCAAGTTTTAGAATTCATAGGAGCTGATCACCATTTCATGTGTAGCCTCTCTACCCCAGCACAAATTACAGAAGATAAAATCCCAAGTACATCCTGTTCTTTGCAAAAACAAGTTCCAGCACTTTTGGTCCTTTAAGCATTGGGGTCCATGGCAGCGACCATCACTCTAGTTCCATTAGTGAGGTTCCACATTTGCCTACTACAATGGTTTCTAGCATCGCAATGGTCTGTTCTAACCCATCCAATGAACTACCACCATATTAATAACCAGCCACTGCAAAAAAGACCTATCCTGGTGGATGGAATCCAAGAAAATCCTATTAGGCTGTCCTTTTGTCACCCTGTCAGTCCAAGGCCATAGTGACCACAGATGCCTCCCAGATGGGGTGGGAGGGCATTATCCGGGAAGAACAGTCCAAGGTGCTTGGTCCCCGATTGAGGCCAATCTGCATGTCAGTGCCTTGCAGTTGAGGGCAATGCTTCTAGTGTTGCAAGCCTTTCAATCTGCCCTCCCCCTAGTGACCATTGAGATCCAGTCAGACAACATGTCTGTAGTCTAGTACATCAACAAACAAGGGAAAATCAAGTCCTACCCCTGTGTCGAAAAGATCTGAGAGTGTGGCAATGGGCTATTTCCTCCAAATGCTTTCTGATAGCAGTGCACATCCCGGGGAGGTCAAACATGATAGCAGATAAACTCAGCAGATGCATTCTACTGCCTCACGAGTGTCTCTCAATCCCGAGATAGCGAGGAGGATTTTTCTTTGCTGGGGCCAGCCTTTCTGTGACCTTTTTGCATCACCCTAAAGCTACAAGTGCAGAAGTTACTTTGCCCTGATTCCCCCTTCAGGGGGGAGTCACCGAGGGACACTCTTCTACTTGATTGGCCCCTGACATACCTCCCAAGCATGCCGAATTACTCGTTTTTTTACGAGTTTTGGGGTCAAATAATGGAGTGCCACGATTCCTCAGTGGCACCCCTTCATTTCCGATTTTTCCTAGCTTTTATTTTTTAATTTTTTTTGGCATTTCTGAGCTGACGTCATCACGTGCGCGATGATGTCAGCTCACTCCGCCTATCGAAATTGAGCTCAAGGGCTCATTTCCAGCTGGCTGCTTGAATGGATCTGTGAGCGGGAAATGTCTGGCGTTTATGCAGAGCTTCTGTGAGCAGGAAGGCTTCAGGAACCGTCTGGTGTCTGTGCAGAGCTTGTGCGAGTAGGCAAGCTTGTTCTGGATACTACTTCTGCAGCTGCTACAGAGCAAATGCGAGTGGAGTGGGAATGCTCTGCAACAACCAGTAACAATGTTTGGCCCTGAAATACTCCCATCATGAAACTGTTGGCATATTCGGATCTGTACAATTTCCCTCTCTGTTGATATGTTTGGGTTTGAGTTCACCTTGTTTCTTCATCCTTTTGTATTTCATATATATATTCTGCATATCCCAAGTTATCAACTGTAAAACGTAGCCATTTATCTGAAGGCACAGATATTTAAGAAGCTTTCCTTAAATCAGGAACCCCAGTCTAATAAATATGTAGCCTGTTGCTTAGTTAAGAAACTGAAAAGTAATGAATCTTGCTGTGTTTGATAAGGTCACCTCTGCTGGACGTCAAATGCTGTTACAGGGTGGAAGGCCAAGCTGTAATCTGTAAGGAAAAGAGATGGAAGTTATATGCCCATTAGCCTGATGTCTTTGGTGGCTGATTTAATTAGCTCACTCTGAAGTGAGAAAATTGTCCGATATCTTGTTAATTGTAATCAATTAGTGTTCACGGCAACATGGTTTAACACAATGCTGATTATGTCACACAGATGTGATTGATTTTTGTGCCTGGGTTCATGAAGAACTGGACAAGTGATGTACAGATGTCCTTCAAGAATGCAACTGCAGTCATAACATATGGGTTGTCCTGCCTCAGGCAGCCCTCGGTCGGCCGGATTCCAAAGTCTGGGTCCGACGTCGGCTGATGTCGCATTTCTCTCCGACGTCAGAGCGGCTGGAGTACATAAGCATCAGCCGACGCCATCTTCTTCAGTCTTTCTTGCCACGCGGTGCCCGAAGCAGAAGCAGTTCACAAGTGCCGGTCAGTCAGCTCCTGTATTCTTCGAATCCGAAGTCATCAAAAAAGCTAAGTACCCCGTTGGGGACCTTTTCTTGCCTCAGCCGATGTCAGTAATTACTGAAAAAGTAAATAATTGTTTGTCTTGTGGTAAACAAATACCTCATAAGGATTTCCACTCTTACTGCCTTCCTTGCCTTGGCCCAGACCACGACGTCTTGGCCTGTGCCGCCTGTGCTCGCTTCAATAAGCGCACTCTCAGGCGCCGGGCGGAGTTCGCTGAAGACTTTTTCGGCGAAAAATTCGATTATACAATGCCGTTGGAACTACCGACATCGCAGACTCCTAAGAAACGAAAAGACCGGGACCGACATCCTCGGCCCGCGTCTTCCACCTACACCACGCCAAAACCAACCGCTAGTGCCCCGGTTCCCTCTGAGGCGGTTATTTCACCGCTCCGAACCGAAGACACCGCATTACCGATACCTCCGATACCGGAGACCACACCGACGCCAGTTATTGATTTTCCTCCGGATACTGAAACTGAGGAGATGCCCGAGACCTTTGCTGTGACTAAGGTCACTCCTGCACGTGGAGCTGCTAGGCCTCCCATGTCCATGTCTATCAAGGCCTACACACGTGCTAAGGCAGCCAGCAAGACCAAGCACCTTACTGCTAAAGCCTTACCTCAGCCTACTCCTGAAACACAAATCATGACTATGGCCGCAGACTTAATTTCCATGATCAGAGGTTCCCAGGCCCATCCTGAGAGAGGATCCCAGCCTCCTCCTGATAAGAGGCCCAGGGTTGAACCCTCTGACCCTCCCTTCAGATGAAGATTCTGAGGTCTCTGTTCACTCCGATAGCCAGGAAGAGCCCTTCCAGACCTATGAGGACTCAGATGCAGAGGACTCCATACCCTCGGCCTCCCCTCCTGAGGATATTTCTTTTGGGGAAGTTCTGCATTCCATGAGGGAACATTTTAAGTGGCAAGGCCAGGAATATTCTGATTCCAGAAAGCGCCTTCGAACCTTCCTTAAAAAGCCCCAACACAGGCCCTTAGCTATACCTCCTGTGCTTGATGTTCTGACTCCACTACTTTATCTATGAGAGCTCTCAATTGTCTCTTTCATATGTTTCAATATCAGGATTACCTGTTAGATGATTTACAGAAAACATTGGCCTCTCCTGAACCTTTAGATAGGAAGTCTTTGCAGGAGTCTGTACATAATTCTCAGCAAGTTAACAATCACTTTCTTCAGTGTGGATATGATGCATTGGAAGCTTCATGTAGGGCAGCTATGACAGGGGCGGTCATTCGTAGACATGCATGGTTAAAATAACAACCTCTACCAGATCATGTTAAGGCAAAACTTCTTGATGCACCCTTGGAAAAGAACAAGCTTTTTGGTGCTAATGCTAAAGATGTGTTAAAGTCCATTGAGGAAAAAGCCAAGTCAGTTCAGACAGTCAAAGATTTCCTCCAGGTTCAGCCACCCAGATTCAGCAGGAATTGGCCTTCTAAAAACTGGTCCTTTCCTAATACTGAAAGATTTCAAAGGGGCAAAAACAGGAGTGGCCGAGGAAGAGGACAATACAGAGGTTCCTACAGGGGACGGGAATGGCAACCAGCAAACCAAAGAAGTGACACAGGGGTTTCTCCTGGCCCACAGGGACAATCTCAATGACTTTCCTCTACTTCCGCTGACCAAGGAGCAAACAGAAGCTCCTTTGGGTGGAAAATTATCTCTGTTTTCAGACAATTGGCACAGATTGACAAAGGACAAATGGATTTTGGACATTATAGACCAAGGTTACAGGTTCCACTTTCATACCTTGCCAAGAAAACAAGGCATGCCAAACCTACCACAAAACCAGAGGGCAGAGGCTATCAAGCAAATTTCTCTGCTTGCTCAGATCAAAGCAATAGAAAAAGTTCCACAACAAGAACAAGGCCAGGGTTTTATTCAAGACTGTTCCTTGTTCCAAGAAAAGAAACTCAATGGAGACCAATACTGGATTTGTCCGCATTAAACACTTTTCTCATAGTACCAAAGTTCAAAATGCTGACTCTACAGCAACTCCTTCCCATGCTGGGCAAGGGGTCTTGGCTGATTACTCTGGACCTCAAGGAGGCATACCTGCATGTCCCTATCAGACACAGCTGCAGAAGATACCTCAGATTTCTTGCAGGGCCAGAGCATTATCAATTCTCAGCATTGCCATTTGGCTTATCTACTGCGCCCAGAGTATTCACGAAATGCCTGGCTTCAGTAATTGCTCATTGCAGGCTCCAGGGGATCCAAATTTACCTGTACCTGGACGACTGCCTCATACAAGCGGACGACAAACTGATTTTGACAAAAAACTTGAATTATGTCATACAATTGCTACAGGCTCTGGGATACACAGTCAACTTCCAAAAGTCAAGACTTCAGCCATCCCAGCAAATAACCTTCTTAGGAGCCAAACTAGACACAGCCTCTCAAATGGCTTACCTGACAGAAGACAAGCAAAAGAAGTTAACTCATTATTTCAAAGGTTTGGCAAAGCTCACCCAGATGACTGCAAGGAGATTCCTACAGGCCCTGGGTTACATGGCATCCTGCATTCTCCTGGTTCCATTAGCAAGACTACACATGAGAAAGCTTCAATGGTACCTAAAAAGCTTATGGTCTCAACACAGCAACAACCTAGAAACAACCATACCACTCATTCCATGCCTACAAAAGGAATTTCTATGGTGGACCTCGGTAAGCCAGGCAAACACAGGTATGTCATTCAAAAAACCTCAGATAACACAGACCATGACCACAGACGCCTCAGACCTTGGATGGGGGGCGCACATGGAGGGCAGATGTATTCAAGGACAATGGTCTCCAAAGGAAACACATCTGCATATCAACCAAAAAGAAATGCTGGCAGTAATGCATGCCATCGAGGCCTTTCGACAACAACTTCAGCAAGGCCACCTGCTAATACGGACAGACAACACCACTGTGATGTGGTACATAAACAAGCAGGGGCACCCATTCTTACCCCCTTTGCAGACTGACAATGAATCTTTGGGAAAATCACTGAGCCTAAACATACAGTTGCAATCCCAGTTTGTTCCAGGCAAAGACAATGTGCTGGCGGACAGCCTAAGCAGGAATTTCCTAGACCCCCACGAGTGGAGGTTACATCCAGAAATCTTCATACGACTCACCTCGACATGGGGCAGGCCAGAAGTAGACCTATTTGCCTCCCACCTCAATCATCATCTACAAAAGTTCTGTTCAAGGACATATCATCCACAAGCATGGAAAATAGATGCTCTCTCATTCAAATGGAACTTCCTAAAATCTATGCATTCCCACCTCTGCCACTGATGACCACAGTATTACTAAAGATCAAAGCAGAGAAGCCCAAGGGGATCCTAATAGCTCCAGACTGGCCAAGACAACACTGGT
This sequence comes from Protopterus annectens, assembly GCF_019279795.1. Lineage (NCBI taxonomy): Eukaryota > Metazoa > Chordata > Ceratodontiformes > Protopteridae > Protopterus > Protopterus annectens. The sequence goes on from NC_056733.1 coordinate 623,099,932, forward strand.
ACCCACTACTACGGAGCATATGTCACAACAAAAAGTGGGCCCTTCCCCAATGGCCCCAACTTTTGACTCAACACAACTTCAAGACAGTACATCCCAACATTCAGACGCTGCAGCTAACAGCTTGGGAGATCCCATGAATAACCTCAATCTATCTCTTTCCAAGGAAGTTCAGCGGATACTAACAGAAGCCCGAAGACCATCCATCAGAAAGGTTTACTCAGCAAAATGGAAGAGATTCAGCATTTGGAATACCAGCAAGGGTCATGATGCATCATTATTGAACATTCCTCTCATTCTGGAATATTTGGCAGATATGCTACAGAATGGACTCTCATATTCTTCCATAAAAATACATGCTTCAGCTATTTCAGCTAGATACAACACTGATCCACCTGTGTTTTCACATCCTTTGTTAAGGCAATTCCTTAGGGGAATCAAGAATATAAAGCCACCAAGAAAGGCTTCAGTACCAGCTTGGGACCTCAACTTTGTCCTAGAAAAACTGACTCTAACTCCCTTTGAGCCAGCAGCTTCTGTGGACTTACAATTTCTCTCATGGAAGACAGCTTTCCTGTTGGCAATTACCTCAGCAAGAAGGGTTTCGGAATTACAGGCCCTAATGGCAATACCACCATTCATAACCTTTCACAGAGACAGGGTCTCCTTACGAACCAACCCTACCTTTCTGCCAAAAGTGGTATCTAGGGTTTCTTTAAATCAAGCAATTCACCTGCCTACTTTCTTTCCCAATCCTGAGAACAAAGGGGAAAGACTGTTGCATACCTTGGACATTCACAGACAACTTCGCTACTACCTGGACAGAACCAAGACCAGTAGGAAGTCTGATCAGCTTTTTGTAGCTTACGCCCCTGGAGTACAAGGAAAAGCAATTTCCAAACAGACTATTTCAAAATGGATTGGACATTGCATCAGATTCTGTTATTCCTTCCATGGAAAGAGTGTACCAGCCAATGTCAGACCACACTCCACCAGAGCTACAGCCACCTCTACAGCATTCTTAAGAGGGGTGCCTACAAAAGACATTCTAGAAGCTGCTACATGGAGCTCCGTGCATACATTCTCCAAACACTACAACCTCCCTTTATATTCCAGATCCAGAGCAGGCTTTGCTTCGGCAGTCCTGCAGGGAATGATAGCTACACCATCCTTTTCTTAGAGCATTCCACCTCCCCCAGCTAAGCTATGGTATTCAACCCATATGTTATGACTGCAGTTGCATTCTTGAAGGACATAGTACAGTTTTGTACCTACCATAAATGTAGATGTCCGATAGATATGCAACTGCAGTCGGGTTTTCCCTCCCTCCTTCCCCTCTATGCCTTGGGTCCACTCCTCTCCCTGTTATCCTTAGCTGGGGATATCTGTTATGGTGTACCTGTTTATTGCTTATTTATTTGTCTGGAAACCTGTTTTTGTCTTCCAATTTGATTACAGCCTTCCTTGGAGGGCACCTGGCATCTGGGGCAAGAAACACTGAAGAAGATGGCGTCGGCTGATGCTTATGTACTCCAGCCGCTCTGACGTCGGAGAGAAATGCGACATCAGCCGACGTCGGACCCAGACTTTGGAATCCGGCCGACCGAGGGCTGCCTGAGGCAGGACAACCCATATGTTATGACTGCAGTTGCATATCTATCAGACATCTACATTTATGGTAGGTACAAAACTGTACTTTTATGGATGTAGTTTCTTTAGATTTCAGTAAGGCATTTTGGTATGATTTATATAAAAGGTTATTAGGAAGCTAAACAGCTGGTAATTTCTGGCATCCTAGGTTTAGAACTCAACACACACAGTCTTGCTCCAATAATTGTGTATAGTGTTCAAATTTTATGCCTTTGGGTGTGTGCGATAAAACAAAAGTCTCAAAATGCAATGTGATGCCTTTCTTTCTGTAATTTGATGGATTACTGTCACGCAATAAGGGGAAGAGAATGTAGGATTTACAAAAGACCGGAAGTCTGATGGTGACTGGATCAACAGCTAATTTTTCAGTGCACAGAAGTATTAAGTGGTACATTTGCCATAAATGTATCACAGCCAAGCATTGCATAGTTGCAGCAATATTGATTACCTCTCAGTGAAGTAAAATAAGCAGCAACGTCATTGGAGGGCCTGAAGATTGACAGGTAGTGTTATAAGGTAGTAGGAGAAAGGCTGAACTGTGAGAAGTAGCACCAGCTCATTGTGGGAAATGAGTTTGGATAGCTGCAGGGGGACTCTGGTGCCATATTTTGGTTGTCTATTTTTCAGTTTGCGTTTGAAAGTTAGTATCCCACAATTCCACTGGAGTGGGTGGGGTTATGTAATTATGTATGCAAATTTTATATTAATCAGCGTACAGATTTGTACCTATTTTTTATGGGCCTTGTCCAGATTTTTGATGTTTCCAGGTTGAGAGGTATGGCCCCTGGGTCTCATGTATGCCTCCCCCCAATCCTACTTTTTCTCAACAAAACAGCCAGGTTGAAAAGGAAAGTGATCCTCATTGCACCCTATTGGCCTCGATAAATTTGGTTCCCCTTCCTGTGGCCTCATCTACTTTACCGTCTTTGGATTCTGGACCCAGTTCCAGACCTGCTCTCTCACCCTCAGGGACTGGTGCACCCCAACCTTCAAAATCTTAAGCTGACAGCTTGGTTCCTCCAATTCCGATAGTCGCCAGGCATAAAGATATACCTAATCCGGTGCAGAAAATTCTGCTGGCTTCCCATAGACCATCCACCAGGAAAATCTACCTTATGATAATGATCTTGATCCTTTCTCCTCTCCGATGAAAACAGTTCTAGAATTTCTAACCATTCTTTTTGATCAAGGGGCCTCTGCCCAGTTAAAAGTCCAGTTAGCAGCCATTTCTAATTTCCATAATGGTTTCATGGACCTTCTTCTGATTTCTCATAGACTGTGTAAAGTATTCCTCAAAGGAACTCTGCACTTGAAGCCTCCATTTAAAGACCCCCTACCACCATGGGATCTGACCATTGTTCTCCAGTCTTTGGTCCTTTCCCCTTTTGAGCCAGCGGCAACATGCGACCTAAAGTTTCTGTCATGTAAAATGCTTTTCTTCATAGCTATAACTTTAGCAAGATGAGTTTCTGAGATGCAGGCCTTATGCTCAAAATCTCCTTGCTTAATTTTCCACAAGGATAGAGTTTCACTCAGAACCAGTCCATCCTTTCTTCCAAAGGTAATCTCAGAGTCCAACTTTAATCAAACCATAGACTTGCCTGTTTTCTTCCCCAATTTTTCCAACAAAGGCGAGTATTGCCTACATTTGCTGGATCTTCATAGACAATTAAATTTCTGTCTCAACAGAACTAAAGAATTTAGAAAATCAGAACAGTTATTTGTTTTCTTCTCCGACCCAACTTTAGGAAAGTCCATTTCCAAAGTTACCTTGTCAAAATGACTAAGAGATTGTATTACTTACATATATAATAAAAAGAATCTCAAGTTACCTGCGCCTGAGAGAGCGCATTCCACCAGGTCAATGGCTACTTCAGCTGTTTCCCATTCCAAGGCTTCCATGAGTGAAATATGCACAGCAGCAAAGTGGGCTACTCCACATACTTTTATCACTCATTACCAATTAGATCTGGTCTCCAGAGGAAGAGCTTCCTTTGGTTCTATGGTTCTCAGGAATATCCTTCCATAGGGTCACCCAGGATCTAAAGTACCTGTGGACTCTTTCCCAAGAGTCAAGAATATATGTAGATTGACAACATAAGAGAAAGAGGTTATGTCTTTCCATAATGTTCCATCTGTGTTGTCGATCTTCATCTATTCTTGGCATCCCACCCTCCTTCCCCCTCCTTTGAATTCCTGGAAGAGTGAACTTTTGTCTTGGGTGCATGGTTAGGATTCACCTTGGACATGGCTTCTTCATATTTGCTCATGGTTCTTCTGGCTTTCTATAAGTCTGCAAACTCGATCTGAGGAAAATGGGAGAGGGACATTGTGGGTAGAGTATTAGCTCAAGAGTTTTTTTGGTTAGAGCGAGCTGTACAACGGCCGGACTGGTTCCGAGGATTGGAACTGACACCCAAGAGTCAAGAATAGATGACGATCAACAACACAGATGAAACATTATGGTAAGACATAACTTCTTTTTTGGTCTGGGGTGATACCTCCATTCTTTCTATTTTACCTAACAAACTCTTAACAGCGTCAGTCCTAAAATAACTTTTTATGCTGCGTTGTTACACTGTCAAATGTAAAGCAAACTAATAACATTTGCTGATTTAGCAATGTAAACAGTAATACTGAATAGGGGAAAAAAAACAGACTAATGCAGCAACCACTACCCCCTTTGTTAAAGTATAGAAAGGAACAAGTAATGCTTCAAAAATTCAGATTCATACCAGGAGACTGCAGATTGTTGTAATTATTCCATTTGGTTTCCCCTAACAATGATATTGTTTTGACCTAATAAATAAGTAAGAAACTTATTTACAGGTTTAGGGAAAAGTAATGAAACTGTACTGTCTGGAAATCCACATCAGTTGAACATTGCAAAGCTATGTCGTGTCCTCCATCACAACAAACTGTCCTTCTGAACTTGCACAGCTAGCTCCAGTTTAATTGTTATTAGAGTTTCATTGAATAACTTTTGTGCGACTAATTGCTTATATACTGGACTATTACTCCATAGAGAGACTAAAAGCACTCGTTTTTTTGTGAGCTGGACCAAACCATGCATTTGGCAGCCCACTGTACATGACCCTTCACACCAGCTAAAGCAGATATTGGGTATTCCAACAGAAGGGAGAAGACCAAGGATGACTTCCAGCTCTTCATGCTTTAATCAGAATAAGCTATTTTACCAACAGTGAAACAAACATGAAATGATTACAGCACATTCAGAGAAAAAAATTAACTTAAAAACAGTTGTCCAAGTCTGAGTTTCCGTGAGTAAATCATGACTGTTTTCAGTAACCCCAGTCACCCACAAAACTTCTGGATAGTCTTTCCATTAGGTAAAAGTATTTTCTGTCTTACAGAGTGCCATTGTCTAAAGACTGTGAAGTTTGTAGCACCTACTGTGATTTTACTCAACAATTCACTAGTGATGCCGTCTTCCTGAATCTCTGAACCTTCAGTACGATTTGCTTAGCCCACAGAAAAAGGTTTTGTCTTTGTTGAGTTCAGTATTTTTTTTATTCCTGATGGAGGCAGAACCTTTGAATAAGCCAGGTGTAGAAGTCTAAAGCAGATGATCATCTCTGTGTATTCTGTAGTACTGGGTAGGAACTGAGCCTGTCATTGTCTCGTATGCATGGAGTAATCATTATCAACAAAGAGCCTTGACCTTAACAAATTTTCATAGAGTGCATTCCTAAACACAAGATCTGCACCTTTCATATGTGTATCTCCACCTTATTAGTACATGCTTTTTGAGCCTCTTGAACCTTTGGCCTGCTCCTGGTGTGAATAACCTGTGAGCTTATGGACTTGATCTGTTCTTGGTTAGTTTTCAGGTAAACCATACCACCTAGCCAGGTGCTGCTGCATGAATTGTATCCTGTTGCCACAATCCTGTTAAGGGATCTGATTATCCCCAAGTTATTTCTACAGGCCTAATCCTCAAAGTTTTACTTTCTTCTCCTGCAACAATTTTGTCCTGTGCTTTCAAGTGTATCACACAGCCTTTAAGGCATGTATTTTATTTTTCTAGAGAAAGGATTGCATCTGAATACTCAGTAAAAAAAATATCATCTCTGTTTATAGTCTTGGTCATAAAGTCTTTCAAGTCTTGTTTACTTTTTGGATTTCTGCTAGGATTTGCTCCAGTGCATCTTTAGGAGGCTCATGTTCTTTACACTGATACACACTTTAGGCTCCAGGGCTCACACTATGTTTTTTAGCAGAGGCATTATTCCGGGCTGTAATCCTCTTTCTGTCTTTCTCTCTGTGTCCGTTTCCATTTTTCGTTTCTTTTCCTCTAAACAAGACATCACTTGCTCCTTGATGTGACTATCAGAACTTTTAGAATACTATTGCAGTATAAAAAAAACAATATTGCAGGTGGCATGTACTCCACTGTAATGTAGCTCCTCTTTGAGCCCAGACTTGGCAGTAACTTAAAGTTTTTCTATTGCATGATCCTCTAAGGAGGATTGGAATCTGTGCAGAATGAGAAGCTGTGGTGTGGCAGAGTGGAACTTCTTATTACCGACATTATCCAAGACTTTAGGCTTTTCACTGCTTTTCAGTCACTAAGATAGGAAGGTGCTGCGCTGTCTCGGACCCATGGTAGGCTGAGGAGATCATGTAGAACTCTGCACTAGAATGCCTAAATGAGTGTCATTTCTCTCCGCTGTGAGTCTGTTGTAAAGAGAAAAAAATGTGGGCCAGAGGCCAGTCTGTGGTGAACTTCATAAGCCTGTGGCTTCCTCCAAAGGAGAGGATTCCTCTGTGGGAGAGGTGAAATGAAGAGGGGGTCTTATTGTCAATTGTCTCAGGGATATCTGACTTTGAGTCCCTTTCCAAGGACAGAGATTGAGAGAGAACTTTCCCTGCCTTACCATCCACAGCATCTCTCAGATGAAGAACTGAAAGCACAACTGCAAGTTGTCAAAACTTTTTCAGATGACATAAGAATGTTATTTGGTCTTGATGAATGTGCAAAAGCACCCCTTAAAGCAGGAAAACGGCAGCACCAAGAAAACATTAATTTGGGACAAGAACTTGAGCAAGAGGGAGTGTATAAATAGTTGAGAATTGATGAAGGATCAACAATAAAATATACACAAATGCAAATAAAACTTAGGAATATTTTAGAAGACTTTAATTATTTCTGAATACAGAGTTGACATCTAGGAACAAAATTCAAGCTATAAATCAATTTGCTCTTTCTGTCCTAACTTACAGTTTTGGAGTGATTGACTGGCCCCAAAACTTGTTGGATAGATTAGACAGGAAAACAAGAAGGATGCTTCATGCTCATCAAATGATTTATAAAAATCAGTGCATACGAAGACCATCTATTCCCTGTTACGAAGGAGGTATGGACCTCCTTGAAATTGATAATATGTATAAATCTGCAGTCATGGGACTGCACACAAATCTGCTGACCTCATAGGACCCAAACGTAGTGAACGTTTTGAAACATGAGGAGAATAAATCTAAGATGACTTCCCTGCTTAGTCTAACAGAAGCATATTGGCATCAAGGAGTGGAAATCAAACCAGAAGTAGATAAAAACCAGGCGGCAACTGAATGTGCCAAAAAAAAAAACAAAAGAAAGAATATAAGGTGAAGGATCAGATGAGAAGGCAAGAAATGTGGAAAACGTAAATGCAAGAGGAAAACTCCTGGAAGAACCTCATATTGATCAGGATCGAATGCAGGATGGTTAAGGAGAGGTGAATTCAAACCAAAAGATGAAAGGTTAATATTGGCAGCCGAAGATAATGGGCTACATACACATTGGTTTACAATTGAACATGTGGGAGAAACAGGCAAATGTAGGTTTTGTAAAACAGAAATGGAAACAGTCACACACTTTGTTGCTGGTTGTGATGCACTAATGGCAGAAGGACTGTATACTGAAAGCATAATAATGTGGCAAAACTGTTGCACTGGGGATTGTGCAAGCATTATAATATTGAAGTAGCTGAAAAACACTGGAAACATGAGCTACAAAACATCGTAGAAAATGATGGTCTACATCACATGGGATCACCCATTACCAACAGTTCAAAAGACAGATGCAAGAAAACCAGATAGATGTAGTGGTCCATGAGAAGAAGACAAAAGTAGCATTAGTCATTGAAATTGCTGCACCCAGTGACTACAGTGCCTTGCATACAGAGAGATACAAAGTCATAAAATATCAGGATTTGCAGGCAGAAACGAGTGCAAGATACCCAGACAGTTCCAATACTAGTAGGAGCAACAGGTCTTATAAAAAAGAATCTACAATCATATTTAGATGTTACCAATACATGTAACTGTGTACAAATTGCAGGAGTCACTGCTGGGCACATTGCAGGTGCTGAAAAGAACACTTCTGGCTGGCATCAAAGATTGAAACAGTACTAATTTTATGAACTTTAATCATACTTTGACTTTGGGATGGATCCATTCCCATCATGGTATTAGAAACCCAAAAGATTTGGAGAAATTAAAAAGATTGTGGTCTGTGTGTCAGGCATGTGATGGGCTGGTGCCAGGCGAATGAAATACAATGTTCGGGAGTGACAGATATGAAAGGTGGATATGAAACATATAAAAGGTCTGAGGCCTTCACTGGCCCCCAATACTTTTATCAGGCTGTGTTGTCGTAACCTTTAAGCATTACCCTAGCAAGTGCCCAATTCCTAACATCAAGAAATACAAAATTATTTTATAAAATATTAAACTATAAAAGAAAATATGAAGGTGACAAGAAACTCCACTCCCTACAGATCCTTCTCACCCTGGAAGACATTGACTTTTGTGTAGTGACTGAGACATGGTTTAAAATAGCAGAGAGCACTCCAACTGTGCAGGGCTATAATGTCTTCCACATATTTAGACCAGGTACTGCACAGGATAGAAAAAAAAAGGTGGAGGTCTATCAGTCTACACTTAGAAGAGATTCACATCAAGACTGGTAAAGCTGCATGATGCACTAGAGCTTCTTCATACCCAAACTAACCACCAGAAAGGTCCCACACCACATGTTAGCTAGCTGTAGAACTCTGTCTATGATAAAAGAAGACCACAACGCCTATCTACAGAAATCAGAATCACTCAGTATTAAACCCATTACCATTTTCTTAGATGATCTAAACTATCCAACTATAGAGCGGGAAGTCTGCACCACCACTAGTGCACAAGCACAGTGATTCCTGAACTTTGTCAGTACAAGTGCCCTGGAACAATTACTCATAACACAAACTATGGGGGAATAACATCTTGGATCTTGTCCTTACTAATGTAGTAGCATCTTGCACTATCCCTTGCATATCTTCATCACTTGTTAGGTCTCACTATAAAGTAGTATTCTTCAAAATAAAACTGAAATCAGAGATCCCTTCCACCTAAGGTACCTTTAGAATTTTTTTTAGTCAGTCTATAAATTATCAAGGTTCAGATCCCCACCAAACATGCAGAAATGTACACCACCACACTATACCAGCATGTAAACAGCTGTATAGATGCACCTGTACCCATAGGAATAAGTGCAGTGCAAACCCCAGAAACAAACCAGATGGTGGAACCATAACATCAACAAGTTTTATAATAATAGGAAAATAATTTTGCCTAAAAGTAAGAAGAGTAATTCCCAGAATGTTAAAATAATTGTCACTGAAATAAACAGACAATAATGTTAGAAATTTGCTCCCACCTCCACCTGCTGTTTCTGAAATGTTGGACCTTGAGACTCACTTCAAGTTGCACATAAGGGTATTTCACTCTACAGAATGGATTCTCACCATCATCTTTTCATTTTACTGCACAGTGCACATGTATTACAACTCTTTGTCTTTCATAGAACACATAAAAGTTGCATTTTTAAATTAAATCATGCCTTTATTCAAATAATCTGGTCACAGCAATGTACAAGTCTCATTAACTTTTTGAGATGCTTTCAGATAATTCTCATTCTTAAATAACACAACTTAAATAGTTCATCAAAGATCAATAACTTACAGATGTCCTTCTATTCCAGTGTTGCAGTATTTTACATGTGGGTTTACCCTTCTTCCTATCCAGTTCGTCTGGCCAGGATTCCAACGTTTTTCATTCTCTCTAGGTGCGTCGGACATCTAACCAGGGCAGGAATGTGGGCCATGAAAGTAACATCTGCATGCAGCAGCCCTCAGAACTTTTCAGCTGCCAGTAGTATGCCAGTTGCTCCTGCTCCTCGCTGACGTCAGATTAAGAAAATTCAGATACGTACCCCATTGGGGATTCAGTCCTCCTATTGTTTTATGTAGTCTGTTCATGTCATCTGGAAAGGGCAAGTGTAAGTGTGGTTGGCAGATTCCCCACAAAGACACCCATGATCAGTGCCTCTTTTGTTTAGGTAAGGAACATGATTACGAAAACTGCACAATTTGCCAGGCGTTCATACGCAAGACCTTAATGTCGCCGTTTGCATGCTTTAAATCTCTACTTAGAAAACCAGTGGTTAGGGATGGAAGCCGTGTCCAACGCCCCGTCAGAACCACCTAACAAGAGGCCCAAGACTATGCAGCCTACTACTTCTGCTACACTTCTACCACCCGTTTCTCAGCCTGTGGCTGACATTGGCCTGGCCAAGGATTTGGCTTCCGCCATACTAGATAAAGCAGGCTCCTCTGAGGAAGCCACACAATCTTGAGCAGACAGCATGTCTGTGGAGGCTCTGCCGGCATCTACCTTAGAGTCTGGGGGGAGGGGTTCAGCGACTCTGTGGGCAGGTTGGATTCCACCGTCATCCCTACTTCTGACTCAAGGCCTTCGCCCAGCCGGACACCTGCAAGGCCTCTCAAGAAAAAACAAACAACTAAACATTTATCTCTTGCTTCTCTGATTGACAGGCCTTCAGCCAGAGTTTATTTAACACCTTTATGGCTCCACAGCCTACTACAATAGGAACCCCTAGAACTGCTCCTCCCCTCCTAAGCCCTAGACCTCTAGTTCCTGAAAGGAGGCTAGAAGAACTAGAAGAAGAGGAGCTGTCTGATTCCTCAGAACACTCCCTGTCCTACTCCTTACAGATCTCCTCCCCCCTGGGATATGGGTTCCTGGAAGAAAGCTCCACTGAACCTGACTCCCCAGTGGAGGATTTAACCTTTGGGGAAACTATCAGCAAAATGAAAGACCACTTTAACTCATTACAGCCGAGTGACGTCTCCAGGCGTTTCTGCAGTTACACCCTACTGCTTCTCTAGGTGTCAAATATTGCCTGTTCATATTTGCATTAATAATTCCAAAACCATGTTACATACAAGGTATCGGAAAATTTTATCTTGAAGCATACATGATAGCAAACACAATTGTCTTGATATATGACCTCTGTCAATGGGTATTTGTTAAAAAGGTATGGTGATAACTTAAATTTTTAAATGCTGAAGCCACGTCCATGAGGAGTTAAAGGTACACTTTCAAAAGAGCTCTACTGGAGGGAATGACTGAAGTGCAGAAGAGGTTTTATGACCTCATACAGATGGACTCCCCTAGTCCTTCTGCTATCCCTCCTATTCTGCTGGCCTTCCTGGATGCCTTTTCCTCTGCTTCCATCAATCCTGACTCCCAACCTCCAGCTCCACGCAGGGCAGACAGACTGTACAAGGTTCCTGAGACAAGAGAAATTTCTGCTTAAGTGCCCCCCTGCTGACCCAGCTACTATCTCCATTTCTACTGATAGGGCCTCTAAATTGCACCCTACTATGACAATTCTTCCAGCTGACAAGGACAGCAAGACTATGGAATGGTTGGGGAAGAAAATGTACACTTCCGCCACCTTGTCATTCAGGGCCATTAACTACCAAGCTCACATGACCAAGTACTCCTTAGCCCTGCTGGACAAAGCCACTAAGGAATTAGCTGACATCCCAGACTGTGCAAAGCTTCTTTGTCCTCTCTTATAGCTCTCACCTCTCAGGTGAATAGACACTCCATAAGATGCAGTTATGATGCAGCTGAAGCCTTAGCTAGGTCAGCTACATCAGCTTCTGCATTAAGAAGAAGCTCTTGGCTACGCCTTCAGCCCCTACCTGACGACTTCAGGGCTAAACTTATTGATGCTCCCTTAGATCACTCCTCCCTGTTTGGCAGAAAAGTGGCTGACCTCTTCAAGTCCCTGCAACAATAAGGCAAAGAACTGCAGGACCTCGAACACCTGCTATGCTCGCCCATCCCTAAGTTCCATAGGAACTACCTGGCCAACACTCAATTCATTAGAAAACCTTCTAGGCCTATGGCTCTCTCCAGGCTGAGGAGACCCCCTTGAAAATAGTCCCCTCTGGCTAGAGCTTCTCCTTCCTCCAGCCAGAGGCCTCCCTTTCCAGATAGGGCAGGTAGTGTCTTACTACCTGCCAGCCTCTTACCCCTATCCTCCCACATCGCTTCCCCCATCTGCCTATCTCTCACTGTCTCCTTGTGTGGTCACTCATTACAGAAATAAAAAAAATGTGAGCAAACCAACACAGCTACTAAGAAATATAAAGTAAAAAATGTTTTAATAATAAGATTAGCACTTTCACGGGGTCACCACTTCATCAGATCCAAATACAAGAATGCATTCTTTTATTTGGATCTGATGAAATGATAACCCCGCAAAAGCGCTAATCTTATTATTAAAACATTTTTTTACTTTATATTTCTTGGTAGCTGTGTTGGTTTGCTCACATTTGATTTTATTTCTATTATTGTTTATAGTGTGAACCACCTTTAGTAGATTCGTATCGCTTTAGTTTTTTGTTGTGGTCACTCATTACCTCAGACAAATGGGTTCTGCCCATCATCCAGAATGGTTACTTCATGGCCTGGATCACCACCACCCCCCCAGTAATGCTGAGCACTCCACAGCCACCCACCAGTCAGTTACCTCTTCTGCAACCGGTACTGCAAACCTTGCTGCTACAAGGCACTATAGAACCAGTGCCTACAGAAACAAAGAGAAGAGGATTCTACTCCAGAATCTTTCTGGTCCCCAGAAAGAATGGACCATGGAGGCCTATACTGGACCTCTCTCGTTTCAACTCTTTCTTAAAAGTTCCTACCTTCAGGATGCTCACTCTCCCCACCCTCTTTCCCCTCCTCCTACCTCAAGGCTTCATGGCAACCCTGGACATAAAGGATGCCTATCTTCACATACCAATAAAAGCCACTTTCAGGAAATACCTGAGATTTTTGCCAGGCTCATCCCATTTCCAGTTCTGTGCCTTGCCCTTTGGGCTTTCCATTGCACCCAGGGTATTCACAAAATGTCTGGCTCCACTCATCAATTACTGCAGGACAAAAGGCATCCAAACCTTCCCTTACCTAGACAACCTGCTAATTAAGGCAGACAATCAGAAGACCCTTCTGCTTCACATTCAGGTCCTTCTGTGCCTCCTACAGTCCCTAGGATTTCTAATAAACTTTCCAAAATCTCACCTGGAGCCCACACAGGACATTGTTTTCCTGGGTTGCAGAATCCGGACAGACCTGATGAAGGCCTTCCTCCCACCAGACAAAGTGGTGTCCCTAACACGCCACCTACTGGGTGCCCTTCAAGCATCAGATCTGACAGCAAGGCAGTTCCTGAGACTTCTGGGTTACATGGCAGCCACCATACCTGTGTTGCCTTAGCAGGACTGCATATGAGAAAACTGCAGTGGTATCTTCGGTCGGTATGGACTCAGCACTCCCATCTCCTGGAATTCAGGGATGTTCTTCATGTTTCACTGTTTTAGTCATTACATTTGGGGTAATCTGCTGGCAGGTTGCCCTCAGTCAGCCTAATTAACAAAGTCTTGGGTCCTGCGTCGGTTACTGTCCCTTCTTCCATGACGTCAGGTCATCAGGGGCATAAAACATGCAGCCGATGCCATTACATCAGTCTTTCTTGCTGCGTGGTACCCGACGCAGAAGCAGCTCGCAAGTGCCGGTCGGCCAACTCCTGAAATTTTCATTTTCGAGTTTCAGAACCGAAGTCTTCAACTAAAAGCTAAGTACCCCATTGGGAAAACTTTTTCTTGCTCCTTACCGATGTCAATAAAAATTAATAATTGCATTACTTGTGGGAAGCAAATACCTCAGAAGGATTTTCATTTGTACTGTATTCCTTGCCTAGGCCCTGACCACAACGTACCTTGCTGTCGGTTTTGTGCTAAATTTAATCAACGCACGATTAAACGTCAGTATATGTTTGCTTCTAAATATTTTGGCTCAAGATTTAATTATCCAGAAATGTCATCGGTTAGCAATCTGACTACCGGAATACCTAAAAAAATGCAAAGAAAAAGACAGAGACAGACTGTCGAGGTCCAAAACTGACGACGATGCTTCTCCTAAGCCAGTCGCCAGTTCGCCGGTACTCAGTGAGGCACTTTCGCAGCCTCTGATACCCGCTACTTCTGATTCACAGGCCTCTACTGAGACCCATTCTGAGTCCGGTATGCCGCGAGATGCTTCAATTATGGAACTCGCGGATGTCTCTACCTTAGATGGGTCCGGAGCCACTGTGCAGGCACCGGCTGTTGAGGGTGTTTTCAGTCCTACAGATTTGTATATTAGATCGACGCCATCTTCAAAACTAAGGCCAAAATCTAAATCTGTGTCTAAAAAACTGACGCCTGGGCCACATGTGCAGGCCCCTATGCCTAAAAAACAAATGATCAAAATGGCTGAAGATTTAATTACTCTGATCAGGGGTAGCTAACCCCCTCCTTCTAAGAGGCCTAGGCAAGACATTGATTATGAATCTTCTGAACAGGATTCTGTTTCTTCTGACTCTTCTAATGAACAGGATTTGTCTATTCCTACTTATGAGGACTCTGATGCAGAAGATTCCATTCCTTCTGCTTCTCCCCCTGAGGATTTTTCCTTTAAGGAAACTTTACATACCTTAAGGGAACATTTCCAATTGGAAAGTCAGGATTTCTCTGAATCTAAAAAGAGACTTGGGGATTTTCTTCTTCTTCCTCAGCATAGGCCTTTGGCTATACCTCCTGTTCTAGACATTGATGATGTTTTTTCAGAATCTAGTATGGCTCCTGATTCTCTGCCTCCGGCTCCTTGTAAGCCAGACAGATACAACAGGGTTCCTAACTCCCACAAATTCCTTTTCGAAAATCCTGTTGCTGATCCTGAAACCATTTCTCCGGGTCCCAAGGGCATTAAGGCCTCCTCTGCTAAAAATCCTACCCCTTCTGATAGAGATTCCAGGGCACTGGATAGATGTGGTAAGAAGGTTTACACTTCTGCAACCTTGGCAATCAGGGCTTTAAACTGTCAATTTCATATGCTTAAATATCAACAGCATATCATGGGACTACTTAAACAGAAAATGATGTTAATCTCTGACTGTGTGGAAAATAAAGATTTACAGGATTCATTACATTCAGCTGAACAAGTTGGAAAACATACTTTGCAATGTGGTTTTGATTCCTTGGAGGCCTCTTGCAGGGCTGCTGTAACTGGATCTGTGCTAAGAAGGCATGCTTGGCTAAAAGAGCAAACTCTGCCTGACCATGTTAAAGCAAAATTGTTGGATGCTCCTTTGCTACCGTCTCTTTGGTAATAAGGCTGAAGAAGTGTTAAAAAATATGGAAGATAAAGCAAAATCTATGCAAACTGTGAAAGATTTCTTACAAGTGCAACCTCCAAGATTTAGTAGGCACTAGCCTACTAAGAACTGGTCCTTTCCAGTCCCTTTGAGAGCCGTTCAAGTCAAATCCAGACATTCCAAAGGCTCCAGGTTTCAGTCACAAGGAACTTTTAGAACAAAACAATGGGGTGTCTCCACCTCCAAATCTGGAAACAACAAGGCACATCCCTATGGTAAACAGTCTCAATGACTTCCCTCTACAATTACCAAGCACTTACCTTTCAGCTGCCCCTTTGGGGGGAAAACTGGCACTTCATGCACGAAACTGGCAAATTATTACCCAGGACAAATGGGTTTTAAATATAGTATCCCAGGGATACAGATTTAATTTCCACACGTTGCTAATCCCAAACGGATGGCAAGACCTGCCCCCAAATCAGTGGGCAGAGACCCAGAAACAAGTTCTGTCCCCTCATTAACATGGGGGCTATTCAGCCAGTACCAGAAGAGGAAAAGGGACAAGGTTTCTATTCAAGACTTTTCCTGGTACCCAGAAAAGACAAATCATGGCGTCCAATTCTGGTCTTATCCACTCTAAACACATTTCTGGACATTCCAAAATTCAAGATGCTGACTCTTCAACAGTTACTACCTATGCTAGGCAAAGATGCCTGGTTGGTAACTCTAGACTTAAAAGAGGCTTACCTGCATATCCCAATCAGGGAATCTTGCAGAAGATACCTCTGCTTCAAAGCAGGCTACTTGCATTACCAGTTCTCTGCACTGCCCTTTGGCTTATCTTCTGCGCCCAGGGTCTTCACAAAGTGCCTGGCTCCAGTAATTGAATTTTGCAGGCAAAGAAATATTCAAATATATCCATACCTGGACGATTGTTTAATTCAGGCAGAAAACAAGGACATTCTTCTAAAGCATCTGGCGTTTGTAAAAATGGTTCTAACTTGTCTAGGGTACACCATAAACGAAAAGAAATCACAACTGGTACCCTCTCAAAAAATTACATTCGTGGGTGCAAGCTTGAATACAACTGCCCAGATGACTTGCCTTATGCCAGAAAAGCAAATTCACTTGGTGACTTACTTCAAACAGGTGGCCACAAAAACCCTGCTATCTGCAAGACAAATTCTGCAAGCCTTGGGGTTCATGGCCTCCTGCATTCTTCTAACCATATGCAAGACTGCATATGAGGAAACTTCAGTGGTACTTAAAAAGTTTATGGAGTCAACATTGTCACAGCCTGGAAACAATGATTCCTATCATACCTTGCCTGCAGCTAGAGTTCCTATGGTGGGCAAAGGCCTGCCACCAAAGCAAGGGACTGCCATTGACTCCGACCCCTGCCATCCAAACCCTAACTACAGATGCATCAGACTATGCTTGGGGGGCTCATCTGGCAGGAAAGTGCATTCAGGGCAAATGGAGCCCAAATCAAATGCACCTTCATATCAATCAGAAAGAGATGCTATCTGTACAGAATGCACTGACAGCCTTCAAGGACTACCGTCATCCAGGACAATTAATGATAAAGACAGACAACACCACAGTTATGTGGTACATAAACAAATAGGGGGGTACACATTCCTACCCCCTTTGCAGACTAGCCATGGCATTGTGGAACACGGCCTTGACCTTCCAAATACAACTACAAGCTCAATTCCTGCCAGGAAAGCTAAATACTCTGGCAGACGAACTAAGCAGAAATCTTATGGACTCACACGAATGGAAACTGGCTCCACAAATTTTCAACATGTTGACATGCAAATGGGGGAGTCCAGACATAGATCTTTTTGCCTCACCCCAAAACTATCAGTTGGACAAATTCTGCACAAGAATTCATCACAAAAAAGCTTGGAAAGTGGATGCTCTATCATTCAGCTGGAAAAACCTATCAGTCTGTGCTTTTCCCCCTCTGCCTCTGCTCTCCAAAGTTCTACTAAAAGTCAGACAGGACAAACCAAAAATGATTCAGATTGCTCCAGACTGGCCTCGCCAACACTGGTACCCACTCCTGCGCAATGTGTCACACCTTCCTCCGTGGCACCTGCCTCAGACACCTTACCTACTGTCTCAGCAGAACTACCAAATTCTGCACACTCAGCTCCAAACTTTGAATCTTGCAGTGGCGTATCATCTAATTTCACCCTTGGCATCCCTCAGCAAACCTGTGATGGATATCATTTTGGATGCAAGAAGGCATAGTACTAGAAAATCTTATGCTGACAAATGGCAAAGATTCTGCGACTGGAACCAATCACAAGGAATAAGCACAGCAATGCCCAATATTCCTCAGATTCTGCAGTACTTAATTGAGATGCTTCACAAGGGCCTATCCTTTTCTTCCATAAAAATCCATGCCTCTGCCATTTCAGCTCATTACAACACAGAACCTCCCCTCTTCTCTCATCCTCTGCTAAAGCAGTATCTCAGCTGGGCCAAAAACTTAAGACCTCCCAGGAGAGCGCCAACCCCTGCATGGGATCTCAATTTTGTTTTGGAAAAACTCACTCTCCCTCCTTTTGAGCCCGCTGCTACTGCAGACCTAAAATTTCTCTCCTGGAAAACAGCTTTCCTTTTAGCAGTCATTTCAGCTAGAAGGATTTCTGAATTACAGGCTCTTATGGAAGTGGAGCCTTTCATTATGTTTCATGCGGACAGGGTGTCTCTCAGGACCAGTCCATCTTTCATGCCTAAGGTGGTATCCAGTGTGGCTCTTAATCAGACCATTCATCTTCCAACTTTCTTTCCCAATCCACAGAACAAGGGTGAGCGGATTCTGCATTCATTAGATGTACACAGACAACTTAGATTTTATTTAAACAGGCAAAATCTGTAAGAAAATCTGAACAACTATTGGTGGCATTTGCTGCAGGGGCAGAGGGAAAGGCTGTTTCAAAGCAGACTATTTCCAAATGGATAAACCATTGTATTTGTTTCTGCTATATGCAGCATGATAAACCTACCCCCAAGGGGATCAGATCTCATTCCACCAGGGCTGCATCTACTTCTGCAGCCTTTCTCAGAGGGGTTCCTACCAGAGACATTCTAGAAGCTGCTACCTGGAGCTCAGTTCATACGTTCACCAAACATTACCATTTACCTCTCTTCTCTAAATCCAGAGCTGGCTTTGCCACTGCTGTCCTGCAGAGCCTTATAGCTGCTCCTAATGCTGTATAAATCCATCCTCCCAACCAGAGCTTTGGGAATCTACCCAAATGTAATGACTGCAACAGTGAAACACGAAGAACATAGTACAGTTGTGTACACTTACCATAAATGTAGATGTTTGAATGTATTCACTGTTGCAGTCCTAGTTACCCACCCTCCAGCCCCCTGTTTTTCTCTTACTGTACCTCTACTTTCTTTTACTATGCTTAAAAGCCTTTTTGGTGTATTTGCTTTTGCTTGGAGGTATATTTTTTGTGTTTTAATTTATATACATATATATATATATATATATATATATGTATGTATATGTATATATATATATATATATATATATATATATATATATATATATATATATATATATTGCTCCCCATTTGGGGGGCACTTGACATCTGGGGCAAGAAAAACTGATGTAATGGCGTCGGCTGCATGTTTTATACCCCTGACGACCTGACGTCATGGAAGAAGGGACAGCAACCGATGCAGGACCCAAGACTTTGATAGTCAGGCCAACTGAGGGCAACCTGCCAGCAGATTACCCCAAATGTAATGACTGCAACAGTGAATACACTCGAACATCTACATTTATGGTAAGTGTACACAGCTGCACTTTCCCCTCCTTCCCTGCTTGAAACAAGAAATGCGCTGGTGGTTGGCTCAGGTGGCCAAGAACCCAGGCCTCCCTCTACAAACCCCCCTTACCAGCCCAGATTATGCATACAGACGCTTCAGATCTGGGATGGGGAGCAACTCTTGGACTCAGACAAGTGCAAGGTTTGTGGACACACACAAACTAGAGCAAATAAATGTCAGAGAGATAAGAGCAATCCTCCTTGCTTTACACGCCTTTCTACCCTTCCTAGAGCAGGGCCCTCTCAAGAAATTCACAGACAACACCACAGTCCTGTGGTACCTCAACAAACAGGGAGGGATGAAATCATACCTTCTATGCAGACTAGCTCTGCAGGTGTGGGAACTGGCCACCTCACAGGGAATTACCCTACAGGGAGCCTATATACCCTCCCTGCACAACTCCCAGGCAGATTATATAAGCAGGATCATCTCAAACACCCATGAATGGATGCTTCACAGAGATGTTTTCCTAGCTCTGGTCCACAGGTGGGGTATTCCTCAGATAGACCTGTTTGCCTCCTCCATAAACAAGCAACTTTCTGGCTACTGCACCAGGACACCTGCGCCAAGGCACTGGCAACAGATGCTTTCTCAATGTCCTGGAAGGGGAAATTTCTTTATGCCTTCCCCTTGATTCAAAAGGTGCTGCTGAAGATAAAGTAGGAACACAAAAAATCTTGCTGGTGACTTTCTACTGGCCAAGACAGTACTGGTTCCCCCTTCTCCTTCATTTGTCCAAGGGCAGTCACCACAAGTTACCCCCCTCAGTGGACCTGCTCACACAGCACAAGGGAACTCAGATACACCCACAGTGGCAATCCCTGCACCTCACCCTGTGGTTGATAGGATTCTGATCCCCTTCAAATAGCTGTACAACAAGGATGTGCTCAATGTCCTGCAGGAGGCCAGGAAACCTAACACAAGAAAAAAATTATCTCTCAAAATGGAAAAGGTTTTCCATTTTGTGTCAAAAAGACAATTGGATCTGCTGGAAAGCGACATCCCTCATATCCTGTCTTACCTGTGTGAACTATTGCAGACAGGGCTGGCCTACTCACCTTTAAAAGCACACTTGTCTGCTATTTCTGCATGTCTACCTCTGGATCCACCCCTTTCATCCAGACTTCTGCTAAACTTTTCCTCAAAGGGGTACTACATTTGAGACCCCCCAGGAAACTGTCTCCTCCCCCGGGACCTTAACTACCTATTAGAAAAACTCACCTTAGCCCCCTTTAAGCCAGCTGACAAAGCCTCCCTAAAATTTTGTACATGGAAAACTGTCTTACTGGTAGCTCTGACTTCATGCCAGAAGGGTATCAGAGCAACAAGCCCTTATGGCTATACCACCTTTCTTAGTCTTCCACCTTGACAGGGGTACTCTCAGGACTAACCCTTCTTTCACGACCTAAGTAGTGAATGACCTATCCTTGAACTAGGCCATTCACCTGCCCACCTTCTTCCCCAAGCCACAGGAGATAGTGAGAGAGTTCTTCATTCTTTAGACATCCACAGACAACTTAGATTTTTATCTACATAAAACCAAGTCCATTTGGAAGTCAGACCAACTTCTCGTCTCCTTCCACCCCAGAGCTCTGGGGAATGGAATGACCAAACAAACCATTTCAGCCTGAAACTCCAGGGCAATCTCATTCTGCTACCTATACCATGGGAAAACCTTCCAGGGAAAGGGACTAGACACCAACACTATACTTGAAGCAGCTACCTGGTCCTCTGTGCACACCTTCACCAAGCACTACAAGCTGGACCATATGTCCAGAGACAAGGGTGATTTTGCCAGGGCTGTCCTTTATGGGTTCCTGGAAACCTTTTCCAGACCCCCACCCAATCCTCAGTGAGCTTTGGCACTCACCCACATCTAGAACACTGCAACACTGGAATAGAAGGACATAGGAAAGTTGTGTAAATTCTTACCATAACCATAGACGTCCTTCTCTTCCATGCTGCAGTATTCCTTCCTGCCCTCCTCCCCCTCATGTCAGGTTGTACTTGCTCTCCTGGTTGACACTGGACAGGATATGCCCTTGTAGGACTGGCTCCAACTGGGGCTTTCTATGTTCTGAGGGCTGGTGCATGCAGACGTCACTTTTACGGCTCACGTTCCTGTTGCCATGTCAGATGTCCGATGCACCTAGAGGGACTGAAAAACTTTGGAATCCTGGACACATGAACTGGATAGGAAGAAGGTTAAACCCACATCTAGAATACTGCAACATAGAAGAGAAGGACATCAGTGGTTTTGGTAAGATTTACACTACTTTCCTTTCTCAACCTCCAAGATGGATGCACATTGAGTAACAGCTTAATTTCAGCTCTCCCATTGTGAAAACAGAAATTCAGAAGAGAAAGACAGTAAATTTCAGTAACTGGCTAGTAAGTGCACTGCCTGGATGCCAGCAAAAAAGAAATTCAGAGAACCTGAAAGAAAATAAATCACAAAAGGTGAGGAAAAAACACAGACTGGGAAGAATTCTGCAGCTGTTCAGTAAAAAAGCAGTGCAAGTTCTAGCTTTGGTGCAAGACATGACTTCTGGTAACCTACAGGAAAAAAATAAGTAAAATGTACTCAGAGCTGAGTAAAATAAATGAAACACTGAAGAAGTATATCAACTCAAATAACAAAAGACTGGAAAAAAATAGAAGAAGCTTTAAAAAGATATTCAGATGACGTGATAAAACTGTAAAAATCAGAGGTTGAAATTAAGAAAAGGCTGGCTGTATATGAGACTGCTCAATAAGAGATGTTTCAAAAAATAATAAAATTAGAGGACAGAACACATAGGAGAAAAGCTGAGATTTTCTGCTGTGCCAGAAAGGTGGAAGGACCAGACTCTTTAAATTTTATGAATACAAAAATAAGCAGCTGAACTGGTATTCCACAGCAGGAGTTTTTAATTGAAAGGGCACATTGTGTGTATCCTCCAAACCTGGCCATGAGAAAGCAACCTAGACCTTTAATAGCAAAGATGCAATCCCATCAGCAGAATGAGTTTATTCTGACAAAACTGTGGCATAAGGATAAAGTACTAAAAATGGGAGACAGTAAGAGTGTTTGTGGAAAATGATTATTCACTGTACACCAGACAGAAGAGGAGTAAATTTATTTCACTAATCAGGGAATGTCGAGAAACAAGTATGAGACTTAAGCTGCTGTACACAGCTATTTTCAGTGTATTCTTTTTTAAAGGGACAAAGTCATTTTTTAATGCAGGGCATGCTAAGCAGGAAATGCAAAAGTTTGTCCAACAAAAAGTGAGTTATGAAGCAGGAGGAGATTCTGCTTTTTGCTTTTCTGGTAATAAAGATCACAGAGAGACTGTGCCAGCAAACCTTTTCCTGTGTTTCAATTGAAAATGCTTGAGAGAGAGAAAAAAAACATGAGATGATTAGAAGAACCGGGAATACACTGGAAATGAAGCAGAGACTGAATTTGGGAGATGGAGATCAACAGGAATAAAACGAGCAGCTCTAAAATTGACGAATAAATCTGGGATGACAAAGCACTAATTATTTTTGTGAAACATGACAGAACAGAAAACCTGAAAATATTGGACTATTTTGAGTTTGTTAAACTTCTAGGGGACTCTAAAGCATATGCCCTACTTCATGCCATTAATGTATGGAAGATCATTTAGGAGAGCGGAAGAGGAAGGAAAGAGTTAACCGTAAGTAAAATAAAATTTTGTTCTTAACAGTGTTCTTGTAATGCATGATGTAATCTGCATGCTATGAAGTAAAAAAATTATTTTTGAGTGTAATGGGGATAATAAAGTAAACAATTGTCCCTTTTTCCCCTTCTTTCTTTCTTCTTGTTCAGTTTTAAGAAATGTAGGCACTGTAGCATAAAAAAAAGAAGAAAAGTCTGGTCAGAACAGCAGGATACAAGAAAAATGTATGTGCTTTTTAACTCTTGCATAGGGGAATGACTGGATTAAGACCCTTGGTTTGATCTAGTAACAAGTTTTAAGAAAAATTAAATAAATACAAAAATACCTAATAATGGGCGACTTCAACTACCCCACCATTAACTGGCAAAACTACTCATGTACCAACTCCTTAGTGCAACGCTTTCTGGAATTCATAAACTCCAATGCCCTAGATCAAATTATCCACACCCCCACCAGGGGCAACAATATCCTAGACCTAGTCATTACCAACATGAGTGACCGGTGTTCCACACCTGGTCAACTCCTCGTTGGTCCGATCCGACCATAACCTAATCACCCTTGATATCCACATCCCACCCCCACCCCCATTAAGGAAACCACAGTAAAACATTTCTCCAAAGCCAACTTCATGCTTCTTAAGACAGAAGTAGTGAACTTCATGACACCCATGCAAATGGACAATACAGTTACAACTGCTGAATCCTACACAAATGCACTCTATAAGCACTTACATGAGTGCATGAATCGTGCTATCCCAAATAGAAAGGAAAGGCTACCAAGGAAAGGAAGCCAATCTGGTGGTCCCCTGCCATAAACAAACTGTACAACAGAAGGAAGAAACTGTTGCAAAAGAGAGTAAAATCCCTTGAGTGGAGGAGCTCCCTGGTCAGCCTCAGTAAGAAGCTGAGATCCCTTATAAGATCCTCCATAGCTAGCTACGAAAATAAAATCTCCACTAATTCCAAGGACAACCACAAAGCATTCTATAGCTATGTCAAGAATCTCAATGGCAACACCCACCCCTGCCATAAACAAACTGTACAACAGAAGGAAGAAACTGTTGCAAAAGAGAGTAAAATCCCTTGAGTGGAGGAGCTCCCTGGTCAGCCTCAGTAAGAAGCTGAGATCCCTTATAAGATCCTCCATAGCTAGCTACGAAAATAAAATCACCACTAATTCCAAGGACAACCACAAAGCATTCTATAGCTATGTCAAGAATCTCAATGGCAACACCCAGATCTGCTCTGGGTTACAGCACAAAGGCACGAAAATTACAGAACCAACTGATATTGCCAACATCCTAGCGGATAGGTTCAGTGCTAACTTTACCCCCCCACCCCACCCCCTAAAGGGCCCATATCTATACAGGAAGAATGCAGAGTCCCTGTAATCGTAACTACGCAGATGAAAGCTGCACTCTCTAAAGCCAAAAACACAACATCCCAGGCTGCGTTTTACACGAACTTCAGAATGAACTGGCTCCCCACTTAAGCACCATGTTCAATAATAGCCTCGCATCAGCCTTTGTGCCCACTGAATGGTGCACAGCAACAGCTATCCTACTCCACAAAGGGGGAGCCACCACTGATCCTGGGAACTACAGAACTATTAGCCTGACGAGCCTGGTCTGCAAAGCCATGGAACGTATCATCATGGAACTCATAAACAAAGACATTGGTAACCTCCAAACTCTGGATCCCACCCAGTTCGGGATTGTGAAAGGCAGATCATGCCTCCTGAACCTGATCGACTTCTTTGAGGCAGTCACCAAACCCGTAGATGAGGGTAAGGTGGTTCACACAGCCTATCTTGACCTCGCCAAGGCTTTCAACACCATCCCCCATTCTGGAATTATAGCTAAACTTAATAAACTAGGCATAAATCCCTACATCACAAGATGGGTTGCCAACTGGCTCACTGACAGAACCCACACTGTAAAAGTTGCAGACTCCAAATCTTACCTCAAACCAGTGACAAGTGGAGTACCACAGGGTTCCATCCTGGGACCACTCCTGTTTGGTATCTACTTCTCTGAAGTACAGGCTAACACAGAAGGCCTCTGGCTAATGAAGTTCGCAGATGACTGCAAACTAGGAGCCATAGTCAAGTCCCCAAATGATGTGAACACCCTACAGAAGGGCCTGTCTGAGACAGATGCCTGGTGTCAGAGCCATGGCCTCAAGCTCAATGCCAAAAAGTGCAGTGTCATCCCCAATGGTAAAAACTCTGTACCCGTGAACTACCACATAGGCAGCAATCTACTTAACACCGAATGCGTGATAAGAGACCTTGGGACCCAGGTGGACAGTAGTCTTTCCTTTGATAGTCACATCGCCACAGTAGTCAGGAAGTCCTTGTACGTGGCACACCTCATCATAAAAGGGCTCTCATCCAGGAAAAAAGAGGTCATCGTTCCCCTCTACTCGACACTCATTAGACCCACTATAGAGTACAACACCCCTTTTGGAATGTACCTCACAAGACATCTGCAGCAGCTGGAAAGGCCACAGAAGTACCTCACAAAGAGGATTACTGGACTCAAACAAATGCCCTACACTGACTGCCTCAAAAAACTTCAGCTTTACTCCGTAGCATATCGCCTACTCAGAGGTGATCTCTGCTTAACATATAAAGCTATGTCAAACCCAGAGCTGTTGGACATGCTACACCTAAAGAAATCCCAATCCCTCCGAGCTACACGCTCTAGGGACCTAAACCTTGTCACCACAATAAACAGGACATGCTGGAGGGATAGATTCCTATCTCAGAGACTTCCCATACTCTGGAACAGGCTACCCATCTATGTCAAGCAAAGTTCTTCATTAGCACTCTTCAAGAAAAATCTTGATGAGTGGATGGGAAATAGGAAATACACCCCGGGGATCACTTCTGTGTCTCTGCTCGACAGTGGCACAGGAAAATAACTTTCTTGGGTGGCGTAAGCCAGGGAACCTTGTTGGCTAGGCTTACGTAGTCCCTTGGGCCGATAGCCTAGTACCTACCTATGAACCTATATATAAAAGATAAATGAGTGCTTGTAGAAGCAACAATGTATCTGGTTCTCCTGTCTCCATGGAGATAATCTGATAAAGAGCAGTAAAAGCAGAATACTTGTTTCTTTCAATGTCTAGTGTTTTCTGAAAGCTTTCAGGTGTTTTTTCCAATTTGGGAGAATAATAAAGATAAGACAAAACTATACAGCACTTAGAAGCACAGGCTGTACCATGCGTCATAGAATGGATATCCTTCCTTTTAGGTTAACCCAAGTCTGTAAGTGTTGCTGTCAGTCTGGGACAATTGTTCCTATTTTGTGTGTTAGTATTAAGTTAATAGGTTTTAGGGGTGTATGGTGTGCATGTTTGTTTTTTTGTCTGACGGCTTTCAGTAAAATAAAATGTTTTGTAAGATGTGACATAGGGTGAAATGGATATGATAAGAAAAAACTGTATAAATGATCAACATACCAAATATCAGTGTATGCATGTAACACGAAAGCTGGAACTGGACACTTAAAAACCTGTTACACAAAAAGGTGGGAATAATAACTTTTTAACATAATGACGCTTTCTATATTATCATTAAATGTAAATGGTCTCACAGATATATGCAAAAAAGAAATAGTGAACTATAATAAAAATGTAGAGTACAAATAGCTATGCTGCAGGAGACACATTTGTAAAGAACTGAACATGTGAATTTGATAAAGAAAGGTTTTCAGAATTGTTGTTTAGCAGAATACCTGGGACAAAAGAAAAGAGGAAAACTTAATATTAATTGTAAGAGGCACTCTAGTAGTGATTAAAGAGAATAAAAAAGATAATAATAGTAGATTTGTAGTACTAAGGGGCTACTGGCAAGGGAGGAAAGATTACACTGGTATGTATTTATATTCCACCTAAAACTGCTATAATGGAGCTTAAGAAAATTCTGGAAGAAATAATCAGCTTTCAGCAGTAAATATTACTTATAGGTGGAGACTAGAATTTGATTTGCAGCAGTGAAGATGTATCTGGGGGGGGCCCATAGGGAAAATATAACAAAGTAGGTAGTTTTTGAAGAAATTTATGAAAATATTAGGCTTGGAATATGGGAATTCATTAGTAGGAGTTTGGAGTGAATTTACATATTATTCCCCAAGATAAAAAAAAAAAACTGGGCTAGGGTAGAGAGAACATATATTTCACAGGAACATGTGCATTTAATTGAAAGTTTTGATATGCATCCAATAACTATTTCAGTTAATGCGCCAATAATAACTAAAATAAAAATGAGACACTGAAACTTCCCCACCTATCTGTTGAAAAGAGAGGAATTTAAGAAATGGGTAGTGGAAATTATTTAGAAGTTGTCAGAAAAGATAGAAATTTCTTCTGAAAATATAGCTAGAGAGTGTAATAAAATTAAAGTGGAGTTTAAAAATAAGGTGGAAATAAAAGAAAGATAGGGATAGTTAAAAAGTGACAAGGATTATTTAGAGGGTCTGACAAATGTTAAAGTATTGCAGAATAGGGGGTATCTCACAGAACAAGAGCAATTGCAGAAAGCTAAACAGAAAATAAGGGATTACCTCAGTAATATTCATGCGTTTAGAAAGATTGATAATAAGCAACTTTTTTTTATGGTAACTCCAGAGCATGAAAACGTTTAGCACAACAATTCAGGCAACAGGAAGTAGAAAGGGTTGTCACCAGGCTTACGAAGCCTATAACAAAGAAGATAAGAGATCATGTAGAGGTACTACAAATATTTTTAAAATTTTATGAAAGTCTGCATAAAACAGAGAAATATAGAAATCAAGAACATGTACAAAAGGAAATGTTTATGGAAGAATGAAATATGTCAAGGTTAGAGGTAGATGAGACTCAGTTAGTGACAGGGTAGGATGAGATGAGATAAACATAGGTTCATAGGTTCATACTAGGCTATCTGCCCTAGGGCATTTATAAGCCTAGCCAGAGTGTGTTTGGCTTTCGCCACCCATTTTAAATTAATTTTGCTATGCCCTTTTTCGAGGTTAGTATACTGTGCCTCTGTCTGACAGTGACACAGAAGTGATACCCGGGGTAAACCTACGATCTCCCATCCACTCATCAAGATTCCTCTTGAAGAGAGTCAATGAGGGACTCTGCCTAACCTGGACTGGGATTTTATTCCAGAGTGAAGGGAGCCTCTGGGTTATGAATCTGTCCCTCCAGCATGTCCTATTTATTTCAGTGCTGAGGTTCAAGTCTCTTGAGCACGTAGCTCGATGGGATTTGGATTTTCTGAGGTGCAGCATGTCCATTAATTCCGGGTTGGACATGGCTTTATACGTCAGGCACAGATCGCCTCTGAGCAGGCGGTATGCCACTGAGTAGAGCTGGAGTTTCTTTAACCGGGCAGCATATGGCATCTGTTTGAGCCCTATGATCCTCTTGGTGATGTACTTTTGGGGTCTTTCCAGTTGCTGCAGGTGTCTGGTACGGTACATCCCAAAAGGGGCATTGTACTCAATTATGGGCCTGATGAGGGATGAGTAAAGAGGCACGATGACCTCCCTGATCTAGATGTGAATCCCTTCATGATTAGGTGGGCTATATAAAATGTTTTCTAACCACTTTGGCCACGTGGTTGTCAAATGAGAGATTGCTATCAACTTGGGTCCCCAGGTCCCTAATTACTTCTTCTGTACTTAATGGATTACCACCTATGTGGTAATTTGTGGGCACTTTGTTTTGCCAAAGGGATGACTATACACTTTTGGCGTTTAGCTTGAGGCCATGGCTCTGGCACCAGTTGTCTGTTTCTATGAGGCCCTTTTGGAAGATGCTTGTGTCGGCTGGAGAGTCGATTATGGCGCCCAGTTTGCAGTCATCTGCGAACTTAGTCAGCCACAGTCCTTCCATGTTGGCCTGTACCTCCGAGAAATATATACCGAACAAGAGATGTCCCAGGACTGAGCCTTGGGGGACGCCACTTGTAACTGGTTTGGAGTTTGACATGGCTCCAGCAATTCTAACCATGTGGGTTCTGTCCTTGAGCCAGTTTGCAACCCATCTAGTGACATAGGGGTTTATATTTAAGCTGGTGAGCTTATCTATAATGCCCGAGTGGGGTATTGTATCGAAGGCTTTTGCGAGGTCCAGGTAGGCTGTGTGGACCACCTTCCCCTCGTCAATGGCCTTGGTGACTGTTTCAAAGAAATCAACCAGGTTTAAGAGGCAGGATTTGCCCTTAACAAAGCTAAACTGGGTAGGATCCAGTGTCTGTAGGTCCCCAATATCTTTATTTATGAGGTCCATGATGATCCTTTCCATAGCTTTGCAGACCAAGCTAGTCAGGCTTATGGGGTGATAGTTTCCAGGATCCTTTGAGGCACCACCTTTGGGAGAGGGACCACTGTTGCTGTACGCCACTCTTTGGGTACATACCCTGTAGTAAGGCTGAGATTGAACAGTACTTTTATGTTTGGGTTTAGCTCTTCTTGGAGTTCATGTAGGACACCGTCTGGTCCCATTGATGCTGTGTTTTTTGCTTTGGAGAGGGCAGCTCTTACCTGAGCATCTGAGATGTCAGGGGGGCAGCACTCTGCTGGGATAAATATTTGCCCTTTTGGTGGGGAGGGGGGGGAGTTTGCGCTGAACCTGTCAGCTAAGATGTTGGCAATGTTTGTGGGTTCGGTGTATTTTTTGTCATTTTGGACTAATTCTGAGCATATCTGGGAATTCCCACCCAGGTTCCTAACATAACTAAAGAAAGCCTTGTGATTATCCTTAGTGTCCTGTGCAATTTTTCTCTCGAAGCTGGCCTTAGACGATTTTATGAGTGCCCGTAGTTTTTTGCTAATACTGATCAGAGATGCCTTCCCTTTTTGGGATTTTGCTCTATCATGTAGTAGCTTCCTCCTTCTATTGTATAGTTTGTTTATGGCTGGGGTCCACCAGACAGGACGTCTGCCTCTGGGGGATTGGGTCTTGGTTTTATTTGGGATTGCATGATCCATGCATTCCTGAAGGTGTTCATAGAATGCGTTTATAAAGGATTCTGCGGTCTGGGCCATATTTTTCACAGGCCCGGGGGCTTTGAAGGATTCCACCTCGGTTTTGAGTTTGAAATTTGTTTTAGAGAAGTTTTTCACTGTGGTTTTCAGGGCAGGGGGTGGAGTCGGGATGTGAATATCCAGTGAGATTAGTTTGTGGTCTGATCTTACCATTGAGGGATACACTTCTGGTCTGGAGCATAGAGTCCCCATGTTGGTGATGATCAGGTCCAGTATGTTTTCCCCTCTTGTGGAAGTGGTAACAAGTTGTTCCATAGCATTTGAGTTTATAAATTCTAGGAACGTTTGGGCTAGGGTGTTGGAGCTAGAGTAATGCTCCCAGTCTATGTTTGGGTAGTTGAAGTCGCCCAATATAATGGTGTTTGGAGAGACCTTCATATTTTCCAGTGTTCTCAGGAAGCCTGAGTGGGGTTCCTGGGTTTGGGAGGGTGGTCTGTAGCAGGCTATAAACTGGAAGGCAGTTTTACCCACTGTTAGCTGCACATGGATAGTCTCTGATGCTTTGTGCTGTGCCACCAACCTGGAGGTGTGGGTATCTTTGACGAATATTGATACTCCCCCTCCTTTTCTAGTACGGTCCAAGTTTTGGGGCTGAAAAGCATGGTATGAGGTATAACCTGGTAGTGCTGGGGTGCTCTCGGGAGCCTTGAACCAGGTTTCTGTTACTGCACAGATATCGATGTTCTCCATGCTAAGGAGAGTTTCGAGTGTGTGCATCTTGAGGTTTAGACTTCTGGCATTGAGTAGCATTACTCTTAGTTTCTTATCCCTTGTGATACCTATGGAGATGGGTTTGTCTTTTGAGCCTTGCCTAAAAAAGGCACTATGGGGGTAGCAAGAGCCTTTGCCAATATCCGAAAGTCCAGGGGTGACAGGTGCAAGCCATCCCTAGCGAAGTATCGTGGCTTTGTCGAGCATGTCATCCCAGGCTGACAGGCATTGGATCCCCTTTGAATGACACCAATACTTAAGCCAATTGTTGAAATTGATCATCTTGTCTTCATATTGTGGCATCATTCTTAGTGAGGGTAAGATGCTACTCAAGGTCAGGGTCATACCGGCCTGGGCTACATGCTCAGAGAGCTCCTCTATGTCTCTTTTCATGTAGTCCAGGGAGGTACATCTCAGGTCATTCACACCAGCATGGACAATGACTGAGTCATATTTGTACTTGCCTTGGAGTGACCTGAGTGCTTGTGTTATGTGGCGGATCCTAGCGCCCGACAGGCAGCTCACCGTGACCTTCTCCTTGTTCAGCGTGGTGAGCGGGACGTCAGTGTGCCTGACGATAGAGTCACCTATTACAAGTGTATCAGGTGTGTTGTTTAGCCTTAAGGGCTGTGACTGTTTGGCACACTGGCTATGTGTTGCACGAGTTTTGTTTTGGGGTAGCGGTTGCTTGGGTGTCTGCTTTGGAGGTCTCTGCTGCTTAGGCAGATTTTTATTTAGAGCCTCCGAGTATGTTTTTGTGTGTTTATGTGTTTGGTTTGCTGTCGTGGTAGGTCTATGTGAGATTGGAATTGTAGTGAGTGTAGTTTCCTTCTCCTCCTGACTGGTTTCGCCAGTACTGAGTTGAGAGAGCTTAGCCTCCAGTATGGCTATATGGTTGCATCTCTCACATGTGTTGGAATTTGTTGGGAGGAGGAGAGGGTTGTCTGTGTACATGAGGCAGTTGTAACATTGCCTCAAGATTCAGATTCACCAGCTGGACCGGAGAGGAGATTGACAACTGACCTTTGGACATGCTAGAATAGTATTGGGAATTCCTTTATAATTGAAAAAAAGGGCCAATGGGGAACGAGGTACTCAAGAGGAGTTTGTGAGGGTGTAGTGCTTTTAATATTTTAGTGCTGACTTATATAATTGCTTTAGTGAGCAAGTGCCAGGTAACTTAAATGCAATGTGTTTCAGGTAACTTAAATGCAAAAGCGACAAACAGTAACTTTCTTTCAAGTGAAACAAGGAAATAAGTACAGTAAGCAATGCAGATATCACTAGGGATCCACAGAAGCACTGAAAAGCAGTGTTTTAGGTGGAATTAGCATTTCAGGGAAATAACAAGCAAACAAACAAGCAGCATACAAATAAAGCTAGATTCAGCAGGCCTGGATCTAGTCTATGCTACAGCAAACAAGGTGTACCAATTTCAGTAAGAAACAGTTCAAATATGCAGGCACTATAAGCCTTTAACCAGAAATTCCCAGCTCAGAAGGGCAGAGTCCAGCCTCTCCTCCCACAAGAGTGCAGACCACGAACCTCCTTAATGTAAAATAACTGGCCTGAAGCCCAAGTGCTTAAACCAGAACTAATACACTTTTAGAATAACAGACACTGAGCCCTCAATCAGCAGTTCACAACTTAGAAGGATGTAAGCTATCTGTCCTGCCACCACAGTGCAGGCCACAAACCTTCCTAATGTAAAACAACTGGTCTGAAGCCCAAGTGCTTAAACTAAAAGGCTTAGAATGAGTTACACCAAGCAGTAATAAATACAATTGAGTACTTTTAAGATGACGCAAAAGCAAAATAAAGTAGGAAGAAACACAAATACAGTAAAAGCAGATTTTTTTTTTTTTTTTTTTGAGTGAGCAAATGAGATGGCCCAGGAGTTACAGCACAGAAGCAAGTGCAAATGCAGGCCTTCAAATCAGAAAGTTGAGAGAGATGGAAGTCCGCCCAAACAGCCAATAACTACAAATTCTGGGCCAGAACCACTCCTTATGTGGTAGACAGGTTACCTAGTGCTTACCACTCCCACTGATAAGCTAGAAGGCTTCCCTCCAACACAGAAAGGCTTGGGGGCTCAGAAGCTTACAAATAGTCCTGGATACAGCAAATCTGTATCTGGAACACTAATTACAGGAAAGGTAGGAAACAGGCTTACAATTTTTTTTTTTTTTCAGAAAAGTAGCAAAAACAGTAGTAGAAACAATTCACATGCAGTGCAAGCTGGCACACTTGAGTAAGTAGCAATATTAGTCCACACACAGTTTGAAAAAATGTAATTAAATTAAAAAGGACTAAAAGCAAGTGCAGAAAGGGTTTATTAGGTAGAATGCGGTAAGTAGATGGGACTGGGAGAGTGTCCTAGATCAAAGAGTGCAAATTATAAAACCCAAAAAATATATACTGATCTCTGTATATTTGCAGAACACTAAGACAACAGATATCCAAGCAACAATTTAGCTCTATAATACAGAATAATACAGAAAAATATACTCAGCTCTATATATCTGCAGAAAGTCTTGTAAGGCTGTTCCACTTTAAATGCAGACTGCTGCTATTAACAGTTCAAATTAAGGGAACCTTGAGTTAACAACACGCAAGCAATAAAAACCACAATGAGGGGGGTGGGGAAAAGTTTCAACAGAGATGTGAGGAATCAGAGTGCAAATTATAAAACCCAAAAAATATATACTGATCTCTGTATATTTGTAGAACACTAAGACAACAGATATCTAAGCAACAATTTAGCTCTATAATACAGAATAATGCAGGAAAATATACTCAGCTCTATATATCTGCAGAAAGTCTTGTAAGGCTGTTCCACTTTAAAAAAAAATGGTGATGTATAACCAATCCACAGGAAAGTTACCAGGAATCAATGTCATTCCTGTGGAAGTTTGGAAACTAGGAGGGGAAAAAACAATAAAGATCTGGAAGGTTTTGTTTAACAGTATTTTAAGAGGAGAAGAAGCACCAACATCCTGGAAGAAAGCAGTGGTTGCTGCAATACCTAAAGAGGGTAAAGACCCATCAGATCCAGCTTCATGCAGGCCCATTCTAATCCTAAACCATGATTGTAAAATACTAAAGTACATGATTATAAAGTATAAAGTGTGACAGTGGTGAAGTCTGCAGTGGGAGTGACAGATCCGTTTAAGGTGGAGGTGGGATTATATCAAGGATCAGCTCTAAGCCCTTTCTTATTTGCAGTTGTGATGGACAGGTTGACAGACGAGATCAGACAGGAGGCCCCATGGACTATGACATTTGCAGATGACATTGGGATCTGTAGTGAGAGTAGGGACCAGGTTGAGGAGACCCTGGAGAGGTGGAGATATGCTGTAGAGATGAGAGGAATGAAGGTCAGCAGGACTAAGACTGAATGTGTGTGAATGAGAGGGAGGATAGAGGAATGGTGAGGATGCAGGGAATAGAGTTGGCGAAGGTGGATGAGTTTAAATACTTGGGATCAACAGTTCAGAGTAATGGTGAGTGTGGAAGAGAGGTGAAGGGAGTGCAGGCAGGGTGAAATGGGTGGAGGAGAGTGTCAGGAGTGATTTGTGACAGGTCTACAAGTGGGTAGTGAGACTAGCTATGTTATATGGGTTGGAGACAGTGGCATTGGCATTGACAAAAAGGCAGGTGTCAGAGCTGGAAGTGGCAGAGTTAAATATGTTAAGATTTGCACTGGGTGTGACAAGGATGGACAGGATTGAAAATCAGTATATTAGAGGGTCAGCTCAGGTTGGACGCTTTGGAGACAAAGACAGAGAGGCGAGATTGCATTGGTTTGGACATGTGCTGAGGAGGGATGATGGGTATATTGGGAAAAGGATGTTAAGGATGGAGCTGCCAGGTAAGAGGAAAAGAGGAAGGCCTAAGATAAGATTTATGGAAGTGGTGAGAGAGGACATGCAGGTGGTTGGTATAAGAGAACAATATGCAGAGGACAGGAAGAAATGGAAACAGATGATCCGCTGTGGTGACCCCTAACGGGAACAGCCGAAAGAGAAGAAGAAGATTATAAAGTACTTATGTCTATAATGGCTAAAAGAATGGCAAAGGTGATGCCAAAATTGATAGATATGGATCAGTATGATTTTGTGGAGGGGAGGCAAACATTTGACAACATTAACATTGATGTTCCAGAGAGAAGCAGAATGTAAGAAAATACCACTTTTTGGTAGACCTTGATGCAGAGATAGCATTTGACAAAGTAAGCTAGGAGTTTATGAGTAGGGCAATGGAAGCATTTGCATTCCCTGATAAGATTATACGGATGGTCATATGGTTATATGGAGAATATGTGAGGGATCGGAGGTGAAAATTAAAGTGGATGGGTTCCCCTGTGATAATTGCTGTTTGAGCAGAGTAACCAGGCAGGAGTGTCCTCTTTCCCATTTGTTTTTTGCATTGTATTTAGAACCATTGGCAAAGAAAATCAGGGACTCAGAAATTCAAGGATATAATTGGTACTGTTGTCAAGAAAAGCCATCTGCATTTGCAGAATATATCATTTTATACCTGATAAAACCAGAAAAGGACATTTCGGAACATTTTGAGAGATTCATATCTTTTCAGGATACAAAATAAAACAAAGTCATTAGCTATAAATTATGTGCCGACACACAAATTGGTTCAGCAATATCCATATTTATGGGGACATGATAAAATTAAGTACTTTGGAGTATGAATTAAAGAGGAAACTGGCATGGCAGCTAAAGATATGAAGAAAGAGGCTAAACAAAAGATAATACAAAAACTGAGAAAATGGAAGCTCTGTTTTATGGATATGGATAACAAGATACAATAAGTTAGTGTTTTTAGTCCCTTTAGTTTTATGTACAGGTCAGGCATCTTTTTATCAAACAGGGGAGAAGCTGTGGATAAGAATTAATAAAGAATTGAAGGATTTTTATGTGGGAAGGGAAGACAGCAAGAGTCAAGTGGAATTAGCTGATTCTTCAAATAGAACAAGGCAGTCTGGGATTACCTGATTTGGAGTATTTTAGAGCTACGCAGTTAAGGTTCCTATACAAAGCACAAGCAGAAACCTATAATTCAAATTGGAAAAGGATGAAGAAACAATAAGAGACTGGGATTTTGGATGCAGATCCTTAAGGAGAATAACAATAACCATACAGAATATTATATTTATAAAGTAGCAGAAAGGAGATTCTGCTGATATGGATGACTGCAATTAGGAATATATACAACAAGCAAGAAGGGGCTGGGATTTATTGGAGAAAACTGGCAAAAGAGCCAAGGAACTGGGAGCAAATCATTAGAGAGGGAAAGGTAATAGAATGGGAAGTGGCCAAGATTTTATTTGGACTGCAGTCTAGAGATTGCCTTCCCTGTCAAGGATTGATATCAGACTATAGGCAAAGAGAAAGAAATAGGGGGATCCTAAGTGGTAGACCAGCACTGGTAGAGTTTTTTTTAGTGGACTCTAGAACAAAAGCTGCTGTTAAAAAAGGAATAATAAGTAGAGCATATAAATATTGAGTAATAACTATAAGAATCAATTAGAGGTGGTTAGAAAGGATTGGAAAGAGATTGGGTAAGTAATTGACAAAGAAACAATGGGATGATATATGTATGTCTCTCAAATATGCAATAAAGTCTAGAAGATTTAGGATCTTTGCTTGAAGTGTTTACATATGTAAGTTTATACCCCAAGTAGACTCCAAAGAATTTTTCCTCAGGTAGATAGCAAATGTTGGAGGTGTGGTGGGGAAGAAAGAGGTAATTGGAAACATATTTTATGGGAGTCTAATGAGTTGGCAGTCTTTAAAAATTCCCTGCAGACTACTCTATCAGAAATACTGGGTGAGCTAATTGGTATGCCTAAGGAAATTTATTTTTTGAGTTTGGTAAAGAAATGGAATTGCCTGGATGTAGTAAGGCCTTGCTGAGTATAATTATGGGGGCTGCCAAAAATGTAATTACTAGGAAATGGAAATCAGAGTCTAATTCAACTGTACTAGAAGTAATGAATATAGTAACAAGCCTCTCAGGTCTTGGACAGGTCCTTTTCTGGACCAAGCATCAACCAACATCCCTCTGTAATTCCTCTGTTGTGAGAGGAAAACATCTCTTGAACAGGCCACTACATGGATAGCAGGTTCTCATATTTATACTACACTCATTATTTCAGTCTTCCCCCACCTGTATCTCACTGAAATTCCTCTGTTGTAAAAGACAAACTTATCTTGTTTCCAGAGTCCATTCTTTTTTATAGGTGACAAAGTGTTAGCTGTGGCTGCACCCATAGGACCTTTCACTGAATGGCAAGTCTTTAAAACTTGCTATATTACAAAGGAGGATGATGTCATGGTGAGAAAGTGCATCTGCTTTGGTGGTGGAAAACTCTCTTAAGGGTTTTCATTGAAGGATATAGATGACCCCCAAAAGATGCAAATGTGTTGCAGATGAGGACTCTGTAGACTTAATAAACAAATTAAGTCATATCATGAATTCACATCCTATTCTCTCTGTGTCCAGACCCCCCAAGCTGAATAGGAAGTTTGATGTTTTGGAAGAAATTTTCATGAGCATCAAGTAGCTCTGCAGCATTAAGGGTTAAACCTTGGGAAAGATACTGTACTGTAGCAGATGAAGATCATAAACATTAACAAGTTTGTAGCTTGAGAAATAACAATAAAACAAAAAAGTCCTTAGGAAAAAAAGTACCAGCTAGATAAATGTCTAACACATACATATATAA
Organism: Protopterus annectens; assembly: GCF_019279795.1. NCBI lineage: Eukaryota > Metazoa > Chordata > Ceratodontiformes > Protopteridae > Protopterus > Protopterus annectens. The sequence goes on from NC_056733.1 coordinate 623,137,179, forward strand.
CACAGACATGAGTAAAATATGTAGCCTAGATGTGAATACCAAACAAGACTGTAAGGTATGTATGTATATACACCGAGATGTATCGGATACTGTGGTCTCCATAATCAGCCCTGAAATTAGGATCACCCCTCAGTGGATCTACAACTGAGGTATCCTTTCCCCACCGTTTCAGCTATTTTTCTCTGACTTTTCATGCTTGGCTGTGTAGAACATCTAGCAGTAAACACACCCTGTGACGTCATAACTCTATATCAGGAGACTATAATAACCCATTTGTTAAACAGCTAGGCCCAGTGGATACACAGTCCATTTTCAGGGGTGACCCTGGAGTAACGTCTGGTTAAGTGATTTGTTCAAGGTTATACAGTAGGCAAATGAAAGCTGAAAGAATCAAACCTTGCAATCACAAAGTCTAGAACTCACAGTCATTACCCTCTGCGCCAACTGCCAAACTATGTCTGTTCTTTGCAGAGCTACTACTTTTTCTTTAAATAGTTCAGGATTCAGTCCTGACAACAGGCATGGAAAGTGTGTATATTCAAGGATTGAAGGAACTCTAGGCAAAGTATCAGTTGTTAGATCAGCCACCAAGACCTGCAGTGCTACTGCCTGGTATGTGTAAGAAGGAAGCATGACATTAAGTGACCCCCCCCCCCCCAAGACAATCAAATATGTTACAGTGTGGTGGAAATCAGTGCCCAGTTTGAGGGCAGGAAATTGGGCCCTTTATGCAGTCTCAGGGTAGTGGATGGCACATTGTTAGAGGTGAAGTATATGGAGGGGCAGACATAAGTCATTCTAGATACAAATCCATCCCTGAGACAGTTTCATACTGAGGGACTGAATTCACTTCTTCCAAATGATGAGTGTTTGTCTGGCTGAGCTAGTGGCTCATTTTCAGCAGAGACCCGGGAGAAAAGCTCCACAGTGATAAAATTGTACAACAGATACAAAACCTTAAAAATACATTTCAGTTACATATACATAACAAGAATTATACATTCAGGAGTACACAAAAAGTTTCAAAAATAGTGCAGTGCGCTTCCACCAGCCTGAAGATCCACAACTTGATGAATGCATTTTGGACTGAGGACTCCCCTCCTCTGGCATCCAACTGCATCCAGATTGGCTCAATGGTCTAGAATGAGGAGAGTGCATCAGGGTCTCTTGCTCCAGGATTTATACATTATGATCTAATAAGTTCATAGATAAGTAGTGGTTAGCTGCCCTTGTGCCAATTTCCCCTTTTTGTGCTCAAAATAACCCATCCCATTTGGTTATAGATTGGCCTTACCCCTCCTATGGTTGATAATTATATATTACCCCTAATGAAAATAACTGGAATCATATCATAGACAATTTGAGGGGCCCATGCATGGGAAGAAGCATTTAAGAACCTCATCTGTCCAGGGGTAAAGTTTCTGTTTCTCATCCCTTGATCTAAGCTGTGTTTGAAAATGGACAGGAATGAATTTTGTTGTATGTGGATGGGGAGTCAATTCCATACCAGTGGTATCCTCTGCAAAATATACCTCTCTCACCATACAGTTGTATTGATTTTGCAGAAGAGGTTTTATTTATTTATTTATTTATTTATTTGCAGTTGGTTTCCCTAAACTGAGTATTTCTGATGCCATTTCACATACTGGTGAGCAGTAAATCCAGGGTTGGAGCATGCCTTCTGTGACAGTCAATGGTCACTCTTATAAGTCTGTAGGATACACAGTATAGTGACAGGACTTTGATTCAATCCATGTATACACAATATAGTGACAGGACTTTGATTCGGTCCTTGTAGGACATGTTGTTTATGGCTTGTATCTTTTCAGTAAGGTATGTCAGTGGGCGTTCCAGTTGTTGCATGTGTCTGGACAGATACATGGCAAAGGGGGCATTATATTCAATGACTGGCCTAATGATGGCTGAGTAAAGGGGATACAATGACATCCCTAGATGAAGACACAATCCCTTTGTTTATAAGCTGTACAATATACAGTGCAATGAAAAAAGTATTTGCCCCCTTCCTGATTTCTTATTTTTTTGCATGTTTGTCACACACAAATGTTTCAGATCATCAAACAAATTTAAATATTAGACAAAGCTAACCCAAGTATACATAAAATGCAGTTTTTAAGTGATGATTTTATTTATTAAGGAAAAAACTATCCAAACCTACATGGCCCTATGTGAAAAAGTAATTGCCCCCCTTGTTAAGCCATGAACTAAATGTGGTTAATCAAATTTTTGGGAAAGCTGAGTTCAATTTTACTAGCCATACCCAGGCCTGATTACTGCCAAACCTGTTGAATCAAGAGATCACTTAAATAGAACTTGTCAGAAAAAGTGAAGTAGGCCAAAAAATCCCAAAAAGGAAGACATCATGCCACGATTTAAAGAAATTTCGGAACAGATGAGAAACAAAGTAATTGACATCTGTCAGTCTGGAAAAGGTCACAAAGCCATTTCTAAAGCTTTGGGACTCCAGCAACCATGGTGAGAGCCATTATCTACAAATGGAGAAAACATGGAACAGTGGTGAACCTTCCCAGGAGTGGCCAACCTACAAAAATTACCCCAAGAGTGCAGCGACGACTCATCTAAGAGGTCACAAAAGAACCCAGAACAACATCTAAAGAACTGCAGGCCTCATTTGCATCAGTTAAGGTCAGTGTTCATGACTCAACCATAATAAAGAGACTGGGCAAAAATGGCATGCATCGCAGAGTTCCTAGGCGAAAACCACTGTTGACCAAAAAGAACATAATGGCTCGTCTCACTTTTGCCAAAAAACATCTTGATGATCCCCACGACTTTTGGGAAAATATTCTGTGGACTGACTAAACAAAAGTTGAACTTTTTGAGAGGTGGGCATCCTGTTACTGCATCTGGCATAAAAGTAAAAGTAACACAGCATTTCATAAAAAGAGCAGAGCATCATGCCAACAGTCAAACATGGTGGTAGTGTGATGGTCTGAGGCTGCTTTGCTGCTTCTGGACCTGGACGACTTGCTGTGATTGATGGAACCATGAATTCTTCTCTCTACCAAAAAATCCTGAAGGAGAATGCCCGGCCATCAGTTCCTGACCTCAAGTTGAAGCGCACTTGGGTTCTACAGCAGGACAATGATCCAAAACACACCAGCAAGTCTACCTCTGAATGGCTTAAAAAAACAAAATGAAGGTTTTGGAGTGGCCTAGTCAAAATCTGGACTTGAATCCAATTGAGATGCTGTGGCATGATGTTAAAAAGGCAGTTCATGCTCGGTAACACTCCAGTATGGCTGAATTAAAACTATTCAGCCATACTGGAGGGTTTCCAGTATGGCTGAATTAAAGCAATTCTGCAAAGAAGAGTGAGCCAAAATTCCTCAACACCGATGTGAAAGACTCATTGCCAGTTATCGCAAATGCTTGATTGCAGTTGTAGCAGCTAAGTGTGGTACAACCAGTTATTAGGTTTTTCACATAAGGCCATGTAGGTTTGGATAGTTTTTTTTCCCCTTAATAAATAAAATTATCATTTAAAAACTGCATTTTGTGTTTACTTGGGTTGTCTTTGTCTAATATTTACATTTGTTTGATGATTTGAAACATTTAAGTGTGACAAACATGCAAAAAAATAAGAATTCAGGAAGGGGGCAAATACTTTTTCATTGCATTGTAGAAGGACTTTCTTATAACAATAGACACGTGTTGGTTGAAAGTTAAGTCACTGTCCAGATAAATTCCCAAATCCTGAACAACTGTGTCAAATGTTAGGGGCGTATTTTCAGTGTGGTAGTTTCCTGGGGTGGATGAATTCCCAAGAGATACAATAATGCTATTTTTGGTATTTTGTTTCATAGGTGGGTACTAGGCTATTTGCCCAAGGGCCTGAGTAAGCCTAGCCAACAAGATTCCCTGGCTTTCTCCACCCAAGAAAGTTATTTTCCTGTGCCCCTGTCGAGCAGAGTCACAGAAATGATCCGCAGGGTGAATTTCCTATTTCCCATCCACTCATCAAGGTTTTTCTTGAAGAGTGCTAATGAGGAGCTTTGCTTGATATAGATGGGTCGCTTGTTCCAGAGTATGGGAAGTCTCTGGGACAGGAATCTATCCCTCCAGCATAGGTTCATAGGTTTATACTAGGCTATCTGCCCTAAGGCATTTATAAGCCTAGCCCAGAGTTTTGTGGCTTACGCCACCCCTTATGTTAAAAAATACTGTGCCCATTAGTTTGTTGTGCCTCTGTCTAGCAGTGACACAGAGATGATTCCCGGGGTAAACCTACGATCTCCCATCCACCGGTCAAGATTTCTCTTGAACAGAGCCAGCGAGGTGCTCTGCCTCACATGGACTGGGATTTTATTCCACAACATAGGGAGTCTCTGGGTGACAAATCTATCCCTCCAGCATGTCCTATTTATATCCGTGCTAAGGTTTAAGTCGCTTGCTCTAGTGGATCTGGTAGATTTGGATTTTTGAGGTGGAGCATGTCCATTAATTCGGGTTGGACATGGCCTTGTATGTCAGGCACAGGTAACCTATGAGCAGGCGGTATGCGACTGAATAGAGCTGGAGTTTCTTCAGTCTGGCAGCATATGACAGATTTTGGAGTCCCTTTATCCTTTTGGTGAGGAACTTTTGGGGTCTCTCCAATTGCTGCAGGTGTCGGGTGAGATACATCCCGAATGGGGCATTGTACTTGATCATTGGTCTGATAAGTGAAGAGTACAGGGGAACAATGACCTCACTTGATCTGGATGTGAATCCTTCATGATCAGGTGGGCAATGTAGAAGGTTTTCTAACCACTTTAGCAATGTGAGTGTCAAAAGAAAGGCCACTGTCAACCTGGGTCCCCAGGTCTCTGATAACCTCTTCTGTGCTTAGTGGATTGCCACCTATATGGTAGCTTGGGGTTACCTTGTTTTTCCCGAAGGGTATGACTATACATTTTTTGGCATTTAACTTCAGGCCATGGCTCTGGCACCAGCTATCAGTTTCTGTGAGACCCCTCTGAAGGATATCTGTGTCCGATGTACTTTCCACTATGGCTCCCAGTTTGCAGTCATCTTCAAACTTTGTCAGCCATAGTCCTCCTATGTTTGCCTGTACTTCTGAGAAGTAGATGCCGAACAACAGGGGGCCAAGGACTGAGCCCTGTGGGACACCACTTGTGACTGGCTTGGAGTCTGACATGGCGCCAGCTACTCTAACCCTGTGGGTTCTGTCCTTTAGCCAGTTTGCAACCCATCTTGTGACATATGGGTTTACATTTAAGCTGGTAAGTTTCTCTATAATACCCGAGTGGGGTATTGTGTCGAAAGCTTTGCAAGGTCAAGGTAGGCTGTATGGACTGCCTTTCCCTCATCAATGGCCTTGGTGACTGTTTTGAAGAAGTCGACCAAGTTCAAAAGGCATGATCTGCCCTTGACAAAGCCAAACTGGGTCGGGTCCAATGTCTGCAAGTCCCCTATGTCTTTGTTTATGAGTTCCATTATGATCCTCTCCATAGCTTTGCAGACCAGGCTTGTTAAGCTTATGGGGCGGTAATTACCAGGGTCCGTAGAGGCACCGCCTTTGTGGAGTGGGACCACAGTTGCCGTACGCCACTCCTTGGGCATGTATCCTGTGGTAAGGCTAAGATTAAACAGCTGCCTTATGTGCGGGTTTAGTTCCTCATTGAGTTCATGTAGCACACAGCCGGGGACACCATCCGGTCCCATTGATGCTGTGTTTTTAGCTTTAGAGAGCAGCTTTCACCTGCGTATTGGAGATGTCTGGGAGGCTGCACTCCGCTGGGATAGTTATCTCTCCTTTTGGGGGGGGAAAGTTTGCACTGAACCTGTCTGCCAGTATGTTGGCTATGTCTGTGGGTTCAGTGATTTTTGTATCATTTTGGACTAATTCTGAGCATATCTGGGAGTTTCCACCCAGGTTTCTAACATAGCTGAAGAAGGCCTTATGATTGTCTTTTGAATCTATGGCAATTTTTCTCTCAAAGTTGGCCTTGGATGATTTTATGAGTGCTCGTATTTTTTTACTAATAATGATCAAAGGTGTCTTCTCTTTTATGGATTTTGTTCTATCATGTAACAGCTTTCTCCTCTTATTGTAAAGTTTGTTTATGGCTGGGGTCCACCAGACTGGACGTTTGCCCTTGGTGGAAAGAGTCTTGGTTTTATTAGGGATTGCCTGATCCATGCAGTCCTGGAGGTGTTCGTAGAAGGCATTTGTAAGGGCTTCCGCTGCTTGGGTTGTGGTTTCCACTGGCTCGGGGGCCTTGAAGGATACCACACCAGTCTTGAGTAGTGTGAAGTTTGCTTTAGAGAAGTTCTTCACTGTGGTCTTTTTTGTTTGGGGTGGGGCGGGATGTGGATATCCAGTGAGATTAGTTTATGATCTGATCTCACCAATGAGGGATATACTTCCGGTGTGGAGCATTTTGTCCCCATGTTTGTGATGATGAGATCTAGTATATTTTCTCCTCTTGTGGGAATGGTGACTAGTTGTTCCATGGCATTTGAATTTATGAACTCTAGGAACCTTTGGGCTAGAAAGTTTGGGCTTGAATAATGTTCCCAGTCTATATTCGGGTAGTTGAAGTCACCCAATATAATGGTGTTTGGAGATACATGTATAACCTCCAGTGTCTTCAGGAAGGCTGTGTGGGGTTCCTGAGTTTGAGAGGGTGGCCTGTAGCATGCTACAAATTGTAGAGCAGTTTTGCCTATGGTTAATTGCACCTGGATGGTTTCCGATGCTTCGTGCGTTGCCACCAACCTGGAGGTGTGGGTATCCTTGATGAATATGGATACACCCCCTCCTTTTGTGGTGTGGTCCGGGTTTTGGGCCGGAACGCATGATATGAGGTAAAACCTGATAGTGCCGGGGTGCTCTCAGGAGCCTTGAACAAGGTTTCAGTCACAGCACAGACATCGATGTTCTCCATACTGAGAAGGGCCTCAAGTGCGTGCATTTTGAGATTTAGACTTCTGGCATTGAGCAGCATTACCCTTAGTTTCTTCCCATTTTTGTTTTCTAGGGTGGTAGGTTTAGAATTTTCTGTTTATTGTGGTGACAAGATTTGGGTCCCTAGAGCTTGTAGCTCGGAGGGATTGGGATTTCTTTAGGTGGAGCATGTCCAACAGCTGTGGGTTTGACAAAGCTTTGTATGTTAGGCAGAGATCACCTCGGAGTAGGCAATATGCTATGGAGTAAACCTGAAGTTTTTTGAGACGGTCAGTATAAGGCATCTGTTTGAGGCCAGTAATCCTCTTTGTGAGGTACGTCTGCAGCCTTTCCAGCTGTTGCAGATATCTTGTGAGGTACATCCCAAAAGGGGCATTGTACTCTGTAATGGATCTAATTAGTGATAATTAGTGTGAGTAGAACAAACAATGACCTCTTTTTTCCTGGATGAGAACCCTTTTGCGATGAGGTGCGCCACTTAGAAACATTTCCTGACCACTGTGGCGATGTGATTATCAAAGGAGAGACTACTGTCCACCTGGGTCCCAAGGTCTCTTATCACACTTTTGGTGTTAAGTAGACTGCCGCCTATGTAGTAGTTCATGGGTACAGAGTTTTTACCAAAGGGGATAACAGTGCACTTTTTGGCATTGAGCTTGAAGCCATGGCTCTGACACCAGGCGTCTGTCTCAGTGAGGCCCTTCTGTAGGATGTTCGCTTTGTTTGGAGACTCGACTATGGCTCCTAGTTTGCAGTCATCTGCGAACTTCGTTAGCCAGAGACCTTCTCTGTTAGCCTGTACTTCAGAGAAGTAAATACCAAACAGGAAAGGACCCAGGACTGAACCGTGTGGTACTCCACTTGTCACTGGTTTGAAGTCGGATTTGGAGTCTGCAACTTTTACAGTGTGGGTTCTCTCAGTGAGCCAGTTGGCGACCCATCTTGTGACGTAGGGATTTATACCTAGTTTAGTGAGTTTATCTATAATTCCAGAATGGGGGATGGTGTCGAAAGCCTTGGCAAGGTCACGATAGGCTGTGTGAACCACCTTACCCTCATCTACGGCTTTGTTGACTGCTTCAGAGAAGTCATTCAGGTTCAGGAGACATGATCTGCCTTTCACAAACCCGAACTGAGTGGGGTTCAGAGTTCGGAGGTTACCAATGTCTTTGTTTATAAGTTCCATGATGATACATTCCATGGCCTTGCAGACCAGGCTCGTCAGGCTAATCGGGCGATAGTTCCCAGGGTCCATGATGGCTCCCCCTTTGTGGAGTGGGATTACTGTTGCTGTGTGCCATTCAGTGGGCACAAAGGCTGACGTGAGGCTATGATTGAACATGGTACTTAGGTAGGGAGCCAGTTCATTCTGAAGTTTGTGTAAAACGCAGCCTGGGATGTTGTCCGGTCCTATGGATGTTGTGTTCTTGGCTTTAGAGAGCGTAGTTTTTACCTGCATAGTTGTGATTACATGGACTTTGCATTCTTCCGTTATTGATATGGGCAATTTAGGGGGTGAGAGGGGGTTAAAGTTAGCACTGAACGTATCTGCCAGGATATTGGCAATATCAGTTGGTTCTGTAATTTTCGTGCCATTGTGCTGTAATTCAGTGCAGATCTGGTGTGGCCATTGAGATTCTTGACATAGCTATAGAATGCTTTGTGGTTGTCCTTAGAGTCAGTGGTGATTTTGTTTTTGTAACTAGCTTTGGAGAATTTTATGAGAGATCTCAGCTTCTTACTGAGGCCGACCAGGGAGCTCCTCCACTCATGGGATTTTACTCTCTTTTTCAACAGTTTTTTCCTTCTATTGTGGAGTTTGTTTATGACAGGGGACCACCAGATTGGCTTCCTTTTGTTGGAGGATAGTGTCTTGGTTCTGTTAGGGATTTCACAATCCATGCACTCGTGTAAGTGCTTATAGAGTGCATTTGTGTAGGATTCAGCAGTCGTAACTGTATTGTCCATCTCTATGAGTGTCATGAATTTCGCCACTTCTGTCTTAAGAAGCATGAAGTTGGCTTTGGAGAAATTTTTTATGATGGTTTCCTTATTGGGGGGGGGGGGGATGTGGATATCTAGGGTGATTAGCTTATGGTCGGATCTGACCAGTGAGGAATTGACTTCAGGTGTGGAACTCATGTTGGTAATGACTAGGTCTAGGATATTGTTGCCCCTAGTGGGGGTTTGGATAAGTTGATCCAGGGCATTGGAAGTTTTGAATTCCAGAAAGCGTTGAGCGAAGAAGTTGGCACATAAGTAGTTTTCCCAGTTAATGGTGGGGTAGTTGAAATCGCCCATTATTAGGGTGTTTGGTTGAACCCTAATATTTTCCAGTATATCAAGAAAAGTGGAGTGGGAATCTTGAGGCACGGTGGGGGATCTGTAGCAAGCTACAATTTGGATTACAATTTTGCCCATAGTCAGTTGTACTTGGATAATCTTGGATGCATTATGCTGAGCAACTAGCCTGGAGGTGTGGATATCCTTAATGAATATGGACACACCTCTGCCTTTAGTGTTCCAGTCCAGGTTAGGTGGCCGAAAGGTGTCATATGAGTTATAACCTGGTAATGCAGGGGTGCTCTCTGGAGCCTTGAACCAGGTCTCAGTCACTGCACAGATATTGATGTTCTCCATTTTAAGGAGTGCCTCGAGTGAGTGCATTTTGAGGTTTAGACTCCTAACATTGAGTAGCATTACCCTTAGATTTTGCTTGACTGTACCTGTTACAGTGGTGAATTTGTCATTTGAACCTTGCCTAAAAAAGGCACTATAGGGGTGGCAAGAGCCTTAGCCAGTATCCGGAATCCCAGGGGCGACAGGTGCAGGCCATCTCTGGCAAAGCATCGTGGTCTGTCGACCATGTCGTCCCAGGCAGACAGATACTGGATCTCCTTAGAATGACACTAGAAGCTTAGCCAATTGTTGAAGCCAATCATTTTTGTCCTTGTACTGTGGTATCATTCTGGGCGATGGCAGGATGCTACTCAGGGCTAGGGTCATACCTGCCTGAGCTACAAGATCAGAGAGCTCTTCCATGTCTCTTTTCATGTAGTACAGGGAGGTACGTCTCAGGTCGTTCACACCAACATGGACAATGACAGAGTCATATTTGTACTTGTTGCAGAGTGACTTGCACCAACAGGCAGCTGACAGAAACCTTCTTCTTGTTTAGCCTAGTGAGTGGGATATCAGTGTGCCTGACTATAGAGTCGCCTATGACTAGTGTGTTGGGTACGTTGTTTTGCCTTATGGGCTGTGGTTGAGTGGCACACTGAGTTTGTGGGCTATGTGTCATTTGGGTTGTTTTGGTGGGGTGGAGATTGCTTGTGTTTCTGCTTTGGAGGTCTCTGTTGCTTGGGCAGATTGATGTTCATCGTGTTTCACTGTTGCAGTCATTACTCTTGGGTTATCCTGCTGGCAGGCTACCCGCAGTCGGCCTGAATTCCAAAGTCTTGGTCTGGCGTTGGTTGCTGTCGCCTCTTCCCTGACGTGCGCCAGGGGTATAAAGGATGCAGCCGACGCCATTTTCTTCAGTCTTTCTTGCCGTGCGGTGCCTGAAGCAAAAGCAGTTGGCAAGTGCGGTCGGCCGACTCCTGAGATTTTCAAATCCAAATTTCAAAACCAAAGTCTTCATTAAAGCTAAGTACCCCATTGAGGAAACTTTTTTCTTGCTCTAGACCAATGTCAGAAAAAGTTAACAATTGTATTTCTTGTGGTAAGCAAATATCTCATAAGGATTTTCACTCTTACTGCATTCCTTGCCTAGGCCCCGACCACAATGTTGCTAGCTGTCGGTTTTGTGCTAGATTTAACCAACGCACTATTAAGCATCGGTTCGATTTTGCATTTCATTATTTTGGCCGAAGGTTTAATTATATAATGCCGTCATATCACCCGACGACCGGAGTGTACAAAAAAACACAAGGACAAGGAAAAGGACAGGCATCCGAGGTCCAAAACCGACGACGAAGCCTCCGCTAGGCCAGTCGCCGGTTCGCCGGCACTCAGTGAGGTGCTTTTGCAGCCCCTGGCGCCCGCTACCTCAGAGCGACAGGCCGCTTCCGACTCCCACGTGGAGCCGACTGGGCCTCTGGATACTCAAGGTATTGGACACTCGGAAATCATTCCCTCAGATGGGTCCGGAGCTGCTGAGCAGGCATCGGCTTCTGAGGGTGTCTTCAGACCTACACAGTTATATATTAAACCATCTTCAGCTTCAAAGACAAAGACAAAAGCAGCTCTAAAGACAAAGAAACAAGTACAGCATTCTCCTACTCAGACTACAATGCCTAAAAAACAGATGCTTAAAATGGCCGAAGACCTAATTACTTTGATCAGGGGTTCCCATCCCCCTCCTGATAAGAGGCCTAGGCAAGAGACAGAATATGATTCTTCTGATCAGGTTTCTATTTCCTCTGATTCTTCTTCTGAACAGGATTATTCCTTTCCTCCTTGTGAGGATTCTGTTGCTGTAGAATCCATTCCTTCAGCCTCTCCTCCTGAGCATTATTCTTTTGGGGAAACACTTCATACCATGAGGGAGCATTTCCACTGGGAAAGCCAAGATTACTCATAATCTAAGAAAAGACTCCAAGACTTTCTGCTATTACCTCAGCACAGACCCCTTGCTATTCCACCTGTTCTAGACATTGTAGATGATGTATTTTCAGAGTCCAGCCTGTCCCCACACTCTTTACCTCCTGCACCTGCTAAGCCTGACAGCTACTACAGGGTCCCAGATTCTCATAAATTCCTTTATAAAAACCCCGCTGCTGACTCAGAAACTATATCTCAGGGTCCCAAAGGGGTCAAAGCTTCCACTGCAAAAAAACCTGTCCCCTCTGATAGGGAATCTAGGGCACTGGACAGATGGGGGAAAAAAGTTTACACTTCTGCTACCTTGGCTGTAAGAGCTTTAAATTGTCAGTTTCATATGCTTAAATATCAGCAATACTTAATGTCCCTACATAAACAGAAAATGGTGACAAATTCTGAATGTTCAGAGAACAAGGAAATGCAGGATTTATTGCATGCAACTGAACAAGTGGGAAAGCATACTTTGCAATGTGGTTATGATTCACTGGAGGCCTCTTGCAGGGCCGCTGTTACAGGTTCTGTTATTAGAAAGCATGCTTGGTTAAAGGAACAGAATCTACCTGATCATGTTAAAGCAAATTTATTAGATGCCCCATTACAACATGATACCTTGTTTGTTGCTAAAGCAGAAGAGGTGTTGAAGAAAATGGAGGATAAAGCGAAATCCATGCAGACAATTAAGGATTTTTTACAGGTACAGCCATCCAGATTTAGCAGGAACTGGCCTTCCAAAAATTGGTCCTTTCCAGTGTCAGACAGGCCACAAAGAGGCAGATACAGACGTCCCAGAGGCAGATCTCAGCCCCAAGGCTCATACAGGCCTAAACAATGGGGTGCTCCTACCTCCAAAAGTGGAGAAGACAAATCACAACCTTACAGGAAACAGTCCCAATGACTTTCCTCTGCCAGATCCAAGCACTTTTCTTTTGGCAGCCCCCTTAGGGGGAAAACTAGCACTTTTTTCACAAAAGTGGCAAAAGATTACCCAGGACAAATGGGTCTTGAACATAATGTCCCAGGGCTACAGGTTCCATTTTCATACCCTACCAAGGGCAAAAGGTATGCCATACCTGCCACACAATCAGTGGTCAGAGGCACAAAAGCAAATTACAGCCCTCATGGACATAAGGGCCATTCAGCAAGTACCACAACAAGAGCAGGGACAAGGATTTTACTCTAAACTTTTCTTGTTGCCCAGAAAGGACAAAACTTGGAGACCAATACTGGAGCTGTCTATACTAAACACGTTTCTGGAGGTTCCAAAATTCAAGATGTTGACTCTACGGCAGCTACTGCCCATGCTGGGCAAGAAGGCTTGGCTCGTAACTTTGGACCTAAAAGAGGCATACCTGCATGTCCCAATCAGACAATCTTGCAGAAGATACCTCAGATTCATAGCTGGCTCAATGCACTACCAATTCTCTGCACTGCCCTTTGGCTTATCTACTGCACCCAGGGTCTTCACAAAATGCCTGGCACCAGTAATTGCGTTTTGCAGACAAAGAGGAATTCAGATATATCCCTACTTGGACGACTGCCTTATTCAAGCAGAGAACAAAGACATTATTCTAAAGCATCTGGCATTTGTAAAAAGATTACTAATTTGCCTAGGGTACACAGTAAACGAAAAGAAATCAAAACTAGTACCCTCTCAAGAGATAATATTCCTGGGTGCAAGCTTAAATACAACTGCCCAGATGGCTTATCTCACGCCAGACAAACAAAGGCAACTGACTTCTTACTTCAAACAGTTGGCAACAAAGACCCAGTTATCTGCAAGGAAAATCCTGCAGGCCTTGGGCTTCATGGCATCCTGCATTCTACTAATTCCATATGCCAGATTGCATATGAGGAAACTACAATGGTATCTAAAAAGTGTTTGGACTCAGCATTGCCACAGCCTGGTGACAGTAATTACCCTTATTCCCTGCCTGCAACAGTAGTTTCGATGGTGGGCACAGGCCTGTCACCACAACAAGGGTCTGCCATTCATTTTACCCACAGCCAGACAGACACTGACAACAGATGCATCAGATTATGCCTGGGGGCCCATATGGCAGGAAAATGTATTCAGGGCACATGGCCTGCAAGCCAGATGCATCTTCATATCAATCAAAAAGAGATGCTAGCTGTTCAGAATGTCCTGACAGCTTTCAAGGACCTACTTCATCCAGGACAGTTACTGATAAAGACAGACAATACTACAGTCATGTGGTACATAAACAAGCAGGGAGGCACACATTCCTACCCCCTCTACAGACAAGCAATGACCTTGTGAGACTCAGCATTAATTTACCAAGTTCACCTGCAAGCACAATTCCTGCCAGGAAAAACAAATACTCTGGCGGACGAACTAAGCAGAAACCTCATGGATCCTCACGAGTGGAAACTGGGTCCACAAGTCTTCAGCATGATAACAAGGAAATGGGGATGCCCAGACATAGATCTATTTGCCTCCCCTCACAACTGCCAATTAAAGAGATTTTGCACAAGGATCTATCACAAATAAGCATGGAGAGTGGACGCCCTATCCTTCAGCTGGAAAAACCTAACAGTATATGCCTTTCCTCCACTGCCTCTCCTTCCCAAGGTACTCCTAAAGGTCAGACAAGAGAAGCCAAAAATGATACTGATTGCACCAGACTGGCCACGCCAGCACTGGTACCTAATCCTAAAGAGCTTGTCTCAAGGCCCAGCATGGATATTGCCTCAAACTTCCCACTTGCTGACCCAACAAAACAATCAGATCCTGCACAGTCAACTCCGGACCTTAAATCTGGCAGCGTGGCGGATAATGTAGCCATTCAGAACACTACTCTTTCAAAAGCTGTTATGGATGTTATCTTGGAGGCCAGGAGGCCCTGTACCAGAAAATCTTATGCAGAAAAATGGAAGAGATTCTGTGCTTGGAACCAAGAACAAGGCATTGACACGTATGTACCAAATATTCCTCAGATTTTACAATACCTAATTGAGATGCTGGACAAAGGCCTTTCCTTTTCTTCAATTAAGATTCATGCCTCTGCCATTTCAGCGCATTACAATATGGAACCTGCTATCTTTTCTCATCCTTTAATAAGGCAGTACCTCAGAGGGGCTAAAAACATAAGAGAACAAGGGTGAGAAAATTCTGCACTCTTTGGACATACACAGGCAGCTACGCTTCTACTTGGACAGAAGTAAAGCTTTCAGAAAGACTGAGCAACTTTTAGTGTCATATGCTGCAGGATCACAAGGAAAGGATATCTCAAATAAGACTATTTCTAAATAGATAGGTCATTGCATCCGTTTCTGCTATTCTCAGCATGGCATATCAGTGCCTAAGGGCATTAGGCCTCATTCTACCAGAGCAGCAGCCACTTCAGCAGCCTTCCTCAGAGGAGTACCAACCAAAGACATCTTAGAGGCTGCAACTTGGAGTTCAGTGCACACTTTTACAAAGCACTACCACTTACCTCGTTACTCTAAATCCAGAGCAGGCTTTGCCACTGCAGTGCTGCAGGGCCTCATAGCCTCTCCTCACCCTATTTAGCTCAGCCACCCATTCTCAGCTTTGGGATTCAACCCAAGAGTAATGACTGCAACAGTGAAACACGAACATAGTACAGTTGTGTACCTACCATAAATGTAGATGTTCGAGTGTATTCACTGTTGCAGTCCAGGTTACCCTCCCTCCGTCCCCCTTTCTTTTGCTGGGGTTCATCTGTACTTCTCTATTCTGTACAACCTATGTGGTGTATTTGCTTGTAGATGAAGGAAATGTTTCTTTACTGCATGTATGTTTATTTGCATAATATATTTAGCCTACCCTTTTGGGGGCACCTGACATTTGGGGCAAGAAAAATTGAAGAAAATGGCGTCGGCTGCATCTTTTATACCCCTGGCGCACTGACGTCAGGGAAGAGGCGATAGCAACCGACACCGGACCAAGACTTTGGAATCCAGGCCGACTGTGGGTAGCCTGCCAGCAGGATAACCCAAGAGTAATGACTGCAACAGTGAATACACTCGAACATCTACATTTATGGTAGGTACACAACTGTACTTTTTTGATAGTCTCAGCAAATATTTTTGTGTTTCTCTGTGTGGATTTTTGTGGTTTAGGTTTAGTGGGACTATGTGATGAGTGTGATGTGGTGCAAGTGTTTACCTTCTCCTTTTGACTGTCAAGTTCAGTCTTGGTTGGAGAGAGTTTTGCCTCCAGTTTGGCTAGATAAGTGCATCTCTCACAGGTTGTAGTGGTGGGTGGTAAGAGGAGAGGGCTGTCTGTGTACATGAGGCAATTGCTACATTGCCCCAAGATGCCCAGATTCATCAGGTAGACAGGAGAAAACACTGGGAGCTGACCCTTGGACATGCCTGAATAAAACCTGTTTTCCTCTCAACAAGTGAGGAAGGTTGAGTGCTGTAATAATTTGTAGCTTATTTAGTCCTTACAACAAGTTCTGAACAAGTGCTGAACTTGAAGAAGAAGATTCAAGTGCTAAAACTAAGAAACTGGCTAGTTCTCTTGAAGAGCAGACATTATGGTGCTGGGAATAGTTTAACCCTAGCTAAACAGTGCTGCGTGATGCTCAGACTCATGCAAATACTGTTTTTTAACTCAGAAAGTTGAAAGGGATAGGAATTAGCCCAAAACAGCCAATAAGGTTCAATTTCAGAGCTGGAAACAACTCCTCTTGCGATAGTCAATGCTTACCACTCTCACTGATAAGGAGAAAGACTTCCCACTACCACAACAAGGTCTGGACAACTCAGAAACAGAAAATTAAGTCCTGAAACCAGCAAGTCTGGGATCTGGACTATTCCAGTATAGGAAAAGGTGGGAAATGAGCAAAACAGATAGCATTTTTTGTTTTCAGACTATGATGTTGACACTAGTTATTTATATGAGGCAAACCTTCCAGCAGAATGGCTAAATCATTTGGGGATTCAATGACTGCTCCTAACTTGCAGTCATCTGCAAACTTACTCATCCAGAACCTTTGGTATTTGCTTTTACTTCAGAAAAGTAGATACCAAACTGGATAGGTCCCACCACAGAACCTTGGGGAACTGCACTGGTTTCTCTGTGGAGGTAACTAACCCTATTTTGATTATCTGCATCCTGTATGTCAGCCAGTTGTCAATTCAGTAAATTATTTAAGGGTTTATTCCCAGTTTATTTAGCTTTTCTGCTATGGCTGACTGGGGAATTGTGTCAAAAGCTCTGGTCAGGTCAAGGTATGCGGTGTGTACCCTTTTGTCTTCATTCATTGCTTTGGTAACCTTTTAAAAAAATCCACAAGGTTGAGTAAGCATGACCAGCCCTTGATGAATCCAGACTGAGACAGTTCTAGTGTTTGGAGGTTCCTATGTTCTGATTGGTTAATTCCATGATAAGTCTTTCCATGACTTTGCATATAAGACTGGTCAGATTTATGGGTCTGTAATTGCGTGCGTCAGGGAAATAACTATTTATCCATTCATTTTGCACAAAATCTGCATGGAGGCTGAGATTGAACAGTGTTGTTAGGGGTGTGGCTAAATCATGCTATTTAAGATGCATCCAGGGATATTGTCAGGACCCAACAATGCAGTATTTTTAGCTTTTGATAGCACTTTTAAGACTTGGTTTTGTGTGACAGCTGGAGGTGAACCAGTTTCATACATGTATTGAAGAACAGGCAGAGGGGAAAGAGGGGGTAAGGTTAGAGCTAAATTTATCGGCTAGTAGAATAGCCATATTTTCAACCACAGTGTAGGTAAAATTTACAGTTAGCTCAGTCACTGCTGCCTTGTTCTTTTGAGATCACGAATATAACTAAAAAAATGCCTTGTGATAGTCTTTGGCTTAGGTAGCTAGTTTAGCCTCAAACATGGCTTTGGTGGATTTTAACCCTAAAGAGTACTCTTGACAGAAATGTTGGGTAAGCAAGTTGGTGTAACTAAGGAAATAATGTTTTTGAGCTGGGATATCTGAATTGCCTAGACATGGTAAAGTCTGCTCTTTAGCTTTTCTGCTATGGCGGACTGGGGAATTCTGCTATGGCGGACTGGGGAATTGTGTCAAAAGCTTTGGTCAGGTTAGGGTATGCGTTGTGTACCTTTTGTCTTCATTCATTAACCTGCCTCAGTAAATAGCTGAGATCCCTCATAAAATCCTCCAAAGCTTGTTACGAAAATAAAATTGCCAAAGATTCCAAAGACAACCACAAGGCATTCTATAGTTATGTCAAGAATCTAAATGGCAATGCTCAGATCTGCTCTGAGCTACAACAGAATGGCATTAAATATACTGATCCCAAGGATATTGCCAACATCCTGGCAGATCAATTTAGTGCCAACTTCACCCCCCCCTCACCCCCTAAAGGGCCCATCTCAATATCAAACGATTGCCAAATTCCGGTAATCATGGCCACACAGGTAGAAACCGCACTCTCCAAAACTAATCCCGGGCTGTGTACTACATGAACTACAAAATGAACTGGCACCTCACCTATGTGTCATATTTAATCATAGCCTCACCTCAGGCTTTGTGCCCACTGAGTGGTGCACAGCTACAGTTATCCCACTCCATAAGGGGGGGATCCACCTTGGATCCCGGGAACTACCGTCCCATTAGTCTGACGAACCTGATCTGCAAGGGCATGGAACGCATTATCATGGAACTTATAAACAAAGACATTGGCAACCTTCAAACACTGGACCCCACCCAGTTTGGGTTCGTGAAGGGCTGATCTTGTCTCTCTCCTGAGCCTGATTGACTTCTTCAAATCAGTCTCCAGAGCAGTGAACGAGGGTAAGGCAGTCCACACAGCCTATCTGGACCTCGCCAAAGCCTTCGACACCATCCCCTACTCTGGAATCATAGATAAACTTACTAAGCTGGGCATAAATCCCTACGTCACTCGATGGGTTGCCAACTGGCTTACTGACAGAACCCAGACTGTAAAAGTAGCCGACTCCAAGTCCAGCTCCAGACAAGTGGAGTACCTCAGGGTTCAGTCCTGGGACCGCTGTTGTTTGGCATCTACTTCTCTGAAGTACAGGCCAACACTAAGGGACTCTGGCTAACAAAGTTCACAGATGACTGCATACTGGGAGCCATTATTGAATCCCCAAATGATGTGGATATTCTACAAAAGGGCCTTACAGAAGCAGGTGGTGACACAGGGCCAGTTGATGGTGGATGAATTTAAATTTATGAGTAATGACTTCCGCGGTGGTGCAGGGGTGGCATTGTTGCCTCACAGCAAGAGGTTCTCCCGTTCAATTCTCGGCTTGGGTTGGGAGTGCCTTCTGTGTGGAGTCTGCATGTCCTCCCCGCGGTCGAGTGGGCGTTCGAAAGACATGCGTTGAATGGGCGTGCCTTCGTTGAAAGTTGGGCATCGGGCTGGCAACTCAACACCATAAAAACCAACTGCCAATCATTAGCGGACCGGAGTTGCGCTGTGGCGACCCCTAACTGGGAAAAGCCGAAAGACAAACAAGTGCACCAAAATTACCTACTATTTTTGGTGTGCCAAAACTACATAAAGACCTTAGTAATCCACCTCTTCATCCTATTGTTGATGGCACCTGTTCTGAGACCTATTTTATTGCAAAATTTATTGACCAGCAGTTAAAAGAATGTTTGTTATCTGTAAAACATCCTTGTCGTGACTCCTGGGATTTTCTATCAAAATGTAATCAGTTGAGGCCTTTTTTGGATGGGACCTTATTAACAGTTGATGTGAAGGACCTTTTTTTACTTGTATTCAGCATGAAATTGGAATGGAGTGGTTTACTGAATTTTTTACTCATTATGTTCATATTGCTTAGGATAGGATTAATACTCAGTCACATCTAATGGAAATGGTATTGTGCAATAATTATATATTATGATGGTCATTGTTTTAAACAGATAACAGGTGGTGTTATTAGTTCACCGTGTAGTCCATTGTATGCAAATGTTATGATGTTGGTGTGGAAGCCGAGTTACTTGTTTAAGAGTGATTTCTTTAAACATGTTAGAATGTATGCCCGATTCCTAGATGATTTATTTATTGCATGGGGAGGACCTGCTGAAGAGATTTCAGTTCTTATGGATTTTATAAATGCTAGCACTGATTTTTTGAGATTCTCATATCAAACAAGTTCTACCTGTATGGCATATTTGGATGTCAGCTAATGAAGTCTGATGTAGGCTTAAAAGCAAGAATATTTAGAAAGAAAACTTATTCTAATAAATACCTGCATTTTTCTAGCAACCATCCCTATCACATGAAAAAAGGTGTGATAAAAGGACAGATGGTAAGAGTGACTAGAATGGTCACAGGCTTGGTAGATTTTCTTGATAAATGCCACTTTATTGGAAGTATGTTTAAAAATAGAGGGTACCTTGAGGTTATGATGAATGGTATAAAATTTGAAGCGATTAAGAAGAGATTATCAGGACAATATTTAGCGATACTTTCCCAAAATGTTGGCTGTGAAAATAGCCTTGACAATAATGGTATAGATAGTTGTGCATTACACACAGATAGTGTGGGCATCTTGGGAGAAGAAGAGTTACAAGATATCAGGGCACTATGACACAGTATGAGTAATGTACCACATAGTGCAGATAATGCATTTATTTCAACATTCAATATGAATAGTAAACAAATTATGGCATTTATAAGACCAGATAGAACATTGGCAGAAAAGCTGGGTAATGCCCCTAATTTTGTATTAAGATGTGATAATAATTTAAAAGACTGGTGTGGTAGTCTGTCGTTATTTAACATGCAAACTGTACAAAAGATGAGGAAGTGTGGTATGTGTAGCCAATGTAGTTCTGTCTTGGAATGTGATCAAGTATTTTTGGGTACTAAGAGTATTTGTTTCTGGTTGTTATTCCTGCCAAACAAAAGGGGTGGTTTATGCTGCTAAGTCCAAAGTTAGGCAATCAACAATATATAAACAAAAAATTTAAAAATATTTATAAATAAAAATAAATTAAAAAATTTTAAAAATCAACGTTTAAATAAAAAATATTTTAAAAACTAATACTAAACGCCTAATATCCACAAGAGATATACAGAGTTCATTAGCCCTCAAGTGTTCACAGTGTATCTATATTGAGACTTAAATATTTTCATTTTTAGAAGGTAAATTTTTTGGAATTTTATTTGGAATAAATGTTATTTTTAAGTAAAATTTTTTCCTATGTCCAAAAAATCAATTTTATTGTGTTGTATGGGAAATAATTATCAAACATGTTGGGGGTATCTAACAGAAAGCGGAAAATTTCCACATTTTAAACTATCCCCTAAATAATCTGGTTAGAGCAGTCATATCACACTCAGGAAAGCAAAAGCTCATAAAATCCAGTCCAAACACATTCTAATTGTGTATTAATTTTTTTGGATATATCCATGAGGTATAGAAGATATTTTTTACAATTGATAGAAATCATGCCCAATATTTATTTGCACTTATAAAAACATCAGGTTCACATATACTATTAGCAACCTATACTATTAGCAGGCAAATTTGAATTATACAAAATTGAATTATACAAAAATTAGCATCCAGGTAGGTAAGCTGTTACTTACAATTCATAATATGCATACCCATATTACAGTATAAAACAGTCAAAAAGAACATAGTCAAAGGACAATTTTCCCTAGGGACTTAATGACCAATAGACTGACTGGACTTTTGTTTATTGTTTTCATCAATCAGAACGGTTATCCAGAAGAATGGTTAAGGAAAAGGTTAAAAGAAAGAAGAAAGAAAAGACTGATAGATTGAAGACTGGATAGATTCAACCTTAACAAACCAAAAACCAATTTAAACTAACAGAGAAATGGTTTGTGCAATAGCAGAGAAACCAGATGAAGAGTTTAGCAATAAAATAATTAAAAAGAATGCAAAATTAAAGAGTTACTTTAATAAATTTACTTAAAAAATTAGTTCTTTAACGGACATTGATGTAAGATAACTAAAAAAAAGATCAAGATAGTATTGAGAATGAAAAATAATATAGGAGATAAATCTGAAAGAAATATAAAATAAACTTCTAGGAAGAAATAAAAAAAGAAAATAGAAGGTACAAAAGGAGGTAGTGTCAATGTAAAGCCTGCTAACATAAT
The DNA here is from genome assembly GCF_019279795.1 of Protopterus annectens. NCBI lineage: Eukaryota > Metazoa > Chordata > Ceratodontiformes > Protopteridae > Protopterus > Protopterus annectens. The sequence continues at coordinate 623,158,833 of NC_056733.1, forward strand.
TGATAGACAGTGTTGATATATTGATAGATATATATTGATAATAGGAAGTAAAAGAAAAGAAGGAAATAATAGTTTATATAGTGTACAGAAAGTAGGGGGTGAGAATAATATTTTTGTTGTAATCTGTACTGAGAGATGTAGATAACTGAAAGAGCAATCTGATTATTATGAATTCTGAACAAAAGGGTACAAATGGTAGTTAAAGACATGACATATGCATAACTGAATGTACTGATATGTATTATCAGTAAAAATTACCTATTATACCTGAAGCTAGGAGGATAATGGGAAGAAATTAGGGGAAATAGAGAAATAAAGGAGGTTAGATACCTGGTTGCCAAAAGTGGCCAGAGGATTAGGATATTAATTAATAATAACAATACATCCCTAAAAAAAAAATAAGACAATAAATTAAATATAAATCCATGTAAGGGACACTAATGACAATTGCACACTGTGGATCTCCTGTATCTTCTAATTCTGTCATATTCTTCTTACTTAACTAGTGTCTACTTATATTTTTAAAAAAAGAAAGTTTATTTAAATAGTTTTTCTTATTTTTTTTTTTTTTAATGTGTAATATGTTTTATAAATTTATTTAGTAAGTTTTTTAAGAACAAATAGAGTTTTAATAACAAAGTTTTAACATTAATCTTTTTAGCATTAAGCACTTTATGCACTGAACATTCACATGAAGGAATGTATTCATGAATTGATGAATAGTATTGAAAACAAAAGGTGTGTTTGAAAAAAAAAATTTTAACTTAAAAGTTTTAACCAGTTTTTAAATGTGTTATTTTTTGAGTTTTTAATGTTGTCTGATGAAGTCTTTTGTTGTTTGATGGCAGCTGCTGTTGCTATTCAAGATTCGCTTTTATGTATTATTAGTGGTTTTGCTGCTATCTTTCTGAACGTTTTTGCTATCCGATGAGATTTGCTGAGTTGTATCACTTTAACAAGTGACTGGTTTTTATGTGCAATAAAACTGTGTGGTTACTTGCAAGCGGACCTGGGCACTTTTTTCCGAATTACTGGTTGGTTTCGTGTGCCTACACCTCGTTTTTGGTTTATGCTGCTAAGTGTTGCTCGTGTGCAGCTTATTATGTGGGTAAAACTGAGCATTTGCTCAAGCAGCATATCTGTGAACATAATGATGACATCCAAATAGCAAAGGAAATGAGTGCATTAGCTAAACGTATTAAAGAATTTCATAATCATATTTTTAAATTTATAGTTTTGAAACAAGTGCCAATAAACTCTAGGGGGGACCTTGGAATCTTATTTTAGAGCAATGTGAGTTGTGGTAGATGTTGTTCTTGCATGCATCAGCTTTTCCCAGTCTTTCTTATTGATGATGTATCAATTTCCAGTGTGTTAAAGTTGAAAGTGTATGATAGGTGAATCAGAATGTTTTTAAATAACTGTACAGGTAAACCACACAAAAGTTCACTCTGGAAGTCCAAATGAGGGTGTGAGACCAAATTGTTATAATCCAAACAGTTCAATTGAACTATATGACACGTAACCACAAGAAAGGTTAAAAACTGTTGGTTTAATATAACGCTTGTATAACAAAAAGTACGTTTTCGAGTATCTTCGTCAGAAATCAAAATTCAAATACAAATTCCTTAAAATACACACACCTTATATACATAAACTAATTGGTTAGTTTAATCAAATCAATTATATTAATTAAAAATGACTCATCATTAAACCATTATTCACAATCAGTGCTGTTAGAAATTATAAAACTTTTTAAAAGTGAAAAAACGTTTGAGAATACAAACTACTTTAAATTTATTAAATTATAAAAAACATATACTTAATGTCCTTAATATCAATTCTGTATATATTCTAAAAAACCATTTTAAATTGAAAAATTTTTTTGTATATGTATGTATGTTAATGCTTGTACTTGTTTGCATTAAAATGGTATGCTATCACCATCTAGTGGACAATAAACAAATTACAACTTGGCAGCCCTTAACTGTACAGGTAAAAAACAAGAAAAGTGCAGTTCCACGGCTGATAAAACATGAATTTCCAGATCCAGTGTAGTCAAAAAGTGCAGCTAACCGTTGTGAGGTATTTATATTTTCTTGAACATTTTTTATACATTTATTTTAATTGAATTATCTTAGAGTAATAATATATATATATATATATATATATATATATATATATATATTAGTTTTGAGTTTAAAGGGGGGGTTTAGGTTGTTAATTGATTACGTCAGCTAAGGGTGTTTAAATGGGGTCATATGACTGTCTTTTTGAATTACTGTAGTCTGAAGAAGGCTGGTATTAATTGGCCGAAAGCGTTTAATAAATTCTCTGTTCATTTCTAACAGAGAGTTCCTCTGTCTTGTCATTCGTTGTTTGTTTGTTGTTTTTCTAAGATGATTGTACTGAATATTGAAACGGTAAAAAAACTGGCATCAGTCTCTTTAGAAACGGGAGGAGCAAATTACATAGAAAAAAAATGGAAACTGTGGGAACAATATACATGCAGAATATTTTGGAGGAGTGAGAGTTAAGGGAGGGCAGGTATTGAAAAATTTATGTAATGTTGGATTGATATTTATGCAAAAAAAATATATGTTGTTGTTTGTCTTTTCCCGGTTAGGGGTCGCCACAGCAGAACTCCGGTCCGCTAATGATTGGCAGTAGATTTTTATGGTGCCGAGTTGCCAGCCTGACGCCCAACCTTCAGCGAAGGCATTTCACGCATGCAAAAAAAAAAAAATATATATATATATATATATATATATATATATATATATATATATATATATAATGTATAATTGTAATTTGAAACATGTTAATATGATTTGTTTTCATGTACGTAAATGTGTGTTTGCCTATGTCTTAAGTGATAATTCAGTAAAAGTATTTAAAAAAAGATTTTTGCCCTGTGGAGTTATCACAAAACAATTGCCTAACAGCAATTTTTCCAAACGCATATTACCCAGATGCTCCCTTATTTTTTCTTTAGCACTCTGCAGATGTTCTTCTCTTGTTGTGTGCGAGTCCCATTATTCTGTAATACTTTAATCTTTGTCAGCCCCTCTAAATAATCCCTATTACTATTTGACCATCTCTCTCTCCTTTATATTTACCCTATTTTTTAAACTCCATTTTTATTTTAACCCACTCACTAGCTGTAACTTTTGAAAAAAATCTACCTTCCCTAATAACTTTTGAATAATTTTCACCACCCATTTTTTTCAAATTCCTCTGTTTTTAACAGGTCATTGGGAAAGGGCCAGTGACTCATTTTTGCTTTGTTATCTGTTATTTTTTTATTCTAGTTTTTATTAGGGCATGCTCTGTAATAAATATCAGATGCAAGTTGAAGATTTCAATTAAATGCACAGATTTGTGTGAAATATAATTTCTGTCTAGTCTAGCTCAGTTTTTTGTACTTTGGAGAATAATATGTAAATCCTGTCCGAGTTCCTACTACTGAATTCACATATTTCATACCAAATATTTTTATACATTTCTTCAGAAATCTCCCCTCTTTTATATTTTCCCTTCTAGGTCCTCCAGATACATCCTCATTGTTGAAAATCAAGTTCAAGTCCTCACCCATAAATTATATTCTCTGGTGAAAGCTAATTATTTCTCCCAAATTTTTCTTGAGCTTCATAATAGCACTTTTTGGTGGAATATAAATACATGTCAGTATAATCCTCCTCCCTTGCCATTAGCCCTTTACTACCATGAAATCTATAATTATCTTTTTTTTTCTCTACTGTCATTATTGGAACTCCTCTAGCAATTAGTATAATTACTCCCCTTTTCCTTTGTCCTTGATATTCTGCTGAAAATACATCCCCAAATCCTTCCGTTATCAAATTTGTATTCTGATTTCTTTTCATATGTGTCTGCTGCTGCACTGCTATTTGCACTACATTTCTTAATGTAATTCAGTGATATAATGCATAATGTAGTGCATTTTTTAACATGATACTCTTACATTTTTGTCTATATCTGTAAGGCCATTTATGTTCCAAAATAATATGGATAGCATAGCCACTGTGGTAAGAAGTTATTGTTCCCACCTGTTACACATGACAGTTTTTTTTGAACGTGTGTTTCCAACTTTTGTGTTACTTGTACACAGTAATGTTTGGCAGGTTTATATTTTGTGCAGTTGTTTCTTGTCATCTCCATTTAAACCTACATCACATTTTGTAATATTTTTTGTTTTAATGAAAACCCTCAACAAAAAAACTAAATATATTTTCAGAACACCCCCATAACTTATTAACTTAGAACAAACACGCAAAATTATGTGCGACTTCAAAAAATGAAGTTTAACTCTCCTAATAGGAACAGTTGCCCCAAGTTGTCCCAAGTTGACAGCTGCACCCACAAGCATTACCCAACCTAAAATTAAGGTTACCCATCCTAAAGCGCATATTAAAGCCTGTGCTCCGATTTACACTAATTGCTGTCTTCCAGTTCATGTCTATCTCCCAACACCAGACTTGAGTTCAAGTTCAGGATGCTCCCAGTTCTTCTGTACTTTTTTCCATCTCGCAAGCATTTTCCTTTGGAACATTGGAAAAGGTTTCACTGTGGCAAAGCAAAGTCTTTCTATTAGCTGTATTGTCAGAAGAATGAGAAGCAGGGTCCCCTTCTGTGTGTTGGCTCACCTTTTGTTGGATAAACTTTTGTATTTCCTCCTTAGTTTGTTCTGCATCAAAAACTGTCTTGATCCTCCAGGAAAAAAATATTCTGAAGAGAGTTGGTGCAGCAGCTTGAATCTCACACCTGCTTTTCAACATTCCCTGTTACTGGGATAAAGTTGTTCTTTTCTGCCTGGTGTATAGTCAGTAGTCATTTTTCACAAATACTCTACTGTCTCCAATTTTTAATACTTTGCCTTTCTGCCACATTTTTATCAGGATCAACTCTTTCTGGTTGTATGATTGTGCCTTTATTAATACAGGTCTTGGCTGCTTTCACATGACCAGGTTTGGAGCATACACTGGATGTTCCCCTTCCTTTAACAAATTCTGTTGTGGAATACCAGTCCATTTGCTTATTTATGCTGCCTTAAAATGAATACAGTTTGTTCCTTGTGCTTTCTCTGGTAGAGCAGAAAATTTCAAGGTTTTCTGTGCTTGTTCTGTTTTCTAACTTTACCATTTTTGAAACAGGTCTTTTTCAGAAATGTCAGTCAACAAGCATTTTCTTTATTTCAGCCTGTGATTTTTGCAGTTTTATCAGTTTATCTGAATACCTAGCTAAAACAACTTCTATTTTGTAGCCTTGTGCTATTTGAATTGATATACTCATTCAGTGTTTTATGTATTTTAATCAGCTCTGAGTACATTTGATTTATTTTTTCCTCTGAATTACTGGAAGCCATCTTTTGTACCAAAGCTGGAGCTTGAACTGCTTTTTGCCGAACAGCTGCAGGATTATTCCCATTCAAGGCTTTCTCTTTACCTTTTTTAGTTGAATTTATTTCATGTTCTCTAAATTTCTTATTTGCTGGCATCCAGGCAATGTACGTACTAGTCAGTAACTGATTTTTTATTAAGCTGGCAGAATTATTAGCTCTTATTTCTCATTTTTTTCACACTGGAAGAGCTGATATTAAGCTGTTGGTCAGTGTGCAGCCATCTTGGAAATCCCTACACACACACACACACACACACACACACACTTGACAGAATTTGTCCAGGAGTAGTGTATATCTGCTGGAGATGTTTATATGGTGCTTTATGAAATTAGGTTATCTTGAGAGACCTTTAAACATATTTTGTTATATTATGTGGCATAATAGGATTGAACTGAGTCTCTTGTCAGATGTTTACATGATAGGAGATTGACAAGAACACGTTTTGCTGCTTTCTGATATCAAGAAAGAAAACAATAACTTAGAGATGGAAGAGTGACATTCCCATCAAGATAAGGTGATATATAAATTTGAATAAAACATTTTGAATATATGAAAGGCCAAATAAAGTCTAGAAATTATGCTTAGAAACAAGACCCATCTAATGTTAAAGTCCATCAAAATTTCCTCAACCTAACATAAGGAAGTCCACAAGAACAGCCACAAAAGCTACAAAGGCCTTGCATCTTAGAGAAAAAGAAATTGTTATTTTAATAAACTATAGCTGTTTAGAAAAGAAGTAAAGCAATCAACAGATGCCATTACTGACTTCCTAAGCATTAATAATGTATTTTCTACTTAATAACCAAACCTTTGTCTTCTTTTGGATATGCCTGATAGTTTTGAGGCTCACTCTGCCTGCTCTCAATCACACAAAACCCACTGTCCCAAACAATGTTGGCGTCTAGAATCACTCTTTGTCAGCTTCCACTTTTCTCACATCTCAGTTAAAGAAGCTGAAGCACTGCTATTAAAGTTGAACTACTCAGGATCTGAGTTTAGTAAGCCTTATCCAACTTGCCTCATGCTTGCAAGAGAAAGTCACCAACCCTCTTGTTCTTCTTTAACCCTTCCCTCACAGCTGGCCCAATTCCTTTTCTTTTTTTAAGCACACTATGGTAATCCCAGTCTAAAAATGATGTCCCCGAATGACCGTAAGGACTACCGACCAGTATCAACTGCTTTCCCATTACAAAAATCTTTGAAAGATTACTATACAAACAACTGTTGAAGCACATAAATAGTTATAATCCTGTTTGAGGTGAATAGTGTGGTGCTGCATTTCATTCAGCGCCCTTACAGCTGTTTTCACAGTCACTGCCTCCATTTGCAAGTATGAGAATTATGAGATCATTACTGCTGGCTTATTTGTTGATATGACCAGAGCTTTTGAAATTGGCAATCACAAGCTGCTGTGTAATAAACTACAACAACTAAACTTCAGGGTTAAGATAATAGCATGGTTCCAAATCTACCTATTCCATGTTATTGCAGCACTTCACACAAGAGTCCTCCGAGACTCTGTGTTAGGCTACCTGCTCTTCTTTGTTCATTAGCAATCTTCTGCTTTAACTTCTACATCTACCAAAATATTCGGACCTAAATTACTAAATTTCACCAACCTGTATAGATGTTCTGTGGATAATAAACTCTTAACTCTAGAAAACCCAATATGTAATGGTCTTTGTAACTACCCAGAAAGTGATGTCACTCCACCCCTAATCTTCTGTTAAAGGAAAACCAAGGCAACACCATTCCAGTGTCTTGGAGCAGAAATGCCTTGTACTAACACTTGACCCATCATTCACCTGTAAGGCTTTCATGCAGCTAAAACAAAACTCTGCTACAAAATCGCACACTGTTTTTCATCTATTGGCTGTACTGCCATTAACATAAATGTTTCTACTTCCAAAATGTGAGTACTGTTTATCTTTGCTGGCTCCATATTCCTCTTGCAATACTCAGATATTACAAATCACAAAACAAAATCTTGATATTCAGTATTCCAGCACATCCTGCTGTGCATTACAGCAACCTTCTTAATGAAACCAGTTGGAGACATTGGGGACATACAAGTCCACCTTTCATCTCAGCACTGTACCTTTCAGAATCTTAAAATTGAGCTACTGCTCCCCTCTGCAAACAGCGCTATTATTAAGACAACAAAATTACACATTGAGAAACTCCCAAAATGACCAGCTTTCCCTCACCTCTAACACTTTAAAACTTCTACTGGGGAAATAGCATACTGTAGACTAGGTCCTGCCAGTTGGGACTACGTTCCCACAGAAGTAAAAACCCAAAATACGCTTGATCACTGTAAACATGCAGACCACTTTCTTAAGGCAACCCAGTGTACCTGCTGTTGGGACAGTGGTTAATACCAGATAACAGTTCGTACTATCAGTACTAGGCATATCAATGTCTTTGTACCTGAATCCTTATTTGCCACTCTAGGTATTATCTGATGTTTTCCTTTTGTGTATATGTGAATAACTATTGCTTATAACTTTCTTGTTTTTTTACTAATGAGTTAGCACTTGTTGATAACTCTTTGTTTATTACCAATCTACTAGCACTTAAACTTTGTATGCTATAACTTATTTTTTCCTAACTTTGCGTTTGTTTCTATGCTTAGTCTATTTTGTCATGTGTACTGCTGCTCTCTGAGCCCAGAGCATGGGTGAAAAAGGTCAGTGGACTACCCCACCTTACCTGGTGAACAAATAGTAAATAAATAATTAAATTCTCTGGACTGTGGTTATTTTTTCAGGTTGGTGCATTGGAGTTTGGAACTTGACTGTGTTTGTGCAGTGTTGATGAATGTTAATTACAAAAGAAACTTGCAAAGTAGAAACTGTTGTATAACATGTATAGAATACTGAAGGGTTCAGGAATATATGGGCAGTCTGAGTACTAGCCTTGATGAGCTAAAATTGAGGAGAATAGTACTGTACAAACTGTTTAAATGCATAAATAGTTATAGCCCCCTTTGAGATGAACACTGTGGTATCATAACTTATTCATCACCCTGACAGCTCTTTTCACAGTCACTGGTTCCATTTACAAGTATATGAATAATGATCTCATTATTGCCCTGGTTTGAGAAGTATTAAGTGACATGCACTGTCTCCCATGGTGGTGAATGTCACCCATCTCCCCCAATGGCCATTGTACAAGGAGATATGTATTCTTCTTCTTCTTTTGGCTTTTCCCGGTTAGGGTTTGCCACAGTGGAACTCCGGTCTGCTAATGATTGGCAGTAGATTTTTTTTTTGCGGTGCAGAGGTGCCAGCCCGACGCTCAACCTTCAACGAAGGCACGCCCATTTACGCATGTCTTTCGAACTCCACTTGACTGCAGGGAAGACATGCAGGCTCCACACAGAAGGCCCTCCAGCCCAGAATCGGACGGGAGAACCTCTTGCTGTGAGGCGACAATGCTACCGCTGCAAGGAGATATGTATTAAGTATTTAATTTGTTTTTCTCTTAGGGAGTGAATGTGTATATTTTTATTGTAGTTTAATTGTTGGTGTGCCTTAATATTTTGTTTGTATTTCTGTGTTTTTCCTTTTTGTGGTGTTGGTAGTATTTAGCCAGAAAGCAGGAAAGTTGTTGGCTGTTGGTTCATTGGGTAGAAGGCTGTTTTAATGCATGATGCACTTAATTATACTGAAGTAATCCTGACCATACTTTTGAAACATGGATGGCTGGATTAAGTGAGGCTATCACAAAATTAAGAAAAGTATTCTGAAGACTTGCAGACGTGTAGTTTTCTCATTGACACAAAAAGTTGAGGTTAGCTTGTGTATGCTACCAGCATGATTAACTGGACCTTCCCAAGTCAAGTGATCCACACAGCCTTAGGCATGTAAGGAAGAGCTTATAACCATTGTTAAAGTAGTTTGATCTAGAGCCAAAGCATTACTCCTCATGCACACTATATTCATGTATTATAAATTCAGAAAAACTGAAATGGAGAAATTCTACAGTGTGTTATTTTTTTAGTTGGCTAATAGAACTGCATTGTGTCTCTTGTCTAGGGCCACAGCACCCTAGCCTTGCAGCTGTGCATAACTATTTCTAGTACACTGTCCTTGCAGCAGATCATAGCACTAAACCTTGCTATGCACACTCCTTTATCTGACTACTTACTGCAGTGTGCAGTAGAGATGCAGTGCATCAGCCTTATGTCTGTACAGCAGAGCTGTAGACTATACAATGCTTTATAGCCGAGCAGCAGGGCCGCAGTACACCAACCGCACAACTATACAGTATTGCTGCAATATACAATGAAGAATCTGAAGTCCCAAAGAATCCAGAGCTGAAATGACACTGTCCAAGAATAGATCATTGAGAAGAGCAAAGTGTACCTGTATCAGAAGAAAGAGAGAAAACATATATTATTTTTTAAGCATATGTGTTCTGATTGAGTAAAAGCAAATGTGTCTCCATTAAAATTATATCGAGTGCATTTTGTTCCAATACGGTTTTAGCTGTGTGTGTATTTGTAGTGTTTTCAAAAGTCAGTAGCACTATGTGTTGCAGCTGAAAAATGTTCCAGCTAACTAATGAGTTGTTTCCCCTGCAGTGTGATCCTGCGTTGCTTCCCGAACCCAACCATGTAATGCTGAACCACTTGTACGCTCTGTCTATCAAGGTAAGTTTGCATGGTTACATCCTTATATAAGCATGCGAGCTGAGTAGATGGATGCTTGCTTATATAAATGTGAGTTGTTTAAAAATACATTCAGAAGGCAGCCTGGTAGTCTGTCTGGTCTCCCTAACTGTACCATGCCCCCTCACAACTCCCCTTTTTACACCATCTATGGTATGCATTCCTCAGATACCTCTGCTGATTTACTTTCTACCATATAATGGGGAAGTAGTAATTTCCTCAATGTCTGTGTGTTCCTTCTGTTTGGGGAGCTTGCCTACTCCCACATCTCCCTTGCCCTTCATTTTTCAGATTTCTCCTTTAAAATCCCGTGAATTGTTTTGCGTACCCAGCTTATGTCCTTCCTTTCATTCTTTCCTCAATTCATATGTCCTGCCTTTTGTCTCCTACCCCAGTCTTTGTAGCCTTCCTCTGCCCCTTCTCTAGCAGTTCCATTTCTCTCTACATGTGTGCTCTCCAGAACTGACCACAGTGCTGCAGTTGTGCCCTTACTATTGATGTATAGACTGTGATAATTATCTTCTTATCTCTTCAGTCTGTGCCATGGAGATGCAGTGTTCCAGCTGTGCCCATCAATGTACAGACTGGGAGAATGACTTTATGATGCCCTTACTGTTGATGTATAGACTGTGATAATTATCTTCTTATCTCTTCAGTCTGTGCCATGGAGATGCAGTGTTCCAGCTGTGCCCATCAATGTACAGACTGGGAGAATGACTTTATGATGCCCTTACTGTTGATGTATAGACTGGGATAATTATCTTCTTATCTCTTCAGTCTGTGCCATGGAGATGCAGTGTTCCAGCTGTGCCCATCAATGTACAGACTGGGAGAATGACTTTATGATGCCCTTACTGTTGATGTATAGACTGGGATAATTATCTTCTTATCTCTTCAGTCTGTGCCATGGAGATGCAATGTTCCAGCTGTGCCCATCAATGTGCAGACTGGGAGAATGACTTTATGATGCCCTTACTATTGATGTATAGACTGGGATAATTATCTTCTTATCTCTTCAGTCTGTGCCATGGAGATGCAGTGTTCCAGCTGTGCCCATCAATGTGCAGACTGGGAGAATGACTTTGTGATCTTTGGAATCTATGCCCTTGAGGTCCAACTTCCTAGACTCCCTAGTCTGCACTGTACCCAAATTATTGCAAACTCAGTTCAGGGCTAAATTCCTATTATAACTGCCTTCCCTGTCTCCCACTGTTGCCTTTGTCCTAATATCACATACAAAAATGTTAATTCAGCTCTTGGTACCCAGCTTTATGTCACGAACACAGGTCCTAAAACTGATCCTTGCAACACATACCATCATGTAACTTGTACTGTAGATATTACTGCTCTCTGAGCATTTGTCTCCAGCCACTCCTTAACCCATATTAGCCATTTTGTCATGCACCCCTACTGCCAGTGTCAACACACTTGTTGTTTTACTGCTGCTGTTTAGTTTTAGGACATACTTTTTCAGAGTGTCTGTTATTTAAAATGTAAAATATTCAATGTCTCCTGCTTTAAGGAGACCTATAATTTTGCCAGACAGTGTTTTATTCAGGGAGGATTGTTTGCTATATTAAATGTATTGGCTATGGTATATTAATGCTGCTGTATAGTCCTCTCTTGTGGGCATAAACAGTGAAAAATTGCTGTTTTTTGTAGAAGTATAATAATAAAAGTCCAGTATATGTAGTACATTCTAGAATGTTGAATGTTATAGTGTTGACACAGAAAACATTACTTGGGGAGGAATCTTACATTTTTTCTAGCACACATCTGTGGTGTGGTGTGGCTGAGATCTGCTGTGGCGACCCCTAACTGGGAAAAGCCGAATGATGAAAGAAAAATATGTGGTGTGGCTGAACAGAATGTTTGGGATGCATTTAGGATTCATAGAAGTCCTGTATTAACTGCTACATTTCTCACACTTTACTAGAGTTTCAAAACTGAACTGTTTCCACTGCTGCTGTAGTACTTAATTACATTGTCTGCTAGTTTTACAGGACAGTAGTATCTAGCTTATGTGGTTTCCCTGCACCTGAGCTGTAAAACCATCATTTTTACATTATGACAGTTTTCTGACTGCACTCTTGTGTCAGATGTGTGCTATAGCAAACCTATCTGAGTTGGGGGCTGCTGGCTGAAAGCTTATTCTGTTTTCCTGATTGGACTGTAGGCCTTCCTGTTTTAAAACTTGTTTTTCTGATTCTATATAAGCCCAGTGTTTGTGTGATTTTGTACTCAATTCCTCAAAGCTGCTCTTGGTTTGGCTACTTTGCCCAAGAGTTACTAAAAATCTGCTGGATCTAAAGCCATCTGCTACTAAAAAAATGAAAATAAGTATCATTTTGCACTCGCTGATTATTTTTACTGTATTTCATAAAAGTCCTGTTTTAATTGTTACATTTCTCGCACTTTAGTAGAGTTTCAAAGATGAACTGTTTCCACTGCTGCTGTACTACTTAATTACATTGTGTCTACTAGTTTTACAGGACAGTAGTGTCTGGATTGTATGCTTTCCCTACACTTGAGCACTAAAGCCAGCATTTTTACATTAAGAGGGATGTTCTTCATGTTTCACTGTTGCAGTCATTACATTTGGGTAATCTGCTGGCAGGTTACTCTCTGTCGGCCTGATTAACAAAGTCTTGGGTCCTGCGTCAGATGCTGTCCCTTCTTCCATGGCGTCAGGTCATCAGGGGTATAAAGCATGCATCCGACGCCATTACATCAGTCTTTCTTGCCGTGCAGTGCCCGAAGCCGAAGCAGTTCGCAAGTGCCGGTTGGCCGACTCCTGAAATTTTCGTTTTCGAGTTTCAGAACCGAAGTCTTCAACTTAAAGCTAACTACCCCATTGGGGAAACTTTTTCTTGCTCCTTACCAATGTCAGTAAAAGTTAATAATTGTATTACTTGTGGAAAGCAAATACCTCACAAAGATTTTCATTCATACTGTATTCCTTGCCTAGGCCCTGACCACGACTTACCTTGCTGTCGGTTTTGTGCTTTATTTAATCAGGGCACTATCCGTCGTCGGTACATTTTTGCCTCTAAATTTTTCGGTTCTCGGTTTAATTATCCAGAAATGTCGGTTAGCCATCCAACTACCGGGATTCTGAAAAAATGCAAAGATAAAGACAGAGACAGGCCGCCAAGGTCCAAAACTGCCGACGATGCTTCTCCTAAGCCAGTCGCCAGTTCGCCGGTACTCAATGAGGTGCTTTCGCAGCCCCTGATACCCGCTACTTCTGATTGGCAGGCCTCTACTGAGACCCATTTGGAGTCCAGTATGCCGCGAGATGCTTCACCTGTGGAACCCACAGATGTCTCTACCTTGGATAGGTCCGGAGCCGCTGTGCAGGCATCGGCTTCTGAGGGTGTATTCAGGCCTACAGACTTGCATATTAAATCAACCCCACCTTCATTACTAAGGCCTAAATCTCGATCTGTGTCTAAAAAATGACACCCAGGCCACATGTTCAGGCCCCTTTGCCTAGAAAACAAATGATCAAAATGGCTGAAGATCTAATTACTCTAATCAGGGGTAGTCAACCCCCCCCCCTCCCAAGAGGCCTAGGGCTGAGTTTGATTATGAATCTTGTGAGCAGGATTCTGTTTCTTCTGACTCTTCCAATGACCTGGATTTGTCTGTACCTACTTATGAGGATTCTGATGCAGAGGATTCCATTCCCTCTGCTTCCCCTCCTGAGGATTTTTCTTTTGGGGAAACTTTACATATCTTGGGTGGCCACGGTGGTGCAGTGGATAGCATTGTCACCTCACCGCAAGAAGTTCTCCGGTTCGATCCTCGGCTGGGGTGCCTTTTGTGCGGAGTCTGCATGTCCTCCCTGTGGTCGCGTGGGTTTCCTCCGGGTGCTCCGGTTTCCTTCCACATCCCAAAGACATGCTGCAGGTGGATTGGACACTCTAAAAAAAATTGGTCGTAGGTGTGAGTGTGCGCGTGTGTGTGTGTGTGTGTGTGTGTGTGTGTGTGTGTGTGTGTGTGTGTGTGTGTGTGTGTGTATATGTGTATGTGTATGTGTGCCTTCTGTGGAAGGTTGGGTGCCGGGCTGGCAACTCGACACTGTAAAACTCCACTGCCAATCATGAGCGGACAGGTGATCCGCTGTGGCGACCCTTAACCGGGAAAAGCAGAAAGAAGAAGAAGAAGGGAGCATTTCCACTGGGAAAGTCAAGAATTTTCTGATTCAAAAAAGAGGCTTAGGGAGTTCCTTCTTCTACCTCGGCATAGGCCTTTGGCTATACCTCCTGTACTAGACATTGTTGATGATGTGTTTTCGGTATCCAGTATGGCCCCTGATTCCCTCCCTCCGGCTCCTAGTAAACCTGACAGATACTACAGGGTTCCTGAGTCCCACAAGTTCCTTTTCAAAAATCCTGTTGCAGATCCAGAAACCATTTCTCAGGGGCCCAAGGGCATTAAGGCTTCTACTGCTAAAAATCTTACTCCTTCTGATAGAGACTCCAGGGCGCTGGATAGATGGGGTAAGAAGATTTATCCTTCTGCAACCTTGGCAATCAGGGCTTTAAACTGCCAATTTCATGTGTTAAAATATCAACAGCATATTATTGGACTGCTTAAACAGAAAATGATGTTGATTCCTGACTGTGTGGAAAATAAAGATATACAGGATTTATTGCATTCTGCTGAACAAGTTGGAAAACGTACTTTGCAATGTGGTTTTGATTCTTTAGAGGCCTCCTGCAGGGCTGCTGTTACTGGGTCTGTGCTTAGAAGGCATGCTTGGCTTAAGGAGCAATCTTTGCCTGATCATGTTAAAGCGAAATTGTTGGATGCTCCTTTAAATCAGGACTGTCTGGTTGGCAATAAGGCTGAAGAAGTTCTAAAAAAGATGGAAGATAAAGCTAAATCTATGCAAACTGTTAAAGATTTCTTACAAGTGCAACCTCCAAGATTTAGTAGGCACTGGCCTACTAAGAATTGGTCTTTTCCAGCTCCTTCCAGATCCTCTCAAGCCAAACCCAGACACACCAAAAGCACCAGGTTTCAGTCCCAGGGGACTCTCAGAACTAAGCAATGGGGGGCCTCCACTTCCAAATCTGGAAATAGCAAGACACCCCCCCTATGGCAAACAGTCTCAATGACTTCCTTTTAAAATTACCAAACACTTACCTTTTAACTGCCCCTTTGGGGGGAAAGATTGCTCTTCATGCAAAGAACTGGGAACTCGTAACCCAGGACAAATGGGTTTTAAATATAGTGTCCCAGGGATACAGATTTCATTTCCACACGTTGCCAACACCAAACGGGTGGCCAGACCTGCCCCCAAATCAGTGGGCAGAGGCTCAAAAACAAGTACTTTCCCTCTTAAACATGGGGGCTATTCAACCAGTACCAGAAGAGGAAAAGGGACAAGGTTTCTATTCCAGGCTTTTTCTGGTACCCAGAAAAGACAAATCATGGCATCCAGTTCTGGACCTGTCTACTCTAAACACATTTCTGGACATTCCAAAATTCAAGATGCTGACTATTCACCAGTTACTTCGTATGCTAGGCAAAGATGCCTGGTTGGCAACTTTAGATTTAAAAGAAGCATACCTGCACATCCCAATCAGGGAATCTTGCAGAAGATACCTATGCTTCAAAGCAGGTTACTTGCATTATCAGTTCTCTGCACTGCCCTTTGGCTTGTCTACTATGCCCAGGGTATTCACAAAGTGACTGACTCCAGTTATTGCATTTTGCAGGCAAAGAAATATTCAGATATATCCATACCTGGACGATTGTCTAATTCAGGCAGAAAACCAGGGCATACTTCTAAATCATCTGGCGTTTGTAAAAAGGGTTCTAACATGTCTGGGGTATCCCATAAACGAAAAGAAATCACAACTGGTACCCTCTCAACAGATTACATTCCTGGGTACAAGCTTGAATACAACTGCCCAGATGGCTTTCCTCATGCCAGAGAAGCAAATTCATTTGGTAACTTACTTCAAACAAGTGGCCACAAAAACCCTGCTATCTGCAAGACAAATACTGCAAGCCTTGGGATTCATGGCCTCCTGCATTATTCTAATTCCATATGCAAGACTGCATATGAGAAAAGTACAGTGGTATTTAAAAAGTCTATAGAGTCAACATTGTCACAGCCTGGAAACAATGATTCCCATCATACCTTGCTTATGCCTGGAATTCCTATGGTGGGCAGAGGCCTGCCACCAAAACAAGGGACTGCCATTCACACTATCCCCTGCCACCCAAACCCTAACTACAGATGCATCAGGCTATGCATGGGGGGGGGGGGGCTCACCTGGCAGGGAAGTGCATTCAGGGCAAATGGACCCCAAATCAAATGCAGCTACATATCAATCAAAAAGAAATGTTAGCTGTACAGAATGCTCTGACAGCCTTCAAGGACTACATTCTTCCAGGACAACTAATGGTAAAGACGGACAACACCATGGTTATGTGGTACATAAACAAGCAGGGGGGTACACATTCTTACCCCCTCTGCAGACTAGCCATGACATTGTGGAACACAGCCTTGAGCTACCAAGTGCACCTACAAGCTCAATTCCTGCCAGGAAAATTGAATACACTGGCAGACTGACTAATCAGAAATCTCATGGACCCACACGAGTGGAAACTGGAACCATGGAGTTTCAACATGTTGACAAGCAAATGGGAGAGCCCAGACATAGATCTATTTGCCACCCCCCAGAACTACCAGTTGGACAAGTTTTGCACAAGGACTCCACACAAAGAAGCCTGGAAAGTGGATTCTCTGTCCTTCAGCTGGAAAAATCTATCAGTCTATGGCTTTCCCCCTCTGCCTCTGCTCTCCAACTTTCTGCTAAAAGTCAAACAGGACAAACCAAGAATGATTTTGATTGCTCCAGACTGGCCACGTCAGCACTGGTACCCACTCCTGCGCAGTGTGTCGCAAATATCTCCATGGCACCTGCCTCAGACCCCTTCCTTGCTGTCTCAGCAGGAGAACCAAATTCTGCACCCTCAGCTTCCAACATTGAATCTTGCAGCCTGGCTAATCACTTAAACTCACCCTTATCATCCCTCAGCAAACCTGTGATGGATGTCTGGAGGCAAGAAGACCTAGTACTAGAAACTCTTATGCTGACAAATGGAAAAGATTCTGTGCCTGGAACCAAACTTTAGGGATGAGCACAGCTGCGCCCAATTTACCTCAGATTTTGCAGTACTTAACTGAGATGCTTCACAAGGGCCTGTCTTTTTCCTATATTAAAATCCATGCTTCAGCTGGTTCATTTCACTATAACACAGAACCACCCCTCTTCTCTCATCCCCTCCTCAAGCAGTATCTCAGAGGGGAAAAGAATGTGAGACCACCCAGAAGAGCTCCTATCCCTGCCTGGGACCTTAGCTTTGTTTTGGAGAAGCTCACTCTACCTCCTTTCGAGCCAGCTGCTACTGCTGACTTAAAATTTCTTTCTTGGAAAACAGCCTTCCTTTTAGCAATCACTTCAGCTAGAAGGATATCTGAATTACAGGCCCTTATGGCAGTGGAGCCTTTCATGCGGACAGGGTATCTCTGAGGACCAATCCATCCTTCATGCCCAAGGTGGTTCCCAGTGTGGCTCTTAATCAGTCCATTCATTTGCCAACCTTCTTTCCCAATCCACAGAACAAAGGGAAACGGATTCTGCATTCCTTGGATGTGCACAGACAACTTAGATTCTACTTGGACAGGACTAAATCTCGAAGAAAATCTGAATAATTGCTGGTAGCATTTGCTGCAGGGGCAGAGGGGAAGGCTGTTTCAAAACAAACCATTTCGAAATGGATAAGCCATTGCATTAATTTCTGCTATAAGCACCATGGAAAACCTATCCCCCAGGGGATCAGATCGCACTCCACCAGGGCTGCATCTACTTCTGCAGCTTTTCTCAGAGGTGTTCCTACCAGGGATATTCTAGAAGCTGCTACCTGGAGTTCTGTACATACTTTCACCAAGCATTATCATTTACCAGTTTTCTCTAAATCCAGAGCTGGCTTTGCCACTGCTGTATTGCAGGGCCTTATAGCTGGCCCTAATGCTGTATAAACTCCTCCTCCCAACCATAGCTTTGGGAATCTACCCAAATGTAATGACTGCAACAGTGAAACACGAAGAACATAGTACAGTTGTGTACACTTACCATAAATGTAGATGTTCAAGTGTATTCACTGTTGCAGTCCAGGTTACCCTCCCTCCAGTCCCCTACTTTTCTCTGGCTATACCTCCACTTTCTTTTACTATGCTTAAAAGCCTTTTTGTTGTATTTGCTTTTGGTTGGAGGTATATTTTTGTGCTTTTAATTTTATTTGCTCCCCACCGGGGGGCAAGAAAAACTGATGTAATGGCGTCGGATGCATGTTTTATACCCCTGACGACCTGATGTCATGGAAGAAGGGACAGCAACTGATGCAGGACCCAAGACTTTGTTAGTCAGGCTGACTGAGGGCAACCTGCCTGCAGATTACCCAAATGTAATGACTGCAACAGTGAATACACTTGAACATCTACATTTATGGTAAGTGTACACAACTGTACTTTCTGTGATGCCACTGTTGTGGCAGAAGTGTGTTGTAGCAAACGTACCTGAGTTGAGGTCTCCTGGCAGTGTTTATTTTCTAAATCATTCTGTAGGCCTTGCTGCTGTAAAACTTGTTTTTCTGATTCTATATAAACCCAATGCTTGTGCTAGGCTGCTGTCTGTGCATCTGCAGTTAACAGTGCCCTGTGTAGATGCAAATGCTTCCAAGTTAAAATTTCCCTTAGAATAACTATCTTTGCAACCTTCCCTAGTCCCCCTGCTGCTCTAGGAATATCTGAGTAGTGAGCGGAGCACCATCACCTTGTTGGATTGCTGTACCTCACACTGAGTATAGCACCCATTCTTCATCCATGTTCCATCATCTCAGTCCAGTTAAATCTCCCCACTCTTCTCCCTGGTTAAACCCATAGTAAAAAACCTGAAATAAATGATAGGTACTTTCCTGCTATCTCTGTTGGACAGCCTGTTGGTCATGGGCATCCAGAGGCAATGTACCAGTTGTCTCATGTGTACTGGCAACCACTTAATCCTGAAAAAACACAGTGTGTGAGATTTACTTACACTATGAAAATTGAGACACAACTCTCACATGCTGACAAATCATGTGACAAACAGGTTGTCAACACATGCACATCATTTCCCCCACTAAACAAGTTCTCAGCTCATAAACCCACATATGCAGTGGTACACACACACACAGGTAACTTACCAAATCCTCAGAGTCCTCCTGTGCACTGCCCTCAGAAACCACATGCAAACAAAACCAAGTCAACACCATCGGTGGCACACAAATGTATACATCACAGTGTCTCCACAATTAAGCTCCTAAGATGGAACACCACACATTCAAACATATTGGTCATAGGAAACTCAGTTGTGAGACACACAAATGCCCCCCTCACCAGGATGGATGAAGAGAGGGTTATAGTCAGTTGTCTCTCAGGGTCCAGGATTTGCCAGATCACTCAGGTCATTCAAACACAAGTACCAGTATGACTTAGTCATAGTCCATGTGGGTGTGAATGACCTGAGATGTACCTCTCTGGACTATATGTTAGTCATATTGAAGGCTGGTATGAGCCTCATTGAGCAGCATTCTACCCTCATCAAGAAAGATACCACAATACAAACAGAAAATGATTGACTTCAATAATTGGCTTAGCTACTGGTGTCATTCCAAGGGGAGCTAATTGGATTAATTGATTTTAGCTAATGGTGTTAATTTGTTAGAGTAACACTATATAAGTAGGAAGCATTGTTATGTAACACTTTGTCTGATGAAGGTTGGGTACTATCTCAACCGAAAGTGCTTACAATAAACAGCTTTTGCTTTTTGGTTTACGAAGTAGTCCGTGCTTTGTTGAAGCCTGCCATTTACTCACTTTTGTTTGTGCTTTTTTTAGGCAATGCCAAACCATCAGCGTAACAAATTCTTCTAATGCTGCTTCTCAATGTTAGGAGTCTTAACAAGAAACTGCACTCCCTGGAAGCTCTCCTTGCCCTGGAGAGTGCTGTGCAGTTACAGAGACATGGTTCAAGGATGTAGAATGTACCCCAGCAGTGCAAGGCTACAATGTTTATCACACATTCAGACCACCCTCTGAAAAGGGAAAAAGAAATGAAAGGAGGAGGTGCTTCCATTTACATAAAAAACAATCACACCTCTAGATTGGTGAAGCAGGATGACTCGTTTGAGCTACTCCCATGTCCAGTTGAGCATAAGCAAAATCTCACACCATAACCTGAAGTTACTAGAATTACTGTCCATTCAGACCAGCACACTACTCTTGGGCAACTAAAATACAGGCTAAGAGATTCCTGGACTTTGTGAGTGCAAATGCTGTGGAGCAGCTGGTCTGCACTCCCACTAGGGACCCAAATATCCTTGACATAGTTCTCATAAATACGGCAGATCATAAATCGGTCTGCTTTGAAATAAATGTAACAGTAGAACCTCCATCAAACCCTAAACTCTAAATAATTTTTCCAAGGCAAATTACCTTTTATTAAGTGATAACAAATTCCCCCTAACCCTGCAAATGCTGTGGCATAGCATATGCAGAAGTATACACAAATACCCTCTACAACCACTTAAACAACTGCACAGAAACTGCAGTACCTGACCAAACTAAACCCACATCTAGCCAGAAGAACAGGTCACCTTGGTGGACCCCCTGGCATAAATAGGCTGTACAACAGAAGGAGGACTTTCCTGTCCAGAAGCAGTTGGGGAAGATGCTACAGAAAAAAATATGTCAGTCTCAACAGGTAAATCAGGGAACTAGTCAAGTCTTTAAAAGCTAAATACAAGACTAAAATAGACTCTCAAGCTAAGGATAATGACAAAGCATTTAGCTATGTCTAAAGTCTTAAGGGAAACAATCAGCAATGTGCTGAATTGGGTGCAGCTGTACTACCTATACTCAGCCAGATGAAATGCAAACCTTCTGGCTGATAAATTCTGCTCGGATTTCACCCCCTTATCACCTCCAGTCACTCCACATGAAATGCCCCCTACCATTTCTTTGTTTAGAAAAGTACAGGTCATCACTGAATTCTCTAACTGTAGAAACACAGCATCAGTGGGCCCTGATGGAATCCCAAGGTGTCTGTTAAATAGCTTGAAACATGACCTAGCAGAACCACTCGGGTCTCTGTTTAACCACAGTCTCCAGACAGGTTTGTTCTGTTAAAATGAATGACAGCATCAGTCATCCCTCTGCCCAAGGGGAAACCATCAATGGACTGAGGAAACTACCGACCCTTGAGTCTGACTAGCCTCATATGGAAGGCTATGAAAAGGATAATCATGGACCTGCTTAACAACAACATAGGAAATCTCCAGACTCTAGACGTAACCCAGCTCGGCTTTGTCAAGGCTAGGTCCTGCCTGCTTAATCTGATGGACTTCTTTGAGAAGTTTGCCAAGGCCGTGGATGAGGGTAAGACATTACATACCACCTACCTTGACCTGGCCAAGGCATTTAACACAATACCTCACTCGGGTATTATAGATAAACTCACAAAATTGTGTGTAAACTTCTGTGTCACCAGATAGATAGCCAGATGGCTCACAAATAGGACATGTGCTGTTAGAATGGGGGAATCCACATCCAACAAGTGGCCAGTCACCAGTAGTGTACCACGGGGCTCAGTGCTGGACCCCATCCTGTTTGGGATATATTTCTCAGATGTCAAGGCAAATTCAGATGCCCTTTGGCTCACCGAGTTTGCTGATGACTTGCAAGTATGGGCCAATCAAATACTCCCCAAACAATGTTGATATCCTACGGAGAGGTCTGGTGCAGACTAATGAGTGATGTCAGAGCCATAGCATCAAACTAAATGCAAAGAAGTACATAATAATATCCTTTGTGAAATCAAATTCCCCTGCAAATTACAACATTAATAGCACCCACTTAAGAGTGGACCCAATGGTGAGAGATCTGGTTACTCAAATAGTAATCTGAACTTTGACCACCATGTGTCTACAGTGGTGGGGAAATCCTTCTGTGAGGCTCATTTATAAGTAAGGGCATGGCATCCAGATCTAAGGATGTCATAGTGCCACTGTACTCTGCCTTCATCAGACCAATAATCGAATACAATGCCCCCTTTGGCATGTACCTTACCAGGCACCTGCAACAGTTGGAGTCTCCTTAGAGGTTTCTCAACAAAAAAATACAGGGTATAACCAACATGTCGTATGCAGACTGCTTAAAAGTCTTATCACTGTATTCAGTTTCCTACCAATTACTGATGGGTGATCTGTGCCTGGCCTACAAGGCAATCTCTAACCCAGCCCTGATGGAAATGTTGCATACTCACAAAACAAACTGCAAGAGGGTTATCCACTCCAAAGATCATTGGTCTAAACCTGATCTCATACTTGAGTAGATCATGCTGGAGAGACAGATGTGTGTCCCAGAGATTGACCCTCCAATGGAATAGGCTTCTTATTCAAATGAAACACTGCCCTTCCCTGATATCTTCATGCTCAATCTAGACCAATGGATGGGAAGTAAATTCATTCCTGGGGTGGTGCCCATGTCCCTTATGGACAGTGGCAGTCTGTAAAAATTGTCAAAACCCTGCTTGCTGACCCTTGTTATCTTTCCCCTAGGGATGGAAAATTGGGTAAAATCTTGGTAAAACTGGCTAGGCTTGTAAAGTCTTTTAGGTTCATAGGTAAGTACTAGGCTGTCCGCTGGAGGGCATCTGTAAGCCTAGCCAGAATGTGTTGGCTTTCGCCGCCCCCTTAGATTAGTTCCCTCTGCCTCTGTCCAGCAGAGCCATTAGTTCCCTGTGCCTGTGTCCAGCAGAGCCACTGCAGTGATCCGTGGGGTAAATTTTCTGTTTCCCATCCACTTGTCAAGGTTTCTTTTGAAGACTGTTAGTGAGGGGCTCTGCCTAATGTAGATTGGAATTGTGTTCCAAAGCATGGGGAGTCTCTGGGACAGGAATCTATCCCTCCAGCACATCCTATTTATCGTTGTGGAGAGGTTTAGATCCCTAGAGCATGTGGCTTTCATGGATTTGTTTTTTTTTTTGTTGTTTTTTCTTTTTAGGTGGAGCATGTCCATCAATTCTGGGTTGGATATGGCCTTGTATGTCAGGCAGAGATCACCTCTGAGTAAGCGGTATGCAAACGAGTACAGCTGGAGTTTTTTCAGTCGGGCTGAATAGGGCATCTGTTTGAGGCCAGTAATCCTCTTGGTGAGGTACTTCTGTGGTCTTTCCAGCTGTTGCAGGTGTCTTGTAAGGTACATCCCGAATGGGGCATTGTACTCTATGAAGGGTCTGATGAGTGATGAGTAGAGGGGCACAATAACGTCTTTTGTTCTAGATGCGAACCCTTTTG
Organism: Protopterus annectens; assembly: GCF_019279795.1. Lineage (NCBI taxonomy): Eukaryota > Metazoa > Chordata > Ceratodontiformes > Protopteridae > Protopterus > Protopterus annectens. Next base: position 623,182,346 of record NC_056733.1, read on the forward strand.
TGATTAGGTGGGCCACATAGAAGGGTTTTCTAACCACCTTGGCAATATGATTATCAAAGGAGAGATTACGATCTACTTGGGTCCCCAGATCCCTTATTACATTTTCTGTATTTAGGGGACTACCACATATGTGGTAGTTCGCGGGTACTTTGTTTTTTCCAAAGGGGATGACTATGCACTTTTTGGCATTTAGCTTGAGGCCATGATTTTGACACCAGGTATCCATCTCTGGAGGATGTCTGTATCAGCTGGAGAGTCAATTATGGCCCCCAGTTTGCATTTGTCTGTGAACTTGGTCAGCCATAGTCCTCCTGTGCTTGCCTGTACCTCTGAGAAGTATATACCAAACAGGAGGAGTCCCAGGACTGAGCACTGGGGGCGCCATTTATAACCAGTTTAGAGTCAGACCTACAGCCTGCAACTCTCACCGTGTGGGTTCTGTCCTTGACCCAATTGGCAACCCATCTCATGACGTAGGGGTTTATGTTCAGGCTGGTGAGCTTGTCTATAATACCAAAATGGGGAATGGTGTCGAAAGCCTTTGCGAGGTCTAGGTGGGCTGTGTGGATCTCCTTTCCCTCGGCTTAAGGCTTGGTAACTGTCTCAAAGAAGTCCACCAGGCTTAGGAGGCATGATCTTCCCTTAACAAAGCCAAACTGGGTAGGGTCCAATGTTTGGAGGTTCCCAGTGTCTCTTTTAATGAGTTCCATGATGATGCGCTCCATAGCCTTGCAGACCAGGCTAGTCAGGCTTATAGGGCGATAGTTTCCAGGGTCCATTGTGGCTCCACCTTTGTGGAGCTAGATAACTGTTGCTGTACGCCACTCTATGGGTATGTAGCCTGTAGAGAGGCTGAGTTTGAACAGTGTGTTTAGGTGAGGGGTTAGTTCATTTTGGAGTTCGTGTAAGACACAGCCTGGGACACCATCCGGTCCCATTGAAGCTGTGTTTTTGGCTTTGGATAGGGCTGTTTTAACCTGTGTGTCAGTGATTGCCGGGGCTCTACATTCTTCTGGTATGGTTATGGGCCCTTTAGAGGGTTTGAGGGGGGTGAAGTTTGCACTAAACCTGTCTGCCAGAATGTTGGCAATATCAGTCAGTTCAATTTATTTTGTGCCATTCTGCACTAACTCAGAGCTGATCTGAGAGTTTCCACTTAGGTTCTTCACATAGCTAAAGAACTCTTTGTGGTTATCTTTGGAGTCCTTGGCAGTTTTTCTTTTGAAGCTAGCCTTAGATGATTTTATGAGGGATTGTAGTTTCTTGCTGATACTGATCAGGGATGTCTTTCCTTCTTGGGATTTTACTCTTTTTTGTACTAGTTTCCTCCTTCTATTGTATAGCTTGTTCATGGCAGGGGTCCACCAGACTGGTTTCCTTTTCTTGGAGGAGTGAGTCTTGGTTTTGCTTGGGATAGCACGATCCATGCATTCTTGCAGGTGCTTATAGAGTGCCTTTGTAAGGGATTCAGCAGCTTGGACAGCATTGTCCTTTAGCATTGGGGCTGTGAACCTTTCCACCTCGTTCTTAAGTAACGTGAAGTTTGCTTTTGAAAAGTTTTTCACGGCAGTTTCCTTGATTGGGGGTGGGGCGGAATGTGGATATCCAGAGTGATTAGTGTATGGTCTGATCTAACCAGTGAGGGGTTAACCTCCGGTGTAGAACACCGGTCACCCATGTTAGTGATGACCAGGTACAATATGTTGTCACCTCTGGTGGGGGTTTGACCAGTTGATCCAGGGCGTTCGAGTTTATAAATTCTAGGAAGTGTTGGGCAAGGGAGTAAGTACTTGAGTAGTTCTCCCAGTTAATGTCTGGGTAATTGAAATCACCCAATATTAGGGCATTTGGTAGGACCTTCATATTTTCCAGTGTCTCCAGAAACACGGAATGGTGGTCCTGGGTCTTGGTGTGTGATCTGTAGCAAGCTACAATTTGAATTGCAATTTTTCCCATTGTTAGTTCCAGATGGATGATCTCTGAGGCATTGTGCTGCTCCACTAACCTGAAGGTGTGGGTATCCTTGGTGAAAATGGATACACCCCCCGCCTTTTGTGTTTCGATCTGGGTTCTGTGGCCGAAAAGTATGGTATGAGTTATAGCCTGGTAGTGCTGGGGTGCTCTCTGGAGACTTAAACCAGGTTTCTGTTACTGCACAGAAATTGATGTTCTCCATACTGAGGAGAACCTCGAGTGCATACATTTTGAGGTTTAGACTTCTGGCATTGAGCAGCATTACCCTCAGTTTTGGTTACTTGTGCTATTTACTGTGGTGGGTTTGTCTTTTGAACCTTGCCTAAAAAGGCACTATGGGGACGGCAAAAGCCTTGGCCAGTATTCGAAAGCCTAAGGGTGACAGGTGCAAGCCACCTCTTGTGAAGCAACGTAGCTTGTCGAGCATGTCATCCCAAGCAGACAGATACTGGATCCCCTTTGAATGACACCAGAAACTTAGCCAGTTGTTGAAATTGATCATTTTTTCTTTATACTGTGGCATTGTTCTTGGTGAGGGCAGGATGCTACTCAGGGTCAGGGTCTTTACGGCCTGGGCTACGTGATCGGAGAGCTCTTCCATGTCTCTTTTCATGTAGTCCAGGGAGGTACGTCTCAGGTCATTCACACCAACATGGACAATGACAGAGTCGTATTTGTACTTGTTCTGGAGCGACCTGAGTGCTTGTGTTATGTGGCAGATTCTGGTGTCCGACAGGCAGCTAACTGTAACCTTCTCCTTATTCAGCCTAGTTAGTGGGACATCAGTGTGCCTGACTATAGTGTCGTCTATTACTAGTGTGTTGGGTATGTTATTTTACCTTAAGGGCTATGATTGCGTGGCACACTGATTATGTGATGTATGTGTTTCATGGTTTGTGATGGGGTGCGGAGGTTGCTTGGGTGTCTGCTTTGGAGGTCTCTGTTGCTTTTGCAAGTTTTTATTTAGAGCCTCCGAGTATGTTATCATGTATTTATGTGTGTTGTTTTCCGGTGTTGTTTTAGTAGGTCTATGTGAGACTGGTGGTGCGTTGCATGTATTTTCCTTTTCCTCTTGGCTTTCAGTTCCAGTCTTGGGTTGAGAGAGCTTTGCCTCCAGTTTGGTTGTATAATTGCATCTCTCGCATATGTTAGTGTTTGGTGGTAGGAGGAGAGGGTTGTCTGTGTACATGAGGCAGTTGTAACATTGCCTCAAAATGCCCAGATTCACCAGTTGGACTGGAGAGTACACCTGAAACTGCCCTTTGGACATGCCTGAATAGGTAAAGTGAGCTGTTTTACTGATTGGCTGGTAGGGACAAATAGAGAGCCTTGTCCTTCTGGACAGTATAGGGGGGGGGTCTAGTGCTAGGAGTTTTGAGCAAGTGCTGGACTGTGAAATGAATGGTTTGAGTGCTTAAGTTGAAAGTTTGTCTAGTTCCAAGGGAAAAATTGAAGAGTAGACTTTGTGGAGCCAGGAATAGTTTAACCCTACCTAACCAGTGCTGCCCGACTCGCAAAACTGCGCAAGTGCGGTTTTTATAGCAGGGAAATGAAAGAAATAGAACTTAGCCCAAAATGGCCAATAAACAAGTAACTTCTGGGCTGAAACCACTCCTCCAGGGACAGATAGGCTGCTCAAAGCTCCCCTCTCTCACAGGTGAACAGAGAAACTTCCTTCTATCCAAGTAAGGTATGGGCAACACAGAAACTTGTAACACAGCCCTGAATTCAGCAATAACCTGAAAACTGGACTATACTAGTTCAGAAAGGCGGAAAACAAGTATATTGTTTTTGGGGGTTTTTTTGTTTTTATTTTTTGTTTTTCTTCAGAAAGTAAAGCAGATACAATAAAAAAACCACTTTAAATGCATAGAAATGACTATCACACTTTAGTGTGTAGCCAACAACAATTAAAACAGATTATTTAAACACAAAAATTACTTAGTTCAAGTTCAGACAGCAAATAAGTACAATATGTAGCAGAAACAGGCTTTTTAAATCACAGAAACGCTAAAAATTTGGCGTTTTAGGCAGAGTTAGTTAAAGACAGCAAGAAAATGTAGAAAAATGATACTTAATCACTCCAAAGTCTCTCTTTTGTCTCTCTGCTGCTGTAGAACTCTGCAGGACACCTGGCAGGCACTTGCTGATATGAATACAAGTGCATAAAACCATGCAAATGCATTTTTTTAGCAAGGAAATGAAAGAGATAGAAATTATCCCAAAATGACCAATAAACTACTAACTTCTGGGCTACAGCAAACAAGGCGCACAAATTTAAGAAAGAAACAGTTCAAATAAGCAGGCACAATAAACCTTTAAGCAGAAATTCTCAGCTCAGAAGGACAGAATCTAGCCTCTCCTCCCACAAGAGTGCAGACCACAAACCGTCTTAATGTAAAATAACTGGCCTGAAGCCCAAGTGCTTAAACCAGAACTAATGCACTTTTAGAAAAACAGACACTGAGCCTTCAATCAGCAATTCCCAACTTAGAAGGATGTAAGCTACCTGTCCTGCCACAACACTGCAGTCCACAAACCTTCTTAATGTAAAACAACTGGTCTGAAGCCCAAATACGTAAACCAAAAGGCTTAGAATAACAGTTACAATTGAATCAGGCTGCTACCAAGCAGTAATAACTGCAGCGGAATAAACACAATTGAGTACTTTTAAGAAGAAGCACAAGCAAAATAAGGCAATAAAGTGGACAGAAACACAATTACAGTAAAAGCAGATGAATAAAGTGCAATTTTATTTTATAACAATAGAAAACAAGCTAACTGATTTAAACAAATTACCCAGTTAACCAGTAAAAAAACCCTCAAAACTGAGCCCTGTTCCAGCAGTCTTCAATCAGACAAGTTCTAACCACACACTCCTGCCACTAGGGTGCAGGGGAACCTTCTCCAAAAAAGATGGCCTGGATTAGTGCTCAAGTTATACAAGCAAAGCTAGATTCAGCAGGCCTGAATCTAGTCTATGCTACAGCAGACAAGGCACTCCAATGTCAGAAAAACAGTTCAAATAAGCAGGCACAGTAAGCCTTTAGCCAGAAGTTCCCAGCTCAGAAGGGCAGAATCTAGCCTCTCCTCCCACAAGAGTGCAGACCACAAACCTTCTTAATGTAAAATAACTGGCCTTGAGCCTAAGTGCTTTAACCAGAATACACTTTTAGAATAGCAGACACTGAGCCTTCATTCATCAATTCCCAACTTAAAAGGATGTAAGCTACCTGTCCTGCCACAACAGTGCAGACCACAAACCTTAATGTAAAACAACTGGTCTGAAGCCCAAGTGCCTTAACCAAAAGACTTAGAATAACAGTTACAATTTAATCAGGCTACTACCAAGCAGTAATAAATGCAGCAGAATAAACACAATTGAGTACTTTTAAGAAGAGGCAAAAGCAAAATAAGGTAATAAAGTTGGAAGAAACACAAATACATTAAAAGCAGATAAAGTGCAATTTTTTATATAACAATAGAAAACAAGCAAACTGATTTAAACAAATTACCCAGTTAACCAGTAAAAGACTTCAGAACTGAGCCCTATTCCAGCAGTCTTCAGTCAGACAAGTTCAGGGCCTAAGTGGGTATGCCTACTCAGATGTTCTGTCTGTATTAGGCAGGATGAGCTAATGAGACAAGACTAGGATAGAGCTGGGACAGGGCTGAACAGATGCGAATGGTAGGAGTGTCTAAAATCAAAATATGATCTCACTGTACTCGGTTGAGTGAGCAAATGAGATGGGCCCAGGAGGAGTGTTCAAACACAAATTTACAGGAGCTTAGCCTAGTACTCTCCTATAAGCCTATGAGTGCCATGTAGTCTGTTGTAGCACAGTGCTGTCATATAGTGATGTCCTTCCATTTCACTGTTCATTACACTAGGGGGATCCCCTGCCAAGGGCGGCCCAATGTCTGACCAGTATACCAAAGCCCTCAGGTTGCTTTACGGTATGTCACATGTATGCTCCTCACATGATGTACGGCATAAACGTGATGTCCGGATGTACCATCCCTTCTTTGCCACCAGTCCGGATGCTCTCTCTTGATCGGCGGTCTGAATGCTCGTTCCATTGTTAGTTCACCAAGCCGTTGCAGATAAGTGCCCCGTTGGGGTTTTTGGTTTTGTATCTTCTTTTGCATTTTTGTTGCTTGTGGGGTTTCATATCATCCAAGAAAGGCAAATGCCAGTGTGGGAGACAGATTCCCCATAAGGACCATCATAGGCAGTGCCTGTTTTGCCTTTGCACTTCCCGCGATCATACATCCTGTTCAGTTTGTCAGGCCTTTGTTCCAAAACCTTCCATAGTAGGCTTTCTTCTTTGGCTTATATCTGGAAAATCAATGTCTTAAGCTCCTAGTTAAAGACACAGTGGAGGAAACTGCCCACTCTGAGGGGCAACCATCCGTGAAGAGGGACAAGAAATCTAGGCTGGATTCTTCTGCTATTCAGCCTCCTCGAGACGTCTCTCCTGAGGCATGTGAAAGCCTAGAGGATTGCCTGGCTCCATCATTGGATTCTTCTCCCATGACCAGTTTGGAGGCTGGCAGGCATCTGACCTTAGGCACGTCCTTGGAGGCGTTGCAGATGTACACACTGGACATTCAGGCAGAGCCGCGGTTGATTGTCTCTGAGGGGTGTAGGGGTATTCCTCAAGTTTTGGTCAGAGAATAAGTCTCCACTATTTTTATTGAATGCCATCTGGAGTTTGTGCCTTCTAAGTTTTATAAGGCGGACGTCCCCTTAAAGGAAGAACAGAAAGCTAAGCATATTTTTCCAGCCCCTAAGGATCCACAGAGTGAATGGCAGTCCTTCACTTGGGGGTTGTTTAGTGCTTTGATAGATTTAAAATCTCCTCGGGGAGTTTCTGTTCAAGCCCCCCCCCCCCTTTTATCCTCTACTCCCCTTAACAGACCCAGAGAACAGGATTCCTCTGAGGAAAAGGTGGATTCAGATGTGAAATCCCTTGCTTACTCCTCTCATATTCCTTCTTCTTTAGATTTTGCGTCTCTGGAAGTGGAATCTACTAGTCTTGATACTCCTTTTGAAGAGATTTCTTTTGGAGAGACAGTCTCAAGAATGCTGTTGTTTTTTTTTTAATGGGATTATTCTCAAGTTTCAGAGGTACAAAAAAGGTATTATAAGCTCCTCCAGATGAATTCTTCCAGACCTTTTGCAGTCTTTCCTGTTTTGGCTGCTTTGTTGGATGCATTTACTTAGTGCTTCTAAGGCTCCTGACTCTCAACCCCCTGTCCCCAAGAAACCTGATAAATTTTATAAGGTGGCTAAGGACTGTAAAATTTTGTATAGGTGCACTTCAGTGATGTCTGTGGCTTCTGACAATCCATCTCAATTGCTTTCTTCTGAGAAGTTACTGCCTTCTTATAAAGATAGCAAAACCATGGAAAGATTGGGGAAAAAGGTTTATATCTCTGCTACCTTAGTTTTTAGGTGTGTCAGTTATCAGACCCAGATACTTGTTGGCTCTTCTTTCCCAGACCTGTCAGGTGATTTCTGATCTTTCAAACTCTGAGGGGAAAATGTCCTCCCTTTCCTTGTTAGGGACATCCTCCCAGGCGGTTCATTATTCCATCAAGTGTAATTATGATGCAGGAGATGCTTCCTCTAGGGCTGATGCTTTTTGGTCTGTGATGAGGAGATATTATTGGCTTCGGCTTTAACCTTTGCCTAATGATATTAAGGCTAAGTTAACGGATGCACCTCTAGACAATAAACACTTGTTTGGTGAAGCTGCTGCCTTGTTTACATCTCACCAGTATAAGGGCTAGGCTTTACAGGAACTTAAACATGTGTTTGTCTCTCAAGTATCTAAATTTCAAAGAAATTATCCCAGTAAGCCAGCCTTTGTTCATAGGCAATCTCGTCCTCCCCAAAGGGTAGGCTACTCAGACTTCTGTGTCCCAGAAGTCTCCTTTTCCTGATAAACCAGGTGCTGTCTGACTATCCTATTCTTCCCAGCCACTTCCCTTCTTCTCCTCACCTCTGTCTCTCTTTTCTTGTTTGGTTAAAGATTACTGAGGACTCTTGGGTTCTGTCTATTAACTGCCAGGGGTATTTCATGGTCTGGAATCTCTCTCCCCTTTTATGGGAATTCCTCAGCTCCTTCAGGAACAGCTATCCTTCTTTCCAGGGGTACTTCAAGATCTCTTGACTCAGGGTACTATTCAGGTGGTTCCTGTGTCTTAGTGCCCAGGAAAGAGGGCTTGGAGACCAATTCTAGACCTTTCTCATATAAACACATTTTGGAAGGTTCCCTCTTTTTGAATGTTGTCCCTTCAGACTTTGTTCACTCTTTTGCTTCCTCAGGCTTATATGGTGTCTCTGGACCTCAAAGATGCTTATCTCCATATCCCAATGTATCCCCTTATTAGGAAGTTTTTGTAGTTCTCTGTTACTTTTTGGCATTTTCAGTTCTCTGTTTTGCCCTTTGGCCTTTCTTCTGCCCCAAGTGTATTCACCAAATGCCTCACTCATGTGATTGCCTTTTGCAGGCTCAAGGGGATCCGAGTCTTTCTTTTCTTGGACAACCTCCTGTTTTAAGCATCATCTCCAGAGGTCTTATTGCAAAATCTTCATTTTGCCATTTCCCTGCTACAAATCTGGGGTTCACTATAAATTTCAAAAAGTCCTTTTTGACTCCTTCTCAGGATGATGTCTTTCTGGGGTGCAGGGTGCATACTGTGCCTGTGCTGACATCCCAGCCTCCTCCCAAGGCCTTGACTCTCATTTCTTTTTTTCAGACTCTTATTCCTCTAGTTTCTATAACAGCCAGGGAATTTCTGAGAGCCTTGGGGTTTATGGCCTCCACCATTCTTATGCTCCTTCTGGCCAAGTTCCACACGAAAATGTTTCAGTGGTTTCTGAAGTAAATTTGACTTCAATGTACTCATCCCCTAGAATTTGTAGTCCCTCTTATGCCTTGTCTCAAGAAGGAACTTCAGTGATGGATTCAGCAGTTGACTCTAAATCCAGGACTCCCTTTTCATCCATCTCTTCCCTTTCAGGAGCCGTTCACAGATGCTTCAGACGTGGGATGGGGAGCAGCATTTGGCTCCCTAAGGGTGCAGGGAGTCTGATCGCCTCATCAACAGAAAGAACAAGTCATTGTCAAAGAGTTGAGAGCTCTTCTGCTGGCTCTTCAAGCATTTCATCTTCTCTTCTCCCCAGAACCTCTCAAGGTGTTTACTGACAATACCACAGTGATGTGGTATGTAAGCAAACAGGGAGAACAAGGTGTTATCTTCTTTGCCGATTGGCACTCCTAGTGTGGGAACTCAAGTGACTCTTCAGGCAGTTTACATTCCTTCAGATCAAAATATTGTGGCAGAATCTCTGAGCAGGTCCATAACTCAATTCCATGAATGGATGCTTCACAGGGATATGTTTCTGGGCATTCTCCACCAGTGGGGTACTCCTCAAATAGATCTTTTCGCCTCGCCTCTGAACACACAACTTCTTCTATTTTGTGCCAGAGTTCCAGGTACTGTAGTTTGGAAGTTGGACATCCTGTCTTTTTCTTGGAAGGGAATGTTTCTTTACGCTTTCCCTCCCCTTCCTCTCATTCCAAAAGTCATGCTCAAAATTCAACAAAATGCTCTCAAAATCTTTTTGGTGACTCCCTTTTGGCTGAGAAAGCATTGGTTCCCTCTTCTTCTGCTTTTAGCCAAAAGCAGTTATCACAAGTTACCCCACAGGGTGGATCTACTCATACAAGACGGGATCTCTCATGCATCCCCACCAGTCCACTCATCATCTGACACTGTGGTTGATGGGATTTTGATTCCACATAGACACTTTTTTCCTGAGGATGTGCTTAAGGGTCCTGCAGGAGGCAAGGAAGCCCAATACTAGAAAATCCTACTTATCCAAGTGAAAGAGGTGTTCTGTTTGATGTTTTTCTAGTAACCTGGATCCACTTTCTGTGGATGTTCCTTTGGTTCTCTCTTATCTTTATGAATTGCTCGATGCTGGATTGGCTTATTTTTCTGTTAAAGCCCACTTTTCAGCTGTCTCTGCTTGTCTGCCTGTATCACCTCCTTTAGCTTCTAGATTTGAAGCTAAACAGTTTCTTAAAGGCGTCCTTCATATTAAACCTCACAGGATTCCTCCTCCCTGGGATCTTAATTTTGTTTTGGAAAAATTGACTCATGTTCCTTTTGAGCCTGCAGCTTCAGCTTCCTTACAACATTGTTCTTGGAAAACTGTACTTTGTTAGCCCTGCCAGACAAGTGTCTGAGCTCCAAGCCCTTATGGCTTGTCCTCATTTTTGGTGTTTCATAAGGACAGGGTGTCCCTCCATACTAATCATTCTTTTATGCTCAAGGTGGTAAATGAGTTGTCCCTTAATCAGTCTATTCATTTGCCCACTTTTTTCTCCTTTTCCCCAGTCTGCCAGTGAGGAGGTGCTGCACATGTTGGATGTGCATAAACAACTCATTTTGTTTGGATAAAACTAAGACTTTTAGGAAGTCTGATCAGCTCTTTGTTTCCTTTCATCCTAGGTCCTTAGGATTGGATGTGTCCAACCAGACTATTTTCTTGGATGTCTAAAGCCATTTCTTTTTGTTATTCCTTTCATGGTAAGAGCCTTCCTTCTTTTGTTAGACCCATTCTACTAGAACTGTGGCTTCTTCTGGGGCTTTTTTTCAAGGGTTTGAATACTAACTCTGTTCTTGAGGCAGCTACCTGGACATTTCTGCATACATTTACCAAGGTAGGGTCATACTTCATGGATTCCTAGAGAGCTCATAGTTCATGGATTAGTACTAAGCTAACTGCCCTTTCAAGCCATTTTAAGCCTAGCCAGTTATCCCTTGTGAGACTCAAACCCCGCACCTTGTGTTTCTAAGGCAAACACCTTAACCATTAGGCCACCCTCCCAACCCTGGGCTCTGCTGGTCCTTCCTTTTTCCACTCTTCTTCTTGAGCTTTGGCACTCTCCCTAATGTAATGAGTACTACATCAGTGAAATGGAAGGACATAATAGTAGAGTTGTAGTTGCAGTATTCCCTCCCTCCTCCTCCTGGTCTTTTTCTCTTTAGATGTACTTATTACCTCTCTTTCTCCTTGGACTGGTGTTCCTACTGGGGCTCTCAGTTCTGAGGATAGTACGTCCAGATGTTGCCTTTATGCCCTACTTTACACGAGGAGCAGATGTGTGACATATGGCATATCTTAAAGCAACATAAAGGCTTTGGTAAACTGGCTGGTCATCAGGCTACCCTTTGCAGGGGAATCCCCTTAGTGTAATGAATGCTGCAACAATGATGAGAAGGACATCTACCATTATGGTAAGATTTTACACAACTGTACTTTCTTGAGGAGGTATTCACGTGTGGCACAGTTGTGTAATACTATAGCAATAACCCACGCCTGGGTGTGGGTAATGCTAAATTTACCCACGGTTGGCGTGGTTTGGTCCCGAGCTAAGCCCGGACCATACAAAGCCAACCGTGGGTAAATTAGCATTACCCACACCCAGAAGTGGGTTATTGCTATTATACCATGACATTATTTAAGAAAAGAAACTATTACTTTTCTTAAATAATGGCATAGTATAATGCCTGTTTACTGCCCTTCCACAGATGCTTGGCATCCGCGGCAGTTCTGATGTACTGCATGCCTGCGCAGTACATCAGAGTTGAGCAAAAACGGAGAAAGCAAGATCTCCGTTGCTTTTTTTTTAGTGTTTCGCTATGTTAAATGAGTTTAACATAGCGAGACAGTTTTAAAATAAGCAACGGAGATGTCCGTTGCTTATTTTAACTGTCTCGCTATGTTAAACTCATTTAACATAGCTAAACTAAAAAGCAACGGAGATCTTGCTTTCTCAGTTTTTAAACACTGTCTCGCTATGTTAAATGGGTTTAACATGGCGAGACAGTTTAAAATAAGCAACGGAGATCTCCGTTGCTTATTTTAAAGCTGTCTCGCTATGTTAAACCCATTTAACATAGCGAGACAGTGTTTTAAAAAAACGGGTTATACTAATGGAAAAAGTCCGGGCAACCGGACCTTTTTCCATTAGTATAACTCGATTTACAACGGGCACGCTGGCCAATCAGCGTGCACGTTTTGGGGGGGGGGTCATGATATAATTCTGATTAAGTAGTCTGGTGAACTGCAGTGCTGTAGTGTAGTGTTTCTGAGGAAGCTTTCACTGGGTACGTGGTATCCTATATGATAGTGGTGTGTGTAGTGCAGTATTTCTGAGGAAATAGGCTTGTCTTAGATTATCTAATACAGCCACTTTACTGGATGGGACTGGTTCACCACAAGACACAAACATGGCAAACAGCTCAAGTTCCTCCCCTACCTCCCACAGTGCACCACACCTCCCTTTTTCCTCAGGTTCATAGGTGGTTACTAGGCTATTGGTTCAAGAGCCGTTATAAGCCTAGCCAGGCTTACCCCAAATTTGCCAAAATATTACTGATGTGTCAGTACACCAAGAAATTTTACAGTGTAGGCTTGTACACATCAAGCGTTCACAGACTGCCCATGTCCACTTGAGACATAAATGCCAAACCAGCAGTAAATTTGTGAGTTCCCTCCATTGGTATATAGAAAACCAAACTAAAAACAACAACGAATGAAGAAACCACCAAAAGATGGAGCTGAGATGCAAACAGGTTTATTCATTGCAGTTCCTTCCTTTTGTAAAAATATTTTTTGTTCACACAGAAAATAATTATGAGTTAATGCAAATTCCAAAAGTAAAATAATGAAGGAAGTCCGAGGACCCTCCCCCAAAATTTAAAAAAAAGAATTGAGGAATGTTATTTCACATATTAGTAACACTAATGATTATTGTGAGAAGATAAAGAAGTTACAGTGGGATGATACTTTTTATTGGGCCACAGTTGATGTAAAGGCTTTATATACCAGCATTAGGACAAAATTTGGCCTAGAGGCTATATGTAAAATTTTGGGGGAGGGTCCTCGGACTTCCTTCATTATTTTACTTTTGGAATTTGCATTAACTCATAATTATTTTCTGTGTGAACAAAAAATATTTTTACAAAAGGAAGGAACTGCAATGAATAAACCTGTTTGCATCTCAGCTCCAGCTTTTGGTGGTTTTTTCATTCCATCTATTGGTCCAAGTTCTGTTTGAATGACGCCAACGATATCCAAGGGTCCAACAACAAAGGCAATAGTCAGCACAATAATCCCCAAGATGAAGCCACAATCCAAATACTTGTTTTTAAACAGCTTTAATTGCGACAAAAACAAACTCACAATACAGGTTAAGCGCTTTCATGTATGTCCATACACTTCATCAGAACAAGAATGAAGGTTGAAAACAGAATTTAAATACTTAAAAAAACGCCAAAAATCCTATCTAATAGAATAATTGCACTGCTCCACTTAAAGCCATAATACACAATTGTTTTAAATGGACTTGGTCCACACATTTTTTTCCTTTTAAAAACCTGAATTAACATATTTTTGTCACATCCTACACTTAAACAGTATATAGTAAATAAATAAACATTAAACATAAAACATATAAATATATGAAGAGATGATCTCCCCATTAAATAATACAAGTCCATTTTCCTATCTTGTTTCAAATGCATGTTACCATTGATAAATATGTATGCACATATATATAAAATATTATATTTAAAGATTAACTGATTTACTATATAAATTTACTAAGTATGTGTATATGTATATATATGTGATTGTTAAAAATAAAAAATTTATGTAAAAAATATGCTAATATGAAATATTGAGTAATAAAAATATATAGGCAAACTACCTAAAAACACAGTCAACTTTTAATAAGGGGTTTTGTGGGAATTACTTCATTAAGACCTGGGAAACATGCTGCATTGAGCTTGATTTGCCATTTGATTTCCCTCTCTCCCACAATACTTTTGATGTCACCACCCCTAGGATTAAACTTCACAGTCTCCAGAATTGCAAACTTGTAGCTGCCACAAGTGTTGTTACTAGCTAAATGAAGATAAAGAGCATTGTTCTCATTTTTTTTCTTGATGCAATACATATGATCATAAATTCTATTTCTAAGCTGTCTGTTGGTCTTCCCGACGTAAAAACAAGGACAGGAACTACACACAGCTAAATAGATCAAATGCCGAGATTGTTTATTTATTTACTATATACTGTTTAAGTGTAGGATGTGACAAAAATATGTTAATTCAGGTTTTTAAAAGGAAAAAAATGTGTGGACCAAGTCCATTTAAAACAATTGTGTATTATGGCTTTAAGTGCAGCAGTGCAATTATTCTATTAGATAGGATTTTTGGCGTTTTTTTAAGTATTTAAATTCTGTTTTCAACCTTCATTCTTGTTCTGATGAAGTGTATGGACATACATGAAAGCGCTTAACCTGTATTGTGAGTTTGTTTTTGTCGCAATTAAAGCTGTTTAAAAACAAGTATTTGGATCGTGGCTTCATCTTGGGGATTATTCTGTTTGAATGAGTTAGGGATAAGCTTTGCTTCACATGTAAGGGAGGGGAGGCCTTTTCCAGAGAAGGGGTAATCTTTGGAGTACATACCTGTCCTTCCAACATGTCCTGTTTGTCTCATTTTATTTATTCCAGTCACATCAGCCACAATCCTCACAGGCTGTAGATTTAAGTGCATCTTCTTACCTCTTTTGAAAGAAAAGTCAGAATTTCTTTCATGGTCTGTTTTTCATCTTTTCCTTCCATCTTCCCTTGCCTCAGCCTGCAGTCTTTATTTTAGTTTAAAGGGGGAAAAAAGCATTTTTGATTGGTTAGTTAATAGGCAAGAATAGCCAAAATTGTTACCTTAATTCTGTACTTGCATATTCCTGATGTTTATTGTGCGTGTACTCTATCCATTTTTCCTACTGTGTAGTGCTTCCATTTTTCTTCCCTAGAATCAGTATAGAAAAGGCCTCTCTTCAAGAAATGTGTCTGATGTGGGTGCAAGATCCTGCTCAGGACACCCATGATTTATGCATGATGTGCCTGGGGCCAGATCATTTGAAGCAACAGTGCAACTTCTTGGAGGAACACAAACATAACTTAAGTGTTTTTCACCTCCTGACATATCACCCAGAGAAGATAAAGACAAAAAGAAAGAAAAAAAAAGAACAAAAACACAACTGTAAGATTCTTCTTCTCTGAAACCACCTAAGCCTGATCATCAGATTTCTAAAACTTCCCTTCCATCTCCAAAGACTCCAGCACTGAGCTTGCCCTAATTGTCAGTGTGTCTTTGCTGCAGTCTCCCAAAGAGTCATCCTGTGCAGAGATGGTCATCATGCTTGCAGGATCATTCTTTAAGAACAATCTCCCCCATCTTTTCCTCAGAGAAGAAATTGGCCCAATTCATAAAGTCCAGACCATCATCAGGTGTGTCCCATTCTGTGAGGTCTATCAGGAGTCCCTCAGTGCATCATGACATGGGGTGCAGAATGAGGGCATTTACAAAAGCTCTGCTTGATACAGGTATGATGCAGTACCCCTCTGTATCTAGGGTGGATACGTTTGAATCCCAGCCTTCTACCTGTTCTGCTTCTTCCCCAGGCCTGGTTCTGGCATCTGTAGAATTGCAGCTAGTAGGGATTTTTTGTGCAGTCTGCGTCATTGTCAAGAGTACTTGGCCTCTTGGACAGGATCCTCAGTGACCATACTGACCTAATAGATGAGACTGTAGAAGGTGGCCTGTAAATCCATTGAAAAGATCTCTCCTGCAGAAAGGGAGAATGTAGCCTATAACTAACCAGTTCCAGGGAGAACCTGGGTTCAGAAATGGTGGGGTAGAAGATCTTAATCTAATAGACTCCAAGACAGTAGAGGGATCCAAACACAACTACACTTTCAGAGCTGGAGCTGACAGCTCTGTCAGATCAGGGGAGTATTTTCTAAGTTCCTTTTCCCTGTGTTTCTCAGAACTGTTATACCGAGACACCTCCTTATCCTTGTCTTTTTCCTTAAGCTTTTCTCCCTTTCTCTTTTTTGAAGACTTCTCAGTGGAGGGAGAGGAATATGATTCTGAATGGTTACTTTCTCCAACAGAGGCAGAGAGAAGTTCCTTGAAAGCAAGCTTCGATCGCTGGTCCGACAGCACTCTGGCCCCCATATTGGAACAGTCCTCATTCAGGTGTGCGGCCCCCAAACAATAAACACAGAGTGTGTAACTTAGTGGTGGGGGAATCTTGTGACACAGGAAACACTTTTTTTTAAATCTGGAGGCTTTGTCCATCAGCCTGAAAAAGTATAAGGTTAAACACCAACTGGAAATAATCTGGTTAAGCTAACCACAAGTACACTAGCAATAAATTAGACTAAGCCAATAAACTGCTGACAGAAAAAAAAACAGGAAAAAGGAGGAAAACTATCTACAAACTAAAAGTTTTTTATATGGGAAGGATGCAGAAAAAAAGAGCACAAATCTAGGAAGGAGGTAAGAAAAAAAATACAGTGACACTAATATCGACAGTAAAAAATTCATCAAAAGATTTCATTTATCTGCTAAAGCACTGAGCACTTAGAAAAGCTCTGCAAATCCTTTGGGAAGCAAATGATTGAAAATTACAGATTACTGCTTGGTAAACTTTGATAGTGGAGAAACTAAATCTTACATCAAAATAGAGATGATAGAAAACAGAGAAGTGAGGTAATTTCTGGAAATCATCTACATGCAAGCTGCATAAGACCAAGTGGATATGGGCCACACCCACTGGACAATTTCAGCTTTTGCATTTAACAGGCTGATAATTTAATTTCACCAGCAGGTAATAAACTTTCTCTGTGTGACCAGTTTGAGAATCTGAGACGCCATTTTTATTGGAAAAGTATTGTTGATAATAATCATGTGACTGAGTGACATTTATTTAATTGAGTCTGTAGTGACACTAAAATTTTGATTCTGATGAAGTCTCTTAAGATTCTAAAGAGATAAAAGCTCTTAATATTGTGCACTTATTAAAAGTGACATTCTAGTGAACATAGTCAGCATCCTGTTTTCTGTTTTTAACGTAGTTTGGTTTTCAGCAGTACGCTATAGACATGGATAGGAGCTTTTGTATTTCTAAGATATGGGCCACCTGGCTATCAACGAAAGAGAAGAAACCATGCTGTTATTAAAGAATGTAATGTCCAGGTGAGGCCTGTTGGACAGATGGGAAAGGAGATCTGGAGTGGAACTGAGAAGCAGAGGGAATTGCCTGAGTTGATGTTATACCAGTGGAAACTACAGTTGTTAAGAAAAGAATGGGGCTAGGAGGATGACCGTTGTTCTGCACAACTTTGCTTTCTGGATACATTTTTCTCATTACAGGGAGGCATCAAGAACACTGGACTACGACTAAAGGACTACATCATTCTTTGGGGAGTGCCCCTGTGAAGTTGCAAGGGAAAAGTTGTTGCATTTGGTGTAGGAAGTGGACAGGTCCCATGCACCTGAGGATTGAGGGGGCAACTCATGAAGCATCAAGATATGTCTGCTGACCATATCTGCTCACTATCTGAACTAGCTGGGTTTGTACATTGCAGTCAGAAAGCATTGTGTTCAAATCAACCATTCCTTCACTTTCATTGCCTTGTGATTTAGAGGGTAGTAACTGATGTAACCTTGCTTATTGGTACCACAGCCACATTTGTCTATTTAAGGATATTACACCTGTGGGAGAAGGTCCTGGAATGCCTGCAACACTAGAAGGACAGCTCTCATTTCCAGTATATTGATGTATAGACTGGCCTCCTAGGAAGACCACAGTCCTTGGATTATTTTCCGTGAACAATATCCTCCACCCTATGGCTGAGACATGTGTGTGCTTGTAGCTGCAGGAACAGGAGAGGTGGATATGAATCCTGTGGTGAGGATGTGACTTTTCAGCCACCATGAGTTTGTAATGACTGGCTCCAGCTTGGAAGCATAGAAATCTCTTGGTCTGTTTGAAGATTTTGATGTGCATGAGGGATGATTCCTGCATGTGGCCATTAATCTTATGGTTATGTTCATGTCGATTTCCATTTGTGACCACTGACCTTTGTGTGTGCACTGAAGAATCCTCATGTAATGTTTAGCATCTGGCACTCGATATATCATTGTTGCCGTCAAGCCCAGGGCTTTGATAGCTTGAAAGGTGGTTGGAGAGGACAAGGAATTAAAAGTAGGTTTACAGTAGTATGAATGGGGAAAATAGGTTTCTATGGGAGCTTTGCTCATTTTTAAGGAGTGTCTAGGTGGCATCCTGTAAACACCATGGTCTAATTTGGCCCCAACTATGATTTTTCTTGGTTTATGGAGATTCTTAGGGACAAGCAAAGTCGAATAAGTTAGTCCTTTGCTTGGATAAGTGAGTGACTGGTGGTAGATATGAGAAACCAGTCATCTTATGGAAATACCTGGATTCTGCAGGTTTTCACATGAGAGGAAACCACTGCCATCCACTTGGTAAACACCCTGGGGGCTGTGGTGATACTTAATGGCAGGGTCAAGCAGTTTGTAATGACTGGCTTCAGCTTGGAAGCATAGAAATCTCTTGGTCTAGTTGAAGATTTTGATGTGCAAGTAGGTATTTTGGAAAAACAGATAGCACATCCAGTTGTCTCTCTGGAGACACAGATGGATGGACTGTACTGTAACCATCCAGAATCTTTTTCTTAATGTATTGATTTAGGCAACTGAGATCTAATATTGGCCTAAGGTCTTCCAACATCTTGGGAATCAGAAGTACTCTTGAATAAAGCCTGGTGGTACCTTCTAGATGGCTGTTTTGATGCTGCTGCATTTCTTTTCCTATCCTCTTTTGACAGAGTGAGGCATCCAGTAAAGGCAGGAAGGACGGTTTTGGAAAAGTGAAAAAGAAATTCAGCAGCCTCTGGATACTATCTCCCTGATCCATTTTTCCTGGATGCCTTGAAGTTCCCCACAAAGTCTAATAGATGTAACCAGGCATGGTGTCTTGTGGCGATGCCCGTTTTGGCAGTTTTGGATGGTGCATTAGCTGCATTAAGTTATACTTGTATGGAGATGGTATAGAAATTAAGCAGGTCTACATCATTTCCGCAAATGGCCACATTGTTGAACAGCACTGCATCAAAAATGCATTTCGTCATACTGCTCTGACTGAGATCGCATTATGGTTGGATCAGGAAATTTGCAGTTTTCCCCACTGTAGTTTGACTTTGCAGTTGGTATATATAAATAGCAGGGAAGTGCCCCCTGCATGGGGGGGGGGTCAATGGACTGCATTTTTGATGCAGTGCTGTTCGACAATGTGACAATGTGACCATTCACAGAAATGATATATACCCAAAATTAAGCATAGTGGACACCTGTGCTCTGACTGCGTATGCATGTCTGGTGTCTTCTTACACTTCCTCTTCTTTGGCATCTTGGGTTGGGAGTCATCCAAGGAGGAGAAGGCCAGGTAGGACCCTAAGACATGTCTTGTGAGGTTTTTCAGTGTGGTCTTTCACTGAAGTGCACCTGATCTGATGTCTTGACAGTGAGGTCAATCTTTCCATTACTTTGTAAGTCAGAATAAACTGGTACTGATAACAACCTTAGTGCTGATAAGCCCAACACTAAAGAAAGTCCAGTGCTGTGACACTACTGGACCAGAAGTTGACTTTGGCATACCTATAGATCAAAAACCAAGGTGTTGGAAACAGTGAAAGCCTCGATGGAGTTGGAGCTGACACTAACTCAGACTTCTCAACCCCAATCTCCCAGAAACTAGTGTCTGTTTATGCTAAAGGGGCTAACATTAAGAAAAATGGTACTGAGCAGCTTTGTCCCAAAATGGCAGGAAGAGAAGGCAGAGACCCTGAAGAAGCAAGCATGGGAAAGAAATGGTCTAAGTGGAAGAGAGATTCTGTGGTGACAGCAGCAGCCACCAAGAAAAAGCTTGCAGAGGAGAGCTTTACTCTCCATCTGCCAAGAGGGAGTCCGTGATGCTGGACAGATTCGGAAATGGATGTATGCTTTGACTACCTTTGCTTTAAAGGCACTGAACTACATGGCTCATTTAACATGTTTTCACAGGTACTTAAAAGTTGCTTTCCAAGTCCTTCTCAGGATCCTTACCTGTAGAAGCCCACAAGACCGTGGATATGCAGCTGACTACTGTCCAGTTCCTCTCAAACATGTCCATGCATCTTATTTCCAGTGTGGTGGATGGCACATCGTGAGCAGCAGGCACCGACATTGCTATTCACCAGCAGACACAGGTGTGTGTCTACGACTTCGTAGAACACTTTAAGATGTCCTTCATCAGTGCTCCTTATTTCAAGCCTACCCTCTTTGGACCAAAGGTGAAAGAGATGCTGTCAAGAGGTGAGCAGGATGGCAAAACTTTGTGTGCTGTTTGAATTCACTTTTCTGTCTTTCCAGTGGACCTTCTCTAGGGAAAAAAAAGGAGATAAGAAGCTTTGGTTCTGTAAATCCCAAGGGTTTGTCCTGGGCACTTTTAGTGATAGACCCCCCCCCAGGCAGTGGAGGGAATAATCACAGTGGATGTCACCCTCAAGGCAGAAGTGGTCTGCAGAAACAAAAGTTTTGGGACCCCTTCTCTGACAGACTCTTTCAGCACTCCTGATAGGTTGTCTGACTGCTGCAGTCTGGATGTAGTTGGGGAGTGCTTGTTTCTGCACCCATCACCCAAGATTCATGAATGCAGAAAGTCATAACCATAGTCTACACAGTTCCATTCCTTTATTCTTCTCCCAGTTCATAAAGGCTTCACAATGTCCCACCCCTGCAAATGAAGGCTGCAGCACAAGAAATAAAAAAACGCTGCAAAACAGATGAGTCATCCAGGAGGTCCCACCAGACCAACAAGGATCCCGAGTCTACTCACAGTGTGCTTTTGTACCAAAGAAGAAGAAGAATGGGGACTTCAAGCCCATTTTGGACCTCAGCCAGTTAAATCAGTATGTAAAACTGACAAAGTTCCAGATGTTTGTGTTTCAGTCCATCCTATCATTGTTAAGGAAGAATGACTAGATGTGCTCAATAGACTTTCAGGATGCGTGCTGCCACATCAAAATAGCTACTCCAGAAGGTTCCTACACTTTCGACTGGTAGCCACTCATTTCCAGTTGCCTCACCAGCTTATGCAGACATGTTCTGTGGTGGTTGGACTCCCCCATAGTCTCCCTAGGTTGCCCTTTTGTTCTACCTCCCCCTTCAAGCAACAGCTACTACAGATACTTCCCAATTGAGGTGTGGAGGGGGCCTGTCATGGAAAAAAACATCCAAGGCATGTAGTCTTCTTCAGTGGCTAGTGTTCACATCAGTGTCCTGGAGATGACAGCAGTCCTGACATTGCACACATTTCAGCACTCCATCCCCAGCATTTCGGAGTCTGGCCTAAGTTCGTCGGTATGGCGTCTTCTGGTCTCCCGACTTCGGATATACCTAGGAAACACAAAGGCAAGGGCCGTGACAGGCTTAGGGTTAAATCTGCCGATGACGCACTGGTGAAATTGGTCGTCAGCACAGTGGTAGTCAGTGAGGCGCTTTCACAGCCCCTGCAGTTCGCAGATTCTCAGCCGCAAGCCTCTGCCGAGACCTTTATGGAGTCCTTCATGCTGCAGGCTGCTATTTAGTCTTCAAACACTCTGCCTGTCGCCGCCTCAGATGGGTCCGGAGCCGCTTTGCAGGCACCAGCTTCTGACGCCTCTTCTTTTCGACATGAGACCAGAACCAGACCGACTACCTTAGTTCAGACTTCTGCAGTTGCTAGGCCTCCCGAGTCCTTCCGGATTGCTAGTAAACCTTCCAGCCACAAACCTACTCGCAGGCGTCGGCGTCCCCTCCTGTGGCTCAATCCCAGTTGGTAAAGATGGCTGGTGATCTTCTTTCCCCTGATTAGGGGCTCTCATCCCCCCCCCCCCCAAAGAGGACTAGGGAATTATCTCCTGATATTTTGTCTGTTTCAGATTCTGAGTTTTCCAGTATGTCTGCTGGTGAAGAAGGACATTCTCAACCTTTTTCTGGCTTTGAGGATTCTGATGCTGAGGACTCTATCCCTTCTGCCTCCCCTCCAGAAGATTTTTCCTTTGGGGATACTTTGAATACCCTTAGGGAGCATTTTAAATGGGAATGTCAGGATTTTCCACAGTCTAAGAAAAAAATCAGGGAATTTTTGTATTTGCCTCAGCATAAGCCTCTGGCTATACCTCCCAGTTTTGGAAGTTGTGGATGATGTTTTCAGGGAAAATTCTTTTAACTCTTAATTCTGTTCCTCCTGCCCCCAGAAAACTGGATAGGTACTATAGGGTTCCCAAATCTCATCAATTCCTTTTTAAAAACCCTACTGCTGATCCAGAAATTATTTCTCAAGGCCCTACGGGTGTTAAAGCTACTATTGCTAAAAAACCTGCGCCTTCTGATAAGGAATTTAGGGCCTTAGACAGGTGGGGTAAAAAAGTCTATACCTCTGCAACTCTTGCCATTAGATCAGTGAATTGTCTTTTTCACATGCTTAAGTATCAGCAGCATACTTTGGAGGCTATTAAGGCTAAACTTGGAGATATTCCTTCCATGACGGAGAACAAATATTTTCAAGACTTACTGAATTCTGCCACTGTAGTTAATAAGCATTCACTTCATTGTGGTTTTGACACTTTGGAGGCTACCTGCAGAGCAGCAGCCACTGGTTCCATAATTAAAAGGCATGCTTGGCTCAGGGAGCAGCCTCTTTTGGAACCTGTGAAGTCTAAATTGCTGGATGTTCCTTTGCACAAGGACAATCTTTTTGGTAATAAGGCTGAGGAGGTACTGAAGAAGTTGGAGGATAAGGCAAAATCCATGCAAGCTGTAAAAGATTTCCTTCAGGTTCAGCCTCCTCAGTTTAGTACGCATTATCCTTCCAAGAATTGGTCTTTCCCTGATCCTGGCAAGCAGGGTCGCTCTATGCCTAGGGGTTTCAGATCTTCCAGAGGGCAGCCTTCTGTCCCTCAAAGGGCTAAGCAATGGCATTCTTCTTCTGCTAAATCAGGGAGTTCTAAGCCAGCTCCCCAAAGAAAACATTCTCAGTGACTCCAGCCTTCTTGTGCCTACCTCTGTGGGCCCTGGATTTCCTTTGGGGGGAAGGTTAGCCAGGTTCGCAGAGGTATGGTCTACCATCACAGATGACAAATGGGTGCTCAGTATAGTAAACCAAGGTTACAAGTTTTACTTTCACACCTTCCCTGTTTTACAAGGGTAACCAGACATACCCAGAACTCTCAGGGCAGAGGTAGAAACTCAAATGTCTTCTTTATTGACTATGGGGGCTATAGAGCCAGTTCGTGCAAATCAAGCAGGCATAGGTTTTTATTCAAGACTTTTTCTAGTACCCAAGAAAGGGAGCACCTGGCGCCCTATTCTGGATCTGTCTGTTCTAAACACTTTTCTGGTGATTCCCAAATTCAAGATGCTCACTCTTCAACAGTTACCACCAATGCTGGGCAAGGATTCATCGCTGATAACTTTGGATCTAAAGGAGGCTTATCTGCACATCTCAGTAAGGGAAAGTTGCAGGCAGTTCCTTTGCTTCAGGGCTGGGAAGCAACACTTTCAATTATCTGCATTGCCCTTTGGCTTATCTACTGCTCCCAGAGTTTTTACCAAGTGCCTGGCTCCAGCCATTGCTTTTTGCAGGCAGAAAAACATTCAGATTTATCCTTACCTGGATGACTGTCTCATTCAAGCAAACTCCCCAGAACAACTAGAAAAGGATTTGGATTTTGTGAAGAACACTATCACCTCTTTGGGTTACACTCTCAACAAAAAGAAGTAAAAGTTGGTTCCTACAAGAGCGATTGTTTTCCTGGGAGTGAGTCTGAATTCAGCCACCCAGATGATATTCCTTCCTCAACAGAAGCAAGATCTTTCAGCTTACTTCATGAACTTGGCAAGTATGACCCAGCTCTCTGCAAGGCTATTCCTGAAAGCACTGGGGTTCATGGCTTCATGTATTTTGATGATCCCATATGCAAGGCTGCATATGAGAAAACTTCAGTGGTACCTCAAGAATCTTTGGTGTCAACACACACAGGACTTAGACTTGATTCTTCCCCTGATTCCCTGTCTACAAATGGAGTTCCTCTGGTGGGCGACAGCCTGTTCTCAGAACAAGGGTCTGCCTTTCCGCCCACCACCTGCCAGCCAGACTCTCACCACAGATGCCTCAGATGTTGCATGGGGGCCTCATCTGGAAGGCAGGGGCATACAGGGGACTTGGAGCAACCAGCAGATTCATCTGCACATAAACTTAAAATAATTGATGGCAGTGCAGCAGGCCTTGCTGGCTTTCAAGGACCTACTCCACCCTTGGACTCTGCTGAGCAGGACAGACAATACCACAGGCATGTGGTACATCAACAAGCAAGGGGGGACTCACTCTTACCCCTTGTGTAGACAAAGCATGAGACTATGGTCCATAGCAGCATCCATGGGCTTACATCTAATAGCCCAGTATCTCCCAGGGAGACTAAACTCCTTGGCGGATCATTTGAGCAGACATGTTCTGGATCCTCACGAGTGGCAACTGAGCAAGGACATTTTCCATTGCCTCACTCATCATTGGGGCACCTCACAAGTGGATCTTTTCTCCTCTCACACCAATCATCTCCTTTCAACCTTCTGCACCAGGGAGTTTCACAACAAAGCTTGGACACATCTCTCAGTTTATGCATTCCCTCCTCTGCCTCTTCTTCCCAGAGTGCTGCTAAAGATAAGGGACGAAAAACCAAAGGCTATTCTGATAGCTCCAGATTGGCCCGGGCAGCATTGGTATCCCCTCCTTCGCAGTCTTTCACAGGCTTAGCCTTGGCATCTTCCCCTGATACCAGATCTGTTGGTTCGGGGGGGGGGTTCCGTCATCCTCATCTTCAAACTCTGCATTTAACTGCCTGGCTAATACTTTAAATCTTTCCCAACAGTTGGTTGAAGTTCTTCATGAGGCCAGGAGGCCTAGCACCAGAAAATCCTATGCAGATAAATGGAAGAGATTTTGCTCTTGGATGCTGGCTAAAGCAGAAGACTCTTCTCATCCTTCTCTTTTTCACTCATTCTTGACTACCTAGTAGGACTGCTTTATGGTGGACTTACCTTTTCTTCAATCAAAATTCACGCTTCAGTAATTTCGGCTCTTTGATCTTTTGCGCAACCCATTTTTTCTCACCCCTTGATGAAACAGTTCCTGAGGGGAGCTAGTAATCTTAGACCTCCCAGAAGAGCTCCTACTCCTGCTTGGGATCTTAATTTTGTCCTGGAAAAACTTAATCTGCCTCCCTTTGAACCAGCTGCCTCTGCAGATTTGAAGTTTCTATCCTGGAAGACTGCTTTCCTTTTAGCTATTACTTCAGCTAGAAGGGTATCTGAGCTGCAAGCCTTAATGGCAGTAGAACCTTTCATTATTTTTCGCTCCGATCGAGTTTCTCTGAGAACTAATCCCTCCTTCATGCCTAAGGTAGTGAGGGGAATGTTACATAAACATTGGGATATCTTGCTGTCAGACAGTGATATTGGTAGAATAGTAGGACAACAACCGAGAATTACTTTTAAGAATAAACCTAACTTAAAGAGGTTACTGTGTAAACCACGAAATGTAGGTTTTAAACAGATGACTCCTAGATCAGATAGGAACACAATACCTTGTGGTAGGTGCACTCATTGTAGTTATATTAATAAGGAGGTGACATTTGTACATCCAGTTACTGGGTATACGTTTTATTTTAACACTAACACTAATTGTAATAGTAAGAATGTCATCTACCTGGCGAGATGTGAAGCATGCCCTTCGTTCTATGTTGGGAAAACCAACAGGACTTTTAAGGACCGTATTAGGGAGCATAATTACCACATTAGGGTAGGATCTGAGTTCAATGCCTTGGCTAAACATTGCAAGGCAACAGGCCCTGGTCATCTTTTTAATTTTAGTATTATACAGCATTTAGTGAAAAACCATAGAGGAGGTGACCTTATTAATCAGACCCTTGAATGTGAACTTAGATGGATTATTAGATGGAGGGCGGATGAACCGCCGGGTCTAAATGATAAAGTTCACATTAAACCTGTTTTGAAAAGCAGGAGAATTTTTAGACCGAAATGACCGAACCATATAAAAGTGTAGTGGTAATCATTTGATGTTCTGTTGTATGAGTTTGCAAAAGTTTTTAATATTTTATTAATATATTAATATATTATATATTTTATATTTTTATTCAACATCTGTTTGTATGTCCTCTATAAACTGCTACAAAAAAATTTTTGTCACATGAATTTTTAAATATTTATCATAATGATTCTATTATAGTATGTATAGCACTTTAAATTATGAGTTTGACTTTAAATGCCTTCCACCAATCATTGTATTTGGAGGGTTATTTAAACAGAAAATATGGAGTGTTATTTGTAAAGTCTGAGGAAGCCTAACGGCGAAAGCGCTCACTATTGGTGTGTTTCAGTGAATAAAGCTGTTTTTTACCTATCTGGATTCTCGACTACAATTTCCTTTATGTGGAGTAGTACCTGTGGACTTTTGTGATATATTCCTGCACCTCATTGGTTTTGAACAGCATCGTAGTGCCATCTGAGGACAGCGTTTATATGGTGACTGATTAAGGTAGTTTCTAGTTTAACCCTTAACCAATCTATTCACCTGCCTACATTTTTCAACAATCCCCAAAATAAGGGGGAAAGGATTCTGCACCTCTTGACGTGCATAGACAGCTGAGATTTTACTTAGACAGGACTAAATCCTTTCAAAAATCTGAACAGTTGGTTAGTTTTGCTCCTGGGGCTCAGGGTAAAGCTATTTCAAAACAAACCGTCTCCAAATGGATTGCTCATTGTATTCATTTTTGTTACCTGCAGCATGGGAAGGTTCTCCCTCAGGGTATTAGGACCCATTCTACTAGAGCAGCCTCTACCTCTGCAGCCTTTCTGAGAGGTGTACCTACTAAGGACATTCTAGAAGCAGCTATTTGGTCTTCTGTCCATACTTTCACAAAGCATTACAATCTACCTTTGTTTTCTAAATCCAGGACTGGTTTTGCCTCTGCTGTTTTGCAGGGCCTTCTTACCAACCCTTAATCTGTGATCCTTCCTCCACCCTTTGTCTTTTTAATTTGCTTTGGGAATCAACCCATATGTGAGGACTGCAACAGTGAAACACGAAAAACATAATACAGTTGTGTACACTTACCATAAGTGTAGATGTTCGAGTGTATTCACTGTTGCAGTCCTGGTTTCCCATCCTCCATTCCCCCTTTTTTCCTAAGGCACAGACTATATACTTTTATTTTTTGTATGTCATGTGTCCAGGGTGATAGCTTCCTGGGTTAGCCTTCCTTTGGGGGCTCCTGACAGTTAAGGCAAGAAAAACTGAGGAAATGGCGTCGGCTGCCTTCCTTTATACCTGACGTTCTGACATCAGTTTTACAACCGGCGCCAACCGATATCATATACCAAGGACTCTGGTATTCGAGCCGACTGAGGGCTACCAGGAGCCAGATAACCCATATGTGAGGACTGCAACAGTGAATACACTCAAACATCTACATTTATGGTAAGCGTACACAACTGTACTTTCTAGTGATGACTAGATGGTCCAGGCCTTCATCCCAGGTTGCGCATATCCTGACATCCTCTTAGAAACCCTCCACTAGGAAAGTTTATAAAAGCAAATGGAAGAGATTTTATAGATGTGCAGATAGCAAGGATATAGACCCCTTTTTCAGCCCTCTTCCTTCTATTTTATGTTTTTTTAGCCGGTTTCATGATGAGGCTAGCTACTCCTCCATTAAAGGTCAAACGGTTGTCATCTCAGATTTTCATGTGAGAGAGAAACAGTCTCCCATTGCTTCCTTGAAGTTGTCCAAAGCTTTTAAAAGGGGTACCTTTCTTCTTCATCCCCCTCCCTCTTAAGAGATTCTGTTCCACCTTGGGACATTGCTATTTTACTTCAGGCTTTAACAAAACCCCCATTTGAACTAGCTGTGACTGTAAAGTTAAAGTATCTTTCTTGAAAGACACTTTTTCTGGTGGCTATCACTTCTGCTCAAAGAATTTCAAAGCTCCAAGCTCTTTTCTGTCCACCACCTTGCTTGATTTGTCATAAAGACAGATTATCACTTTGAACTTACCCCACTTTTCTTCCCAAGGTGGCGTCAAAGACTTTGATTCAAAGTATTAATCTTCCTGTTTGCCCAAACTTTTCCAATAAAGGAGAGTACAGTTTACATTTCATTGACAACTAAGATTCTACCCATATCATGCCAAAGCTATTAAGGAAGACAGAAAAATATTTTTTTTCATTTTCTTTAGTCGTATTGGTAAAAGGGGTTTATAAAGTGACTGCCCACATGTCTATCTAAATGCATTACACACATATATACGAAAAAAGGTTTAACATTGCCTTGTAATCCCAAAGCTCATTCTACGGTTGCCACTTATGCAGCAGATTTATCAAGGGTACCTTTTGATGCCATCTGTGAAGCAGCTACAGTGTGCATACATTTATATCCCACTTCCAGCTGGACTTGCATTGAAGGTCTAGAGTTCTTCTGATTCCACCATTCTCTGTAGTATCCTTCCATAAGACTTTCCAGGGATTTTAGTAGTTAAGGACTGACAGAACAGACAACATCAGATACAAAAGTTATGTACTTACCATAACAATGGATCCATGTCCTCTTCCATCCTTCTCAACTTTCCCTCCATTCGCCCCCTGCCAAATAGTCATTATCTTCTTGGGCTCCAGCTTGACCACACTGTTCCTCTCCAGAGTCTTGTCGTGGTACAATCATAGTCTGTATTCCAGACATGTATTTGTGTATTGGGTACCATTTGTTTTTCTGTACTATGCAGGAAAACATGATCTGAGGTATTCTGTTGTTGGAGGGGAATTATAGGTAGGAAAAGGAACCTGAGCCTTGGATCCAAAGTCAAAGAGCTGCCAATGTTGAATCTGTATGAATCTGAAGACCCATCAGTTGAGGTGAATGGAACAGGGCAACATAGAGCTACCATTATGAGAAGTACATAACTTTCATTTCAGCCTGTTATTAAAGATCCCACATGACCTGGTGATCTCAGTTTTATGTTAGAAAAATTAACTCGCTCTCCTTTTGAGCCAACCCATTCATCAGACTTCAGATTTTTATCTTGGAAGACCACCTTCCTTGTGGAAATTACTTCACCTAGAAGAAATTCAGAACTCTAATCCTTTTCTTGCAAGGAAGGACAAGGTTTCCTTGCATACATATCCATCATTTCCGACTGGAGAATACCGCCTTCATTTTTGGATGTACATAGAGAACTGAGATTTTGCCTGCAATGCACAAAAATATTTAGACAAGGCTGTCCATCATTTGTTGCCTTTTCTACAGACACATTGGGACAAAAGATGTCTATAAAGTTATTTTATCCAGATGGCTTTTTGAATGCACCATTTATGCTTCATCCAACAAATCTCTCATATGTAACTTAAAGTCTGTTTCAACTACGGCACTTGCTATTTCCTCTGCCTTTTTTAAAAACTGCACAGAAGATGAGATGAGCCACCTGGGCATTTTTTCATGTATATTCTGCAAACATTATAAGTTGAATATGGTATCTAGGTGTAAGCCGTCCTTCAGGGCCACCATACTCTGTAGAATTTTGTCTTGATGCCACCCAGGATGTTAGCTGGGAACTCTCTCTCTCCCATCCAGTGAAGTTGATGGACAGACTGGGAAATCTAAAGTACAATAGTTGCGTATGTAACATTGGCTCTTGATTTATCTGTACCTGTCCACTTCAGCAATCCTGTCTCCATTACCTTATCTCTTGATAGACCACATCGAGTCCCTGAGGCCATCTCCATTTCCTTGTTTAGGATTCCTCTTTCCTCCTTGGGAAAAGTTTCTTGTTTGGATGTTCAGGTAGCCAAATTTTGAAGAAATAGGGATCAGCAGTGCATTGTGGGAGATAAGAGAAAAGTTCGAGCTATGTTGGATGAGCTGTTTTAAGCAACCTAACATCAGACCAGTCTCATCCAGTGAAGTGGTTAGACATGAATAAGCAAGATCCAGTGTTATGGCAAGTATGTAACTATTGCGTCTATCATACAGTATTTCTGAGGAAGTAGTGTGGTGTAGTGCAGTGCTGTTATATAGTGATTTTCATCATATAGATCACTGCAGCAGTAGCCTTGGCTATGTATGGGTTATATCCTGCTAAAATGCAACAGCCAGGTAGCTTCCAAAGCTTAAAGGCACTTCCACAAAATGAAACCGTTAACTTCAATTTAGCTGACTAAAATGTCAGGTTTGAGTGCCAAGCTCTTCTGAGATTTCCCACTGTCAAAAAGCACTGCTCTTGCAGGCATTTGAGGATCGTCTGCCTGCTGACACTGTTCCAATGCTGGATCTTTCCCTCCTGAGAAAAGACTACCACTTTAGTGTTTATGACAGAAATTCTCCTTTTTTTGTGAAAGAATTAATTTAAAACGGAGATTGTGTTTTTAATGACTGTCACCTGACTTTTGATCAATTTTAAATCAGATTGTCACTTTTTTACTTTTGTGGTAAAACGTTGTTAAAACGAATTTAAAGCCACTTCTGTGGTAAAAGTTATGTTATTTTACTTTTAGGGACTGGGATAAGTACTTAAGTGCTTTTTACTATATTTTTACAGAGAAAGTTACTTTTTTACAATTTATCTGCTTCCAGACTTCCCTGGGATTCTGGTATCTTTTTCAGCTTAACCATGGAACAACCTACTGGTTCTTCCTTTTTTCAGACACAAAATGAAGGAAATTACTAAACCCTTGCCACCACAGCAGGCTGCTAAAGTGCCTCAGCCACAGATGGGTGACTCTGCTGTGGACATCACTCATTTCTCAGACCTTTCATCTATTTCCCTAACTTCCTCTGTATAGTCCATAGAGAGACAGTGAACCCAGGGATTAGACAAGTCCTCTGTGGCTTTTGGAGTGCCCTTGGGTGGCAAGGAAGACCCACTCTTTTCAGTCCTGGGAGAAGGGGCAGGATATGCCACTTTGCCTAGACAGAATGCTATGCCAATCCATAGGGAGTTTTTTTTCTGGCAAAAGTGTTTCAGATTTCTGTCAAAAAGAAATTAAAACTTAGAATTTTTTTCTCTCCTGTTTCAGTCACATTTGGACAGGAGTGATTTACTGGGCTTACCTCTGGGTTTATTTCAGGCTCTTAAGCATTCTAGTTTTGGTAAAAGAGATTCTTCATTTTCTGAAGAAGTTTGTTTTTGAACCACAAAATGATTGAGAAAGGGTAGATTATGTTTTGTCTTCTCAAGATTTCTGATTCAAATTCTGATGAGACCGTGACTTTGGCAGTCCCTTTGAAGGAGTACTCTTTTTCTGAAATTTTTTACATAATGAATCGTATATGTGAGAGCATACTGATATTCTACAGTCATGATTTCATCATCATCAACCCCCTTTTTCCTATTTTCTACATGAGGTCAGGGTGTTGACAACTGTTGCGATTTTCCTACCTTCTTCAAAATGCATGCCTGACTCTCGCAGGTCTTCTCTCACACATTCTGTCCACTTCTTTGTTGGATGCCCTCATTTCTTCTTACCTTCTTCCTGTCTGTCTCAAATCATCTTCACCAAATTGTTTTTTCTGCACAAGTGCCAGAACCACCATAGTCTGTTCTCTTTGACCTTTTCTGCAACTGAAGCTACTTTGGCTTCTGCTTTTATGTCCTCATTTTTTTCTGTTTGTGCATCTTACCACCCATTTCAGGCACTTCTTCTCCATCAGGTCTACCTTCCTCAACTGCTCTGCCTTTTACTGCCCAGGTTTCTCTACCATACAGTAGTACTGGTCACACCACTGTTTAGTACACCTTACTTTTTAGCTTCTTTGGTATTCTTCTGTCATAACGCTACACCTGATACTCTGTGTCAGTTGGCTGCAGCCCCTCTTATTTTAGCTTTGACCTCATTCATACTTCCCTTCTCCTCAACCACCCCTCGTAAATACTTGAAGCTGTTAACCTATTCTACTATTATCCCTTCAATTTCAGTTCTCAGCTTTTTCTGATTTCCTGTATTTGCTACCATTACAGCATCTTATCTGTACTCAGTTTCGTCCTATGTGCCTTCTGTTTTATATTCAATTCCCCTGTGCTTTGGTGAAGTTCTTGCTCTGAGTCTGCCTGTAGCGCCACATCGTCTGCATACAGCGACTTTGTTGATCTGTCCCCTCTGACCTGTTTGCTAATGCAGTCCATCACCAGTATGCACAGCAGTATGCTTAGAACTGAACCCTGATGCACATCCACTTCCACTGGGAACCCCTCTGAGTCCAAACACTGTTTGTACTTGAGTCACTGGGTCCTTGTACATAGCTTGAACTAACTATATCAATGTTTTTGGGACTTCGAACCAGCGCAAGTCTAGGAATACCCAGTTGGACTCTTTCCTCATCTGTTGCATCTTCTCAACTGTCTGTCTCACAAACATCTGGTCAGCGTCCTGATCTGAATCTGAACTGCTCATCTCCCATCTTGCTTTCTACTACTCTGCATATTTATTTGCCAGTAACCTTCTCCAGAACTTTCATGCAACGTGACAGGAGTTCGATAACCCTGTACTGCCCAAAGTTGTGAATGGCCCATTTGTTCTTGAACACTGGCATTAATATGCTTATTCCCCAGTTATCTGGAATACACCCACCTTTCTCTCAGCATTGCTGTGAGTACCCCCAGGAGCCATTTCTCCCTATCTCACCCAACATCTTTGTAATGTCTGCTGTGACCTCATCTGAGCCTGCTGTTTTCCTTGAATTCATTTCCTTAATGCTGATCCTACTACTAATGTTGTGGGCTCCTCCTGTTCTCGCATCTTAGTCTGTTTCTGGGGAAGTACAGCTTCTGTGAGGTTTTCTTCATTCAGAAGCTGCTGGAAGTGCTCCTTCCATCTGCCTTTGATGTCCTGTGGACTGGTGATCCCTATGATGGGTGTCCAAGTATCTTCTTTATCTTTTTGTTTTTGCATTGCAAGCTGATATAGTTTCTTTGTGCCTTCTACAGAGTCATTTTCCAGAAGCTGGTAGAATGCTTCTGATGCCTTGTTCTTTGCTACTGCAACTCCTTTCTTAACCTCTGTTTGCTAACCAGTATTTCTTCCTAGCCTGGTTTCTTTTCTGTCACCTACTTCTTCCTACACTTCTTTCTTTTGATGACTTCCTGGACTTCTGCATTCCACCACCAGCTTTCTTTACATACCTTATTTCCATATGGATGGCCTAATTGTTAAGGATGGCCTAATGGTTAAGGTGTTTGCCTTACAAACACAAGGTGCAGGGTTTGAGTCTCACAAGGGATAATTGGCTAGGCTTAAAATGGCTCGCAAGGGCAGTTAGCTTAGTACTAATCTATGAACCTATGAACCAATACCTGGCTCTGCCACATATTGTTCTGTAGTCTTTGTACATGCTGTTTTGAGATGCTTCCATTCTCCACTTCCACCTATTTCCTCATCCTCTTGAGATGCTAGAGCCCTGAATAATTCCTTGAACCGTTGTGCTTTCTCTCCAGTCAACTTCCATGTCTTCAGGCTAGTCTCTGACCTTTAAGCCTTCTCTGACCACTGCTTGCAGCTGATTGTGGCAACGAGTGGTTTATGCTGTGGGCCAACTGTTTCACTTGGGGTGACTTTGCAATCGCTGATTCTACCCCAATGCCCTTTCCTTGCTAGGAGGAAGTCTACCTGAGTAGCATGCTGGCCACTCTTGTATGTGATGTTGTGACTCTCTCTTGCTGAACCATGTGTTGGCCACTGTCAAGCCATTTGCCAGACAGAAGTCTAGAATGGCCTCGCCTCCTCTATTCCTTTTACCCACACATGCATGTCTCAGACAGTCCTCATATCTGTCAGTCCTGATATGTTCATAGGTTTGAAGATTTGTACTAAGCTAACTGCTTTTATGAGCCATTATAAGCCAAGCCATCTAATCCATTGGAGACTCAAGCCCTGCATCTTGTGTTTGTAAGGAAAACACCTTAACCATTACAACAACCACCCAACCGTAAATAGGTCTCCATTATCAACAAAAATTCATGTTGTCCTTCTTTATCTAGTAGATCCTGCAACTGCTGCCTGAATGTACTGTTTTCTTCACTATCACAACCCTGTTGTGGGATGTAGGCTGAGATTTGCTATCTACCTGAGGAAAAATTCTTTTGAAGTCTGCTTGGGGTATAAAAATGCTTATGCGAACACTTCCAAGTAAAGATAATAGGCTGTCTGGACTTGGTTGCATACTTGGGGGCCATACATATGTCTTGCCATTGTTTTCTTGTAAATTGTTTTTCCAGTCTCTCTTCCCAGTATTTTCTAACCTCCTCAGATTGATTCTTATAGTTACCATGCAATATTTTATATGCCTTACTAGTTATCCCTTTTTAACAGCTATTTCTGTTCTAGATTCAAATGAAAACACTACCAGAGCAGGTCTTTCAGTTACCGCCTCCCCTTATCGTTTTCTCTTTGCCTGTACTCTGAGACCAAGCCCTGGTACTGTCGGCAGTCTCTAGCCTGCAAACCCAATGTCTCCTTGTCCTTATCCCATTCTTTTACCTTTCCTGCTTGTGTTATTTGCTCCCAATGTCTTGATTCCTTTGCCAGGTTTCTCCGGTACATTCCAGCCCCTTCTTGTCTATTTTCTGTACCTCTTCTTGCAGTAATAACTATTGGCAGAATCTCCTTTCTTCATTCTCATATTGGCTTAGTTCTTTGAATACTTGTTGCTACATTAGGAATATAATATTCTATATGGTGGTTGTTATTCTTCTTAAGGGTATGCATCCAAAATGCCACTCTCGCTCTCTGTTTCTTGAATATCCCCCTTGCTTCATCATCAACACTTTGCAGTTTGAATTATAACCTTCTGCTTGTGTTATGTATATGAGACTTAATTGTGTAGCTCTAAAATATCCCTTCAAATTAGGTGAATCAAGACCACCTTGTTCTGTTGGAAGGATCAACTTCACCCACTTAACTCTTGCCCTCTTTCCCTCCCAGATAAATTCCTTCAATTCTTAATTATTGTCCACACCTTCTCCTCGGGTTGCTAAAAGTATGCCTGACCCATATACAAGACTAAAGGGACTAAAAACATTTTTGCTGCTTTTATCTTACTATCCATATCCATAAGTAAGAGTTTTTAGTTTTTCAGTTTTTGCATTATCTTTTGTTTAGTCTCTGCCATAACAGAAGTCTTTTTAATCCATACTCCTAAATGTTTCATCTTATCTTGTCCCCATAAATATGGGTATTGCAGAACCAATTCATGTTTGGTTGCATAATTTACTGCAGTAGTCTTTGTTTTATCTTCATTAATTTATATCTCGAAAAGACTTGAAAGATTTTTATACTATCTCGACAGATTAAAATCTATCAAGAACTCTGATCAGTTGTTCATTTTTTCTGAAGGTAAGAAAAAAGGACAATCTCTGTCAAAGCACACTATCTTGAACTGGTCCAATACTGGGGCATGGCTGTTTGGAAAGTGTTGGATTCTAGAAGCAGCAACTATGCAATCTGTACACAAAGCACAGTAAACTAGGATCCTTCTCCAAGTCTCAGACAGGCTTTGCTAGGACTATTCTCCAGGGACTTCTGGTGCATAATCTTTACTCCCAGTCAGTCTAAGCTGTGGTAGTCTACCTGTAGAGCTAAGGGTACTGCAGGAATGATCTACGTGATGAACATAGTACGATTGTGAAAGTAAACTTACTATAACATTAGATATTTGAATGATCAGTGCTGCAATATCCACTCCCTTCTCCCCTCCTTCCTCTTTATTTCTGTATGTTTTTATTGCCTGGGTGGGGACCTTTTATTTTTGTTTTCCTAGCATTGTCCTTGCCAGGGCTTTAGCCTCACCTTTTCTGGCAACATAAAATCTCTGAAGGGCTTGGCACCCAAACCTGACTTTTTAGGCAGCTCAACTTGAGCCGACAGATGGTTTGGGTGTGTTGGGTCATATCGATCAGAATATCATGGGGGAAACCTAGGCTAGATATTTCAGAGGGCCCTAGGGGAGTACCATGAACTCTAGTGAGACAAGAAATGGAATCAAATACTTTTGAATGCAGGCCATCATCTGGTCCTCCGACATTGCATAAAAGTGTTTCTCCTGCCAAGAAAAAAAAAAAAAAAAAACAAGCATATGTCTCCTGCTAAAGAGGCCCCTATAGATTGGCAGGCCTTTTCCCAAAGCTTGTTTCAGGCCTTCATGGCACTCAAACCAC
Source organism: Protopterus annectens (assembly GCF_019279795.1). Lineage (NCBI taxonomy): Eukaryota > Metazoa > Chordata > Ceratodontiformes > Protopteridae > Protopterus > Protopterus annectens. Next base: position 623,218,586 of record NC_056733.1, read on the forward strand.
CTTCTTCTCAGCATGCTCCTGCTCCCCTTTCTTCTCAGAAAAGTATTAGGGACAATGACTCCTCTGATGTTTTTCCTTTAATGAAGGGGAATCCTTGGATTATTCAACACAAATTCCCTCTCCTCAGGAATATGTATCCCCTGAGAGGAGTCAGTCAGTGCTGATTCCCCTATCTAAGAAATTTCATTTGGTGAAACTTTTATGAAAATGGGAGAACACTTTAAGTCGGGCACCTCTCAACAAAGACACTATCAACTTCTACAGGTTGATTTCCCTACCCCTCTGAAGTTTCACCAGTGCATCTTGCATTTCTAGGCGCCTTTCATAATGCTTCCCAAACCCCACACTCCTAGGCCCCAGCTCCCAAGAAGCCAGACCACTTCTACAAGGTCCCTGAGGATTGTAAATTACTCTTCAGGTGTTCTGCTGCAGACCCAGCAGTCATTACTGTAGCTACATATAAACCATCTAGGATGCTTCCTTCTACTACCCTTCTCCCATCAGACAAAGAGAGCAGAATCCTTGAGAGACTGGGAAAAAGGGTTATACTTCAGCCACCTTGGCTTTCAGTGGCATCAATTATCAGACACACATGACTGAGTACTCCTTAGAGCTTTTGTCTCAGGCATTAAACACCATTTCAGACCTTCCAGATTCTGAAGGAAACGTCTTGGCTCTTTCTATCTTGGGTGCTTCCTCCCAAGTGCAAGACACTCCATTAAATGCACCCATGATGCTGCAGAGGCTTCTGCCAGAGCAGCTGCTACTGCATCAGTTCACAGAAGATTTTCCTGGCTTAGGTTACAGCCCCTTCAGGATGACTTCAGATCAAAATTAATGGATGCACCATTAGATAATTCAGCCTTATTTGGTCCGACGTCAGCTTCTCTCTAAGTCCCTATAGGAAAACACTAAGAAACTCATGGAGTTGAAACATATTTTGGTTTTCCTGTGCCCAGGTTTCATAGGAATTTCCCATCTAAACCTGTCTTTGTCCACAGCCGCACTGAGCATTCCTCCAGTAAGATTTCCAGAGGAGCCAAGAGAGGACAGAAGCCTAGGGGTTCACAGGCACTGTCACAACAAAGGCAGTCCTTTCCTGATAAAGCAGGGAGTTTGTGACTACCCTGCGGAAGTCTCTCTTTCTCTTTGCCTTTCAAATGCTCACAGGGTATGGAAAAGCATCACCCAAGACACCTGGGTGCATTCCATAATCAAAAAAGGATACTTCATGGTTTGGCACTACACCCCACCCTTCATGGGCATCTCTCAACCCCACCCCACCCATGAGAGCAACTGTTGCAGTTCCCAAAGCTTCTTTGGGAGCTTTGGCAACAGGGTTCCATTCAAAGGGTCCCTTAAACCTCAAGTTGGAAAGAATTTTATTCAAGAATGTTCTTAGTTTTTCTGTTTGTTCTTGGCATTTTCAATTTTCTACCTTGCCCTTTGGTCTGTCAACACCTCTGAGTGTGTTTACAAAATGCCTGGCTCCAGTGATTGCACATTGCAGGCTTTTGGGTATCCAGATTTTTCCATATCTGGACAACCTACTCTTACAGGCTCCAACTCCCCACACACTACTACAAAATCTGGAGACCATCATTTCCCTCTTCGAAAAACTGGGATTCACCATCAACTTCAGGAAGACAGTCCTAACCTCTTCAGATGACCACATTTTCCTAGGTTGTTGAATCAAGACAGACATAATGAGACTGTTACTTCTACCTCAGAAGGTGCAAGACCTTTGGTCCTTCTTTCACTCCCCTCTCCCCTTGACTCATGTCACGACCATGGAGTTCTTCAGAGTGACAGGATTCATGGCTTCAACTATTCCCATGGTGCCAATGGCAAGACTCCGCATGAGGAAATTACAGTGGTTCCTCAAATCGGTGTGCACCCAGCATTCTCATCCACTAAAGTACAAAGTCCCCTTCATTCCTTATCTAAAGACGGAAATGCTCTGTTGGATCCAACAGGTACACCTTCCAGAGCTTACCCCCTGCATCTCCTCACTCCAGTCCTAGAATTCTACAGAGGTGCAACAGACGTGGACCTGTGGGGCAGCCTTGAACAAATTTACAGTTCAAGGACTTTGGTCTCCCTCCCAGAAAACAGAACACATCAACATCAGGAAAGTGCCAGCATTGCTCCTAGCTCATCAAGCATTTCACTCTCTTCTTTGCCCAGGCCCTCTCAAACTGTTCAAGGACAACATGACAGTCCTTTGGTATGTGAACACGTGTGGGTGGGGGACAAATCGTATCTCCTTTGCAGGTTGGCTCTTCCGGTATGGGAATTTCTTGCAGAATACCACATTCGTGCAAAGTACATTTCCTCCAACTGGAATTTTATGGCAGACTTCCTGAGCAGGTCGTTGACTCAATCCCACAAATGGATGCCTCACAAGGATGTGTTCCTGGACATAGTCACCAATGGGGTATTTCTCAAGTAGATTTATTTGCCTTACCCCTGAACAGACAACTTCCAAAATTTTGTGCCAGAGTCCCAGGCCTTGTGGTTTGGAAAGTAGATGCCCTCTCCTTTTCCTGGAATGGGATGTTTCTGTCTGTAGTCCCTCGCCTTCCTGTAATCACAAAGGTGTCTTGTTCAAGATTAGACAGGACCAACCAAAAATCTTGCTGTCTTGCTAGCGACCCCCTTTTGGCCAAGACAGGACTGGTTCCTCCTCCTTCTGTATTTAGCCAAGGGCCATCACCACAAGTTACCCCACAGAGTGGACCTTCACACACAAAACAAAGGATCTCTAATATATCCACATCTGTCAGTGTTACATCTGACACTGTGGGTGATAGGATTCTAATTTCTTTCAGACACCTTTTCTCTGAGGATGTGCTCAGGATTTTGCAGGAGGCCAAAAAAAAAAAAAAAAAACAATACTAGAAAGTCTTATGCTTCCAAATGGAAAAGGTTTTCAGTCTGGTGTCTCTCTAAAAACCAAGACCCACTGAGAGTGGAAATCCAAGTGGTTCTGTCTTATTTGTGTGAATTGTTCTTTGCTGGCTTGGCTTATTCTTCTGTTAAAGCACATATGTCAGTTATTTCTGCTTGTCTGCCTCTATCTCCCCCCTAGCATCCAGATTTGAAGTGAAACAATTCCTTAAGTGTCCTTCACATTAGGCCTCCGAGGAAACCTATTTGTCTTACTCCTTGAGACCTCAACTTTGTTTTAGAAAAATTGACCCAGGCCCCTTTTGAGTCTGCATATTCAGCCTCCCTTAAACATTGCTCTTAGAAAACTGTTTTCTTAGTGGCCTTAACTTCAGCTAGATTGGTGTCGGAGCTGCAACCTGTTATGGCTTCACCCCCCCCCCCCTTCTTGATCTTAATAAGGACAGGGTATCCGTGAGAACAAATCCTCTTTTTATGCCAAAAGTAGTTAATCCTTAACCAGTTCATTTAATTACCCACCTTCTTCCCTTCTCCACATAACCACAGGGGGAAGGTATTGCACAACTTAGATGTACATAGACAACTTAGATTTTGCCTGGACAAGACTAAATCTATCAGGAAATCTGATCAGCTATTTGTGAATTTTCATCCCAGGGCTCTGGATTTACCCATTTCCAAGCATACTATTTCTTCTTGGATTTCTAAGACTATTTCCCTTTGTTACACGCTCCATGGAAAGAGCCTCTCCTCACCTGTGAAGGCCAATTCTATCAGAACTGTGGCTTCCTCCAAGGAATTTTTCAAGAGCTTAGATAACAGCACCATCATTGAAGCATCCACCTGGTTTTCTGTTCATTTCTTTACCAAACATTAGAAACTGGATGGCATTTCCAGATCCAGAGCCAGATTTGCTAAAGCCATTTTACATGGCTTTATTGAGATCTCCTCTGCTCTTTCCTCCTCCCTTCCTTCTTGAACTTTGGCAGTCTCCCTCAGGTTAGGAATACTGCAGCAAGTGAATAAAAGGACATAGAATAGTTGCATAAAATCTTACCATAACCATGGATGTCCTTCTCTTCACTGCTGTTGTATTCTGTCCCTCCCTCCTTACCCCTGGTCTATTGTTTTGCTTGGATGTACTGACCATACAAATCCTTAGTCTGGCATTCCTCCTGGGGCATTCAGGTCTGAGGATGGTACGTGCATATGTTGCTTTTATGGCCTACGTCCGACTGCAGCCTACATGCAATGTACCGTGTACCCTAGATAAGTATAAGAGTTTTGTATACTAGTTGATATCAGGTTGCCTTCTGGCAGGAGAATGACCCCAGGTTAAGAATATTGCAGCAGTAAAGAGAAGGACATCTATGGTTATGGTAAGATTTTACACAACTATTTTCTATCCTTGTGTAGACTTGCAGTTCTTCACTTACCAGTTTAGACTGAATTTGATTAAGTTGTCACCCACTTTGTGAAAGGTGATTTGGACAGGCCCTGAAGAACAAACAAATAAGCAGCTCTTTTCTTATGTGGGGACAAAACTTTCTCATGCAGGGAACTGTGATGCTCACACTTCCTGACTAATGTGACTAACTCTAAGGTTTTCCTACATCAAGAAATGTGTTGCTATTACTTAGTTGCCAATCTAGTGTCCAAGACTTGAGCAACTAGCATTCAAAACTGGTGGTGAGCAAGTGAATGCATTTCATTTTCATTAGTTATTTTTTCTCCTGAACTCATGCTTTTCAATTTTAGTCCTTGTTGCTTATAAATAGTGGTGAGAATTTAATTTCTATGAATTAAAATCTCAACAATTTTACCACTTGAACATAAACCGTCTGTGTAGTCTGCCTTACTATATTGTTTCACTAAAATGTACATTAGAAAAAAAAATGCAATGTTTGGAACATCCCATATTGATAAATGCTTGTGTTGTATTTGGAGGCTTTGCGGGGTACAAGCTGGTAACAGGATTAGTACTCTTCATAGTAACAGGTATTGCAGAATCATGGATAGGGGTGCATAAAAATCTTTACCTCTGTGTTCTTTATTTTTTTTTTTTTTTAGGAAGAGGAAGAAAGTAGATGGATTTTCCCAGCCAGTAGGCAAGATGGGAAAACATGCTATCTCAGTGTGGCTATCATGTGGCTGCTGCCACTGCAGCTGTGATCAGAAATCATGCTTCCCTTTACATCCAGTACACCCTTAAGAACAATCACTTAGGTCTTCATTCTCAAGAATTTAAAAGCACTAAAAGAAAATGACAAAGCCATGAGGTTGGTTAAGCAGCTTTTCCACTCTTCCATCATAGGTACCCTAGGAATTGCCCCACCAAAGTGTCTTACCTTTCATTTATTTGTTCATTCTTTGATAATATGCTTAATCCAGTTCATTACAGGTGTACCAGAGCCTATTCCTACACTTAATGGGTAGAAGCCACTGAACTAATCCTAATCATGGTGCCAACCCACTGAAGGATATACACAAACATACCCTACCCTTTGGATAGTTTGGGGGATTGACAAGTTCACCTGTTTTATATCCTAGATGTGGGAGGAAGCAAAAACCCATGTGGACATAGGATGTGCAGACAGCATAGAAGACTCCCCCCAACTGAGAACTGTGCTGTAGAACCAAATACTGTGAGGCAGCATTGCTAACCACATTGTTGTTCCCATGTCCCTTTTAAAGAAGGCACCAAAGGTAGACTAGTGTAAGCAGACAGTACAACTGTGAGAGGCAGTATGAAAAAAAATAAAAGTAACCGGCTTGAAAAGCAAGAGTAGCCAACCAAAATCAAAGAGGGGTATAGGGCAGGAGGTAGATCCATCCCCTCCAGTGCTGAAATTACACTGCTAACAACTTACCCCTCCCCCTTCAGAACATTCTCTGGTGAGCGAATATCCAAATTCAGAAATAATTGATTCCTTCTAACCTGAAACAGATTGAGATGAGAGACTGTGGTTTTGAGCTGCATTATGAATCTTGCTCAGTCTCTTCTCTTTTTTGGCATGCCAGACCTATGACCTCACAGAGGGGCAAAACCTTTTACTCAGGGTTGTTCCTTGTTCCGAAGGAGAAGAAACAATAAAAGTTCTATCTTAAAGATGTTTAGCCTCAGCAGACTAGCAGTAAACAAATTCAATATTTTGACCAGACATAATTCTTCAAACTGAATGCTAACACAACTTGTTCTGTGTTACAGTCCTTTATTTTGGAGCTACCACAGAATACCGTCATAGTCACCCTGGATGTGAAGGTTGCCCACTCACAGGCACTATCTCCTGGGTTTTAGTAGGAAATTTTGTAATTTATTTGGCTCACCTTCCTGTCTTTTAGCCTCTGCACTGTGCTAGACGTTTCACCAAAAGCATGGTTTTAGTTTTTGTATACTTTAGTCTGAAGGCATCTACATTTACCTTTACATGGACAACTGCCTGATCAAAGCCTGTTCCATCAGAGAACTGCAGAGGGCCATTAATTCTACCATTTGTTATTTCATTGGCCTAGAGAGTTCCCTGAACCTTCTAAAGCAGAGCTTCCAGCCTTAACTACAGAAAGCATCCCTGGGTAACATTCTCTACACCAAAACATGCAGTATCCCTTATTTATGACAGTATTCCCGTCATGAGTTTACTCTTTTAAGGGTTCCTGCCAGAACTCCTGCTTTAGCAGCCAGGATGTTCTTAAGTCCCTGAGGTTCATACCTGCCTTAATCCTGAAGGTGTCTGAGACTTATTTGTACAAGAGAGAAATCCAGTGGTACTTGGTCTATTGGGCCAGCTTAGTCAGTCCTTGGAAGAAATAATTTCCCTTGTTTTTCATATCAAAAAATACATTTTTACTTTTTAGACAGCAAGTTCAGGAATAACCTAGGCCCTCCCCCTAATTTCATCATAGCCATGTCATAAGCTCAGAGTAGCTGCCACAAGTTGTAGCTGTGGGTCTTTGTGTTTAACTTAAGGTGCAGGGTAGCTGGTATCTATGGATCTCAATAACAAACACACAGAAATGAGAGAGAGTGATTGATGTCCTTCTATTCCCTTATTGCAGTATTTTCACTTGTGGGATCCTCCACCTCAGGCGACCCGAACGTCTGGCTCCTATGCCAAAGCTTAAGCCTAGTTGCTGTCAGGTGCATGGGATGTCACATGCAGGGCCATAAACCATGGGCCATAAATGTGACGTCCGTTGGAAGCAGCGAATTGCGGATCAAATTATCAGTTTGGTTTTAGGTGGAATAACTGCTATAGTTTTTCTGGTGACCTTAATCAGTGCATTTGTCTTTCCTCATTTACCTCCGCGTCCTCTGAATGTTTTCTTTGCTGTGTGCATATTCTTGAACTATGTTTCTGCAGGCATTCTTCTTTATTTGATGAAGTCTGTTTGATTGTCTAAAACTGAGATGAAAGTGTTTATCTTGTTGTTTTAACAGTAAAGGATTTGGTTGCCCTAAGGAGAAGTGTTCGCATTCTGCCTGCCTGCCTTCTACCTGTTTTTTCTTGGATTATTGGTTTCATTTTTGCTTCGGTGTGGTTTTTTTGCAGTCGAATGTCAGCTTGCTCGTTCTGCTCTGCGCTTCTTTATTTTTACTTAGGCTTAGGTTGATGTTGCATTTGTATAGCCAATGTCATCTAGGAAGGGGAAATGTAAGTGCAGTCGGCAAATTCCGCACAAGGATTCCCATGAGCTTTGGCTTTTCTATTTAGGCCAATCCCATGACCATACATCCTGCAATATTTGTCAGCCATTTGTCCCAAAAAACCCATGCAGCCATCTAGCAGCCCTTAAATTGTTCATGGAAAATCAACGACTTAAACGTTTAGCCCTAGGTATGGAGTCTGAACTGGCCATCGAGGTGGAGCCGCCTAAAAAGAAGGTCAAAGTTTCAAGGCCTTCTATTGCTGTGCCTCCAATGTTGGATGTTCTGCCAGCTACCAGTCTAGGGGCTGAGGGACATCCAGAAGAACTGGTGACATCAGCGGGTACCTTGTCAGAAGCCGCCCTAGAATCTCCAGTTGTCACATCCACGGAGGTTACTCTAATGTCAGCATCCGCCAATGTCAAGGGGGAACTGGGCTTGACCGGACGGCCGCCTATGGTATCAGACCACAGCTCCTCGCCATAGACCTGATGCCTGATTCCAGGCCTTCTGCTTCCCACACTACTTCAAAGGCTACTCCCCTGAAAAGAAAACAGAAACCTGAACATCTGTCTGCCACTACAGAAGACCAGCCCGACCTTGTCCCAGTCCTTGGTTCAGGCCTTCATGGCCCTCAGGCCTACTGCCTCTCATACCCCAACCCTGCCTACCCTTAGCCCTAGGCCAGCCTCAGCTGCTTCCATCCCCCTGGCTCACATTCAGGAAAAATATTCTTCCTTGGATGAATCACTAGCATACACTTCTCAGCTGGCATCTCCTCTGGAGTACTTTTCCCCAGACAAAGACTCCCTGGAAAAAGACTCCCATCCTGAAGATATTATCTTTGGGAAAACTATCTCCAAAATGAGGGAGTTCTTCAAGTGGGGTGCCACTCAAATGACTGAGGTGCAAAAGAGATATTTTGAGCTCCTACAGATGGAGTCTCCCTCTCCCTCTGCTATTCCCTCTGTGATTCCAGCTTACCTAGATGCTTTTACTGTAGCCTGTATTACCCATGAATCTCAGCCTCCAGCCCCTAAAAGGCCAGATAGGTTCTACAAAGTCCCTGATGACAAGTACCTCATTAAGCTGCCTATGGCAAACCTTGCTGTCATTGCAGTAGCTCCATATAAGCAATCCAGGCAGATTCCTTCCTCCTCCTTTCTGCCATCGGACAAAAGCAGCAAAGTGATGGACAGACTGGGGAATAAGATGTATACCTCATCCACCAGGCCTTTAGGGCCATTAATTACCAGCCACACATGGTTATATGTGCATGGTTATATGTGCCCTGGACCAAGTCTCTCAGGCAACTTTGCTACTTTCTTCGATGCCTGATTCCCTACCAAATCCCAGGTTACTGATCAGCTCTCCCTAGCAACACAAGTTGCCAGACACTCTATAAAGTGTAGCTATGATGCTGCTGAGGCTTCAGCCAGGTCAGCTGCCTCTGCTTCTGTTCTGTGTAGGTACTCCTGGCTCAAACTACAACCCCTCCCTGATGATTTAAAAAACAAGATTTTAGATGCTCCCCTGGACAATAAATTCCTCTTTGGCAAGCAGTCTGCAGAATTCTTTAAAAGCTTGCAGGAAAAAGCAAGGATCTTCAGGACATCAAACACTTATTGGTCTCACTGGTTCCAGAATTCTACAGGAACTACCCTGCTAAACCTTCTTTGGTTAGGAGAGCACCTGCTCCCCCCTCTTCCTCCTCAAAACACAGAAAAGGGTCTAGAAAAGCTTCACCCCCCCCAGGACTCTCTTCCCAATCCACTCCCAGGCAGTCCTTTCCAGACAGACCAAACAATGCCTTACTGTCTAAAACACCTTCCCCTCACCACCCGCCTCTCTCACTGTCTAACTCTTTGCCAACATATCTCATCAGACCGCTGGGTCTTATCAGTAGTGGAAAAAGGGTACTATATGATTTGGCAAGAAAAGCCAGTACCAAAAGGCATACCCCTCCCTCCAAAAAAAAAAAAAACCAACTCCCCCGATACCTCAGATCATCCAAGATTTACTATCACAGGGGACTATAGAAAGGGTTCCCACAGGCCAAGAGGGCCAAGGATTTTACTCCAGGCTCTTCTAAGTCCCAAAAAAGGAGGGCCCTTGGAGGCCTGTACTGGACCTGTCCTTGTTAAACCTCTTCCTGCAGGTACCTTCCTTCTGCATGCTATCCCTCCAAACCCTTCTTCCACTACTGACACACAGTGCTTTCATGGCCACTTTGGACCTGAAGAAGGCATTCCTCCACATCCCCATTAACCTAGACTACAGAAGATTCTTACACTTTGCTGTGCAATCCTCACACTTTAAGTTTACTGCCTTGCCCTTTGATTTATCTACAGCACCAAGGGTCTTCACAAAGTGTCTTGCCCCAGCAGTAGCATACTGCCGAACAAAGGGCAAACAATTTACCCTTATCTGGACAACCTCCTCATCCAAGCAGAGGAGACAAATATTCTCAGGACACACCTGCAATTCACTATGTCCCTCCTTCAAAGTCTGGGGTTTACCCTCAACCTAACAAAATCCTCCATTACTCCATCCCAAGAACAAACTTTCTTGGGCTGCAGAATAAGGACAGACTTGATGAAGGCCTTCCTTCCTCAAGACAAGGTTTCTTCCCTAAACAACTACTTCCAAGAGTTACTTGTAGTCAACCACATCTCTGCCAGGCAATTCCTCCGTCTTCTAGGCATCATGCAATCTACTCTTCATATGTTGCCCCTCACAAGGCTATTCATGAGGAAGTTTCAGTGGTACCTGAAAAATGTCTGGTCCCAACACAATCACCCTCTAGAATTTCAGGTGCCCTTCCTGCCCTTCCTGAGGTGGATCCAACAAATAAGCCTGAACCCAGGCCTTCCTATGCAATCCATCAAACCAGTGCAATTCATGCACACACATGCCGTGGATCTAGGGTGGAGGGCCATGATGAATGGTCTCAAGGTGCGGGCTCAATGGGAGCCATTCCCTCCAGAGGAGACATATCAATGAAAGGAGATGAATGCTCTCCTTCTAGCTCTAAAGACCTTCCTCTCCCTGACACAGCCAGGTCCCCTTCAAGTCTTCACAGACAACACCACTGTGATGTGGTATGTCAACAAGCAGGGGGGACCAGATCCTACTTACTGTCCAGGCTAGCAATGCAAGCATGGGAGTTGGCCACCCAGTACAATGTTACACTGCAGGTGGTCTACATCCCATCTCAGGAAATCACCAGGCAGATGCCCCCAGCAGATCATTCTCTCAGCATCACGAATGGATGTTGCACAGGGATGTTTTCTTAGACATTGTCCACCGACGGGGCACTCCACAAATAGATCTGTTTGCCTCCCCTCAGAACAGACTACTACAGCTATTTTGCACCAGACTCCCCTCTCCACTAACATGGAAAGTGGATGCCTTTTTAATTTCTTGGAAAGAGTTGTTCCTTTATGCCTTCCCCCTTCCCACTCATTCAGAAGGTCCTGCTGAAAATTCGGAAGGACAAACCAAAAATGTTGCTGGTGACCTCCTGTTGGCGAAGCCAGCATTGGTTCCCCCTTCTTCTATCTCTTGCTAAGGGCAATCACCACAAGTTGCCTCACAAGGTGGACCTGCTCACACAACAGAAGGGGTCCCTCATTCATCCTCATCTGAAAACCCTCAGCCTAACCCTGTGGGTGATAAACTTCTGATCCCTTTCAGACACCTTTATTCTGAGGACATGCTGTCTTTCCTGCAGGAGGCCTAGAAACCCACAACCAGGAGATCCTATGTATCTAAATGGAAAAAGGTTTTCCAGTTAGTGTCTGCTAAGGCAACTAGACCCCATCCAAGTGGATGTTGGGTGGTGCAGTGGTGCAGCAGTAGCGTTGTCACTTCACAGCAAGAGGTTCTCTGGTTCGATTCTCGGCTGGAGTGCCTTTTGTGCAGAGTCTGCATGTCCGCCTTGCATTCATGTGAGTTTCCTCTCAAATTTCAGACATGCGTCTGGAGCATTTCTCCCCAGCCCTCCACTGAAAATCGGCTTCATTCCAAGTCAGACTTTCCCGGTAAACAAATGTTAAATAAATAAATAAAATGCTCCTCTAGTCCTAGCCTGTGTGCGTGAGCTGCTAAAATCCGAACTTTCATATTCTTCAGTGAAAATGCATTTGTCAGCCATTTCAGCCTGCTTACCTGTTGATCCACCCCTGTTATCAAGGTTGGAGGTAAAACTTTTTCTTAAGGGGATCCTCCATATCAGACATCCAAGAAAACCTATCCCTCCTCCATGGGACCTTAACTTCGTGCTGGAGAAACTCACCGCTGCCCCCTTTGAACCGGCAGCTTCTGCCACTTTAAAAATGTGTACCTGGAAGGCTGCCTTGTTAGTGGCCCTGACTTCAGCTAGGAGAGTCTCTGAGCTGAAAGCACTCATTACCACTCCACCCTACACTGTCTTCTACAAAGACAGGGTAACACTACATACCAATCCTTCTTTTATTCCCATACTGGTCAATGAACTGTCCCTTAACCAATCTATCCCTTTACCTTTTTCCCTTCACCACAGAATGACAGTGAGAGAGTACTCCATTCCCGGGATGTTCACAGGCAACTGAGGTTTTATCTGGACAAGACCAAAGACATTAGAAAATCAAATCAGCTCTTGGTATCATTTCACCCCAGGGCCCTGGGGAAAGCTGTATCCAAGCAGACAATATCCTCCTGGATATGCAAAACTCTTACCTTCTGTTACTCTTTCTATGGTAGAGAGTTTCCCCACACTGTTATAGCACATTCTACTAGTGCAGTGGCCTCTTCAGGACCCTTTCTCAAAGGCCTGGACACAGCCACTATCCTAGAGGCAGCCACATGGTCCTCTGTACATACCTTCACCAAGCATTACAAATTGGACAACATCTCCAGAGCCAGAGCAGGATTTGCAAGAATCATCCGCCACGGTTTCCTGGAGACTGCTACCGCTTCCTCCACCCTTTCTCCTGCTTGAGCTGTGGTACTCTCCCACAAGTGAGAATACTGCAACATGGGAATAGAAGGACATAGATTAGTTGTGTAAAATCTTATCATACTCATAGATGTCCTTCTCTTCCATGTTACTGTAGTCCTTCCCACCCTCCAACACCTTTTATGGCCTTTTTCCTCTCTGGGTGGCATCCTTCCTGATGTTCATCGTGCATACAGCTGCAGTGATTACAGATGGGTCCTCGGTCGGCCGAATTCCAAAGTCTAGGTCCGGCGTCGGTTGTTGTCGCTTCTTCCCTGACGTCAGTGCGGCAGGGGTATAAAAGAGGCAGCCGACGCCATTTTCTTCAGTCTTTCTTGCCGCGCGGCGCCCGAAGCAGAAGCAGTTCGCAAGTGCCGGTCGACCAGCTCCTGAGATTTACGAAAGTATTTCAGCCGAAGTCTTCTTGAAAGCTAAGTACCCCGTTGGGGGAACTTTTCTTGCCTCAGACCGATGTCAGACAAAGTTAATAATTGCATTTCATGTGGGAAGCAAATACCGCATAAGGATTTCCACTCTTTCTGTATACCTTGCTTAGGCCGAGACCACGACTTCTTGGCCTGACGTTTTTGTGCTATATTCAACAAGCGCACTATTAAGCGCCGGGCGGAGTTCGCCCTTCACTATTTTGGCAAAAAATGTAATTATATTATGTCGTCGGATACTCCGACTCCAGTTTTGAGCAAAAGACACAAAGATAAGGACCGACATACGAGGTCTGCACCGACTACTGAGACCACGCTAAGGCCGACTACCAGTTCTCTGGTGATCAGCGAGGCGCCTACGCAGCCCCTGAGTACCGATGACACTACATTACCGGTGTCTTCAGTACCCGAGGTCGCAGGCTCCTCGGTCCCCATTCCTACTGCAGATACCGACGCCACTCTTGGCGAGGAAACTCAGAATTTAGACAGGCCTGCCATTTCTCAAGGTGTCTTCAGGCCTTCCTCCTCCTCTATTAAAGCTTTCACTAAATCTAAAGCAGCCATGAAAACCAAAAAACAGGGTCCTCAGACCCCCTCTCAAGGCCCCATGCCTAAAAAAAGCAGATGCTTAAAATGGCTGAGGATTTGATTACTCATATCAGGGGATGTCCTTCAAGGATGCATCTGCAGTCCTTACAAATGGGTTGTCCTGTCGTCAGGCAGCCCTTCGGTCGGCTGGATTCCAAAGTCTGGGTCTGGCTTCGGCTGGTGTCGCACTTCACCCGACGTCATTGCGGCAGTTACTCGGGTATAAAGGCATCAGCCGACGCCATTTTCCTCAGTCTTTCTTGCCGCGTGGCGCCTGAAGCAGAAGCTGTTCGCAAGTGCCGGTCGGTCAGATCCAGAGATTACTACTACTGAATACTACTTCGAAGACTTCTATAAAGCTAAGTACCCCGTTGGGGACTCTTTCTTGCCTCAGCCGATGTCAGAGAAAGTTAATAACTGTTTATCTTGTGGGAAACAAATACCTCATAAAGATTTCCACTCCTATTGCATACATTGTTTAGGCCCAGACCACGACGTAGCAGCTTGTCTAGCCTGTGCTTCTTTTAACCGGTGGACGCTTAGACGTCGCTCGGACTTTGCTGAACAGATTTTCGGCTCCGATTTTGCCTACATTATGCCGTCGGATCCTCCGACTACGCAAATAACTAAAAAACGCAAAGAAAAGGACCGACACTCGCGGTCCGCGGTTTCGGCTGAAACTGCGGCTAAGCAATCCACGAGTGTCTCGGTTTCGGCCGAAACCTAGCAAGCAGTTCTTTCTTTAGCCGATAACTTGCCTTCTACCGAGGCCTCTTCTATTCTGGTAGAAACGGCTTCTGAAATCCAGCCTTCTGTTGCGATTTCACAGGATTTATCAGACACCATTCCACTAGATATTTCTACTCCTGCACGTGGAGCTGCAAGGCCTCCTCCAGCTATGTCCATTAAGGCCTTTGCCAGGGCTAAAGCAGCCAAAACTTCCAAACCTGTGCCTGCCAAGCCCCCCTCTCACAGGCCCAGCACCAGCTCCCATATGCTTTCTTTGGCACAGGATCTCATCACTTTAATCCGTGGATCCCAGCCTCATCCAGACAGGGCCTCTCTCCCTCCTCCAGAAAAGAGGCCTAGAGCAGAGCCCCCTGAGCCAGTAGCCACAGATGATTCTTCTGATGATTCAGAACATTCAGATCCTCCTGAGGCTTCTTATTCTCCTTACGAAGACTCCGATGCTGAGGAGTCCTTCCCTTCAGCCTCTCCTCCTGAGGAATTTTCCTTTGGGGAAACCTTGCATGCTATGAGGGAACAATTTCAGTGGCAGGGCCAAGATTTCTCAGACTCAAGGAAAAGGCTTAGGACCTTTCTACACTTACCACAGCATAGGCCTTTAGCTATTCCTCCAGTTCCATCTGTTGTTGATGATGCATTTAATGATGCTTGCACTTCTCCTGATACTTTACCTCCGGCTCCTGCTAAACCAGATAGGTACTACAGGGTCCCGGACACTCATCACCACTTATATAAGGCCCCTTTTGCAGATCCAGAGACTATCTCTCAGGGCCCTAAAGCTGTAGCAGCTACTTCTTCTAAAAACCCCCTCCCCTCTGAAAGGGATTCCAGGTCCTTAGAGAGATGGGCTAAAAAAATTTACACCTCTGCTACTTTGTCAGCTAGAGCTTTGAACTGCCAATTTCATATGATTCAATATCAAGAGTTTATGCTTGACCAGTTGACTAAAAAGCTGTCCTCTGAAGAATCTTTAGATAAAAAGTATGTTCAAGAAATGTTACATAACATACAGCAGGTTAGTAACCATTCTTTAAAATGTGGCTATGATGCACTGGAGGCTTCCTTTAGATCAGCCATGACGGGCACAGTTATCAGGAGGCATGCATGGTTGAAAGAACAGGCATTACCAGACCATGTCAAATCTAAGCTTTTGGATGCACCTATGGACAAGGTCAATTTATTTGGTGCCCCCGCACAGCAGGTTCTGAAAAAGATGGAAGAGAAAGCAAAATCTGTGCAAACAGTAAAAGATTTCTTACAAGTTCAACCTCCAAGGTTTAGCAGGAATTGGCCCTCCAAGAATTGGTCCTTTCCGGAGTCCTCTAAGGCACAAAGAGGCAGGAATAGGCGCTCTAGAGGCAGAAACCAATCCAGAGGTGCCTACAGGGGTCACCAGTCGCAGGGTAACAACCAACGAGGCACGGATACAGCCACCACCACTACAACAACTCAATCACAGTGACTTGGCGGTGGCACCGCCTACCAGGGAACAACTAGAAGCACCCTTAGGCGGAAAGCTAACCTTATTTTCAAGAAACTGGCACTGCATTACAAGAGAAAAATGGATTTTGCAAACTATAGACCAAGGTTACAGGTTCCATTTCCATACTCTACCAGGAAAGAGAGGAATGCCAAACCTACCACCTACTCAGAGGGCAGAAGCTCTAAAACAAATATCTCAATTATTAAGAATGAGAGCTGTGGAAAAGGTACCATCTATGGAGCAAGGGAAGGGATTTTATTCCAGGCTCTTCCTGGTACCAAGAAAAGAAAACAAATGGAGGCCTATTCTAGATCTGTCCGCTCTAAACACATTCCTCATTGTTCCAAAATTCAAAATGCTGACTCTACAGCAGCTTCTTCCCATGCTGGGCAAGGAGTCTTGGCTGGTAACTCTAGATCTCAAGGAGGCATACCTGCACGTCCCCATAAGACCAATTTGCAGAAGATACCTCAGATTTCTTGCAGGATCAGAGCATTATCAATTCTCAGCATTGCCCTTTGGCTTATCTACTGCACCCAGAGTGTTCACGAAATGCCTGGCATCAGTAATCGCTCATTGCAGACTTCAGGAATTCAAATCTATCCCTACCTGGACGACTGCCTGATACAAGCGGACAACAAAACAAATTAACAGAAGACTTACAAAGAGTCATCTACCTGCTACAAGCCCTGGGATACACAGTCAATACAAAAAGTCAAGGCTGATTCCATCCCAAATAATAACCTTTCTGGGTGCAGAACTGGACACATCAAAACAAATGGCATTTCTAACTGCAGAAAAGAAAGAACAACTTCCTCTCTATTTCTTGGCATTAACAAAGCAGAGCCATCTAACTGCAAGAAAAGTGTTACAAGCTCTAGGCTTCATGGCATCCTGCATAATTCTGGTCCCTCATGCCAGGCTTCATATGAGAAAGCTACAGTGGTACCTAAAGAATTTGTGGTCTCAGCACAAGCACAGCCTGGAAACCAAAATTCCAATGATCCCATGCCTGAAGCAAGAGTTTTTATGGTGGGCTCAGGCCTGTCAATCAAACACAGGACTGCCCTTCAGCAAAAGTCATCCAAGATAAACTATCACGACAGATGCCTCAGACCTCGGTTGGGGGGCACACATGATGGACAAGTGCATTCAAGGCCTATGGACTCAAGACCAACTGCATCTGCACATAAATCTAAAAGAAATGATGGCAGTAAAATTGGCAATCCAGGCATTCAGACCTCTTCTCCATGAGGGCCAGCTGTTGATAAGGACAGACAACACCACAGTTATGTGGTACATCAACAAACAGAGAGGCACACACTCATACCCCCTATGCCGGCTGGCACTAGACCTATGGGATGTGGCTCTGAGTTACAACCTTCAGCTACAGGCAATTTATGTACCAGGGAAGGAAAACATTCTAGCAGACATATTAAGCAGAACTACAACAGATGCCCACGAATGGATGCTGCATCCGGACATCTTCAAAACCATCACAAGAAAATGGGGATTACCACAAATAGAGTTGTTTGCATCCCCATACAATCACCAGTTGAAGAAATTCTGCACAAGGACTTACCACCCACTTGCTTGGATGGTGGACTCCCTATCCTTCAGTTGGAAAAGACTGACAGCATACGCATTCCCACCACTTCCTTTGATGCACAAGGTACTTCTCAAGATCAAAGAGGAACGTCCGAGGATCATTCTGATAGCCCCAGACTGGCCAAGACAACATTGGTACCCACTACTGAGGAGCATGTCCCGGGAACAAATATGGAAACTACCCCTGATCCCATTACTGCTGACACAGAACAACTACAACATTCTGCATCCAAGCCTAAAAACTCTGCAGCTAACTGCCTGGAACATTACATGACAGAAATTAACCCAAATTTATCCCAAAGGGTTAAGGACATAATCCTGGAGGCTCGTAGACCTTCAACAAGAAAGAATTATGCAGCAAAATGGAAAAGATATCTCATCTGGAGTGCTGCAAAAGGGCAAGACGTGACACTAGTGAACATAGCCAACATCCTGGAGTACTTGGCTGAGCTCTACCACACAGGCCTGTCCTATTCCTCCATCAAGATACATGCATCAGCTATTTCAGCACAATACAGCTTGGATCCTCCTGTCTTCTCGCATCCTCTGCTCAGACAGTTTCTGAGGGGAATTAAAAATGTAAAACCTCCCAGGAAACCTCCATTGCCAGCATGGGACTTGAACTTTGTGCTAGAAAAACTGACTCTACCTCCTTTCGAGCCAGCAGCTACAGCAGACTTGCAATACTTATCCTGGAAGACTGCCTTCCTGCTGGCAATAACTTCAGCAAGAAGGGTCTCTGAACTACAAGCATTAATGGCAGTACAACCCTTCCTGATCTTCCATCAAGATAGAGTGTCCATGAGAACAAATCCTACATTTATGCCTAAGGTGGTATCCAGAGTCTCTTTAAATCAGGCTATCCACCTTCCTACATTCTTCCCCAATCCACAGAACAGGGAGGAAAAGCTCTTACATACCTTGGATGTACACAGGCAATTACGCTACTACCTGGACAGGACAAAAAACAATAGAAAAACTGACCAGCTTCTGGTAGCTTATGCAACAGGAAAAGAAGGAAAACCAATTTCTAAGCAGACAATCTCCAAATGGATAGGAAATTGCATTAGACTTTGTTACTCCTACCATGGAAAGAAAACTCCAGAGAACATCAGGCCTCACTCCACAAGGGCCACAGCCACTACCACAGCTTTCTTACGAGGAGTGGCTACCAAGGACATTATAGAGGCTGCTACTTGGACCTCCGTGCATACATTTGCCAAGCATTATAACTTACCTCTATACTCTAGATCCCGTGCTGGCTTTGCCACTGCTGTTTTGCAAGGGATCCTGACTACACCATAATCTATTCTCATTTCCTCCTCCCCTAGTTTAGCTATGGTATTCTACCCATTTGTAAGGACTGCAGATGCATCCTTGAAGGACATAGTACAGTTTTGTACCTACCATAAATGTAGATGTCCGAGAGGAATGCATCTGCAGTCAGGATTACCCACCTTCCTTCCCCTCTGAGGTACTCCTAGGGTACTTACCAATCTTTAGCTAGCTTGGGGGGGATCTATTATGGTGTATTTGTTTGTATATATGTACATACATGTTTATTTTGTGTGTTTGCTCTCTACTATTTGGAAACTTTGGCATTTATCCAAATTTAGCCTACCAAGAGGGCACCTGGCATCTGGGGCAAGAAACACTGAGGAAAATGGCGTCGGCTGATGCCTTTATACCCGAGTAACTGCCGCAATGACGTCGGGTGAAGTGCGACACCAGCCGAAGCCAGACCCAGACTTTGGAATCCGGCCGACCGAAGGGCTGCCTGACGACAGGACAACCCATTTGTAAGGACTGCAGATGCATTCCTCTCGGACATCTACATTTATGGTAGGTACAAAACTGTACTTTCTCAACCCCCCTCTGACAAAAGGCCCAGATTAGAGGAAGACTACCCTTCCTCAGATCAAGCTTCTATTACCTCAGAACATTCTGAGGACCAGGATTATGCCTATTCTCCTTTCGAAGACTCTGATGCAGAGGAGTCTATTCCTTCGGTCTCCCCCCCTGAGGACTACTCTTTTGGGGAAACCCTGCATACATTGAGGGAACACTTTCACTGGGAAGGCCAAGATTACTCAGATTCCAAGAAAAGGCTCAGGGAATTTCTTCTGCTCCCCCAGCATAGGCCCCCTGGCTATTCCTCCTGTTTTAGATATATTGGATGATGTGTACACAGAAGCCAGCCTTAATCCAGATTCTTTGCCTCCAGCTTCTGTTAAACCAGACAGGTATTACCAGGTTCCTGATTCTCACCAGTTCCTATATAAAAGCCATACTGCTGACCCAGAAACTATTTCACAGGGTCCCAAGGGAATTAAGGCCTCTACTGCTAAAAACCCATTACCTTCAGAGAGAGATTCCAGAGCTTTAGAAAGGTGGGGGAAAAAGGTGTACACCTCGGCCACTTTAACCATGAGGGCATTAAACTGTCAGTTCCATATGTTAAAGTATCAACAGTTTTTGTTATCTCAGTTGAAAAGCAAAATGACACAACCAGAACAACCAGATTTAAAAGAGTTGCAGGATTTGTTGCATGGTGCAGAGCAAGTGGGTAAACATACCTTGCAGTGTGGTTTTGATGCTTTAGAGGCCTCATGTAGAGCTGCTGTTACGGGGTCTGTTATACGTAGGCATGCTTGGCTCAAAGAGCAAACCTTACCAGATCATGTCAAAGCTAAATTATTAGATGCACCTCTTCAAAAAGATGTATTGTTTGGTGTTAAAGCTGAGGAGGTACTAAAGAAAATGGAGGAAAAAGCGAAATCAATGCAAACAGTGAAAGATTTCCTGCAGGTACAACCTCCACGTTTCAGCAGAAACTGGCCTTCATAAAATTGGTCCTTTCCAGCCACGGACAGACCTCAAAGGGGCAGATACAGACGTCCAAGGGGTAGAGGGCAACCTCAAGGATCTTTCAGAGCCAGACAGTGGCAATCACCAACCCCAAGAGGTGGAGAAGATAGATCACAGTCATTTAGAAAACAGACACAATGACTTCCCCCTACACCTGCCAAGCAAAGCTTTAATGGCAGCACCTTTGGATGGAAAACTGGCATTATTCTCGAAAAATTGGCATATTGTTACAAAAGACAAATGGATTCTGGACATTATAGACAGAGGCTACAGGTTCCACTTTCACACCCTTCCAAAAATGAGAGGCATGCCAAACCTGCCACAAAATCAAAGGGCAGAGGCACAAAAACAAATTTCAGCTCTCATGGACATGAAAGCGATTCAAGAGGTACCTGCAAAAGAACAAGGTCAAGGGTTTTATTCCAGACTATTCCTGGTACCAAGGAAATACAAAGATTGGAGACCTATCTTAGACCTATCCATCCTAAACACATATCTACAGGTGCCAAAATTCAAGATGCTCACATTACAGCAGCTTCTTCCCATGCTGGGCAGGGAGTCTTGGCTGGTAACATTGGACCTCAAGGAGGCATACCTGCATGTCCCTATCAGACAAGATTGCAGAAGATACCTCAGATTTCTTGCAGGTTCAACCCATTACCAATTCTCTGTATTGCCCTTTGGCTTATCTACTGCGCCCAGAGTGTTTACAAAATGCCTGGCATCAGTAATCGCCTTCTGAGGAACTTTTAAAGAGCCCATCTATATAAATACTAAGTATTAAATGTAAAACAATAATACACCAAATTTTGTTGCAGAAACATGTTACCATATAAAATACAATATACAATACACTATCTATATAAGGCTTTCAATTTCAACAAACTTTTTATGGAAATCATTTCATTTAAACCTGGTGGTGAGTTTGCATCAAGTTTAAGCTGCCATAAAATTTCTTTTTCCTCCAATTTCAGGCTAATAGGACCCCCCCCCCCCGCCCAGTTTCATGAACACAATCAATAATGGCAAACTGAAAGTTATGACCAGGATTATGCATAACGTGCCTAGCCAAGGCATTACAAGAATTCTGTTTATGGATAGCATAAATATGTTCATGCACTCTGTTCTTAAAACATCTATCCGTTTTGCCCACATAAAATGATGTACACAGGGCACATAATCCTAAATAAATAACTCCTTTAGAGTTACAATTAAATTTGTTATTAATGTAAATCTTGTGTTTTCGTATCATAATGGAACTAACAGTTTTAATATATTTGCACCAGGAGCAACATTCACATTTATACATTCCACAATGTGGTTTATGGATGTATGTGCTTCCTTGTTCCAAAATTTCCTTCAGATTCAAACCCCGTCTGTAGGTAAATTTTGGTTCCGGTGCAATAATTTTGTTAATATCCACATCATTAAGCAAGAAAGACCAGTTTTTCTCAAAAATATGTTTCAGACTTCCTACATCCTGGGAAAATATGGTGACAAAGTTAGAAAGTTATTTATATAGATGGGCTCTTTAAAAGTTCCTCACATTCAATTCAGTTAATTGAGTAATTAATCAATTATGTTTTTTGATGACATCAGAATGTATTGTATTATATAAAGAGTGCGCCAGGATGTTTTTTTATCTGAAGAAGTTTACAATTTGCCAGTAAACGAAAGCGCTAATTTATATTCACAGTTGCCAGTGTGGTTTGGCATATGACAGATCAATGCATTCAGGGAAAATGGTCCCAAAAAGAGAAGCACCTACACATCAACCAAAAGGAAATGCTAGCCGTGCAAAATGCTATTATGACCTTCAAAGACCTACTGCATCCAGGCCAGCTATTGATAAGGACAGACAACACCACAGTGATGTGGTACATAAACAAACGGGGGGAACTCATTCATACCCCCTGTGCAGGCAAGCCATGACCCTATGGAACACAGCACTGGAACTGCAAATTCAACTACAGGCACAATTCCTGCCAGGGAAGGAAAACACACTGGCAGACAACCTAAGCAGAAATATGACAGATCCACACGAATGGAAGTTGCATCCTCAAGTTTTCACAAAGATAACTCAGGCATGGGGACAGCCAGACATGGATCTCTTTGCTACCCACAGAAATTACCAGTTGAAAAAATTTTGTTTAAGGACCTATCATCCACAGGCCTGGAAAGTGGACGCACTTTTTCTTTCAATTGGACAACATTGACAGTCTATGCCTTCCCACCTCTTCCTCTGCTGCCCAAAGTTCTATTAAAAGCCAGAGGAGAGAGGCCGAAAATGATTCTCATTGCTCCAGACTGGCCAAGACAACACTGGTATCCACTCCTGAAGAGCCTGACACATTCCCCACCATGGATCCTACCTCTAGTCCCTCTTTTGTTGTCCCAGCACAACTACAAAACCCTTCACAGCCATCTCAAAACTCTAAATCTAGCTGCATGGAGAATTACTTGATTTCCCAACAGACTCTCCTCTCCAAGGAGGTGCAGGATGTCATCTTGGAGGCCAGAAGACCTTCTACTAGAAAAGCCTACTCCGCCAAATGGAAACGATTTTGTGCCTGGAATCAAGAAAAGGGCCAGAATCCTTTGGTAATAAATATACCTCAAATTTTACAGTACCTAGCTGAGATGTTAAACAGTGGACTTTCCTTCTCCTCCATCAAGATCCACGCTTCAGCCACTTCTGCACAATACAACACAGATCCTCCTTTATTCTCTCATCCTCTCTTAAGGCAGTTCCTCAGAGGGGCAAAGAATATAAAACCCCCAAGGAAACCACCAGTCCCTGCTTGGGACCTCAACTTCGTATTGGAAAAGCTGACCCTTCCTCCCTTTGAGCCAGCTTCTTCAACAGAACTACAATACTTGTCATGGAAAACAGCCTTTCTTCTGGCTATCACCTCAGCACGCAGGGTTTCTGAGCTACAAATATTGGTATCTGATTTGTGAGGATGAAAATATTGGTTCAATTTTTCCCAAACATTTAACTTTTTCATACAAAAGAGGAAAAAACTTAAAGGAATTATTAAATTACAATTTTTGTGGCCAAAATAATGTGGGAATTAATCAGAGTACTGTAGGCACCTTTTCTTGTGGACAGTGTAGTGTGTGTAGCAGGGTCAAAAATGTAATCAACATTAATGGTATGTCTTTTAAAGCTAGACATTTCTTCAACTGTAAATCTACGGGAGTGGTATACTTGTTGGGTTGCTCTTGTCCTAACTTATGGTATATAGGTCAGACTAAAAGGATGGTTCGTGTTCGAGTTTTGGAACATATTAAAGACATCAGGAACAAAAATGATTATAGCCCAGTGGCCAAACACTTTCTGGAAAAACATAAAAGTGATGCTACTAGTTTAAAATTTTGTGTGTTAGGCCAACCCTTCAATTATGAAAATGGGGGATCAATTGTTCAAAAATTACTTGAACTAGAGACTAGGATGATTCTTAAATTTAATACATTGAAACCACATGGACTTAATTTAGAGCTAAGTATTTAATATCAATTTTTCATATATTTATACATACACACATAGTGTTTCCCATACAGTCATTATAGATTAACAATGCAGTTGATAATACATTAACTATCATAGAGGCTAATTTGTTTTATTTTTATACATATAAATGATTATATATACATTTGTGTATATAAAGCAACAATAATTTATTTTTGCTAGTTATTCTCTATGTCCGGTAGATATAAGATATGTTATTTATAGTTTTGTATTGATTCTTTTCATTTATTATTCAAAGTTATTTGAATTTATTATTTGAATTTATTCTCTTTCACATATATATGGTTATATATTAAATGATAGAATGATGTTATATGAAATTTATTAATTTAATAATAATAATGTGAAGTTTTGATTACCAACATTCTGCTTTTAATACTGAAGATGTGTGCAATAAAATAAAATAATGGTAGAGCACTTTAAATTGTTCAGAAAAAGTTGATTGAATAATTGGTGCTGATTAACTGACAAAAGATTTGTATAAATAAGAGTTAACAGCACCATTAATTTGTGATCCTTTGAAGGCGAAAAGCCGAGGTACCAGATCGCAATAACCGCCTTACTGGCATGGCACTGGCTTCTCTTGTGTTGTTTGTTTCTGAGCTACAGGCCCTCATGGCTGTGCAACCATTCATCATTTTCCATCAGGACAGAGTTTCCTTACGAACCAACCCTACCTTTATGCCAAAGGTAGTATCCAGTGTAGCTTTGAATCAGACTATCCACTTACCTACCTTTTATCCTAATCCACAAAACAAAGGGGAAAGACTACTACATTCCTTGGACATTCACAGACAAATTCGTTACTATTTGGACAGGACAAAGCCATTCAGGAAATCCAAGCAACTCTTTGTGTCCTATGCTACAGGTGCTCAAGGAAAGGCTGTTTCCAAACAGACAATTTCAAAATGGATAGCCCACTGCATATGCTTTTGTTACTCATTTCATGGAAAAACTGTGCCTGCATGCATCAGATCCCACTCCACCAGGGCCACAGCTACCTCTGCAGCCTTCCTCAGGGGGGTCCCTACCAAGGACATTTTGGAAGCAGCCACTTGGAGTTCAGTCCACACTTTCTCCAAGCACTACCACCTTCCACTGTACTCTAAATCTAAAGCGGGTTTTGCCACAGCAGTCTTGCAGGGCATCCTCGCTCCTCCTACTTCCACTTAGTGCCTACCACCCCTACTTAGCTTTGGGATTCTTCCCATCTGTAATGACTGCAGCTGTATGCACGATGAACATAGTACAGTTTTGTACCTACCATAAATGTAGATGTTCAAGTGCTCATACAGCTGCAGTCCAGGTTACCCCCCCTCCGTCCCCTCTTAGGACAGGCCTTATGACAAACACCTTATCATACAACCTATTTGGGGTATTCTCTTATGGTGTATTTGCTTGCAACTACTATTTTTTGATTATTCTATATTGCATGTTGGCATAAATTTATGTTTTGCCTTCCTTCTGGGGGCACCTGACATCTGGGGCAAGAAAAACTGAAGAAAATGGCGTCGGCTGCCTCTTTTATACCCCTGCCGCACTGACGTCAGGGAAGAAGCGACGACAACCGATGCCAGACCTAGACTTTGGAATTCGGCCGACCGAGGACCCATCTGTAATGACTGCAGCTGTATGAGCACTTGAACATCTACATTTATGGTAGGTACAAAACTAAACTGTTGTCCGACTGGGCAGTCAGTTCTGAGCTCTGTGCATGCAGACGTCATGTTTATGTCCCTGCGTATGACATCCCATGCACCTGACAGCAACCAGGCTTAAGCTTTGGCTAGGAGCCAGATGTTCGGGTCGCCTTAGTAGGAGGATCCCACAAGTGAGAATACTGCAACAGGGAAAAGAAGGACATTTATGACAAGATTTTACACAATTAATCTTTCTTGTTTTCCTTCAGGCCTTCAGGTCATACCTTAGCCCAGGGCTGTACAGTTCATGGAATACAAGAAATCAAGGTACACTCTTTTTCATTTCCTGGGCAGACCAGCAAGTTAGTGACTTGGCCATCAGTCTGGGCTTTCTTATGTAAGCTGTTTGCCCCCACAGCCTTACTTTATAGGCTTTTTATGTCTTCTGATTTCTCTGGTCATGTCCAAACAATGGAAACCATTGGACTATTCCTTTTGGTGTCTATTCTACCTGACAATGGCCTCCTTACAAGTTTGAGCTCCTCTAACTATAATCTCTAGCACTGCAAAGAAACTTTCAAATTTTGTTGCCACCATTGAAGTCACAGCAACACCTCCAAACAGCTCAAGCCATTAGAAGGCAGTTTTTTACCCTGGGCCTCTGCTGAAAATAAGAGTTGTGCCCAGTTGGAATTTCCCAGTAACCAAAAGACAATAAATTAATTAATGATGGAAAACACCACTAAACGAGGCCTTTAGTGACACAACTGAGTATTTTGAGAGCTATTTTTATCTGAGCAAAGGTAAGCTGATGAGGGAGCGGCATTAGTTCTATGTTCTAGTGCTGTAAACAGACTAGCTCTGTCTGGTATTTTAGCAACAAGCTCTGCTATTTGATTATAAGTTCAAGTTTGGAGAACTGTGCATTATGTGTGTAAGTTAGAAATGGAGTGACATACAGTGAGCTAGATGGTAGAAACAAGTATGTAGTAGTTATGTGAACCTCATCCATTAGAATTATTTTATTCTATAGAGAAGGCCCAAGTTTTGGTGCATTTTTTTTATTTACGTTTTACAGTTTTGTTAGCATGATTTGTTTTGTAATAATTTACACCTAATAATTTCGTACTCAAGACCAGTTGTTTATATGTTTTGTCGATGTGATAGAGTCAATGTACCAGCTCTGGATTAATTAACTACTGTTAAAGAGAATTGTTTCTGTTTTGTCAGGGTTTAGTTTTAGGCTGGAATTGGAGAATGACTGTATTTGTGAATGAGAGCTATAGCTGGTTTACTAATCTCTTTCAAAGGTTTTGAGGAGAGCAGAAATGTGGAATTGTCTATGCACTTAATTGAATGAGCAAACAACACAGTGGACAGAGCTGTGGAAAAGTAGAGAGGACGGAGGCAGCTGCACTGGACACCAAGTTGTGAGGGACACAGAAGAGGTAGGCAGATAGTAAAATGTCAAACTATTCTTTTCTTTTAAAGGTAGTAACAAGCTGTTAGGTTGTTGCATAACTCATTGCTACCTTAAAAAGCATAACAATTTACAAGCTGTCATTTAACCATCGTAATCTGCCATAGGTGGTGAGGTGTTAAACTCTGCTCCTACAGCTCTAGTCGTGGACATACTGTTTGCTAATAGTTAATACCAGATGGCACCGTAATGTCTTTTAAATGCTCCAGTAGTAATAGGCTGTAGCTCTGAGACTGTGTTTATCTAACTGTAAATTATGTACAGTTAGGTAAGCAACTGGAAACTCATTTGATGGCTTTACTGTCAGTGCTTGCAGTGGCTAGTCATGTTATTAGTATGCAGCAAGATGCAGTATTGAAGGCCTTGTATGGATGATAAGTAAAGAGAATGGATCCTCTGTTAAGTTTGCTTGAGATGTTTCATTACAGTGACCAGTGCAAAAGTCATGCCATTTTCGAAAAAAGCGTGAGTCTCCAGCTGAGTGGTATTTTTTTTTTTCTAGTGATATACTTTTCTTGGATTTTAAAAAGAGGAAGAATTGCTTTCACATATGCAGATTTCAGTGTACAAAAAATCCATTTATAAAGAGGAACGATGACTGAGGATTTCTAAAACGTGAATATGTAATGTTCTTTAATTGACTTGTTGATTAAAATAGATACTGAATACAGTAACATCTGCAGCAGACTTGGAACATCCATTAAGATGTGGTCAGTTGCTAAGGATTTTTTTTAGCGTAGTGAGAAGGTTGTATATATTAAGGCAGAATGACAGTGGTGAGAACTGGAAAGGAGTTGCACCTTTTTTGGAGTTATTGTATCGATTGAGGTATTGGCTGGTTCTGGTCTGGGGATGGAAGCAGATACCATTAGATAATAGTCACAGAATTTCTAGCAACTCCGTTAAAAGGTGTAGAAGTGGACTGGGTCTTACTTTTTTCCCAAGGCTTCTCAGTTTATACTTAACCAGAATGCATGTGAGCTGTTAAATTGCCTATGTTGTTGTTCATAGTAGTACTTTTTGCTTGTAAGTAGGGATGACTTCTCTTTTTAGCGCTTGTTGCTGGTTGACCTTTAGTCCACCCTCCTTGCTGAAACCCCTGCCATTTTCTCTTTCTCATCTGGATTCCCTGGAATGGGAAGTGTCAGATGAGGGGCAGTGTAAGAGGAAGCACCTGTACTCCTCCAAGGAGTGCCTCACTGAGGATACTGACTTTGAGGAAGGAGAATGAACCCCTGAGTCACTGTGTGATTATGCCTCCTTTGGCGATGTTTTGGAGCTTCTTTGCCAGCGCAAGACCTGGACCAGTGAAGACTCTTCTACTGAGGAATCAGTATTTTTGGATGCCTTCAGTGTGGGCCATCCACACTCTGGATGGTTCCCCCTCCAGATGCGCTCCATAGATCTGGTGTCTCAAAGGCCGTGGAAGGAACCCATCATGGAGGAGCCAATTCCCAAGAAGCCTGAAAAAATTCTTGCCCCAACCAAAGGATCAGCCACACTGTAGTAAGGGTCCAGCCATGGATGCGATCATGGTAGTGGCTACCACAAAGAAGAAAATCTGAAAGGAGAGTTCCTAGGTCCATCCCCTGAACAAAGAGTCTGTGGCCTTGGATCGGCTAGGGAAGCACTTTTGTACCTCAGTGACGTTCACTTTAAGGGCACTCAACTACCTTTTCCACTTGACAAGGTTTTCGCACAATTTATTGGCCAAATTGTCTAGGAATGTGAAGACACACCAGTCTGCAGAGTTTCAGAGAGCACTGGAGACTCATTTGTCCACTTTCCAGTCTGTTGCTAAAATCTCCATGAGGCTTATCTCTAACGCAGCCGATGGAGCATCCCAAGTGGCTGGCGCCGGCATTGGCATGCAACACCATGCTTGGATGCAGTTGTGCTACTTCACGGACTGCTTCAAGGCATCCTTTATTAGTGCCCCATTCAATGGCTTCTCCTTATTTGAGCCAAAGATTAAAGACACTGTTACCATGCATGAACAAGACAGGAAGATGCTGTCTGCCACTGTAGTATGTTTTGCTACCCCTCAGAGAACCTTCCCACATAATAAGAAGGGAGACAAACATCTCTTCTTTAGGAAATCTCAGCAGTCTTCCCAAGACAAATTTTCTGAAGGTTCTCCCTTTGTATTGGAGGGCATTTTGAATGGAGGATATCTCAAAGAACATGGACCATTTGGGAGGCCCACTTTGACATCAGCATTGTGGAGATGAGGTGGTCTCTCCAAAGTTGAGGGCACTTTAGGACTTCCTTTCCTAGAGTATGATTTCCATCCAGACAGACATTTCTGTGGTCTGGTACATCAGCAAATGGGGGGAACTCATTCTTATCCACCTTGTTGAGAGACCAGGAGACTACGGCAAAGGGTAGTGTCTTCAAATGCTTTTTTATAGCAGTACACATGCTAGTTCAAATCAGAAGCATGTCAGTCCATCAACAGTAAATTTACCATATGTTGGTATATTGAAATAACTTAACAAAGCAGCTTTTGGTGATGCTAGAAGAAATATTTTATTTATTTATTGATTGATTTTGTAGTGGGAAAGCCACCACACACACCAGCATGTGTGTATTCCATCACCAAGGTTCCACAACAGTGGAGAAAAGAGCAATCCCCACTGTTAGTGAAAATTATTTGGCTTTTCTTTGATCTGACAGCATTCGGTATAATTGGTATGATTGAACTGACAGGCTTCTGTTGAAACAATATTTTTGTAGACAAGCTGATTCTGCATTCTAATGCCTTATAAGTGGTCCCCTTAATGACACAGTGGCAACAGAACTTTTCAGCTGCTAAGGCCAGCCTTACTGCATCCTTTTTGCAGTGCAGCAGCTATTTTTCCCTCATCCCTCAATAGGCTAAGTCTCCAAGGGATGCTTCAGTCCATACTTGGACACCTGGTCTCTTTTATGCTTAACCACCTGTTGCATTGATACAAAAGTTCTAGCAGAAAGCTCCTATTTGCAAAGCAATGTTAAAGTCTGATCGTCCCTTTCTGGCCTCAACAATTTTGGTTCCTTTACCTATGTCTTCATCATCTGCATTTCCCACGGGTTATCACTCTAATTCCAGTTCTTGTATCTCATCTGTCCATCAAGCCTCACCTGGACATCAGGTCAGTCAAACTAACTGCATAGTTTCCCCATTTCTGATGAAGATAGGAGAGTTTTTTTACTACCTTCTAGAGTGGTACACCTGACCATAATGCTGAGCAGAGCACAGTACTTGAGGACTGGCTAGTCAGGGATATATGACTTCTAGGTACAGTTGCTCTCTATGTACTTAAGTAACTGGGATGTCCTCCATATGGTGACTGACTGGTAATGTTTGCAAAAGAACATATTGCTGTTTGCATATGTGTTGTGGGAGAGAAGACTCTGGAGCATGAGTCCAGATAAAGAATGTGTGCACGTGAGCTAAGCATTGCAGGAGTACAGAATTTGGCAGTACCATGGGAGCTTTGCATAAGTGGGTGTTGTACTGATTTTGGTAGCCAACATGGGAGGGTAATAGGAGTGTAAGAAGATATTCACACAGCCACAGAATGGCAGCCTTGATACCATGTGTTTTGTCTTTCCCTATTTATGACTTTTGACACTGCTGGAAAGGAATGAATTAATGGGCTTACCTAAGAGAGCTGGGTTCAGCTGTCATAAGGGATGAAAACAAAAAGGTACATAACAAATGTGGAGTAACAGCAGAGAATATCATCTGTTTTTAACATAAACACTTACTATGCTATCCTGAATGATTTTGATAGGATACACAACCTTGCTGTATCATAGTAGTGCTCAGTGGAAGTGAAATGCATATGTTATAACTAAAAATTGTGTGAAATGTAAGTCTTAATGAGAAACACCAGTTAAAACATGGAATTTGGCCCACTGCTCACTAATGAAACCAGTGGTGTTTCAAATCTGTAGAAAGAATCTAGCCTTTCTCAGTCATGGTAAAGCAGTAGTCCCATTTTCCTCTATGATATTGTATTGTCTGGCATTCTTTAAAGGCTCTAAACCCATAAGCAACTGGTTTCATTTTTTTAATCCAGGTATCATTTTACAGATGATACGAACAAACCCAAATTTAAAAGTGGTTAAACAGTAACCTTAAACAAGGCTAACATTCATCCTCAGTATTTGCAAGAATAACAACGTGACTTTTTCATTGGTTAGTGCTGTAGCACTTTGACATGCATTTCATGTTAACTTTACAAAATCTCCCTCTGTCTTCATCATTTTTATTATACAATTCTTTATATATTAATTATATTGGAATGTCCACATTACATGCATATGATCACTTTTCACCCTCATTTAGCATTTTGTCTTCTTTCTTGCTGCACATTCCAACTAATCATGTAATCTTAACTTGCCAGACCTGTTCTGATCAGTTCACCTTGAAACAGTGGTGCTTACCATTCTGAGATAATGGCCTACCAACCAAAACAAACATATGTCAAAGGCACATATATAATCAGAATGCTAGTAAATAATGAGCTATAATTTATTTTCCCACCTTCAATCAAAACATCAATTGGAGTAACATATTAACCCTGTTATTTAGTTGGCCCATACCCTTGATATTTAACATTCACAAGCATATTCCATAATATTAATTTAATTTTGCATTCAGATGCAAAAACTCCATGTTGAGCTATAACTAACAGTCAGCTCATTTATAGTCCCATTGTAAGCTACATCAGATGACAGAAGCACAGTGCTATCCATAAATAACTTTGCTCAGTAAAAAGACACTTAATACAGACATAATACTCCATAACAAGTAAAGACCCTTTGCCTATTCTTTTAATGCTGCCTAAAAGCATGTATACAACTGTAATAATGTCTTGCTCAGCTTTACCAAAATTCCACCTGGTCTGTCTCTTATGTTAATTTAAGCAAAGATATTGGGACCCTTCCTCACTGTATCATGTCATTGTCTGTTTTATAATAACTTAAATTAATATATAAACATCCAAGAGACTTGTGAAAAGCACAGGTAATGCCGTTAAACTACTATATATTTTGCATCAGAGTATCTTGTAACACAAATAGCATTCTGCTCCTCACTCACGTGTTTTGAAAACATACCCATAAGTTCATACCCAACTACATCAATGCCACATATGAAACAAATGCATAACCTTTACAAACTTCATAACATCTTGAATATGTACTTAAGTAACTAAATACATTTAATAGTACCAGTTTTTCTTTTATACAGTAGGTGTTTTTTTTCTAAAAACTGTTTACACTTTGCATGTTACTTAATGCGTCTGCCAACATATGAGAAAAAATCTCTGCAGGAAATCAGGCAGGATTCTGCCTTTACCACAAACTGGGCACTGTATTGTCATTTTGATATCGTGGGGGGGGGGGCACATTCTGCTCTCCTGTCCTTAAAATGGTCAGATATTGCAAATGAGTGCTTTTTGCTTAATATTAACACCCACATTTTGTACAAATTTAAATCTGGTCTTGGCTGGTCACACCCAGTTTATTTTTTTGTTTTGCGTTTTTTTTTTTTTTTTTCATTTGTTATCTGGGAATAATATGAATGTGCTGAAAGCTCATTTTCACTGGGGGCCTACAGAGAAAAGATCCACAGTTATACAACAAAGATAGAAAAAATGTATATTGATATTATTAAATGTATGTACAAACACACACACATATATATATATATATATATATATATATATATATATATATATATATACACACACATGTATATGTATATATGTATGTATGTGTATATATATATATATATATATATATATATGTGTGTGTGTGTGTGTGTACATGTAGATATATATATATATATATATATATATATATATATATATATAAAGCATTACTAATGAAGGTTACTAATAAATACATTGACAGTGTATGGCAACAGTTAAGTATAAGGCTAAGAATGAGGATAAATGTAGTGGTTAAAGGAAACAGAGGAAGAGAGGGAGGGAGAAATTAAAATGAAAAGGGGCTGGAGATAGATGAAATTCAGGAACAAGGACAGTCCAAGTGGAAGTTAGGTAGGTTTCTAGATGGTACACAAGTGTTTTATGTTTAGACTTGTGTCTAGTCTGCGGAAATGGAATTCCACAGCTTGGCTACATGAGCAGAGTATAAAAAACATCAAAGTGCCTGACTGACTTGACAGCTTCTAGGAGGTTTGGGGAATGAAGATCTTAGGTCTCTGTGAGGGATACATTTTAGAAGGAAATTAGAGATGAGTGGGCATCTGCTGAGTTTATATAGAATTTTGCATGTCTGTAACTGGTTAAATGTTAAAAGGCATTTCAGCTTTAACCAATGAATCTGATGAAGTGCTTTACAATGATGAGTTTTGTTTGGGAGATTAGCAGCATGCTTTGCAGTTTTATTGTATGTTTGTTCTAGCTTATGTAGGGGAATTTTTGGAGTATTAGTCCGAGTAGAAGATGCATAAAATAATGTAAGTAGTAACATAATTTGGGTTGTAGTTAGCTGTGCTGTTTCTGTTAGATAGGATTTTGATTTCTGTAACATACCCAACTTTTTGTTTATTTGTAAGGTTACATAGTAAACATGTTTCTTGAAGGATGTTTTATGATATATGAATATACCTAAATGTTTGGTATGGGAGACTTGTTCAGTTGGTGTGTTATTTTTGAAAAGTAATTGAGGATGTTCTTCGTGTTTCACTGTTGCAGTCATCACCTGTGGGTTGTCCCTGTTGTGGTAGCCCTCTGCTGGCCTGAATACCAAAGTCAGTGTTTTTCTGTGTTGGCTGCTGTTGCCTATAGTCTGATGTCAGGTCGTCAGTGCTATAAAGCAAGGCAGTCAATGCCATTACATCAGTCTTTCTTGCTGTGGAGCCCATGGCAGAAGCAGTTCGGAAGTGTGCCGGTCGGTCACTACCAGAGTATGAATTGCAGCTGAAAACATCTAAAGCTAAGTACCCTATTGGGGATCCTTTTTTCTTCCACTAACCGATGTCCGAAAAAGTTAACAGTTGTCTCGCCTGTGGAAAGCAGATCCCACACCGAGACTTCCATTCATACTGTGTCACTTGTTTAAGCCCAGACCACGACGTCCCCCATTGCTGGTTCTGTGCCGTCTTTCACGTGAGAACCATTCGCCGTAGAGCTCTTATTGTAGACAGGTATTTTCATCTTCTGTCTTCGCATTCCAAAATGGCGTCCATCAACCAACAATCCATGGACATTTCGAAAAATGCAGAGATAAAGATAGAGACAGACCACACAAGGCTAAGCCTTCCAACAACTCTACCACTAAGCAGGATGTCAGTTCTCTGGAATTTAGTGAGCTGCTTTCGCAGCCCCTGATGCCCGATTAGGTATCTATGCAGGCCTCTACCGAGACCCTTTTGGAGTCTGGTATGCTGCAGAAATCTTCTTCATCTTCTGAGCCTTTGGCTGTCTCTGCTTCAGTTGGGTACGGAGCTGCAGTGCAGGCACCAGCTTCCGAGGAGGCCTCTCGCACTACCGAATCTAGACAAAAAACGACGTCTTCTCATCTGACTACCATTTCTCTCAGACCAACAGGTACTCTTAGGCCTAGAAGCCAGGCCACTCCTAGAAAATCTGCCTCTAGCCACGATCTTGCTCCTGCTCCACCACCCCAAGCACAAATGCATAAAATGACTTTGGATCTCATCTCCCTTATCAGGGGTAGTTAGGGCACAACTTCTAAAAGGAAAAGACACCCTTCTCCTGAAATTATGACAGAACAGGATTTTGAGGAATCTGATTATTCAGATTTTGAAGAGGAACAACAACCTCTGACTGCTTGAGGATTCAGATGCAGAGGAATCCATTCCTTCTGCCTCCCCACCAGACCTTTCCTTTGGGGAAAACCTTCACTGCCTCAGGGAACATTTCCAGTGGGAATCTCAGGATTTCCCCCAGTCTAAGAAAAAAGCTTAGAGAGTTTCTGGACCTGCCCCACCACAGACCCCTGGCCACACCCCCCCCCCTATTTTAGAAGTGGTGGATGATGTTTTCCATTAATCAAGCTTAGCCACTGATGCCCTCCCACCTGCTCCCAGTAAACCTGACAGGTATTACAGATTAACGGATTCTCACAAATACCTGTACAAAAATCCTGCTGCAGACCCAGAGGTCATTACACAGGGACCTAAAGGAGCTAAGACTAGTTCTGCCAAGAATCCTATTCCTTCGGACAAGGATTCCAGAGCTCTGGGTATATACCTCTGTATTCTTAGGTATCAGAGCACTCAACTGTCAGTTGCATATGTTAAAATATCAACAGCACACTTTGGAACTATTAAAACAAACAATTTCAACCTTTCCTGATTGTACCAATTCGAAAGAGTTAGCAGATTTACTGCACTCTACTTCTCAAGTTGCAAAACACTCATTACACTGTGGATATGATGCCCTAGAAGCCTCAAGCAGGGCAGAAGTGTCAGGATCTGTCATTAGGAGACATGCATGGTTGAAGGAACAACCTCTCCCTGATCATGTCAAGTCTATACTAATTGATGCACCCCTGGATAAGGACCACTTATTTGGAGTAAAAGCAGAAGAGGTACTTAAAAAGATGGAAGACAAAGCAAAATCTGTGCAAACAATAAAAGATTTATTTCAGGTTCAACCTCCCAGGTTCAGCAGGAACTTTCCCTCTAAACCTCTAAGCACTGGTCCTTCCCTGCACCTAGCAGACAGGGCCAAGGTAAGCCCCGCAGGGACAGACCACCCAGGCCCCTATACCAGGGGCAGCAGAGAACCAAACAGTGGACCACTTCCACCCCAAAGGCAGGGAGTTCTAAGCCACCCTTCTATGGCAAAAACTCTTGATGACCCCCCCCCACCCTCCTTTCAGTGACCAAAAGCTAGGAGGAAGGTTCTCCCTCTGCAAAGAAATTGGCTTTCTGTAACAAAGGACCAATAGGTCTTAAAGATCATTTTTCAGGGATACAAATTCTCTTTCAACAAACTCCCAATTCCAAGAGTGTACCCAGACTTACATCCAAATCAGTGGGCAGAGGCATTGAAACAGGTCCAAACTCTCATATCCCAGGGGGCAGTAGAACCTGTCCCCTCAGATCAAACAGGCAAAGGCTTTTATTCCAAACTATTCCTTGTTCCCAGAAAAGAAGGCTCTTGGCGCCCCATCCTGGATCTATCCATTCTGAACACCTCCGTGGTGGTCTCCAGATTCAAAATGCTAACTTTGCAGCAGTTGCTGCCTATGCTGACAAAAAAATGCCTGGCTATAGTGACCCTAGACCTAAAAGATGCCTACCTCCACATCCCCATAAGAGAGTCCTGCAGGAATTTCCTGCACTTCAGAGCAGGGTCACAACACTTTCAGTTCTCTGCGCTACCCTTTGGCTTATCTACTGCACCCAGAGTATTCACCAAATGCTTTGCCCCAGCCATAGCATTTTGCAGACAGAGAAATGTACAGATGTTCATCGTGTTACCCTGCTGCAGTCATCACACTTGGGTTATCCTGTCGTCAGGCGGTCCCGCAGTCGGCCGGAATTCCAAAGTCTTGGTCTGGCGTCGGTTGCTGTCGCTTCTTCCCTGATGTCAGTGCGCCAGGGGTATATATATTGCATCCAACGCCATTTTCTTCAGTCTTTCTTGCCGCACAGTCCCCGAAGCAGAAGCAGTTCGCAAGTGCCGGTCGGCCGACACCTGAGATTTTCGAAGTCGAAGTCGAATTTCAGATCCGAAGTCTTCAATAAAGCTAAGTACTCCGTTGGGGAAACTTTTCTTGCCTCAGACCGATGTCAGAAAAAGTTAACAATTGCATTTCTTGTGGGAAGCAAATACCTCATAAGGATTTTCATTCTTACTGCATACCTTGCCTAGGCCCAGACCACAACGTCACTGGTTGTCATTTTTGTGCTAGGTTTAATAAGCGTACTATAAAAAGACACTTTGATTTCGCACGACACTACTTCGGCAGAAAATTTAACTACACAATGCCGTCGGAGCAACCGACTACCGGCGTGCACAAAAAAACGCAAGGATAAGGACAGGCAGCCTAGACCCAAGCCAAACTCCGAGGCCTCGGTTGGTCCGGTCTCTGGTTCACAGGTCTTCAGTGAGGCTCCGACGCAGCCCCTGACTACCACAGATTTGGAACCCGAGACCGCTTTGGAGCCTTTGGCGGAGAGTGCTAGGCCGACGCAGCCATTTTGTTTAGCCCCTACCGACAACTCTGCAGAAAGAGATGTCGGTGCTGCAGAAACACCTTTGGTTTCTGAAGGCGTTTTCAGACCGACGACGCTCACCATTAAAACGTATGCTAAGCTTAAGACTCCTACTAAACCTAAAAAGACTGCACTTCAGTCTCCAGTTCAAGGCCCCATGCCTAAGAAACAGATGCTCAAAATGGCTGAAGATTTGATCTCTTTAATCAGGGGTTCCCAACCCCCACCCGACTAAAGGCCTAGACAAGAGGAAGATTATGCCTCCTCTGATCAAGTGTCTATTTCCTCAGGCTCCTCTGAGGACCAAGATTACTCCTTCTCCCCTTATGAAGATTCTGATGCTGAGGATTCTATTCCCACAGCTTCTCCGCCTGAAGACTACTCCTTTGGGGAAACTTTACACACTATGAGGGAACATTTTCACTGGGAAGGTCAGGACTACTCTGACTCAAAGAAAAGGCTCAGAGAGATGTCCTTCATGGATGCATCTGCAGTCATAACAACTGGGTTGTCCTGTCGTCAGGCAGCCCTTCGGTCGGCCGGATTCCAAAGTCTGGGTCCGGCTTCGGCTGATGTCGCGCACCGACGTCATCTCTGCTGGTCTTCGGGTATAAAGGCATCAGCCGACGCCATTTTCCTCAGTCTTTCTTGCCGCGTGGCGCCCAAAGCAGAAGCTGTTCGCAAGTGCCGGTCGGTCAGATCCAGAGATTACTACTACCGAATACTACTTCGAAGACTTCTAAAAAGCTAAGTACCCCGTTGGGGACTCTTTCTTGCCTCAGCCGATGTCAGAAAAAGTCAATAACTGTTTAACTTGTGGGAAACAAATACCTCATAAAGATTTCCACTCTTACTGTCTGCCTTGCTTAGGCCCAGACCACGACGTAGCAGCCTGTTCGGCCTGCGCTTCCTTCAACCGACGAACGCTAAGGCGTCGGTCGGAGTTTGCTGAACAGTTTTTCGGCTCAGACTTTGCATACATTATGCCGTCGGATCCTCCAACTACCCAAATTGTTAAAAAACGCAAGGAAAAAGACCGACACTCGCGGTCCGCGGTTTCGGCCAAAACCACGGTTAAGCAAACCGCGAGTGTCTCGGTTTCGGCCGAAACCAAGAAAACTGGTCAATCTTCAGCCGAATCCATGGCTACTACTGAGGCTCCTGCTACCTTACCTGAATCGGCCTCAGAAATTTTGCCTACAACTGTGGTTTCTTCTGATTTATCAGACACCATTCCTTTGGATGTCTCCACCCCAGCACGTGGTGCTGCTAGACCCCCTGCAGCCATGTCTATCAAGGCCTTTGCCAGGGCTAAAGCAGCCAAATCTGCTAAGTCAGTGCCTGTTAAACCTCCCTCACACAGGCCCACTTCTAGTTCACAAATGCTTACTCTGGCAGAAGATTTAATATCCTTAATTAGGGGATCCCAATCTCACCCAGACAGGGCCTCTCAGCCCCCAGAAAAGAGACCTAGGACAGAGCCCCCCGAGCCAGTGTCCTCTGATGATTCTGCGGATGACTCCGACATTACAGAACAGCCAGAGGATCCTTTTTCTACCTATGAAGACTCTGATGCTGAAGAATCCATTCCAGCTGCCTCTCCACCAGAGAAATTTTCCTTTGGGGAAACCTTACATGCCATGAGAGAACAATTTCAATGGCAGGGACAAGATTTCTCAGATTCAAGAAAAAGGCTTAGGACTTTTCTGCACTTACCACAACATAGGCCCTTAGCTATACCTCCTGTTTTGCCTGTTGTGGATGATGCATTTAATGATGTCTGCACTGCTCCTGATTCTTTACCTCCAGCCCCTGCCAAACCTGATAGATATTACAGGGTACCTGACACTCATCACCACCTATACAAGGCCCCACTGGCAGACCCGGAGACTATTTCCCAGGGGCCTAAGGCAGTAGCCTCGACCACAGCAAAAACCCTATCCCTTCAGAAAGGGAATCCAGGTCCTTAGACAGATGGGGAAAAAAGTTTACACCTCTGCTACTCTCTCAGCTAGAGCTTTAAACTGTCAATTTCACATGATCCAATACCAAGAGTTTATGCTTGATCAGTTAACTAAAAAAGTATCCTCTGATGAATCTTTAGATAAGAAATATGTATTAGAAATGGTGAATAACATACAACAGGTTAGTAACCATTCCTTAAAATGTGGCTATGATGCACTGGAGGCTTCATTTAGATCAGCCATGACTGGCACAGTGATAAGAAGACATGCATGGTTGAAAGAACAGGTCTTACGGATCATGTTAAAGCAAAGCTATTAGATGCTCCTATGGATAAGGCCAGTTTATTTGGTACACCTGCCCAGCAGGTAATGAAGAAAATGGAAGAAAAGGCAAAATCTGTACAAACAGTTAAAGATTTCTTACAGGTTCAGCCCCAAGGTTTAGCAGGAACTGGCCTGCCAAAAATTGGTCCTTTCCTGACTCCACAAGATCCCAAAGGGGCAGGAATAGACGCTCCAGAGGCAGAAATCAATCCAGAGGAGGTGCCTACAGAGGACGACAGTGGCAAGGTAATAACAGAGGCACAGACACAACCACTACCACTGCAACAGGACAATCACAGTGACTTGGCTCTAACTCCGCCTACCAGGGAGCAAATAGCATCACCATTAGGCGGAAAGTTAGCCTTATTTTCAAAAAATTGGCACTATATCACAAAAGACAAGTGGATTTTGCAAACCATAGACCAAGGCTACCGGTTCCACTTCCACACCTTACCAGTAAAAAGAGGAATGCCAAACCTGCCTCCAAATCAAAAAATAGAAGCTCTACAGCAAATAACGGAATTAACAAAGATGAGAGCTGTGGAAAGAGTACCACTAACAGAACAGGGCAAAGGATTCTACTCCAGACTCTTCCTAGTACCAAGAAAAGAGAAAAATTGGAGACCTATTCTCGACCTGTCCATCTTAAACACATATATCATTGTCCCAAAATTCAAAATGCTGACCCTACAGCAACTTCTTCCCATGCTGGGCAAGGAGTGTTGGCTGGTAACTCTAGATCTCAAGGAGGCATACCTGCACGTCCCCATTCGACCCAATTGCAGAAGATACCTCAGATTTCTTGCAGGATCAGAGCATTATCAATTCTCAGCATTGCCCTTTGGCTTATCTACTGCGCAGAGTATTCACAAAATGCCTGGCATCAGTAATCGCTCACTGCAGACTACAGGGAATCCAAATTTATCCATACCTGGACGACTGCCTGCTACAAGCGGACAACAAAAGCAAGTTGACAACAGATTTACAAAAGGTCATTTACTTGCTACAAGCCCTGGGATACACAGTCAATTTACAAAAGTCAAGGCTGATACCATCCCAAACAAGAACATTCTTGGGCGCGGAATTGGACACAGTAAAACAAATGGCATTCCTAACTGCAGAAAAACAAAAAGAACTCCCTCTTTATTTCTTGGCATTAACAAAACAGAACAAACTAACAGCAAGAAAAGTTCTGCAAGCCTTGGGCTTCATGGCATCATGCATAATCTTGGTCCCACACGCCAGACTGCATATGAGAAAACTACAGTGGTACCTAAAGAATTTATGGTCTCAATACAGGCACAGCCTAGAAGCAGAAATACCACTAATCCCATGCCTAAAACAGGAGTTCCTATGGTGGGCTCAAGCATGCCAGTCAAACCCAGGCCTACCCTTCCACAACTTTCGAACAAGCCAAACCATCACAGCAGACGCCTCAGACCTAGGATGGGGGGCGCACATGCTGGACAAATGCGTACAAGGATTGTGGACTCAGGACCAGCTACACCTACACATAAACCAAAAAGAAATGCTGGCAGTAAAACTGGCAATCCAAAAATTCAGACCATTCCTCAAAGAAGGCCATTTGATGATAAGGACAGACAACACCACAGTCATGTGGTACATCAACAAACAGGGAGGCACTCATTCATACCCCCTATGCAGAATGACTTTGGACCTTTGGAATCTGGCTCTCAGCTACAACATCCAGTTACAGGCAACATTTGTACCGGGAAAAGAGAACACCCTAGCAGACATGTTAAGCAGAACCACCTCAGATGTTCACGAATGGATGCTACACCCGGACATCTTCAAGACCATCACAAAGAAATGGGGAATGCCACAAATAGATCTATTCGCTTCCCCTCTCAATCACCAGCTCAAAAAATTCTGCACAAGGACATTCCACCCACTTGCATGGAAGGTGGATTCTCTCTCCTTCAGCTGGAAAGGTCTGACAGCATATGCATTTCCACCTCTTCCCTTGATACACAAGGTATTACTGAAAATCAGAGAGGAACGTCCAAGGATAATCCTGATAACTCTGAACTGGCCAAGACAACACTGGTACCCACTGCTTAGGAGCATGTCTCGGGAGAAAATGTGGTCAATACCCCTGATGCCTTTGATGTTAACTCAGAACAACTACAGCATCATGCATCCAAACCTAAAAACTTTGCAACTGACTGCCTGGAACATCACATAGCAGCAACTAATCCAGAACTTTCCCAAAGGGTTAAAGACATTATCCTTGAGGCCCGCAGACCTTCAACAAGAAGGAACTATGCAGGCAAATGGAAAAGGTTTGTCATTTGGAGTGCTGAAAGAGGAAAAGATGTGTCGAATATAGATATTGCTAACATTCTGGAGTATTTGGCAGAGCTTCTACATACAGGCCTGTCCTATTCCTCCATCAAGATACATGCATCAGCTATTTCAGCAGAATACAGCTTTGATCCACCTGTCTTTTCACATCCTCTACTCAGGCAGTTCCTCAGAGGGATCAAGAATGTAAAACCTCCTAGGAAACCACCATTACCAGCATGGGACTTGAACTTTGTGCTAGAGAAGTTGACACTCCCTCCGTTTGAACCAGCAGCAACAGCAGATCTACAGCACCTATCATGGAAAACTGCTTTCCTACTGGCAATTACCTCAGCAAGGAGGGTTTCGGAACTACAGGCCTTAATGGCAGTTCAACCCTTCCTAATCTTCCATCAGGATAGGGTGTCCATGAGAACTAATCCTACATTTATGCCTAAGGTGGTATCCAGAGTGTCTTTAAACCAGGCAATCCACCTACCTACCTTCTTCCCCAATCCACAAAACAGAGGGGAAAGAATGCTGCATACCTTGGACGTACATAGACAGCTACGCTACTACCTGGACAGAACCAAAAGTAATAGAAAAACTGACCAGCTTTTTGTAGCCTATGCAACAGGAAGGGAAGGAAAAGCAATTTCCAAACAGACAATCTCCAAATGGATAGGAAATTGCATAAGATTTTGTTACTCCTACCATGGAAAACCAATTCCACAGAACATAAGGCCTCATTCTACAAGGGCTACAGCCACTACCACAGCTTTCTTATGAGGAGTGGCAACCAAGGACATTATTGAAGCGGCTACTTGGACCTCCGTGCATACATTTGCCAAGCATTATAATTTACCTCTATATTCTAGATCCCGAGCAGGGTTTGCCACTGCTGTACTGCAAGGGATCCTAACCACACCATAATTTATTCTTCCTCCTCCCCTAGTTGGCTATGGTATTCTACCCAGTTGTTATGACTGCAGATGCATCCATGAAGGACATAGTACAGTTTTGTACCTACCATAAATGTAGATGTCCGAACTGGATAGCATCTGCAGTCAGGATTACCCTCCCTCCTTCCCTCTGTGGTACTCCTAGGGTATTTACCCTCCTAATAGCTAGCTGGGGAGTCTCTTATGGTGTATTTGTTTGTATATATGTACACACATGCTTATTTTTGTGTTTGCCTTCTATCTTTTGGAAACATTGGCATTTATCCAAAATTTAGCCTTCCAAGAGGGCAACTGGCATCTGGGGCAAGAAACACTGAGGAAAATGGCGTCGGCTGATGCCTTTATACCCGAAGACCAGCAGAGATGACGTCGGGCGAAGTGCGACATCAGCCGAAGCCGGACCCAGACTTTGGAATCCGGCCGACCGAAGGGCTGCCTGACGACAGGACAACCCAGTTGTTATGACTGCAGATGCTATCCAGTTCGGACATCTACATTTATGGTAGGTACAAAACTGTACTTTTCTTTTACTCCCCCAGCACAGACCACTTCCCATCCCCCCAGTTTTAGACATTGTGGATGATGTTTACTTAGAATCCACTTTGTACCCAGATTCTCTGCCTCCTGCTCCAGCCAAACCTGAAAGATACTATAGAGTGCCTAATTCCCAAAAATTCCTTTATAAAAGCCCTGTTGCTGATCCAGAGACTATCTCCCAGGGTCCCAAAGGGGATAAGGCTTCTATGGCAAAAAATCCTGTACCCTCTGAAAGGGACTCCAGAGCACTAGACAGGTGGGGGAAAAAGGTTTACACCTCAGCCACTCTAGCTATGAGGGCACTAAATTGCCAATTTCATATGCTAAAATATCAGCAATTTCTAATGTCTCAGT
Organism: Protopterus annectens; assembly: GCF_019279795.1. NCBI lineage: Eukaryota > Metazoa > Chordata > Ceratodontiformes > Protopteridae > Protopterus > Protopterus annectens. The sequence continues at coordinate 623,262,163 of NC_056733.1, forward strand.
TAAAACAAAAAATGAGCACACTCCCTCAACAGTCTGAATTGAAAGAAATGCAGGATCTGTTGCATGCAACTGAACAGGTGGGCAAACATACTTTACAATGTGGATTTGATTCTTTGGAGGCTTCCTGCAGAGCAGCTGTCACTGGGTCTGTTATACGTAGGCATGCTTGGTTAAAGGAACAAACTCTGCCTGATCATGTTAAAGCAAAGCTTCTAGATGCTCCCTTACAACAGGATGTTCTTTTTGGAGTTAAAGCAGAACAAGTCTTAAAAAAATGGAGGATAAGGCAAAATCTATGCAGACAGTCAAAGATTTTCTACAGGTACAGCCCCTCGCTTCAGCAGAAATTGGCCAACAAAAAATTGGTCCTTTCCAGCTACTGACAGACCACAGAGGGGCAAATACAGACGTCCAAGAGGCAGAGGACAACCACAAGCCCAATAAAACCTCAACAATGGGGCACTGCAACACAGAAGGGAGGAGAAGACAGGTCCCAAACTACCAGAAGGCAAACTCAATGACTTGCACCTCATCTGGCCAAGCAACACTCTCTTGGCAGCCCCCTTGGGAGGAAAACTCGCACTTTTTTCAGACAACTGGCACATTGTCACAGAGGACAAATGGGTCCTAGACATAATTTCACGAGGATACCGATTCCATTTTCACACCTTGCCAATGAAAAGAGGAATGCCAAACCTGCCACAAAATCAATGGGCAGAGGCACAAAAACAAATTACAGCTCTCATGGACATGAGAGCCATTCAACTGGTACCTACACGAGCAAGGCCAAGGATTTTACTCAAGACTCTTTCTAGTTCCCAGAAAGGACAATGCCTGGAGACCAATTCTGGACCTTTCAGTTCTAAACACCTTCTTACAAGTACCCAAATTCAAGATGCTAACACTACAGCAGCTTCTTCCCATGTTGGGCAAGAAAGCATGGCTAGTAACGTTGGACCTCAAGGAGGCATACCTGCATGTCCCTATCAGACAAAGTTGCAGAAGATACCTCCATTTCATTGCAGGTTCAACCCATTACCAATTCTCTGCACTGCCCTTTGGCTTATCTACTGTGCCCAGGGTCTTCACAAAATGCCTGGCACCAGTAATTGCATACTGCAGACAAAGAGGAATTCAAATATACCCATACCTGGACGACTGCCTCATCCAAGCAGAAAGCAAGGACCTTCTCTTACAACATCTGGCTTTTGTAAAACATCTTCTAAGTTGCCTGGGGTACACAGTAAACGAAAAGAAATCAAAACTAGTACCCTCACAAAATATGACATTCATGGGTGCCAGCTTGAATACAACGGCCCAGAAGGCTTATCTGATGCCAGACAAACAACTACAACTGACTCAATATTTCAAAACAATGGCAACAAAGACCCAACTACCTGCAAGAAAAATTCTGCAGGCCTTGGGCTTCATGGCATCTTGCATACTACTAATACCATTTGCAAAGCTGCATATGAGGAAGTTACAATGGTACCTAAAAAGCGTATGGTCTCAACACAGACACAGCTTGGACACAATGATAGCTCTTATTCCCTGCGTACAACAGGAGTTTCTATGGTGGTCACAGGCATTTCACCTCGACAAGGGTCAGCCTTTCACCTTGCCCCCAGCCAGGCAAACTATGACAACAGATGCATCGGACTACGCCTGGGGGGCACACATGGCAGGACAGTGCGTTCAAGGCGTATGGACTGCAGATCAAAGGAATCTGCACATCAGTCAAAAAGAGATGCTAGCTGTACAGAATGCTCTGACAGCCTTCAAGAATCTATTACATCTAGGACAACGTACAATAAGGACGGACAACACCACAGTAATGTGGTACATAAACAAACAAGGGGTACACACTCCTACCCTCTATGCAGGCAAGCAATGACCTTGTGGAACACAGCTATGGCTTACCAAGTTCAGTTACAAGCTCAATTCCTGCCAGGAAAAAAGAACACATTGGCAGACGACCTCAGCAGAAACATCATGGATCCCCACGAGTGGAAACTGGATCCACAAGTATTTGCAATGATAACTCAAAAATGGGGCCTTCCAGACATAGACCTGTTTGCCAGTCCTCAAAACTATCAGCTAACAAAATTTTGTACAAGGACACCTCACCATCAAGCTTGGAAAGTGGATGCACTCTCATTCAGTTGGAGAAACCTGACAGTATATGCCTTCCCTCCATTGCCTCTCCTCACAAAGGTGCTTCTGAAAGTCAGAAAGGAGAGACCGTGACTGATACTCATAGCCCCAGACTGGCCACGCCAGCACTGGTACCCACTATTGAGGAATATGACCCAGGGCCCACCTTGGATTTTACCACAAATTGCCCATTTGCTCACACAGCAAAACAATCAAATTCTTCATAGCCAGCTCAAAACCTTAAATCTGGCTGCATAACAAATCACCTAAGCATCCAGCCAGCTCCTCTTTCCCAAGCAGTTATGGATGTTATTCTGGAAGCTAGGAGGCCCAGCACCAGGAAGGCCTACTCGGACAAATGAAAAAGGTTTTGCGCCTGGAACCAAGCTAAAGGCCAAAACACACTTCAGCCTCACATGCCTCAGATTCTACAGTATTTAACTGAGATGTTGCACAAAGGACTTTCTTTTTCTTCCATTAAAATCCATGCATCAGCTATTTCAGCCCACTACAACACAGATCCACCCTTATTTTCACATCCACTTCTAAGGCAGTTCCTCAGAGGGGCAAAAAACATTAGGCCCCCCAGGAGAGCACCTACACCAACATGGGACCTCAATTCTGTTCTGGAAAAACTTACGCTACCTCCCTTTGAACCAGCTTTCTCTGCAGATCTACAGTTTCTATCATGGAAGACTGCCCTGCTGCTAGCAATAACTTCAGCTAGAAGAGTCTCCGAGCTGCAGGCACTAATGGCAGTGGAACCTTTCCTCATTTTCCATCAAGACAGAGTTTCTCTATGAACTAATACTTCCTTCATGCCTAAGGTGGTTTCCAGTGTGGCTTTAAATCAAACCATCCACTTACCCACCTTCTTCCCAAATCCACAGAACAAAGGAGAAAGACTCCTGCATTCCTTGGACATCCACAGGCAACTTCGTTACTACTTGGATAAAACTAAGGTTTTCAGAAAATCTGACCAGCACTTTGTATCCTATGCTACAGCTTCACAAGGGAAGGCTATATCAAAACAAACCATTTCCAAATGGATAGGACATTGCATTCGTTTTTGCTATACCCATCATGGAAAACCAGTTCCTGCTGCCATTAGGCCCCACTCTACCCGGGCAACAGCTACATCTACAGCCTTCCTCAGGGGGGTTCCAACCAAGGAGATTTTGGAAGCTGCAACTTGGAGTTCAGTACACACCTTTACCAAACACTATCACTTACCACTTTACTCTAAGACTAGAGCTGGCTTCACCACTGCAGTTCTGCAGGGCCTTCTAGCCTCCTCTAACCTTCTCTGACTCCTCCACCCATCCTTAGCTTTGGGATTCTACCCAAGTGGGATGACTGCAGTAGGGTAACACGATGAACATAGTACAGTTTTGTACCTACCATAAATGTAGATGTTCGAGTGTACACCCTGCTGCAGTCCAGGTTACCCTCCCTCCATCCCCTCTGATCTAACTGGCTAAATCTCTACAATACCTTCCTGATGTATTTGCTTATAGCTGGAGGGATTTTGTGTTTGTGCAAAAATTGCTTAATTAGTTACTAATTACTGACCACATTTTTGGGGGCACCTGACATATGGGGCAAGAAAAACTGAAGAAAATGGCGTCGGATGCAATATATATACCCCTGGCACACTGACGTCAGGGAAGAAGCGACAGCAACCGATGCCGGACCAAGACTTTGGAATTCCGGCCGACTGCGGGACCGCCTGATGACAGGATAACCCAAGTGTGATGACTGCAGCAGCGTGTACACTCGAACATCTACATTTATGGTAGGTACAAAACTGTACTATTTACCCTTATCTGGACAACTGCCTCATACAGGCAGAGTTCAAAGAAAAACTGCTCCAGGGACCTTCTCTTTGTCAAAACCCTCCTAATTTCCCTAGGGTTCACCATCAATGAGAAGAAATCAAAGCAAGCACCCTCCAGGAAGATCATTTCCTTGGCAGCACTGCTGGACACAGCATCCCAAATGGCCTTCCTATCCCCAGAAAAGCAGAGTTTCCTGCCTCTCTACTTTACCCAGCTGGTTTCCAGAAGTCACCTCACTGCGAGGAAGTTCCTGCAAGTCTTGGGTTATATGGCATCTTGCATCCTTCTAATTCCTCTGGCTAGGCTTCACATGAGGAAACTTCAGTGGTATCTAAAGAACCTTTGGTGTCAGCACTCTCAGCCTCTAGAGACTTGTCTCCCTCTGATCCCCTGTATAAGGACCGAGTTTCTCTGGTGGGCAGAGGCCTGTGCCAAGAACAAGGGTCTTCCCTTCATCCTCTGCCCTACCTGCCAGACCATCCCCACCGACGCCTCAGACATTGCTTGGGGTGCTCACCTAGCAGGCAGGTGCATGCAAGGTCTTTGGGATGTACAGTACCTTCCCTTACACATCAACCAGAGTGAAATGATACCAGTACAAGTGGCTCTGACATCCTTCAAACCCCATCTCAGGCCAGGGGTTCTCCTTATCAAAACAGACAACACCACAGTAATGTGGTATATCAACAAACAGGGAGGGACCCAATCTTACCCTCTGTGAAGGCTAGCTATGAACCTCTGGCTGACAGCCTCCTCCCATACCCCTGACTACCTGACGTCATGGAAGAAGAGACAGCAGCCGATGCAGGATCCAAGACTTTGTTAATCAGGCCGACTAAGGGCTACTGCAAGCAGATAACCCAAATGTGATGACTGCAACAGTGAATACACTTGGACATTACATTTATGGTAAGTGTACACAACTGTACTTTTCCCCTGTCCAGCAGGGACATGGGTGGGATCCCAGGGACGTATTTTCTGATGTTCATCATGTTACACTGCTGCAGTCATCACACTTGTGTTATTCTGCCGTCAAGCGGTCCCGCAGTCGGCCAGAGTTCCAAAGTCTTGGTCCGGCGTCGGTTGCTGTCCCTTCTTCCCTGATCTCAGTGCGCCAGGGGTATATAATATGCATCCGACGCCATTTTCTTCAGTCTTTCTTGCCACGCGGTGCCCGAAGCAGAAGCAGTTCGCAAGTGCCAGTCGGCCGACTCCTGAGATTTTCGAAGTCAAATTTCAGATCCAAAGTCTTCAATAAAGCTAAGTACCCCATTGGGGAAACCTTTTTCTTGCCTCAGACCGATGTCAGAAAAAGTTAATAATTGTATTTCTTGTGGGAAGCAAATATCTCATAAGGACTTCCACTCTTACTGTATTCCATGCCTAGGCCCTGATCACGGCGTCACTAGTTGTCGGTTTTGTGCTAGATTCAACAAACGCACTATAAAAAGACGTTTTGATTTTTCTTTACACTCCTTTGGCCGAAGGTTCAATTATACCATGCCGTCGGATCAGCCAACGACCTCAATACCGAAAAAACGCAAAGACAAGGATAAAGACAGGCATCCGAGGTCCAAAACCGATGACGAAACCTCTTCTAGGCCAGTCGCCAGTTCTCAGTGAGGCGCTTTCACAGCCCCTGACACCCGCTACCTCAGAGCCACAGGTCGCTTCCGACTCTGGAGACATCTAGGCCTCTGAAAACTCAAGGTATTGGACCTACGGAAACTAATCCCTCAGATGGGTCCGGAGCTGCTGAGCAGGCATCGGCTTCTGAGGGTGTTTTCAGACCTTCACAACTTACCATTAAAACAACAGCCAAGACAAAGGTACCATTAAAGACAAAGAAACAAGTACAGCATTCTCCTGGACAGTCCTCCATGCCTAAGAAACAGATGCTTAAAATGGCCGAAGACCTCATTACTCTAATCGGGTTCCCATCCCCCTCCTAAGAAAAGGCCTAGGCAGGATACAGACTATGACTCCTCTGATCAGGTTTCCATTTCCTCTGATTCCTCTTCAGACCAGGGATACTCTTTACCCCCCCTATTAGGACTCTGATGCTGAGGAATCTATCCCTTCAGCCTCTCCTCCTGAGGATTATTCTTTTGGGGAACTTTACATACCATGAGGGAACATTTCCATTGGGAAAGTCAGGATTACTCAGAATCCAAGAAAAGGCTCAGGGATTTCCTCTTATTGCCTCAGCACAGGCCCCTGGCTAGTCCGCCTGTGCTAGACATTGTGGATGATGTGTTCTCTGAATCCAGCTTATCTCCTGACTCTTTGCCCCCTGCTCCAGCCAAGCCAGATAGGTATTATAGAGTCCCTGACTCTCACAAGTTTCTTTACAAAAACCCTTCTGCTGATTCAGAAACTATTTCCCAGGGTCCAAAAGGGGTTAAGGCTTCCACTGCAAAAAATCCAGTACCCTCTGACAGAGATTCCAGAGCTTTGGATAGATGGGGGAAGAAAGTATACACATCTGCAACTTTAGCAGTAAGAGCTTTAAATTGCCAATTTCACATGCTTAAGTTCCAACAGTATTTAATGGCTCAGTTAAAACAGAAAATGCTTGCTAGCTCAGAAGCTCCTGATTGTAAAGAAATGCAGGATTTATTGCATGCAGTTGAACAGGTGGGAAAACATACTCTGCAATGTGGTTTTGATTCTTTAGAGGCCTCTTGTAGAGCCGCAGTTACAGGTTCTGTTATTCGAAGACATGCTTGGTTAAAAGAACAAACTTTACCTGATCATGTTAAGGCAAAGTTATTGGATGCTCCTTTACAGCATGATACCTTGTTTGGTGTTAAGGCAGAAGAGGTGTTAAAGAAAATGGAGGATAAAGCTAAATCTATGCAAACAGTCAAGGATTTCTAACAGGTACAGCCACCTCGGTTTAGCAGAAATTGGCCAACAAAAAATTGGTCCTTTCCAGTGTCAGACAGGCCACAGAGAGGCAGATACAGGCCAGAGGCAGATCTCAACCCCAAGGCTCAAACAGACAATGACAGTGGGGCACCTCAACCCCAAAAGGAGGTGAGGATAAGTCTCAACCTTACAGGAAACAGTCACAATGACTTTCCTTTGCGTATGCCAAGCACGTCCCTTTTGGAAGCCCCCTTAGGGGGAAAACTAACACTTCTTTCTCAAAACTGGCAAACAATCACCCAAGACAAATGGGTCCTGAATATTGTGTCTCAAGGTTACAGATTCCACATGTTCTTCATCTCACATTGCTGCAGTCCTTACATATGGGTAGTCCGCTGTCCTCGGTCGGCCCGAATACCAAAGTATTAGGCTGACGTCGGTCCGGTCAAGCTTAAAACTGACATCAGGACGTCAGGGTACAAAAGCGCATGACCGACGTCATATCCTCAGTCTTTTTTGCCGCATGGTCCGATGCAGAAGCAGCGTTGCAAGTGCCGTTCGGCGTTCTGAAATTTTTCGAGTTCGGAGTTTCAGACCGAATCCAAGTTGGCTAAGTACCCGTTGGGGAATATTTTGGTTTTTCTTGCCTCAGTGTATTACGGATGTCAGAAAAAGTGAATAACTGTATTTCTTGTGGGAAACGGATACCGCATAGGGATTATCATTCTTTGTGCATTCCTTGTTTGGGGCCTGAGCACGACGTTGTCGGGTGTGCTAGGTTCAATAAGCGCACTATTAGCGAAGGTTAGATTGTGCTAGGCTGGTCTTGATAAGCGGTGCAATTATAATATGCCGTCGGACTCTCGGCGCCGCTTCTGAAGAAGCGCAAAGACAAAACAGTTAAACCCAGGCAAGATGAGTCGTCCGTTCGGACGCGGTTCTTTAGAGGCTTCAGTGGAACGGTGGTTCCGACGGAGACTTCTCTGGAGTCTCAGGGGGAGACTTTGATTTTGCAGGATGTGGCCTCTCAAGAGGCAGGTCAGGCTGAAGGGGCTTCTCAGGTTACTGTACTCCCTCCTTCCTAGGGTGGTTAAGCCCTCTCCTTCTGTTTCCAAGGCTTCTCCCAGAGGCAGGCCAGGTTTAGCTTCTGTTGGTGTCACTCCTAGTTCAGCAGGGTCTGTGCCTAAGAAGCACATGCTTAAAATGGCAGAAGATTTGATTACTCTGATTAGAGGTTCTTTGCCCCTCCTGATAAGAGGCCTAGGGTGGAGCCAGAGTTGGGAAGTTTTGAGCAGGCTTCGGATGTTTCAGAGTCTTTGGCTGAAGACTTGCAGGAGTACTCTCCTTATTCTGATTCTGATGCAGATGATTCCACTCCTGCTTCTCCTCCAGAGGATTTTTCTTTTTCAGAGACACTTCATTCTATGAGGGAACATTTTAAGTGGGAAGGTCAGGACTTCTCTGATTCTCGGAAAATGCTTAGGGAATTTTTGCTTTTACCTCAACATAGGCCCTTGGCTATACCCCCTGTTCTGGATGTTGTGGAAGATGTGTTTTCAGAGGCTTCACTTAATCCTGATTCTCTGCCTCCTGCGCCTGTTAAACTGGATAGGTATTACAGGGTGCCTGAGGCTCATAAATATCTTTATAAGAATCCTAGGGCGGACCCAGAAACTATTAGTCAGGGACCTAAGGGTGTCAAGGCCTCTGTTGTAAAAAATCCGGTTCCTCTAGATAAAGAGGCCAGAGCTTTGGATAGATGGGGAAAGAAGGTCTATACATCTTCTACCTTAGCTATGAGGGCTTTGAATTGCCAGTTTCATATGTTGAAATATCAAAACTTTCTTCTTTCTCAATTGAAGTCTAAGGTGGATGCTCTGGCGGAAGGCATTGAGTGTAAAGAATTACAAGATTTGGTGCATGTCTCTGAACAGGTGGGTAAGCATTCATTACAATGTGGTTTTGATGCTGTGCAGGCCTCGTCTAGGGTGGCTGCCACTGGTTCAGTTCTTCAGGCACGCCTGGCTGAAGGATCAGAATTTATCTGACCATGTTAAGACAAGGATTTTGGATGCTCCTTTGCAGTCTGATGTGTTGTTTGGTTCACCTGTGGAGTCAGTCTTGAAGAAAATAGAAGACAAGGCTAAGTCTATGCAGGCTGTTAAAGATTTTTTGCAAGTTCAGCCTCCAGTTTAGTAGGAATTGGCCTGCTAAGGGTGGACGTATCCTTCTTATGATTCTCAGTCTAGGGGTAGATCTAGGCGTGGTAGGGGCAGAGCTCAGAGTTCTTTCAGACCTAGAACAGGAGTTCACCTGCACAATCTTGGTGAGGGCAGGGGCCAGTCCTTTCGTAAACAGGCCCAATGACCTACTTTTTCAGCTGCCAGATCCTTCTTGCCTGGCAGCACCTTTGGGAGGAAGGTTGGCACTCTTCAAGGAAAATTGGATTTTGATTACCCAAGACAAATGGGTATTGGATATCATACACCGAGGTTACAAGTTTTATTTCCATACCTTGCCTCCTTTCAAAGGCATGCCAGACGTTCCTCCTCAGCAAAGACTAGAGGCTCACAAACAAATTTCTCTACTACTTCAAATAGGGGCCATACAACCGGTCCCTCTGCCAGAAGTGGGCCTAGGATTTTATTCTCGCCTGTTTCTAGTACCAAAGAAAGGGAACACGTGGAGACCAATTTTGGATTTATCTATACTCAACACATATCTGGACATTCCCACGTTCAAAATGTTGACGTTACAACAGCTTTTACCTCTGCTGGGCAAAGATCACTGGATGGTGACTCTGGATCTCAAGGAGGCTTACCTTCATGTTCCTATCAGGCTCAGTTGCAGGAAGTATCTGCATTTTCGGGCTGGGACTTTTCATTATCAGTTCTCTGCATTGCCCTTTGGCTTATCTACTGTGCCCAGAGTGTTCTGAAGGTTCTGGCTCCAGTGGTAGCTTTCTTCAGGCTAAGAGGAATACAAATCTATCCTTATTTGGACGATTGCCTGATTCTGGCCCAAGGAAAGGACGAACTTCTTCATCATTTACAGTATGTGATGGCAGTGTTAAGATGCCTGGGGTATTCTGTGAGCGAACTAATGTGCAGTCTGGTACCGTCTCAGGACATGTGCTGTCTGGGTGTGAGACTGAATACAGCATCCCAGATGGCCTTTTGACCCCGGACAAACAAAAGAATCTTTCTCTTTACTTCCACCAATTGTCTCGTCAGTCCAGGCTGACTGCAAGGACAGTCCTTCAAGCCTTGGGGTTCATGGCATCTTGTATTCTGGTACTTCCCAATGCCAAACTGCATATGAGGAAGCTACAATGGTATCTCAAAATGTATGGACAGCACTGCCAAGATATGGACACTGTCATTCAGATAATACCTTGCATTCAAAAGGAATTTTTGTGGTGGGCTCAGGAATGTCACCTAAACAAGGGACTCTCTGTGACCCGACCAGAGGCGAGTCAGATTCTAACGACAGATGCCTCAGACAAAGCTTGGGAGCTCATCTAAATGGAAAATGGGTACAAGACACGTGGCCTGCCAGACTTCAACATTTACATATCAACTTGAAGGAGATGTTAGCAGTCCAATTTGCATTGATAGCTTTCAAGAATTTACTTCTTCCAGGGCAGGTGTTGATTCAAACAGACAACACAACTGTCATGTGGTACATCAACAAGCAAGGGGACGCATTCATATCCTCTATGCAGACAAGCAATGATTTTGTGGGAGACTGCTCTCAGTTTACAGCTAAATCTTCAGGCAAGGTTTCTGCCAGGAGCACAGAACTCCTTAGCAGATGTGTTGAGCAGACAAATTATGGATCCCCACGAGTGGAAATTGGATCCTCATGTATTTCAGAAATTGACAGTGTTATGGGGAACTCCAGACATAGATCTGTTCGCTTCTCCACTAAATTACCAGCTGCCAAAGTTTTGCACAAAAAGGTTTCATCCCACAGCTTGGAAAGTGGATGCTCTCTCATTCAATTGGAGCAATCTTCACGTGTATGCCTTTCCACCTCTGCCTCTCCTCCCAAAGGTACTCCTGAAGGTCAGACAGGACAAGCCAACCATGATTTTAATAGCTCCGGATTGGCCTCGACAGCACTGGTACCCATTACTGAGAAGTCTGGTACGGGAGCCTCCATGGCCTTTGCCTTGGATTCCTCACCTGCTGTCTCAGGAGAACAGTCATTTACTCAATGTCAAGCTTCACTCTCTACATCTAACAGCCTGGCATATTCTGTTTTAAACCCTGGAATGGTCTCAGCTTCCACAACAAGTTTTGAATGTTATTTTGGAGGCCAGAAGGCCTAGCACAAGGAAAGTTTACGCAGATAAATGGAGGAGATTTTTATTTTGGAGTACAGCAAAGGACTTTGATGTTTCTAAACCTAATTTAAGTGTTGCTCTTCAATACCTTACTGAGTTATTGGACAAAGGTTTGTCCTTCTCCTCTATAAAGGTTCATGCTGCAGCAATTTCTGCTCACTATGACTGTGACCCACCATTATTTTCTCATCCTTTGTTTAAGCAATTCCTTAGAGGGCAAAGAATATAAGACCCCACGTAGAGCTCCTACTCCTGCTTGGGATCTCAATTTTGTGTTGGAGAAACTCACTCTACAACCTTTTGAGCCTGCAGCAACTGCAGAGTTGAAATATTTATCATGGAAGACTGCTTTTTGTTGGCCATTACCTCTGCGAGAAGGGTTTCTGAATTACAGGCCCTTATGGCGGTTGAGCCTTTCTTAATTTTCCACAAGGATAGGGTGTCTTTGCATACTAACCCTTCTTTTATGCCTAAAGTGGTTTCTAGTGTGGCTTTAAACCAAACTATTCATTTGCCTACTTTTATGCAAACCCCAAAATAAAGGGAAGATTTTGCACACTTTGGATATACACAGACAGTTGCGATATTATTTGAGCAGAACTAAAGGGTTCAGGCAGTCTCAGCAGTTGTTTGTTTCTTTTGCTTTGGGCTCTCAGGGCAAACCTGTTTCAAAACAAACTATTTCTAAGTGGATTGGTTTTGTATTGCTTTCTGTTATTCCCATCATGGTAAGGAGATTCCAGCTGGGATTAGGCCTCATTCCACTAGGGCTACTGCCACTTCTACAGCTTTTTAAGGGGTGGCTACTAAAGATATTTTGGAAGCAGCTACTTGGAGTTCAGTGCATACTTTCTCTAAGCATTACCACCTTCCACTTTACTCTAAATCTAGGGCTGGATTTGCCACTGCAATTTTACAGGGCATTTTGGCAGCCCCTAATGCTTTATAGTTTTGCCATCCTCCCTTACCTCTGCTTTGGGATTCTACCCATATGTAAGGACTGCAGCAATGTGAGATGAAGAACATAGTACAGTTTTGTACCTACCATAAATGTAGATGTTCGAAGATCCACATTGCTGCAGTCAATTTACCCTCCCTCCTTCCCTCTGTAGTTAGAGGTGGTGGTGTGGTTTGGGTTGTACATATTGTAAATATGGTTAGTGCAGGGTGGTTGGTTATTTTTGCTGTTTTTGGCTTTGGCCTTTCTTGTTAGGGCCTTCTGACATCTGGGGCAAGAAAAGACTGAGGATATGACGTCGGTCATGCGCTTTTGTACCCTGACGTCCTGATGTCAGTTTTAAGCGCCTTGACCGACGTCAGCCTAATACTTTGGTATTCGGGCCGACCGAGGACAGCGGACTACCCATATGTAAGGACTGCAGCAATGTGGATCTTCGAACATCTACATTTATGGTAGGTACAAAACTGTACTTTTCATACTTTACCAAAGCTAAAAGGAATGCCAGACCTGCCACAAAATCAATGGGCAGAGGCACAAAAACAAATTTCAGCCCTCATGGACATGAGAGCTATACAAAAAGTACCACAACAGGAACAAGGACAAGGATTTTACTCAAGACTCTTCCTGGTCCCCAGAAAGGACAAAGCCTGGAGGCCTATACTGGACCTTTCAATTCTGAATACTTAGCTGGATTTTCCGAAATTCAAAATATTGACATTACAGCAGCTTCTACCCATGCTGGGCAAGAAGGCTTGGCTTGTTACTCTGGACCTCAAAGAGGCATACCTGCATGTCCCTATCAGACAAAATTGCAGAAGATACCTCAGATTCAAAGCTGGTACAATGCACTACCAATTCTCTGCACTGCTCTTTGGCTTATCTACTGTGCCCAGGGTCTTCACAAAGTGCCTGGCACCAGTAATTGCATTTTTGCAGACAAAAAGGAATTCAAATATATCCATACCTGGACGACTGCCTCATTCAAGCAGAGACAAAGGACATTCTTCTACAGCATCTGGCGTTTGTGAAAAAGTTGCTAATTTCTTTCTCTAGGGTACACAGTAAATGAAAAGAAGTCAAAACTAGTGCCCTCACAACAGATTACATTCCTGGGTGCCAGCTTAAATACCACGGCCCAGATGGCTTATCTCACGCCAGACAAACAAGTGCAACTAACTCAATATTTTCAACTACTGGCAAAAACGTCCCATCTCCCTGCAAGAAAAATTCTGCAGGCCCTGGGATACATGGCATCCTGCATACTACTAATATTATATGCCAGACTGCATATGAGGAAATTACAATGGTACCTAAAAAAGTGTTTGGACTCAACATTCTCACAGTCTAGAAGCAGTAATTCCAATGATTCCCTGCCTGCAACAGGAGTTTCGATGGTAGGCACAGGCATGTCACCTAAACAAGGGTCAGCCTTTTACCCAACCCACAGCCAGGCAAACTCTAACAACAGATGCTTCGGATTACGCCTGGGGAGCACACATGGCAGGAAAATGCATTCAGGGCAAGTGGACCACAGACCAGATGCATCTTCACATCAATCAAAAAGAGATGTTGGCTGTTCAAAATGCCCTAACAGCTTTCAAGGACCTTCTACATCCAGGACAACTATTACTAAAGACAGACAACACCACAGTAATGTGGTACATAAACAAACAAGGGGGCAGTCATTCTTATCCCCTATGCAGGCAAACTATGACCTTGTGGAACACAGTTCTAATGTACCAAGTTCACCTGCAAGCACAATTCCTGCCAGGAAAGAAAAATACTCTGGCAGACGACCTAAGCAGAAATATTATGGACCCTCACGAATGGAAATTGAATCCACAAATCTTCAGCATGATAACACAAAAATGGGGATGCCCAGACATAGATCTTTTTGCCTCCCCTCTGAATTGCCAACTACAAAAATTCTGCACAAGGACTTATCACAAACAAGCATGGAAAGTGGATGCTCTTCTGTTCAGCTGGAAAAACCTAAAAGTCTATGCCTTCCCACCACTGCCTCTCCTTTCAAAGGTACTCCTAAAAGCCAGACAAGAAAAAACACAGATGATCCTGATTGCTCGCCTGCTCCACGCCAGCACTGGTACCCTATCTTAAGGAACTTGGCTCAGGGCCCACCATGGATTTTGCCCCAAATTCCACACCTTCTGACACAACAAAACAATCAGATCCTGCACGGTCAGCTCAAAACCCTAAACCTGGCTGCATGGCAGATACTTTAGTCAAGCAGGCAACACCTCTCTCTAAAGCTGTTATGGATGTCATTTTGGAGGCCAGGAGGCCTAGCACCAGGAAAGCTTACTCAGAAAAATGGAAGAGATTCTGCGCCTGGAAACAGGCTCACAGCCTTGATCCTCTTGTTCCAAACATTCCTCAGATTTTACAATACTTAACTGAGATGCTGGACAGAGGCCTATCCTTCTCATCAATTAAGATCCACGCCTCTGCCATTTCTGCACATTACAGCACGGATCCTCATTTATTCTCTCATCCCTTGCTAAAGCAGTACCTCAGAGGGGCTAAAAACATAAGACCACCCTGGAGAGCACCAACACCAACTTGGGACCTCAATTTCGTTTTGGAAAAACTGTCCCTACCACCTTTTGAGCCAGCCAATACAGCCGATCTAAAATTTTTATCATGGAAAACAGCTCTGCTCCTGGCAGTAACTTCAGCACGAAGAGTCTCAGAGCTACAGGCATTAATGGCAGTGGAACCTTTTATAATTTTTCATCAGGACAGGGTATCTTTAAGGACAAACCCTACCTTCATGCCAAACGTGGTATCTAGTGTGGCTCTTAACCAAACCATCCATTTGCCTACTTTTTATCCAAACCCCCAAAATAAAGGGGAGAAACTTCTGCATTCTTTGGACATACACAGGCAGCTACGCTTCTACTTCAACAAAACAAAAGCTTTCAGGAAAACTGATCAACTGTTTGTAGCATATGCTGCAGGATCACAAGGCAAGGCTATCTCAAAGCAGACTATATCCAAATGGATAGGAAACTGTATTTGGTACTGCTACACACAGCATGGAAAATCAGTCCCTAATAACATTAGGCCTCATTCCACCAGGGCAACAGCCACTTCAACAGCCTTTCTCAGAGGAGTACCTACCAAGGAAATTTTGGAGGCTGCAACTTGGAGTTCAGTGCACACCTTCACCAAGCATTACCACCTGCCGCTTTACTCTAAATCCAGAGCAGGATTTGCCACTGCAGTTCTGCAGGGCCTCTTAGCCAATCCTAACTCTTTACAGACCAGCCACCCAACCTTAGCTTTGGGATTCAACCCAAGTGTGATGACTGCAGCAGTGTAACATGATGAACATAGTACAGATGTCCTTCAAGAATGCAACTGCAGTCCTGACATATGGGTTGTCCTGCCTCAGGCAGCCCTTTGGTCGGCCGGATTCCAAAGTCTGGGTCCGGCGTCGGCTGATGTCGCCTCCTCCCCGACGTCAGAGCGGCTGGAGTATAAAGGCATCCGCCTACACCATCTTCTTCAGTCTTTCTTGCCGCGCGGTGCCCGAAGCAGAAGCAGTTCGCAAGTGCCGGTCGGTCAGCTCCTGTGTTTTCAGTTACCGAAGTCATCTAAAAGCTAAGTACCCCGTTGGGGAACATGTTTTCTTGCCTCAGCCGATGTCAGAAAAAATTGAAAAAGTTAATAATTGTTTGTCTTGTGGTAAACAAATACCTCAAAAGGACTTCCATTCTTACTGCCTCCCTTGCCTGGGCCCAGACCATGACGTCTCGGTCTGTGCTGCCTGTGCTTGCTTTAATAAGCGCACACTCAGGCACTGGGCAGAATTTGCCGAAGACTTTTTTGGCGAATCTTTCCCTTATATCATGCCGTCGGAACAACCAACAGCACAATCTACCAAAAAACGCAAGGACCGGGACCGACAACCTTGGCCCGCGTCGTCCACCGATACCACGCCTAAGCCCTCCGCGAGTGCATCGGTCCCTTCGGAAGCGGTAATTCAACCGCCCCAGGCCAACGACACCGCTTTAATGCGTTCTTCGGTCCCGGAGATTTCAACGGTGCCGGTTGTTGATTTTCCTCCAGAAACCGAAGCTCTAGATTTACCCGACACCATTCCTGTGGACAAGGTTACCCCTGCACGTGGGGCAGCTAGGCCTCCAGTATCCATGTCCATCAAGGCCTTTGCACGTGCTAAGGCTGCCAGCCAGGCCAAGGCCCATCCTAAATCTACTACTCAGGGCCCCTCTTCTGATAGACAGATCATGACTCTTGCTGCAGATCTAATCTCTCTTATCAGGGGTTCTCAGCCGCCTGCAGATAAAAGGCCTAGAACTGAGCAGACAGACACCCTCTCTTCAGATGAAGCCTCTGGGGATTCAGAGCACTCAGATACCCAGGAAGAATCCTTCCAGGCCTATGAGGACTCGGATGCTGAGGATTCAATCCCCTCTGCCTCCCCTCCAGAGGATATCTCTTTTGGTGAAGTTCTCCACTTCATGAGAGAACATTTTCAGTGGCAGGGTCAGGAATTTTCTGACTCCAGGAAAAGGCTACGTACCTTCCTTAAGCTACCCCAACACAGACCTTTAGCTATTCCTCCAGTGTTGGATGTCCTTGATGATGTATACTCAGACTCCAGTGCTTAGCCTGATTCTCTCCCTCCTGCTCCTGTCAAGCCTGACAGATATTACAGGGTCCCTGAAACCCATAAGCATCTCTTTAAGGCCCACTCTGTGGATCTAGAAACTATTTCACAGGGCCCCAAGGGAGTGGCTACTTCCTCGGCCAAAAACCCTCTGCCTGCTGACAGGGAAGCTAGGTTCCTGGAGAGATGGGGCAAAAAAGTTTATACCTCTTCCACCCTTGCCATGAGGTCACTCGACTGCCTTTTTCATATGTTTCAGTACCAGGATTACTTAATGGATGATTTGCAGAAAAAGTTAGCCTCTCCTGAGACTATAGATAGAAAGGTTTTACAGGATTTGGTTCATAACACTCAGCAGGTTAGCAATCATTTTCTTCAGTGTGGTTATGATGCATTGGAAGCTTCATGTAGGGCAGCCATGACAGGGGCCGTTATACGTAGACATGCTTGGTTGAAAGAACAGCCACTGCCAGACCATGTTAAAGTTAAGCTCCTGGATGCACCTCTGGAAAAACAGAAGCTTTTCGGTGCTAATGCACAGGATGTGTTGAAGTCTATTGAGGAAAAGGCAAAATCAGTACAGACTGTCAAGGATTTCCTCCAGGTTCAGCCTCCCAGATTCAGCAGAAATTGGCCTTCAAAGAATTGGTCCTTTCCAGACTCAGACAAGTTTCAAAGGGGAAAAAACAGGCGTGCTCGAGGTAGAGGGCAATACCGAGGCTCCTACAGGGGCCGCCAATGGCAACCACCAAATCAGAGAAGTGGCGCAGGGAGTTCACCTGCACCACAGGGACAATCACAATGACTTGACTTTCACTCCGCCTACCAAGGCTCAAAGAGAAGCACCTCTAGGCAGAAAATTATCCTTATTCTCAAAGAACTGGCACATTTTAACCAAGGACAAATGGATTCTGGACATAATAGACAGAGGTTACAGGTTCCACTTCCACACCTTACCAACGAGACAAGGCATGCCAAACCTGCCACAAAATCAAAGGGCAGAGGTTCTCTTACAAGTTTCAAAGCTGTTACAAATAAAAGCTGTAGAAAAGGTTCCTCCTCAGGACCAAGGACAGGGATTCTATTCAAGGCTGTTCCTTGTTCCAAGAAAAGAAAGGCAATGGAGGCCTATACTGGACTTGTCCGTTCTAAACACCTTTCTCATTGTGCCAAAATTCAAAATGCTGATGTTACAGCAACTCCTTCCCATGCTGGGCAAGGGGTCTTGGCTGGTTACTCTGGACCTCAAGGAGGCATACCTGCATGTCCCAATCAGACACAGCTGCAGAAGATACCTCAGATTTCTTGCAGGAACAGAGCATTATCAATTCTCAGCATTGCCGTTTGGCTTATCTACTGCGCCCAGAGTATTCACAAAATGCCTGGCATCAGTAGTTGCACATTGCAGACTCCAGGGGATTCAAATATACCCTTACCTGGACGACTGCCTCATACAAGCAGACAGCAAGCAAACCTTGATAAAAAACTTGGACTATGTCATTCAGTTGCTACAGGCTTTGGGATACACAGTCAGCATTCAAAAATCAAAACTATTGCCATCCCAAAAGATTATTTTTCTAGGAGCAAAATTGGACACACAATCACAAATGGCTTTCCTCACAGAGGAGAAACAACAGCATTTACCAGATTACTTCAAAAGCCTGGCAAAACTTACCCAGCTGACCGCAAGGAAGATCCTGCAGGCTCTGGGTTTCATGGCATCTTGCATTCTTCTGATCCCTCTGGCAAGACTACACATGAGAAAGCTACAATGGTACCTAAAAAGCTTATGGTCTCAACACAGCCACAACCTAGAAGATGTAATACCACTCATTCCATGCCTGCAAAGGGAATTTCTGTGGTGGGCTCAAGCAAGCCATTTAAACCAAGGCATGCCTTTCAACAAAGTTCAAGCAAGTCAAACCATTACAACAGATGCCTCAGATCATGGATGGGGGGGCACACATGGAGGACAGATGCATTCAAGGTCAATGGACTCCCACGGAAATGCCTCTGCACATAAATCAAAAAGAGATGTTGGCAGTGATACATGCAATAGAAGCCTTTGGAAAATCTCTTCAACAAGGCCATCTGCTAATAAGGACAGACAACACCACTGTCATGTGGTATATAAACAAACAAGGAGGCACTCACTCGTATCCCCTCTGCAGTCTAACAATGGCTCTTTGGGAAAAGTCCCTGAAACTGAACATCCATTTACAATCCCAGTTTGTTCCGGGCAAGGACAATGTTCTGGCAGACAGGTTGAGCAGAAATTTCGTGGATCCACACGAATGGATGCTGCATCCACACATTTTCTAAAAAATAACAACTGCATGGGGAAGACCGGACATAGATCTCTTTGCTTCTCATCTCAATGACCACCTGGACAGGTTCTGCTCAAGGACACACCATCCTCTAGCCTGGAGAACGGATGCTCTCTCCTTCAGCTGGAATACCCTAAACATCTATGCATTCCCTCCTCTACCATTACTGACCAAGGTGTTACTGAAGATCAAAGCAGAGCAACCAAAAGGAATATTGATAGCTCCAGACTGGCCGAGGCAGCATTGGTATCCCTTGCTACCGAGCATAACTCACACCAAACCGTGGCCCTTGCCCCAATGGCCTCTGCTCCTAACTCAACACAATTACAGGACTGTTCATCAAAACCTGCAAACATTACAACTGACAGCTTGGAGGGTTCCATGACTTTCACCCATGTCCCCCTCTCCGAAAAGGTTCAGGAAATCTTGCTGGAAGCATGCAGACCTTCCACCAGAAAAACCTATTCGGCCAAGTGGAAGAGATTCATCATCTGGAATGCCAAAAAGGGCCAGGATGCATCAGTGATGAGCATACCTCAGATATTAGAATACTTGGCAGAAATGTTTCATAGTGGCCTCTCATATTCTTCCATTAAAATTCACGCTTCAGCAATCTCAGCAAATTACAACTGTGACCCACCTGTGTTTTCGCATCCCTTGCTAAGACAGTTTCTAAGAGGGATAAAGAATATCAAACCTCCCAGAAAACCACCAGTTCCTGCATGGGACCTCAACTATGTCTTGGAAAAATTAACTCTTCCTCCTTTTGAACCAGCAGCATCTTCAGAAATGCAGTTTCTCTCCTGGAAAACGGTCTTCCTGTTGGCAGTTACCTCAGCAAGAAGAGTCTCGGAGATACAGGCCCTCATGGCAGTACCTCCCTTTCTCATTTTTCATCAGGACAGAGTTTCTCTAAGGACCAATCCTTCATTCATGCCAAAAGTGATATCCAGGGTGTCTCTAAATCAAGCAATTCACCTGCCTACTTTCTTTCCCAATCCTCAAAATAAAGGGGAAAAGCTGCTGCATACTTTAGACATACACAGACAATTACGCTGCTACTTGGACAGAACAAAGACCACCAGGAAGTCTGACCAACTATTTGTAGCCTATGCTGCTGGAGTGCAAGGAAAGGCAGTCTCCAAACAAACAATTTCAAAATGGATTGGACACTGCATCAGATTCTGTTACTCCTTCCATGGAAAGGGTGTGCCAGCCAATGTTAGGCCACACTCAACCAGAGCTATAGCCACATCCACAGCCTTTCTAAGAGGAGTGGCTACAAAGGACATTCTAGAGGCTGCTACATGGAGCTCCATGCATACATTTACCAAACACTACAACCTGCCTTTATACTCCAGATCCCGAGCAGGCTTTGCTTCTGCAGTCCTGCAGGGTCTTTTAGCTACACCATCCCTTGCTTAGATCCTACCACCCCCAGCTTGGCTATGGTATTCAACCCATATGTCAGGACTGCAGTTGCATTCTTGAAGGGCATAGTACAGTTTTGTACCTACCATAAATGTAGATGTCCGATAGATATGTAACTGCAGTCAGGTTTTCCCTCCCTCCTACCCCTCTGCTTTTTTCCTTGGGTCCATTCCCCCCTCTCCTTTTTAGCTGGGGATATCTGTTATGGTGTATCTGTTTATTACTGTTGTGCATGTCTGGAAATTTTTGCTTATCCATTCACAAAATTTAGCCTTCCTTGGAGGGCACCTGGCATCTGGGGCAAGAAACACTGAAGAAGATGGCGTCGGCGGATGCCTTTATACTCCAGCCGCTGTGACGTCGGGGAGGAGGTGACATCAGCCGACGCCGGACCCAGACTTTGGAATCCGGCCGACCGAAGGGCTGCCTGAGGCAGGACAACCCATATGTCAGGACTGCAGTTGCATATCTATCGGACATCTACATTTATGGTAGGTACAAGACTGTACTTTTTGTACCTACCATAAATGTAGATGTTCGAGTGTTCACACTGCTGCAGTCCAGGTTACCCTCCATCCCCTCTGAACTAGCTGGACTTATCTATACCCTTCTATCCTATACAACCTTTGGGGTGTATTTGCTGGTAACTGAAGGTATTGTTTTTATTTTATATGTATATTTTTGATTAGCAATATGTATTGCCTACCCACTTGGGGGCACCTGACATCTGGGGCAAGAAAAACTGAAGAAAATGGCGTTGGATGCATATTATATACCCCTGGTGCACTGACGTCAGGGAAGAAGTGACAGCAACCGACACCGGACCAAGACTTTGGAACTCTGGCCGACTGCGGGACCGCCTGACGGCAGGATAACCCAAGTGTGATGACTGCAGCAGTGTGAACACTCGAACATTTACATTTATGGTAGGTACAAAACTGTACTTTTCCCATCCAGTCGTCTAGGTTCCTCTTAAAGAGGAACTCTGCTTGACATGGGGAGGGAGTCTATTACTCAGGTGGGGGAGTCTTTGGGACACAAATCTATCTTGCCTACAAGTTCTGTTAATGTCACAGACCAGGTTAAGGCCTTTTGTATGGTTTGCGTGATTGGAGTTTGACTTATAGATATACAGCAACTCCATCAAGGCTGAGTCTGAGATGGCCTT
Organism: Protopterus annectens; assembly: GCF_019279795.1. NCBI lineage: Eukaryota > Metazoa > Chordata > Ceratodontiformes > Protopteridae > Protopterus > Protopterus annectens. Next base: position 623,283,915 of record NC_056733.1, read on the forward strand.
GTATGCCAGACACAGGTCACCTCTGAGCAGTCTGTATGAGACTGAGTAGAGGGACAGGGCTTTTAGCCTATCTGTGTAGGATAGGTGTTTGTGACCCTGGATTTTCCTGGTCAGGAAACTCTGTGGTGTCTCCAGCTGCTCCATGTGCTTGGCAAGGTACATGCTGAAGGGGGCATTGTACTAGATAGTGAGTCTGATAAGGGAGGAGTACAGGGATGTTGTGACCTCCTTGTTCCTGGATGAAATACCCTTATTTATGAGGTGGGCCATGTAGAAAGCCTTCCTTACAACAGAGGCAACATGGTGGTCAAAAGTCAGATTGCTATCAATCTGGGTGCCCAAGTCTCTCACAACTGATTGCATGCTTAGTGCATTGTTGTTAATGTGATGATTAGTGGGGATGCCATTTTCCCCAAAGGGGATAATGATGCATTTCTTGGCATTCAGTTTGAGGCCATGCTTCTGGCACCAGTCATTAGTTTGGGTAAGGCCCTCTTGAAAGATGCTCACATCACTAGGAAGTTTAAGGCAGAACACAGCTTGCAGTCATCTGCAAACTTGGTCAGCCACAGACCACTAGTTTTGGCTTGCACCTCAGAGGTAGATGCCCCAAGACCAATCCTTGGGGTAAACCGCTCATTACGGATCCACTACTAGAGGTGGCTTCCCCTATTTTTATTGAGTGGGTTCTGTCAATGAGCTAGTTAGCTACCCATCTGGTAACATACGGGTTGATGCCTAACTGGGAGAGTTTATCTATTATGCCTGAGTGGGGAATAGTGTCGAAGACTTTGGCTAGGTCAAGGTAGGTGGTGTGCACTGTTTTCCCCTCGTCCATGGCTTTGGTGACTGTTTCGAAGAAGTCAACCAAGTTTAACAGGCATGATGTCCCTTTGACAAAAACAAACTGTGTGGGGTCAAGCGTTGCCAGTGTCCTTGTTTATAAGATCCATGATAATGCGTCCCATGGCCTTGCAGATCAGGCTAGTTAGGCCGATGGACCTATACTTGCCTGGGTCAGTGGATGCTCCATCTTTGTGTAGAGGAATGACAATGGCTGTCCTCCATTCAGGTGGGATGAAGCCCAGGCTTTGGTTGAATATGGTGCTTAATGGAGCTGAGAGCTAATGTAGTCTCTTTGGCAGGGTTTCATTCATTTTTTTGCTAATTCACTTAAGCTATTGCAAGGCTGCAGGGGATCATCAGGAAATCCCAGCACTTAGTGTAGAGCATAAAAATTCATCCTGACTAGGGTAAAAATATCATAGGATGCATACACATGCAGTATGTCACAGCGTACACCAGTGACAGTGTTTAAGATCAGCGGATTATTTACAGAATGCCAGTTCGTTTAAAGCATGTCATTAGGACTGATGGAGAGGCAACTCGGGTACACAACGAAGATGTGCGCAGGCAGAAGAAGGATGCTTACCCTTTGTACAGTAGGCTCCAGGACCCAAAATCAGATTGCAGAGCAAAGCTTTGAGAGGCAGGAGCACTAACTACTGCACCACTGTGCTGCCCAAGTGATTTATTTTCTGCAGCTTCTTTGTAGTTGAATCGCAAAAGATGATTAATTTTACCTTGCTTGTAGTCACATCTACAGAATGTAACACATTTCTCATGATTTTGCTTAGTAGGGCTCTAAATACTTTTTTTCCTTATCTTTTGCTTGTGTTAAACTTTTCTCTCTCCCATAACATTGTACAGTCTCTAAAATTCTGTGAACTATTTAATTGTGACAGTAGTTTCACTAGTGCACAAATCCATCACTTTATTTAGCATTCCATTTGATTCTCACAATACCTTGCACATAGTTTGATTATTTTTGATATTAAGTAGTTATTCTTTCTTGTAATAATGAATTATGGAAGTTACCAATTTGAATTTTTGGCTCAGTTCTTTAATTCAGTAACATAACCATCAGTGGTCTCTGTGGGACTGAAAAACAGAGCAGCTATGGCAGATATTTCCTTGGCTTTCAATAACTGTGAAAGTCATCTAATGACAGCAGTATTCTTTTTTCCTGCTTGAAACTTAAAAATATAAACTTTCAGAGCTTTCCCCCAAGATGTGCAGAAATTTACCTACTGTGCTTTTTCAGGCTTCTCAAATATTTGACTTGCAGTTAAGAATTAACTGAATTTCTGGATCCAAAGTTTTCAGTTTTCAGACAAACAAACATGAAGAGAAAGGGTTTTGGATACTGGAGTTCATAGGTAAGTACTAAGCTAGCTGCACTTGGAGGTCATTTTAAGCCTAGCTAGTTTCCCTTTTGGTGCTTGATTAAACCATATTCCAATTGTTTAGAGAACTGGCCTTACCTGTCCCATGGTCAGTGATTGTATATTACCCTAAATGAGAATAACTGGGATCATACCACTGATAATTTAGGGGGATACTTGCATGGAATAAAGCATTTAGGAGCTGCCTTTGTGCATTTGTTGTACAAGGGGCAGTCCTGGGGTAAATTTTCTGTTTCCCATCCATAGATCCAAGTTGTGCTCAAATATGAACAGGATGAACTTTGTTTTATGTGGATGGGAAATCTGATGATGTCCTTCAAGGATGCATCTGCAGTCCTTACATATGGGTTGTCCTGCCTCAGGCAGCCCTTCGGTCGGCCGGATTCCAAAGTGTGGGTCCGGCGTCGGCTGATGTCGCCCACTCCCCAACGTCAGAGCGCCTGGGGTATAAAAGCGTCAGCCGACGCCATCTTCCCCAGTCTTTCTTGCCGCGTGGTGCCCGAAGCAGAAGCAGTTCGCAAGTGCCGGTCGGCCAGCTCCTGTAACTTCAGCTACCGAAGACTTCAAAAGCTAAGTACCCTGTTGGGGACTCTTTCTTGCCTCAGCCGATGTCAGATCAAACGCTTAAAGTTAATAATTGCTTAACTTGTGGGAAACAAATACCTCATAAGGATTTCCATTCTTACTGCCTCCCATGCCTAGGCCCAGACCACGACGTCTCGGCCTGTACAGCCTGTGCCTCCTTCAACTGACGCACTCTTAGGCGTCGGGCGGAGTTTGCAGAGGAATTTTTTGGGGCTAGTTACTGTTACAATATGCCATCGGAGATTCTGACTTCTCATTTAACCAAAAAACGGAAGGACAAGGACCGACACACGCGGACCGTGGTTTCGGCTGAAACCACGCCTAGGCCTACTGCGAGTGTCTCGGTCTCGGCTGAAACCGAGTCCTTGGTACTTCCGACCGTCGAAACTGCACAACCAACAACCTCGGCCCCGGAGGCCTCTTCTGAGTCGGTTATAGAATTTCCCTCAGAAACCGGTGTTCCAGAAACATCCGACACCATCTCCCTAGACAAAACTATGCCAGCACGTGGAGCAGCCAGGCCTCCTGCATCCATGTCCATAAAGGCATTCACAAGGGCTAAAGCTGCTAAACAGCCAAAATCTCTGCCTCCCAAGGCTATTCCTCAGGGATCCACTACAGGTTCACAGATTTTAAGTTTAGCTGAGGACCTTATTTCCTTAATTAGGGGCTCTCAGCCACATCCGGACAGGGGCTCTCATCCTCCTCTAGACAAAAGGCCCAGGGTTGAGCCCACTGATCCCCAGTCCTCTGATGAGGCCTCAGATGGCTCTGCTTTCAGACTACCAGGAGGAGGCCTTTACGGCCTCGAGGATTCTGATGCAGAGGAATCTATTCCCTCTGCCTCCCCTCCTGAAGAGCTGTCCTTTGGGGAGACCCTTCACTCCATGAGAGAGCATTTCAAATGGCAGGGCCAGGAATTCTCTGATTCCAGGAAGAGATTAAGGACTTTTTTGCATTTACCTCAGCATAGACCTTTGGCTATTCCTCCTGTTTTGAATATCATTGATGATGTGTACCCTGAGTCTAGCATTACCCCTGACTCCCTTCCTCCGGCTCCTGTCAAACCCGATAGGTACTACAGGGTCCCGGACTCACATCATTTCCTTTACAAGGCCCACTCTGCTGACCCTGAAACTATTTCCCAGGGCCCTAAAGGGGTTGCATCTGCCACTACTAAAAATCCACTCCCCTCTGAAAGGGAGTTCAGGGATTTAGAGTGATGGGGTAAAAAAGTGTATACTTCTTCCACTCTTTCTATGAGGGCATTAAATTGTCAATTCCATATGAGACAGTACCAAGAGTATTTGTTAGATGAATTGCATAAAAAACTGTCTTCACCTGAACCCCTAGATTACAAGTCACTTCAGGATCTGGTACATAACCCCCAACAGGTTAGCAACCATTTCTTGCAGTGTGGTTATGATGCATTGGAAGCTTCATGTAGGTCAGCAATGACAGGTGCAGTCATACGTAGGCATGCTTGGCTGAAGGAACAAACTCTGCCAGATCATGTTAAAGCAAAGCTTCTGGATGCGCCTCTGGAAAAGCAAAAGTTATTTGGCTCCACTGCTCAGGAGGTCTTAAAGAAATTTGAGGAAAAGGCTAAATCTGTACAAACAGTCAAAGATTTTCTCCAGGTCCAACCACCAAGATTCAGCAGAAATTGGCCCTCTAAGAATTGGTCCTTTCCAGACACAGAGAGATTTCAAAGAGGCAAGAACAGGCGTGCCAGAGGTAGAGGGCAAGCTAGAGGCTCCTACAGAGGGCGTCAATGGCAGCCTCCTAACCAGAGAGGTAGTGCAGGACCTACAACTGCTGCACAAGGACAGACTCAATGACTTTACCTTGACCCCGCCAACCAGGGCTCAATTGGAAGCACCTTTGGGCGGAAAGCTATCTTTATTCTCAAAAAATTGACACAGTATTACAAGGGACAAATGGACACTGCAAATAATAGACAAAGGATACAGGTTCCATTTTCATACATTACCAAAAAGAAAAGGCATGCTAAACCTGCCACCAAATCAAAGGGCAGAGGCTTTAAAACAAATTTCCAACCTATTGCAAATGAAAGCTATAGAAAAGGTTCCTCTCACAGAACAAGGCCAAGGATTTTATTCCAGACTATTCCTTGTTCCAAGAAAAGAAAAACAATGGAGGCCTATTCTCGACTTGTCCGCACTGAATACTTATTTCATTGTGCCAAAATTCAAAATGCTGACCCTACAGCAACTCCTTCCCATGCTGGGCAAGGGGTCTTGGCTGGTAACTCTAGAACTCAAGGAGGCATACCTGCATGTCCCTATCAGACAAAGTTGCAGAAGACACCTCAGATTTCTTGCAGGTTCAGAGCATTATCAATTCTCAGCATTGCCCTTTGGCTTATCTACTGCACCCAGAGTATTCATGAAATGCCTGGCATCAGTAATTGCACACTGCAGACTTCAGGGGCTTCAAATATACCCATATCTGGACGACTGCCTTATACAAGCGGACATCCAACAAACTTTGGTAAAACACTTGAATTATACCATCCGCCTACTTCAGGCTTTGGGATATACAGTCAACATTCACAAATCAAGACTTGTTCCATCCCAAAGGATAATTTTTCTGGGTGCAAAACTAGATACAACCACCCAAATGGCTTTTCCCACGGAAGAAAAACAAAGACAACTACCGGATTATTTTGAAAATCTGACAAAACAAACTCAGCTGACTGCAAGGAAAATCCTGCAGGCCCTGGGTTACATGGCATCTTGCATTCTTCTGATTCCACAAGCAAGGCTACATATGAGGAAACTACAATGGTACCTAAGGAGTTTATGGTGTCAGCACAGTCACAGCCTAGAAGCTTTGATACCACTCATTCCATGCCTTCAAAAGGAATTTCTGTGGTGGGCTCAAGCAAGCCAGTCAAACAGGGTCTGCCCTTCAGCAAACCAATAATCAGCCAAACCATTACAACGGACGCTTCAGACCATGGATGGGGAGCACACATGGAGGGCAGATGCATTCAAGGACTATGGTCACAGAAAGAATTGCATGCACATAAACCAAAAGGAAATGCTGGCGGCGATACATGCAATCGAGGCCTTCAAACATTTTCTGCATCAAGGACACCTGCTAATAAGGACAGACAATACCACAGTTATGTGGTACATAAACAAGCAAGGAGGTACCCATTCCTACCCTCTTTGCAGGCTGGCAATGAATCTTTGGGAACTTTCCTAAAAATCAATATAGAGCTACAATCCCAGTTTGAGCCAGGACAAGACAATATACTGGCGGACAGCCTAAGCAGAAATATCATGGATCCACATGAATGGATGCTGCACCCAGACATCTTCCTTCAGATAACACAATCATGGGGAGGCGGACATAGATCTTTTTGCCTCCCACCACAACCATCAGTTGAAGAAATTCTGCTCAAGGACATACCACCCACAAGCATGGAAAGTGGACGCCCTCTCTTTCAGCTGGAACACTCTAACAGTGTATGCATTCCCACCTCTTCCATTAATGACCAAGGTCTTACTGAAGATCAGGACAGAGCAGCCCAAAGTGATTCTGATAGCTCCGGACTGGCCCAGACAGCACTGGTACCCACTGTTAAGGAGCATGTCACGCACGAAACCGTGGCCTCTACCACAATGGACCTTAACTTCATGTTGGAAAAATTAACTCTACCTCCCTTTGAACCAGCAGCATCTTCAGAACTACAGCTGCTGTCTTGGAAGACTGCCTTCCTTCTGGCCATAACCTCAGCAAGAAGAGTATCTGAGTTGCAGGCCCTCATGGCAGTACAACCATTTCTTATTTTTCATCAGAACAGAGTCTCACTGAGAACCAATCCTTCATTCATGCCAAAGGTGGTATCCAGGGTCTCACTGAACCAAGCTATTCACCTGCCTACTTTCTTTCCAAATCCACAAAACAAAGGGGAGAAACTTCTGCATACCCTGGACATTCACAGACAGTTGCGCTACTACTACTTGGACAGAACTAAGACTTACAGAAAAACTGACCAGCTATTTGTAGCATATGCTGCTGGCGTACAAGGAAAAGCAATTTCCAAACAGACAATTTCAAAATGGATAGGGAATTGCATTAGATTCTGTTACTCTTTTCATGGCAAAACTGTGCCAGCTAACATTAGACCTCATTCCACCAGAGCCACAGCCACCTCCACAGCCTTCTTAAGAGGGGTGGCTCCCAAGGACATTTTAGAAGCTGCTACATGGAGCTCCGTGCATACATTTTCCAAGCATTACAACTTACCCTTATATTCCAGATCCAGAGCAGGCTTTGCTACGGCAGTCCTGCAGGGCATTTTAGCTACACCATCCCTTTTTTAGATCCTACCACCCCCAGCTTGGCTATGGTATTCTACCCATATGTAAGGACTGCAGATGCATCCTTGAAGGACATAGTACAGTTTTGTACCTACCATAAATGTAGATGTCCGATAGGTATGCATCTGCAGTAAGGTTTACCCTCCCTCCTTCCCCTCTGTGGTATTTCCTGGGTACTTATCCCTCTTATAGCTAGCTGGGGTTATCTATTATGGTGTATTTGTTTTATATTACTGTGCATGTTTGAATTTTTTTGCATCTCTCCAAATTTAGCCTTCCTTAGAGGGCACATGGCATCTGGGGCAAGAAAAACTGAGGAAGATGGCGTCGGCTGACGCTTTTATACCCCAGGCGCTCTGACATCAGGGAGAGGGCGACATCAGCCGACGCCGGACCCAGACTTTGGAATCCGGCCGACCGAAGGGCTGCCTGAGGCAGGACAACCCATATGTAAGGACTGCAGATGCATACCTATCGGACATCTACATTTATGGTAGGTACAAAACTGTACTTTCTTCGTGTTTCAGTGTTACAGTCATCACATTTGGGTTATCTGCCTGCAGATAGCCCTCAGACGGCCTGAACACCAGAGTCTTCAGATTTCTGCATCAGATGTTGTCGCTTCTTCCATTATGTCAGGTCATCAGGGGTATAAAACATGCAGCCGATGCCATTACGTCAGTCTTTCTTGCCATATGGTGCCCGAAGCAGAAGCAGTTTGCAAGTGCCAGTCGGCCATCTCCTGAAATTTTCATTTTTCAAGTTTCAGACCCGAAGTCTTCAAAAAAGATAAGTACCCAGTTGGGGATCCTTTTTCTTGCTCTAACCGATGTCAGAAGAAATTAACAATTGTCTTGCCTGTAGAAAGCAAATACCTCACAGAGATTTTCATTCTTACTGCATCACCTGTTTAGGCCCAGACCACGACGTCCCTCGCTGTCGGTTTTGTGCCTTGTTCAACACCCGAACTATTCATCGTCGGGCTATTTTTGTAGTCAAATACTTTCGTTCTCAATCTCCGTACTCCAAAATGGTTTTGTTAAGCCATCCAACTACCGCTCTTCCAAAAAAACGTAAGGATAAAGACAGAGACAGACCACATAGGTCCAAAACTGCTGACGACGCTTCCGTTAAGTTAGTCGCCAGTGCACCGGTACTCACTGAGGCGCTTTCGCAGCCCCTGATACCCACTACTACAGATTCGCAGGCCTCTACTGAGACCCATTCGGAGTCTGGTATGCCGCAAGATGTTTCTTTGACTATGGAACCTGCGGATGTCTCTACCTTGGATGGGTCCGGAGCCGCTGTGCAGGCACCGGCTTCTGAGGGTGTATTCAGGCCTACAGACTTTCATATTAAACCGACGGCAGTGTTTCCAACTAGAAGTACCGAATTCCTCAGGCCTATAACTCGCACTACACCTAGAAAACCAATGACCAAACCGCAGACACAGGCCCACATGCCTCAAAAGCAAATGCTTAGAATGGCTGAAGACCTTTTTACCTTAATTAGGGGAAGATAGCCTTCCCCCTCTAAGAGACCTAGAACCGATTTTCTTTCTGATACTTCTGATCAGGAATCTGATATCTCTGCTCCTTCTGATTACCAGGATTTTCCCTTATCTACTTATGAGGATTCTGATGCAGATGGTTCCATTCCCTCTGCTTCCCCCTCCAGAAGACTTTTCTTTTGGTGAAACCTTGCATACCTTTAGGGAGCATTTCCACTGGGAAAGCCAGGACTATTCTAAATCCAAAAAGAGACTTAGGGAATTCTTACTCCTGCCCCAACACAGACCTCTAGCTATCCCCTCCTGTTCTGGCTATTGTATATTATGTTTTCTTGGAATCTAGCCTTACCCCAGACACTTTACCTCCAGCTCCCAGAAAACCTGACTGGTACTACAGAGTACCTGACTCTCACAAGTTCCTCTTCAAGAATCCTACTGCGGATCCAGAGACCATTTCCCAAGGACCAAAAGGCATTAAGGCTACTGCTGCCAAAATTCCTACCCCTTCTGATAGAGATTCTAGAGCCATAGATAAATAGGGTACGAAGGTACACACTTCTGCTACTTTGGCCATTAGGGCTTGAAATTGCCAGTTTCATATGTTAAAGTATCAGCAGCTTATTATGGGACTACTTAAACAGAAAATTATGTTGATTCCTGACTGTGCTGAACACAAAGACTTGCAAGAGTTAATGCATTCTGCAGAACAAGTTGGTAAACATACTTTGCAATGTGGTTTTGATGCTTTAGAAGCATCTTGCAGGGCTGCTGTCACTGGGTCTGTACTTAGAAAGCATGCTTGGCTTAAGGAACAAAACTTGCCAGATCATGTTAAAGCTAAATTACTGCATGCACCCTTAAACCAAGACTGCCTTTTTGGCAGCAAAGCAGAAGAAGTCTTCAAAAGGATGGAGGAAAAAGCTAAATCTATGCAAACTGTTAAAGATTTCCTACAAGTACAGCCTCCCAGATTCAGTAGGCATTGGCCTTCAAAGAACTGGTCCTTTCCAGTCCCTTCCAGGCCTTCTCAGTTCAAACCCAGGAACAGCAGACCATCAAGACTTCAGTCTCAGGTTATGCACAGATCTAAGCAGTGGGGGGCTCCCACTTCCAAAGCAGGGAGTAGTAAGCCACCCCCTATGGAAAAATGATACAATGGCTTAACTGTAACCCTTCCAAGCCCTGCTCAACTACTTGCTCCCTTAGGAAGAAATCTCGCCTTGCATGCAAAAAACTGGGAACTCATTACCCAGGACAAATGAGTTTTGAACATAGTTACCCGAGGATATAGATTCCACTTCCACCCACTACCAACCCCAAATGGTTGGCCAGACCTCCCCCCAAATCAATGGGCAGAGGCCCAACAGCAGGTTCTCTCTCTTCTCAGTATCAGGGCTATTCAACCTGTCCCAGCAGAACAAAGGGGATAAGGATAAGGTTTTTATTCAAGACTTTTTCTTGTACTCAGAAAAGAAAACTCCTGGTGTCCTATCCTGGACCTCTCTATTCTCAACACCCTTCTAGTGGTTCCAAAATTCAAAATGCTAACTCTTCAACAGCTTCTTCCTATACTAGCCAAGGATGCCTGGCTGGCAACCCTAGACTTAAAGGAAGCTTACCTGCACATCCCAATAAGAGAATCCTGCAGACAATACCTACGTTTCAGGGCGGGCTCCATGCACTTTCAGTTCTCTGCACTTCCCTTTGGCTTATCTGCTGCACCCAGGGTGTTCACAAAGTGTCTAGCTCCAGCCATTGCATTTTGCAGGCAGAGAAATATTCAAATTTACCGATACTTGGATGATTGTCTGATTCAGGCAGAAAGCCAGGACTTGCTATTATAACACCTGGCATTTGTAAAGAAACTTCTAACCTCACTTGGGTACACCATCAATGAAAAGAAATCTCACCTAGTACCCTGCCAACAGATTGTATTCCTGGGAGCAAGCTCAAACACAACTTCCCAGATGGCATTCCTCACTCTGGAGAAGCAAGTTTATTTGACAACCTGCTTCAAACTATTGGCCACAAAAACCCAGCTATCTGCAAGGAAAATACTGCCAGCTGTGGGGTTCATGGCCTCTTGCATTCTGCTAATTCCATATGCAAGACTGCATATGAGGAAACTCCAATGGTATCTAAAAAGTCTGTGGTTTCAATATTCTCAGGACCTGGAAACAGTGATTCCTACCATTCCTTGTCCAAGGACAGAGTTCCTTTGGTGGGCAGAGGCCTGCTACCACAACAAGGGACTCCCTTTCACTCTACCCCCTGCTGCCCAAATCCTAACAACAGATGCATCAGACTGTGCATGGGGGGCTCACATGGCAGGGCAGTGTATTCAGGGCAAGTGGAACTGAGGCAGATGCACCTGCATATCAATCAAAAAGAAATATTAGCTGTACAGAATGCTCTGACAGCCTTTAAAGACCTTATTCTTCCAGGACAACTATTGGTACAGACAGACAACACCACAGTTATGTGGTACATAAACAAGCAGGGGGGAACCCATTCCTACCCACTCTGCAGACTAGCCATGGCTCTGTAGAACAAAGCCTTGAGCTACCAAGTACACCTACAAGCTCAATTCCTGCCAGGCAAACTAAATTCACTGGCAGACGACTTAAGCAGAAATCTCATGGACCCACACAAATGGAAACTAGAACACAAAATATTCAACCTCTTGAGGAACAAATGGGGGACTCCAGAGATAGACCTGTTTGCCTCCCCTCAGAAATACCAATTGAACAAATTCTGCACCAGAACTCCCCACAGTCAAGCTTGGAAAGTGGATACCCTGTTCTTTACCTGGGAAAGCCTCTCGGTTTATGCCTTTCCCCCTCTGCCTCTTTTCTCGAAGGTTTTACTAAAGATCAAACAGGACAAGCCAAGGACAATACTGATTGCACCAGACTGGCCACGCCAGCAGTGGTACCCCCCTCTTGCGCAGTATGACACTGCTACAGCCATGGCACCTGCCTCAGACCCCTTCCCTGCTGTCCCAGCAGGCGGGCCAGATTCTACACCCTCAGCTTCAAACCCTGAACCTTGCAGCCTGGCTAATTCCATGAGCTCTCCTCTGGCATCCCTCAGTAAACAGGTGCTGGATGTCATTCTGGAAGCAGGGAGGCCTAGTACCAGAAAATCCTATGCTGAAAAGTGGAAAAGATACTGTTCCTGGAGCCAGGCTCAGGGGATGGGCACAACGGCGCCCAGCTTACCTCATATTCTAGAGTGCTTAACAGAAATGCTCCACAAGGGCCTATCCTTCTCGTCAGTTAAGATGCATGCCTCTGCCATTTCAGCACATTATAATACTGAGCCACCCCTCTTCTCTCACCCCTTGCTAAAACAATTCCTTATCGGGGCCAAAAATTTAAGACCCCCCCCCCCCCTTTGAGCCAGCTGCAACAGCAGAGTTGAAATTCCTTTCTTGGAAAACAGCCTTACTTCTAGCCATCACTTCAGCAAGAAGAGTGTCTGAATTACAGGCGCTCGTGGCAGTGGAACCCTTTATTATCTTCCATGCGGACAGGGTTTCCCTCATGACTAATCCTTCCTTTATGCCCAAGGTGGTGTCTAGTGTGGCCCTAAACCAGTCCATTCATTTGTCTACTTTTTTCCCTAATCCACAAAACAAAGGGGAACGGATACTGCACTCTCTGGACATGCACAGACAACTTAGATTCTATTTGGACAGGACTAAGCCTCTCAGAAAATCTGAGCAGCTCCTAGTTGGCTTTGTTGGGGGGCAGACAGGAAGGCCATTTCGAAGCAAACCATTTCCATGGGGATAGCCCATTGCATTCATTTCTGCTACAAGCACCATGGAAAACCTACCCCACAGGTGATAAGAACACATTCCACCAGGGCTGCATCTACCTCTACAGCATTTCTCAGACGAGACCCTACCAGGGACATCCTGGAAGCTGCTACCTGGAGCTCTGTACATACCTTCACCAAGCATTACCACCTGCCTATCTTTTCTAAATACAGAGCTGGATTTGCCACAGCAGTCTTGCAGGGCTTAATAGCTGTCCCTAATGCACTTTAACTACCTCCTCCCTTCCTTAGCTTTAGGAATCAACCCAAATGTGATGACTGCAACAGTGAAACACGAAGAACATAGTACAGTTGTGTACACTTAGCATAAATGTAGATGTTCGAGTGTATTCACTGTTGCAGTCCTGGTTACCCTCCTTCCAGCCCCCTGACTTCTCTTGGCTCTACCTTTCTTTCTTGTTTGGTATATATTTTTTCATGTGTATTTGCCTTTTGATGGGCGTTTAGCATACCATATTATTGCTTCTTATTGTGGGGGCACCTGACATCTTTGGCAAGAAAAACTGATGTAATGGCATCGGCTACATGTTTTATACCCCTGGCAACCTGCCGTCTTGGAAGAAGTGACAGCATCCGATGCAGAAATCCGAAGATTCTGGTATTCAGGCTGGCTGAGGGCTACCTGCAGGCAGATAACCCAAATGTGATGACTGCAGCAGTGAATACATTCGAACATCTACATTTAGATTCATAGGTTCATAGGCAGGTACTAGGCTATCAGCCCAAGGGCCTACGTAAGCCTAGCCAACAAGGTTCCATGGCTTACGCCACCCAAGAAAGTTATTTTCCTGTGCCACTTTTGAGCAGAGACACAGAAATGATCCCCAGGGTGTATTTCCTATTTCCCATCCACTCATCAAGATTTTTCTTGAAGAGTGCTAATGAAGAACTTTGCTTGACATAGATGGGTAGCTTGTTCCAGAGTTTAGGAAGTCTCTGGGACAGGAATCTATCCCTCCAGCATGTCCTGTTTATTGTGGTGACAAGGTTTAGGTCCCTAGAGCATGTAGCTTGGAGGGATTGGGATTTCTTTAGGTGTAGCATGTCCAACAGCTCTGGGTTTGACATAGCTTTATATGTTAGGCAGAGATCACCTCGGAGTAGGTGATATGCTATAGAGTAAAGCTGGAGTTTTTTGAGGCGGTCAGTGTAGGGCATTAATTTGAGGACAGTAATCCTCTTTGTGAGGTACTTCTGTGGCCTTTCCAGCTGCTGCAGATGTTTTGTGAGGTACATTCCAAAAGGGGCGTTGTACTCTATAATGGGTCTAATGAGTGTCGAGTAGAGAGGAACAATGACCTCTTTTTTCCTGGATGAGAACCCTTTTATGATGAGGTGTGCCACATAGAAGGACTTCCTGACTACTGTGGCGATGTCACTATCAAAGGAGAGACTGCTGTCCACCTGGGTCCCAAGGTCTCTTATCACGCATTCGGTGTTTAGTACACACCATATATGCGTTATTATTATTGCTGCTTGTGCTTGTTTGTACAGCTTGTTGTCTATACTGAATATCATATAGTCAAAAGTAGTGTTGTGATGTTACCATACTCTGAGCTTGTGTGTACTTTATAATCGTTTGGATTTTTGTGTTTAGTAATTGTATTTTTTTGCAATTTTTTTTTTTGGCCGGGCTTTCTAATTAATTTGTATTTTTTGTATAAAAGAGTCCATTTTCTGTATGTATCAAAATCCTCTGAAGAAGCTACGGTGTTAAGTAGATTGCTGCCTATGTGGTAGTTTACGGGTACAGAGCTTTTACCAAAGGGAATGACACTGCACTTTTTGGCATTGAGCTTGAGGCCATGGCTCTGACATCAGGCATCTGTCTCAGTGAGGCCCTTCTCTAGGATGTCTACATCATTTGGGGACTTGACTATGGCTCCTAGTTTGCAGTCATCTGCAAACTTCTTTAGCCAGAGGCCTTCTGTGTTAGCCTGTACTTCAGAGAAGTAGATACCAAACAGGAGAGGTCCCAGGACGGAACCCTGTGGTACTCCACTTGTCACTGCTTTGAGGTCAGATTTGGAGTCTGCAACTTTTACAGTGTGGGTTCTGTCAGTGAGCCAGTTGGCAACCCATCTTGGGACATAGGGATTTATACCTAGTTTAGTGAGTTTAACTATAATTCCCGACTGGGGGATGGTGTCGAAAGCCTTGGCGAGGTCAAGATAGGCTGTGTGAACCACCTTACCCTCATCCACGTCTTTGGTGACTGCCTCAAAGAAGTCGATCAGGTTCAGGAGGCATGATCTGCCTTTCACAAACCCAAACTGGGTGGGATCCAGAGTTTGGAGGTTACCAATGTCTTTGTTTATGAGTTCCATGATGATACGTTCCATGGCCTTGCAGACCAGGCTCTTCAGACTAATAGGTTGATAGTTCCCGGGATCAGTGGTGGCTCCCCCTTTGTGGAGTGGGATAACTGTTGCTGTGTGCCATTCAGTGAGCACAAAGTCTGATGCGAGGCTATTCTTGAACATGGTGCTTAAGTGGGGAGCCAGTTTGTTCTGACGTTCGTGTAAAACACAGCCTGGGATGTTGTCCGGTCCCATGGATGCTGTGTTTTTGGCTTTAGAGAGAGCAGCTTTTACCTGCGTAGTTGTGATTACAGGGACTCTGCATTCTTCCTGTATAGATATGGGCCCTTTAGGGGGTGAGAGGGGGGTAAAGTTAGCACTGAACCTATCTGCTAGGATATTGGCAATATCAGTTAGTTCTGTAATTTTCATGCCTTTGTGCTGTAACTCAGAGCAGATCTAGGTGTTGCCATCTAGATTCTTGACATAGCTATAGAATGCTTTATGGTTGTCCTTGGATTTAGTGGCAATTTTGTTTTCGTAGCTAGCTTTGGAGGATCTTATAAGGGATCTCAGCTTCTTACTGATGCTGACCAAGGAGATCCTCCACTCATGGGATTTAACTCTCTTTTGCAACAGTTTCTTCCTTCTGTTGTACAGTTTGTTTATGGCAGGGGACCACCAGATTGGCTTCCTTTTTTTGGAGGATAGCGTCTTGGTTCTGTTTGGGATAGCACGATCCATGCACTCGCGTAAGTGCTTATAGAGTGCATTTGTGTAGGATTCAGCATTTGTAACTGTTTTGTCCATCTGCATGGGTGTCATGAAGTTCACCACTTCTGTCTTAAGAAGCATGGAGAAATTTTTTACTGTGGATTCCTTAATGGGGGTTGGGGGAGGGATGTGGATATCAAGGGTGATAAGCTTATGGTCGGATCGGACCAACGAGGAGTTGACTTCAGATGTGGAACACCAGTCACTCATGTTGGTAATGACTAGGTCTAGGATATTATGGCCCCTGGTGGGGGTGTGGATAAGTTGATCTAGGGCATTGGAGTTTATGAATTCCAGAAAGCGTTGAGCTAAGGAGTTGGTAAACAAGTAGTTTTCCCAGTTAATGATGGGGTAGTTGAAGTCGCCCATTATTAGGGTGTTTGGTTGAACCCTAATATTTTCCAGTACATCAAGAAAAGAGGAGTGGGAATCCTGGGGCATGGTGGGGGATCTATAGCAAGCTACAATTTGGATTGCAGTTTTGCCCAGAGTTAGTTGCACTTGGATAACCTCGGATGCATTATGCTGAGCAACTAGCCTGGAAGTGTGGATATCCTTAATGAATATGGACACACCTCCGCCTTTGTTGTTTCGGTCCAGGTTACGTGACCGAAAAGTGTGGTATGAGTTATAGCCTGGTAGTGCAAGGCTGCTCTCTGGAGCCTTGAACCAGATCTCAGTCACTGCACAGATATCGATGTTCTCCATTTTAAGGAGTGCCTCGAGTGAGTGCATTTTGAGATTTAGACTTCTAGCATTGAGTAGCATTACCCTCAGTTTTTGCTTTCCTGTTCCTGTTATAGTGGTGAATTTGTTATTTGAACCCTGCCTAAAAAAGGCACTACGGGGGCAGCAAGAGCCTTAGCCAGTATCCGGAATCCCAGGGGCGACAGGTGCTGGCCATCTGTTGCAAAGCATCGTGGTCTGTCAACCATGTCATCCCAAGCAGACAGATACTGGATCCCCTTAGAGTGACACCAGAAGCTTAGCCAATTGTTGAAGTCAATCATTTTGTCCTTGTACTGCGGTATCATTCTGGGCGATGGCAGAATGCTACTCAGGGCTAGGGTCATACCTGCCTGGGCTACAAGGTCGGAGAGCTCTTCCATGTCTCTTTTCATGTAGTCCAGGGAGGTACGTCTCAGGTAATTCACACCAACATGGACAATGACAGAGTCATATTTGTACTTGTTGTGGAGTGACTTGAGTGCATGGGTTATGTGGCGGACCCTGGCACCTGACAAGCAGCTGATAGTAACCTTCTTGTTTAGCATGGTGAGTGGGACATCAGTGTGCCTGACTATAGAGTCACCTATGACTAGTGTGTTGGGTACGTTGTTTTGCCTTATTGGCTGTGGTTGAGTGGCACACTGAGTCTGTGGGCTATGTGTCATTTGGGTTGTGCTGGGGAATGGAGGTTGCTTGCGTTTCTGCTTTGGAGGTCTCTGTTGCTTAGACAGATTATTATTGAGAGCCTCCGCAAATGTTTTTGTGTTACTATGTGTGGATTTTGGTGGTATAGATTTAGTGAGACTATGTGATGAGTGTGGTGTGGTGCAAATGTTTACCTTCTCCTCATGACTCAAGTTCAGTCTTGATTGGAGAGAGCTTTACCTCCAGTTTGGCTGTATAAGTGCATCTCTCACAGGTTGTAGTGTTGGGTGGTAGGAGGAGAGGGTTGTCTGTGTACATGAGGCAATTTCTACATTGCCTCAAGATGCCCAGATTCATCTTTGCCCAGAGATTTGTGGTAAGTGTACACAACTGTACTTTCCACATCTTCTGTGAGATATACCTATCCATCCAAATAATTCTGTTGGTGTTGCAGAAGAGGTTTCTATCTCTAGACAGCATGTGCTGATGCTGTTGGAGTTATTGATATGCAGTAAATCCAACAGTATTTGGTCGGAGGATGCCTTGTATGCCAGACACAGGTAACTTCTTTGCATTCTGTAGGATACCAAGTATTGTGACCTGTCTTTGAGTCGGTCCATGTTAGACATGTTTAGGTCTTGTTTCCTTTTAGTAAGTTATCTCAGTGGGTGTTCCAGTTGCATATGTCTGGACAAATACATGCCAAAGGGGGCATTATATTCAATGATTGGCATAAAGAGGACTGAGTAAAGGGGGGCAATGACATCCCTTGATCTAGACGCAATCCTTTGTTTATAAGTTGTGCAATATTGAAGTGCTTTCTTACAACAATGGACATGTTGATCAAAAGTCAGTTTACTGTCCACATAAGTTCCAAAATCCTGAACAGTCGGGCTAACTCTCAGGGGCACATTGTTAATGTGTAGTTCCCTGGAATAGATGACTTCCCAAGTGTTATAGTAATGCATTTTTTGGTATTTAGTTTCAGTGCATGATTTTAGCACCCGTTATTTATTTGGGGCAAACCTTCCTGCAGGATGGCAAAGTCATTTGAGAATTCAAAGACAGCACCTAGCTTACAGTCATCTGAAAATTTAGCCAGAGTCCTTTGGTATCTGCTTTTAATTTAGAAAAGTAGATGCCAAACAGGAGAGATCCCAGCACAGAACCCTGGGGGACTCCACTGGTGAGTGGTCTCATTGTGGAGGTAAACTCCCCTATTTTGATTTCCTGCATCCTCTCTGTGAGCTAGTTGGCAATCCACTGGGTGACATAAGGGTTTATTCAGCTTTTCTACTATGCCTGAGTGGGGAATTGGGTCAATAGCTTTAGCCAGGTTGTGGTATGTGGTGTGTACTGTTTTGCCTTCATCCATTGCTTTGGTGACCTTTTCAAAAAATCCAGCAGGTTGAGTAAGCATGACCTGCCATTGAAGAAGCCATACTGAATATTTGCACGTTCCCTGTGTCCTGCTTGATTAGTTCCCTGATAAGTATTTCCATCGCTTTGCATATGAGGCCGGTCAGATTTATGAATCTGTATTACTTGATTCTGTGGAAGCTCCTCCCTTATGCAGGGTTATGACTGTAGCTGTCCATTCACATGAAATGAGCTGCAGCATTTCTTGAACAAAAGATGAAGCAACTTGTTTGTTATTACTTTCAACAACATATAATATTTGGTATTTAGAAATGCTTAGGTAATGAGGTGGTGTGACTACTTCCACAGCATTTACTTTCAGATTGCACAGTACATCCAGGATACTAGACCAAAATAATGTACATTCCTGAAATCTGACAAATGGTAAAGACATGCATGAAGAAAATTAAGCCAAACTCTAAACTTTGCAAGAGACAAGAATAACTGGGGAAAATGAAGAGGGGTGTGCTTTCTTGACTTGGCACAGTAATGAAGTGGGCATGAGCTGATGAGAACTTTTCATGCCTAAAGCACAGGGAGCTAGAGATCAAAGACGTGCATCAAGACATGACTGTCAGGAAGGAGATCCCTGTAATGATTGCAAAGAGACACTTTCAGCAATTTTTTTTCCTTTTCTTATCAATAACCTCATCTCTCTCAAATATATTTAGTTTCTGAGAAGGAGAGCTGTCAAGACTCCACCTTTTAGGGACAGGGAGATTTTTTTTTTCTTGTCAACAATATAAACCACTGTCTTAAGAAATTGTTGTTCATCAACAGCTAGTGCCATATAATTAAAATCAGCTCATCAAATACTGGGTTTGTCATGTTTCCATACAGTTTAAATCAGCTCATCAAATACTGGGTTTGTCATGTTTCCATACAGTGCAATGGAATTATATATATATATATGTGTGTGTGTGTGTGTGTGTGTGTGTGTGAGTGTGCAGTGTGCAGTGTGTAATTTTTTAAGAGTGAAGTTTGCCAATACAGGCAGTGTTTTGACCTCAGAATTTGGATATTTAGTGTCATGAGTTGCATGGGTGCTATCCCATGGAAAAACACCTTTAATACATTTTTTGTGAATTTAATTATTTTATTTTGTTAGTGTGTTCTTTTCTGTTGTATAGCATTTGATGGAATTGTGATTGGCAAACTGCTATGTATCTTGCTGAACAGTGATTATTTGTACCTTGACAGCTACTGTACTTTCAGGAAACACGAGGGGGAGGGAGGTGTTAAGCAAGTTCAGTTATGTGCAAGTCATGAATGTAAATGCAGGCGGATTCACATTAGCTGTACAACAAACCTCTGATAACTTACAATTTTTTGTCTCCACTGGTCATTCTACATGGTGTCAGAAATAGATACATTTTGGAGAAATAAATATGAAGATCCTGTGGAACATAACAAAGGTGCTAAATGAATAGAAGAAGTAAAAGAAAGAATAAGAAGTTTAAAGATACAGTATATGAAATGGGATGGAGTAACAGCTAGAGAGATTGAAACAAAGTTAAGAAAAAAACATCTAATTGGAAAACCCCAGGCCCAGATGCAGTACCTAACTTTTGGCTAAAAGTATTAACATCTTTGCATGAAGATTTATCCATGAGTAAGAACTATTTATATGCGCACCCCAAACAGACACCAACCTGGCTAACAACAGGAAAAACAATGCTCTTACTTAAGAGTGAACCTGCAAGCTACCCTAAAAATTATAGGCTAATAACTTGCTTTCTGATGATGTATAAACTATACACGGGAATTGATGCCAACAGTTTTATAGTCATTTAGAAGAAAACTCAATTATGACAGTAGAACAAAAGGGCAATAAAAGAAAGTCATATGGAACAAAGGGTCATTTGTTGTTAAATAAAGTCATAGTAGAGAACTGTAAAAAGGGGAAGAATCGACAAAGGGTCATTTGTTGTTAAATAAAGTCACAGTAGGGAACTGTAAAAAGGGGAAGAATGTAAGTATAGCATGGATTGACTACAAAAAAGCATTTGATAGTATCTCACATTCATGGATAAGAGTGCTTAAAAATGTACAAGATACACCCTACACTGATCGACTACATTACAGTGACCATGAAACAGTGGTAGACCACTTTGTAGTTAAGTCATGATAAAGGACAACTTGATATTCCAGGGTGACTCTGTCACCGCTGCTATTCTGCCTTGCCCTTAACCCATTATGCCATCTACTTAAACAGCTTAAGCCATGGCTATAATTTGGCTCCTAGAAAACAACAAAGTGTAAAGACTTCTCATCTTCTCTTTGTCAATTATTTAAAACTGTATAGCTCATCAGATGAGGAACTGAAAGCACAACTGCAAGTTGTCAAAACTTTTTCAGATGGTACAAGAATGTCATTTGTTCTTGATAAATGTGCAAAAGCAACCTTTAACACAGGAAAACTGCAGCACCAGGAAAAACATCAGTTTGGGACAAGAATGTGATATAAAATAATTTGAGCAAGAGGGAGTGTATAAATATTTGGGAATTGATGAAGGATCAACAATAAAACATGAACAAATACGAATAAAACTTAGTAAAGAATACTTTAGAAGACTCCAGCTATTCTCTGCCTCATATCGTCTACTAAGAGGCGATCTCTGCTTGACTTACAAAGCCATGTCTGACCCAGCTCTGTTAGAAGTGCTACATCTAAAGAAATTTCAATCCCTCTGCACCACGTGCTCCAGAGACCTCAACCTCATTACCACAATCAACAGAACATGCTGGAGGGACAGGTTCAATAACGAGAGACAGCCCATGCTCTGGAATAGACTTCTCATACATGTCAAGCAGAGCACCTCACTGGCCCTTTTCAAGAGAAATCTTGATGAGTGGATGGGAGATAGAAAGTTCACCCTGGGGATCACTCCAGTGGCTCTATTTGATAGAGGCACTGGGAACTAACGTCAGGCGGCACAATGCCAGGGCACTTCTATGGGCTAGGCTTGTAAAGGCTCCAGGGCCATTAGCCTAGTACACACCTATGAACCTATAAATTAATCCTGAAAACAATGTTGACATCTAGGAACAAAATCCAAGCTGTAAACCAATTTGCTCTTCCTGTACTAACTTACAATTTTGGAGTGATTAACTGGCCACAAAACGTTTTGGATAGATTAGATAGTAAAACAAGAAGGATGCCTCATGCTCACCAAATGATTTATAAAAATCAGTGCATACTAAGATTATATATTCCCTGTTCTGAAGGCCTTCTTGAAATTGATTACATGTATAGATCTATAATTATGGGACTTCACACATATCTGCTGACCTCACAAGACCCAAACATAGTGAAAGTTTTGAAACATGAAGAGAATAAATCTAAGTTGACCAGAAGTAGATAAAAATCAGGTCAACATGGTCATATGTTCACATGTTCAGTGCTACAACCAGATCCGTCAAAGATGATCATAGTCAATGAAATGCTCGTCCCAGAGAATGTTGCATCTTGACAGCATTTTCTGGGTATGATTAATTATTTGGGAAAATTCATCCTGAACCTCAGTGAACTTTCTGGAGGGCATTCCAATTGCATATGCATCTAGTACCCCAACTCAAATAGAGGTACACAATGCCCAAATAGAAAAAGAACTTCTTGCTATTGTGTTTGCATTTTCCAAATTCAATGACTAATATATATATATATATATATATTTATATATAAGGCCAATTCAGATTGAAACAGATCACCAACCACTAGTAATGATTTTGGACAAGTCGATACATACAGCCCCAGTCCAATTGCAACACATGATGTTAAAGCTACGAAAGTACAGCTTTACTATTGTCTATACAAAATGTAAACACATGTATGTCCTTCTGTTCATATGCTGATGTATCAATAACATGAGGGAGCCTGCCTCTGGTTGACTCTCGGACGTCCGGCCATTATACAAAAGTTAGCTGCTACCGCAAAGGTACATGCATCAGCCCTTATCACTCAGCATACCTCAGTCATAAATGGACGTTGAGTACAAAGTGGACGTCTTTCTGACTCCTCTGTGTGACTGCCAGCTCTGGTCATCGCTCGCTTGGAAGTGTCTTCATGTTTGTTCAGATAAGTACCCCGCAGGGGGTTTTTGGTTACCTTTTTGCTACTGTATTGTGGATTAATGTTAGGTAGAAAGGGCAAGTTTCAGTGTGGAAGGCAGACTCCACAGAAAGACTCGCACGAGCTGTCCCTATTCTGTTTAGGCCAAGAACACGACCATACCTCTTGTGAAACCTGTCAGGCCTTTGTTCCCAAAACACTTAGGAACCATCTAGCCACATTAAAATTACACCTAGAGAATCAGCGCTTGAAATGCTTAGCCAAGGACATGGACCCGACATCCGGAACCTTGGAAGAGCCTCCCCCAAAAAAGGCCAAGAAATCTTGGCTTGAACCTATGGCTGCGCCCTCTTTTCCAACCATACCTCTTGAGGCTGATGAAGGCCCGGAGTCCAAGTCGGAAGCCGCAGACCTTCCACTGATAGGTACCCAGGAGGAAGCCATCAAAGAAGCTGCTAACATGTCCCAGAGAGGGACTCACAGGCGTTTGACTCAGGTGCCGGGGGGCCAAGGCTCATAATATCTGAGGGCCCAAGTGGGGTTTCCCAAATCGTAGTCCACGAGGATGTTGTGCCTGATATTCTGGGGTGCCGACTGGCATCCGTCTGTCCTTCCCTGCACCGCATAACTGATATGTCTATGTCGGATGACCCCAAAAAGAAGAAGCAAAAATCTAAACATAAAAAACAAGCTCCAAATGAAGCAAAATACTGGTAACCAAAAAATAAAAAACAAACCGACCCAAAACGGGCAGAAAAACTCCACTTTAATGACACGAGCAGAAAGCAGCAAGTCCCATAAACTAAGCGCTTTCACCATTAAATATGGCTTCCTTAGAGTTACATGGGATACAAACAACTTGGTTTAAATAGAGTGATGTAAGCAAAACCAGTCAATCATTTCATGTGATGTCACGTTAAATTAGTTTTTTTAAAAAAACACACACAGTTAATAAATGTAAATAAAACCTTCTGTTTTCTCCAGAAAATACAAAACAACACTTTTACAGCTTATATAACCATATAATAAAAAAATATATTATATATGTGTAATGAATGTGTTATTGAAATGTCAAAAAATAAAATGCAGTTAATGAATTACTTTAAATAACCCTTGTCCTTTCTTTTAAAATGGGTAAAACTGCAATGTTGTCATTCAAGCTTGGGGGGGATGTGGCATCAAGCCTAATTTGCCATTTTATCTCCATAATTTCTACTTTTAATTTATCATCCCCTCCCCTTTCACATGGTAGCACCTTGTCTATCACAAAAAAGATTAACTGTTAAAGTTAGTGCAGGTTATACTGTGCATGTATAGAGCACTGTGCTGATTTTTAGATTTGATTGCCCTCAAATGTTCTGCTATTCTATCCCTTAACCTACATATAGTCTTGCCCACGTAGAAACTATGGCAGCTTGTGCATGTAGCAACATACACTAACATAGTAGTGTTGCAGCTGCACCTTCCTGGGCAAGATAATGTACGTTCAAATCCATGAATGGAAACGTAAAAGCCATCATTGATATATCTGCAAAACTTACATGCTCCACACTTAAGCATTATAGACCTCTGTCGGCTCCGTTTAGAATTCTCAAGAATATTTTTAATATTCCTTCCTCAACTATAAACAATCTTTGGCTTGTGCCCCAAGATATTCTTACTAGTTTCATTAAGACCAATCTGCTAAGCATTGTTGATGGCTATTGATAATGGTGCAGCACAGTGATTATATGTCAAAATCATAGCACTGACATTACTCATCTCCTTGTTTATAGTTTTCTTCACTATTTCAGAGCACAGGATAGGCTGAAATACAGTACTTCTCTTATTGAGAATTTCATGCCTTACTTTTAATAATAGTTTTAGGGGGTACCCCCTTTCCTAAAAACATCCCTACCAATTTATATAACTCTTCTTCTAAAGGTGTCATTGTCACTCACTAGTCTTGACAATCTAACAATCTGACCCTTAATAATTCCCTTCTTTTGATGAAAGGGGTGACAACTGTCAAAATGTAACACAGAATTAGAAACAGATTTCTTTCTGTATATGTTACTATGTAAAACTCCCCTTTCTCTGGTTAGATGGGTATCCAGAAAGTTAGTTTCATCCGGATGTCGTGAACTAGAAAACTTAAGGAATGGAGTAGTTTTGTTCAAAAAATAAACAAACTTTGTTGCCTCAAGCTCATTACCTTGCCACAAAATCAGAATATCGTCTAAAAACCTATTGTATAAAAGGATCTTGGACATAAATTCTAAAAGTTTCTTCCCAATGCAAAAGCACTAAATTGGCAAATACGGGAGCGCATTTTGCTCCCATGGCTACCCCAGATGTTTGATGGTAAATCTCCCCCTCAAAACTAAGAAAGTTGTTCTGCAATATAAGTTCCATAAGGTCCACCAGGATGTTTATCCTTGTTTTGTCAATTACTTTGCTTCTCAATAAACTCTCATGAAAGAAATGCAACCCCTCCTCATGAGGTATAATAGAAAATAAATTAATTACATCCACTGTAAGAAAAGAAAAGGTATCAAATACCCCAATAGCTCTAAGTCAATCCAAACAATGCCAAGAGTCCCTTAGTATATATTCTGCCTCACCCACAGCCTTATTAGTCATCTCATCCACAAAGAAATCAAGGGGTTCCATATTAGATGCCCTAGCCACAACAATAGGTCTAAATGGTGGGTTGCTGGGACACTTGTGAATCTTGGGGATCCCAAAAATCACTGGTGTGACAAGATGTTCTACTGTAAGAAACCTGAACTCTTTTTCATCTATAGCTCCCTGAAAGAGGGCATCCAGTAGAGATAAATCGATCTTGGCATATGCCCTATTAATTTTGTTCTTAGTAGCCAAACTGGAAGTGAGGGGGTCATTGAGAATTTCACACATCTTAAACACATAGTCAAAATGAGACATGATTACTAGGGCCCCTCCTTTGTCAGGCTTCATAATATGCATATTGCTATTCCTGGCTAGATCATATAATGATTTTCTCTCTTCCTTGCTGAGGTTGTCATGTTCATACTTATTGTTTTTAAGAATTGTTCTTAATTCATTCTCACACAGTTTTTCAGTGGTGGCTGGTGACTTCAAATCAAAGGGGGGGCGGCGGGAGACAGCTGAATGGGTGGGGTCAATGGGAAGGGGTGTGGCCGACTAGAAAGAGGAGGAGCTATGCTCAAAACCACAAAAACTGTAACTTTAATTAAATACGCTGCCATGGGTGCCAAACTGTCATATTATGAGAGTCCAATTAAGACAAAATGAAGTGTAGAAGAAAAAAAAATATTTCAATGCATTGGCTGCATGACAGCTTACTTAATATCTAGATGGAAACAAAAAGGTTGTGAGGCATGAAAAATTAAATTACTTTTTAAGTACATTACTGGAATGCCAGTCAAAATCAAGTATAAGAAAAACAAGCAGCACTCAACTCAAACCACTTCTCCTTGCACTGCAGTTCTATTTATAATTTATATTCAGCTTTATTGAGGTTCTCCCGTTCGATTGTCAGCTAGTGTGTGGGGAGTGCCTCCTGTGTGGAGTCTGCTTGTCCTCCCCGCAGGTCGAGTGGCGTTCCGAAAGACATGCGTGCCTTCGTTGAAGGTTGGGTATTGAGCTGGCAACTCGGCACCATGAAAATCTACTGCCAATCATTAGTGGACCGGAGTTCCGCTGTGGCGACCCCTAACCGGGAAAAGCCGAATAACAACAACATTCGGCTGTATTAAAGTACCAAGTAACATGCTGAAAGTAACAATATCTGTGATACCACCACTTGTAAAAATGTTTCTTATCCAAAAAAGACCTGCTGCCTGAACAACTGTCTACTTGTTTCATGGGGAAAACATGATCAAAGTAAAAAATGAAAAGCAAACAAGAAACAAGCTCAAGATACATTGCTTAAAGGATTATTGCACAGGGTATGGACCACACATGATAGATTGGCATTCTGTTTAGTTTACAGGTAAAGCCTGCAAAGATGACTGCAAGTCTCCAACAAATGTAATGAGCTTCTTAAAATAATGTAATCCTGTCCTTTGTTACAAATACTGTCATATGCATTTCAATACCCAAGGCTTATATGTTATCTAGTTATGTAAGTATTCTCTGCATGGCGACAACAGAATGGCTTTCAGTGTTGGCAATTCTTTAACAGTATGCTTATTAAAGCTTACTTGCATCTTACAATCTCAGACAAGCTTACCTGATGGTCATTAAAGCATTGCTACTTAAATACAGAGCAACAGGCACTTTCTGAATAATAATAAGCATAAATCAACAGTATAAAAATATGACAGAAACCAGAACATTCTGCAAAATCAAGGACAGATGAAAAGCCACTGTAGTACTTGTGTCTACCTTGGATGGGGGGATTCTCTGCACAACTACTCCTTGCCTTGCTTGAATATATCCAGAGTCACTACATGGGGGAGTGGGGTGCAACACGTAAGTCACAATTTGAAATGTCTCTGGCTGACTGTGATGGCCCTGATACATTTGTCATAACTCTCAACCTCAGAGCAAGACATCTGGACAAAAATCCATACATAGAAGTGGGACAAAGGCCCAAAAATAAGGATAATTTTTAAATATTGCTCTTATAAACTTAGAAAGGTAATAGAATAGTAGGTCTTGCATTAGCATGAATTTTCTGAAGGATATGAAATCTGAAACTGAAATGTCTGTCATTATTTTCTAACTTCAGTCTTTAATGATTTGCCACTAATTTGCCAAAAAACACAATTTTATGAAAAATGGACCAAAAATGTGATGCAAAAATATAAAATAGCCACACAATACAGCTAGGAACCTGTCAAAGAAGGGGCACTTTTTTAATATTAGTACTGCTAACTTGAGCAGTTGACAAAATAAAAGAATCTACATGCATTTCTGAAATAAAAGTAATTTATTACTCTGATTATTACAGTTATTTATTAATTGTAAACCCTCCACGTTTTCTTCCAAAATTGCCATTTTGCAGAGGGATTATTAGGGGAAGAGCAACATTTTGAGCCAAAATCGGGGACAGTTGAGAGATTTGGATATGCCGAATTCTATAAAGCAATTTATTTGCACGTACCTCTCAACCTATTAATGCAGGAAATCTGGACAAGGCCAAATATATTGGGGGAACATATAAACAGTACTAAAAATTGCTCTTCTATAAACTGAGACAGTTGATAGAATATAACAGGTCTTGCTTTAGCATGCATTTTTCTGAAGGTTATGAAAGCTGAAACTCAGTGTCTGTCATTATTTAGTGACTTATTTCAGAAATGATTTGCCAGAAAACCACAAATTTTATGAGGAACAAACCAAAAATAAGAAGCAAAAATCTATTCATTCTGTGAAAATCTGGACAGTTGAGAGGTATAGTTCAGGTGGGGCTGTCTTTGAGTTTGCCACCCTTCCCCCCTCACAAAATCATGGTCGAATGGAGCCTCCCCCCTGCAGCCATTCCAATGAACCATTACTTGGCTATTTCACCCCATTTACCATAAACACTAATGTGCATACTGCTTTACTTCTACGATGATTTGGACTTAATTTGAAAGTTTTATTTTGCATTTTACAGCAGAAACACTAACACATCTGTTAAACAAAGCAATGCAGTCTCAATGAAAACAGACTTAGCATTAAAACTTCTCTGCCCTTGAAACTCACATTCATTGAAACCCACATTCAAAGAAAATACATTTTGCCAGTGGCAGATAAAGATTAACTTTGGGCTGTTTTCAAATCATAGGCCCCATTTACATAAAACATACACGTGCTCTTTGATACACCTTTGTGATTGTATTAAATTATATTCCTTGTACAATACAGTACAGTTGTTAGAGGGCATTTTAAATTTATTGTTTTGAACATTTTCCCAGTAAACAATGAAACAAAATGCATGCACCAGTAATGACAAAACTGACCAATTCAGAACATTTTTTCCAGCAAACAATGAAACAAAATGCATGCACCAATAATGACAAAACTGCTCATTTCATAACATTTCCATCATAAAAGTCTACTCAAACTTCTACAGTCCACCAGTATCAGTAAATATGCACAATCTCTGAAGAAGTAAAAGTCATCTAAATAGTTCCACATTAAAGAAATCTGTAACTAATGACGAGGTTGCTGCTAGGAAACAACTTTATATTTCATTGTTTCATCTACAAATAAAGTGCCTGTTGCCCTTGAGGAATAAATTGCCTATGTTGCATTAAAAAATGATAAGGTAGTAATATTGCAATAGGAAATGGATGGCAAACTGATAACAGGTTCATAGTTACTAGGTGTCTTCGCCAAAAAGGACTGCAGCATCCACCCACTTTACAACACAGTACAGTACAGTATCAGCAATGCATCTACCTACTGTGGGAGTAGAACCCACAACCTTCTGCATCAAAAACAAGTACACTACCTGTTGTGCTATTAACAGTGCAAGCAGACTCAGCATAAGCAGCACTAAACATTTGTTCCCCTGCAGCTCTCAGTTTCTTGTAAAATCTATTTGACACTCAGCTGTGTCTCTGAACTTTGCAGCACAAGAAATCTGGAAAAAGCCAAAATTTATTGGGGGGAGGGCAAAAGCCCAAAAAACAGGGACACATTTTAAACATTGCTTGTATAATGTTGGAAAGTTGCTAGAGTAAAATGATGTTACCACCATACATTTCACTGCCAAGTATTGAACCCAGGACCCTGTGCAAAACAGTCAGAGCAACATACCACTATGCCAAATCATCTGTTTTGTGAAAGAGGGGAAGGCTGAAACTTAAATGGCTACCATTTAGTGAATTCAGTTCTCCCCGTAGCTGTCAACCTCTTAGCACAAAACACCTGAACAAAGCCAATAATGGGGGAATACAGCCCCCAAACATATTCAGTTCTCACCATAGCTCTCAACCTCTTAGCAAAAACACGTAGACAAAGCCAGTAATGGGGGAATACAGCCCCTAAACATATTCAGTGAATTCAGTTCTCACCATAGCTCTCAACCTTAGCACAAAAAACCTGGACAAAGCCAATAATGGGGGAATACAGTCCCAAAACTAGGGACAAATTTCAAATACCCATGTTGTAAACTTAGAAAATTGCTAGAATAAAAGGTTTTGTGTTACCATGTACTTTCTGAAGAATATGAAGTCTGAAATTCAAATGCCTGTTGTTTTTATTTATTTAACATTTGTTAACCAGGAAAGTCTGACTTGGAGCAAAAGCCAATTTTCAGCAGAGGCCCAGGGAGAAACACTCCAGACATATGTCTTTGTAAGATGGGAGAACCTGCAGACTCTACACAGAAGGCACCCCAGCCAAGAATCAAACCAGAGAACCTGTAGCTGTCAGGCAACAATGCTACCAGTGCACCACTGCACTACTGACTGTGTAAGGTAACAAAAATACAAAAGACACAGATTTTATGAGAATCAGAACAGAATAAATGTGAGGCAAAAATTTGCAAATTTTTTACAAATGGTGGTGGGTAGGGAATTCAGGCCCTTGCCACCTGCAACCAAGGTACAGGGTTCAAGCCTGAGGTATTCTCTACCCACCACCATATGTTCTCTAGCCACCAGTATACAGCAACTGGGGCATTTCACACGCACACACTCTCTCACTAAAGCTCCCATGAGATGTCACCGCTCCCGTGGTGAAGTCCTTCCTTCCTGCGAGAGCAGGCCAGCTTTTCTAATCCAGACTGCTGCTGAATCTGTCTGGAGCTCTGTGCATGCTCCTGACTGGTTCAGCAGCAGTCTGGATGTCGGAAATGCCGCGAGTGCGCATGTGCGAAGGTCCATGATTTTTGTTTTTTTTCTTTAGTTTCTTTTTTCTTTCTTTTGGGGTCTTTCTTCTTTTTTTTACAGCTTGGGGGGGGGCTGCAGTCCAATAGCATGGGCCGTCCCTCCATGTAGACCTCCTAGCCATCTACATACCCTCTGCAGAAAATGTGATGACAAATGCTCTAAGCAGGGCCATGACTCAATCCCCCGAATGGATGTTAAACAGGGATGTGTTTCTGGACCTGGTCCATCGATGGGGTATACCTCAGCTAGACCCTTTTGCCTCCCCCATGAACAGACAACTCCCAACCTTCTGCACCAGGATACCCTGTCCTGGGGCATGGAGGGTGGATGCTCTTTCCTTCCCGTGTAAGGGGATTTTTACTTATCTAAACATGGGCTAAACTCTTGGCTAGGCTTATAAGGGACTCAAGGACAATAGCCTAGTAACTTCCTATGATCCTATGTTTGCTTATGTGTTCCCCCCTTCCCACTCTTACAAAAATATCTGCTGAAAATTCAGAGATAACGATCTCAAATCTTTTTGGTGACCCCCTTTTGGCCAAGACAGCATTGGTTCCCCCTTCTCCATCATCTAGCCAAGGGCAATCACCACAAGTTACCCCACAGGACAGACCTGCTCACACAGGAGACGGGAACTCTCATACAACCCCAAATATCCACCTTGAACCTTACAGTGTGGGTGATAGGGCGCTGATTCCCTTCAGACACCTCTACACCGAGGATGTGCTTCCAGTTCTGCAGGAGGCCAGAAAACTACTACTAGAAAATCCTACCTTTCCAAGTGGAAAAGGTTTACTGTTTGGTGTCGGAAACAAAATTTCCAACACTGACTGTAGAACCTCCAGTGGATGTTCTTTGTGTTTCACTGTTGCAGTCATTACATTTGGGTAATCCTGCTGGCAGGTTGCCCTCAGTCGGCCTGAATTCCAAAGTCTTGGGTCCTGCGTCGGTTGCTGTCGCCCCTTCCCTGATGTCTGGGGTATAAAAGATGCAGCTGACACCATTTTCTTCAGTCTTTCTTGCCACGCGGTGCCCAAAGCAAAAGCAGTTCGCAAGTGCCGGTCGGCCAACTCCTGAGATTTTCGTGTTCGAGTTTCAGATCCGAAGTCTTCATTAAAAGCTAAATACCCCCGTTGGGGAAACTTTTTTCTTGCTCCAGACTGATGTCAGAAAAAGTTAATAATTGCATTTCTTGTGGGAAGCAAATACCTCATAAGGACTTTCATTCTTAGTGTATTCCTTGCCTAGGCCCTGACCACGACGTTTCAAGTTGTCGGTTTTGTGCTAGATTTAACCAACACACTATCAAGCGTCGGTATGATTTTGCACTAAGCTATTTTGAGCGCAGATTTAATTATGCAATGTTGTCAGATAGCCATCCGACTACCGGAGTTCACAAAAAACACAAAGAAAAAGAAAAAGACAGGCAACCGAGGTCCAAAACTGACACCAAAGCTTCTCCTAAGCCACTCGTCGGTTCTCAGTGAGGCGCTTTCGCAGCCCCTGATGCCTGCTACTTTAGAGTTGCAGTCCACTACCAACACCCACGTGGAGTTGGTCAGGCCGCTGGAAACTCAAGGTATTGGAGCCTCGGAGACTATTCCCTCAGATGGCATCGGCTTCTGAGGGTGTTTTCAGACCTAAACAATCATACATTAAACTGACTTCAGCTTCAAAGGCAAGGACTAAAGTACCTTTAAAGACAAAGAAACAAGTTCACCAGCCACATGGACAGGCCTCCATGCCCAAAAAACAGATGTTCAAAATGGCCAAAGACTTAATTACCTTGATCAGGGGTTCCCATCCCCCTCCTGATAAGAGTCCTAGGCAAGAGACAGACTATGAATCTTCAGATCAGGTTTCCATTTCCTCTGATTCCTCTTCTGATCAGGAATATTCTCTTCCCCCCATGAGGATTCTGATGCTGAAGAATCTATTCCTTCAGCTTCTCGTCTTGAGGACTATTCCTTTGGGGAAACCTTGCATACCATAATGAAGCATTTCCACTGGGAGAGCCAAGATTTTTCAGAATCTAAGAAGAGACTTAGGGACTTCCTTCTACTAACCCAACACAGGCCTCTAGCTATTCCACCTGTGTTAGACATTGTAGATGACATGTTTTCAGAATCTAGTCTGACCCCTGACTCCTTACCTCCAGCTTCTGTTAAGCCTGACAGATACTACAGGGTTCCTGACTCTCATAAATTCCTTTTCTAAAACCCTGCTGCAGACCCAGAAACTATTTCTCAGGGTCCCAAAGGGGTTAAGGCTTCCACTGCCAAAAACCCTATCCCCTCTGACAGAGATTCTAGGGCACTGGATAGATGGGGACAAAAGATTTACACATCTGCTACCTTGGCTATTAGGGCCTTAAACTGCCAGTTTCATATGCTCAAATATCAGCAATATGTCATGACATTGCTTAAACAGAAAATGTTGGTAAATTCTGAATGTGCAGAAAACAAAGAAATGCAGGATTTATTGCATGCAGCTGAACACGTTGGAAAGCATACTTTGCAATGTGGTTTTGATTCTCTGGAGGCCTCCTGCAGGGCCGCTGTTACGGGTTCTGTAATTAGGAGGCATGCTTGGTTAAAGGAACAAAATCTGCCTGGTCATGTCAAAGCTAAATTAATAGATGCACCATTACAGCATGATACCTTGTTTGGCGTTAAGGCAGAAGAAGTGTTAAAGAAAATGGAGGACAAAGCTAAATCTATGCAAATGGTCAAAGATTTTTTACAAGTACAGCCACCTAGGTTTAGCAGACACTGGCCTACAAAGAATTGGTCCTTTCCAGTGTCAGACAGACCTCAAAGGGCCAGATCCAGATGCCCTAGAGGCAGATCCCAGCCACAAGGTTCGTACAGGTCTAAGCAATGGGGTGCTTCTACCTCCAAAAGTGGAGAAGACAAATCACAACCATACAGGAAACAGTCCCAGTGACTTCCCCCTGCCTGCACCAAGCACTTATCTACTGGCAGCACCCTTAGGGGGAAAAATAGCACTTTTTTCTCAAAATTGGCACATTATAACCCAGGACAAATGGGTTCTAGACATAGTGTCACAAGGCTAAAGTTTCACTTCCATGCCCTGCCAAGGGCAAACGGTTGGCCAGACCTGCCACAAAATCAATGGGCAGAGGCTCAAAAACAAGTCTCATCCCTTATGGACATGGGGGCTATTCAACAAGTGCCACAGCAAGAGCCGGGACAAGGATTGTACTCAAGACTGTTCTTGGTACCCAGAAAGGACAAAACATGGAGACCAATACTGGACCTATCTATTCTAAACACTTTCCTGGATATACCAAAATTCAAGATGTTGACCTTGCAGCAGCTCCTGCCTATGCTGGGCAGAAAGGCTTGGCTTATCACTTTAGACCTAGAAGAGGCATACCTGCATGTCCCAATCAGACAATCATGCAGAAGATACCTCAGATTCAAGGCTGGTTCAAAGCATTACCAATTCTCTGCACTGCCGTTTGGCTTATCTACTGTGCCCAGGGTCTTCACAAAGTGCCTGGCACCAGTAATTGTTTTCTGCAGACAGAGAGGAATACAAATGTATCCTTGCTTGGACGATTGCCTCATTCAAGCAGAGAACAAGGACATTCTACTAAAGCATCTGGCGTTTGTAAAAAGATTACTAATTTGCGTAGGGTACACAGTAAACAAAAAGAAATCAAAACTAGTACCCTCTCAAGAGATAATATTCCTGGGTGCAAGCTTAAATACAACTGCCCAGATGGCTTATCTCATGCCAGACAAACAAAGGCAACTGACCATCTATTTCAAGGAAATGGCAACAAAGGCCCAGTTATCTGCAAGAAAAATTCTGCAGACTTTGGGCTTCATGGCATCCTGCATCCTACTAATTCCATATGCAAGACTGCATATGAGGAAACTTCAATGGTACCTAAAAAGTGTCTGGACACAACATTGCCACAGCCTGGAAACAATGATTACTTTCATTCCCTGCCTGCAACAGGAGTTTCGATGGTGGGCAAAGGCTTGTCACCAAAACAAGGGGCAGCCATTCTCACTACCCCCAGCCAGGCAGAACCTAACAACTGATGCATCAGATTATGCCTGGGGGGCCCACATGGCAGGAAAAGGCATTCAGGACACCTGATCCACAAATCAAATACATCTACATATCAATCAAAAAGAGATGCTAGCTGTTCAAAATGCCCTGACAGCCTTCAAGGACCTAATTCATCCGGGACAACTACTGATAAAGACAGACAATACCATGGTCATGTGGTACATAAACAGGCAGGGGGGCATGCATTCTTACCCCCTTTGCAGACTAGCCATGGCTTTATGGGACACAGCATTGACTTACCAAGTTCACCTGCAGGCACAATTCCTGCCAGGAAAGGAGAATACTCTGGCAGACGAACTAAGCAGAAACCTCATGGATCCCCATGAGTGGCACCTGGATCCAGAAGTCTTCAGCATGATAACAAAGAAATGGGGATGCCCGGGATCTATTTGCCTCCCCTCACAACTATCAACTAAAATGATTCTGCACAAGGACTTATCACAGACAAGCATGGAAAGTGGACGCCTTATCTTTCAACTGGAAAAACCTGTCAGTATATGCCTTTCCTCCCCAAGGTACTCCTAAAGGTGAGACAGGAGAAACCAAAAATGATTCTAATTGCCCCAGACTGGCCCCACTAGTACTGATATCCGATCTTAAGGAACTTGTCTCAATGCCCAGCCTGGATCTTACCTCAAATACCTCATCTACTGTCCCAACAAAACAATCAGATTCTGCACAGCCAACTCAGGACTCTAAACCTGGCAGCATGGCGGATAATGTAGCCATACAAAGCACACCTCTCAGTAAAGCTGTGATGGATGTCATTTTGGAAGCCAGAAGGCTTAGTACTAGAAAATCCTATGCTGGAAAATGGAAGAGATTTTGTGCTTGGAACCAAACTCAAGGAACTGACACAGCTGTACCAAATATTACTCAGATTTTGCAATACTTAACTGAGATGCTGGACAAAGGCCTGTCTTTTTCATCAATTAAAATTCATGCCTCTGCCATTTCGGCTCATTACAATACAGAGCCACCTCTCTTTTCTCATCCTTTTTAAGGCAGTACCTCAGAGGAGCCAAAAATTTAAGGCTTCCAAGGAGATCGCCAATGTCTGCATGGGACCTCAGTTATGTCTTGGAAAAACTCACCCTACCTCCTTTTGAGCCAGCTGCTACTGCGGTTATAAAGTTTTTATCTTGGAAAACAGCTCTGCTCCTAGCAATAACTTCTGCAAGATGAGTGTCAGAGCTACAGGCTCTCATGGCTGTCAAACCTTTTATCATTTTTTATCCAGACAGGGTCTCTCTGAGGACAAACCCTACATTTATGCCTAAGGTGGTTTCCAGTGTAGCCCTTAACCAAACTATTCATTTGCCAACTTTTTACCCAAATCCACAGAACAAGGGGGAGAAAATTATGCATTCTTTGGACGTACACAGACAACTTAGATTCTGTTTGGACAAAACTAAAGTTTTCAGAAAGACAGAACAATTACTAGTGGCATATGTTGCAGGTTCACAAGGAAAGGCTATCTCCAAGCAGACTATTTCAAAGTGGATAGGTCACTGCATTCATTTCTGCTACTCTCAGCATGGCAAGCCAGTGCCTAAGGGCATTAGGCCACATTCAACCAGAGCTGCAGCCACTTTTGCAGCCTTTCTCAGGGGAGTACCAACCAAAGACATTTTAGAGGCTGCTACTTGGAGCTCAGTGCACACCTTTACAAAGCATTACAATCTGCCACTTTACTCTAAATCCAGAGCAGGCTTTGCCACTGCAGTTCTGCAGGGTCTCATAGCCGCTCCTAATGTTGTTTAGCTCCAGCCCCTCAATCATAGCTTTGGGACTCTACCCAAATGTAATGACTGCAACAGTGAAACACGAAGAACATAGTACAGGTGTGTACACTTACCATAAATGTAGATGTTCAAGTGTATTCACTGTTGCAATCCAGGTTACCCACCCGCCATCCCCCTTATTTCTGCTGGAACTTATCTTTACTTCTCTAATCTATACAACCTATGTGGTGTATTTGCTTGTAGATGAAGGTGAAGTTTATTTTGGTGCATGTATGTTTTTTATATATATATATATATATATATATATCTAGCATACCCTTCTGGGGCAAGAAAAACTGAAGAAAATGGCGTCAGCTGCATCTTTTATACCCCTGATGACCTAACGTCAAGGAAGGGGTGACAGCAACTGACGCAGGACCCAAGACTTTGGAATTCAGGCCGACTGAGGGCAACCTGCCAGCAGGATTACCCAAATGTAATGACTGCAACAGTGAATACACTCGAACATCTACATTTATGGTAAGTGTACACAACTGTACTTTTTGTCTTATCTGTGTGAACTGATGAACTCTGGCTTGTCATACTCTTCAATTAAAGCTCAACTGTCTGCCATCTCAGCATGCCTACCTCTCACCCCTCCTGTAGCTTTCAGACTGGAAGTTAAGTTCTTAAAGGGGGTACTTCACATTTAGACCTCCAGGGAAGCCCCATCCTTCCCCCTTGGGATCTTAATTTTGTTTTGGAAAAGATGATCTTACTGCCCTTTGAGCCAGCCAAGACTGCTCTCTCCAGCACTGCACATGGAAAACTTTCCTCCTAGTGGCCATTACTTCAGCCAGACGGGCTTCTGAACTACAAGCCCTCATGGCCTCCCCACTTTCACAGTCTTCCACAAGGACAGGGTTTGCTTATGCACTAACCCATCCTTCATGCCCAAAGTAGTTAATGAACTTTCCCTGAATCAAGCCATCAGTCTTCCTACCTTCTTCCTCTTGCCTTAAATCTCTGCTGAAAGGATCCTTCACTCTTTGGATGTACATAGACAACTCAAATGCTATTTGGCCAAGACCAAATCCATCCATAAATCTGATAGGAGACAGGCTGTTTGTCTCCTACCACCTAAGAGCCCTTGGCCACGTTGTTTCCAAACAAACCATTTCCTCATGGATAAGTAAAACTATTTCCTTTTGCCACACAGCCAATGGCAAAAGGCTTCCCTTCCCAGTGAAGGCACATTCCACTAGGGCGATGTCCTCCTCTGTTGCCTTTTTTAAGGGTTTGGATACAGCTGCCATTTGGAGGCAGCTACGTGATCATCTGTCCACACTTTCACCAAACACTACAAGTTGGACATTATTTCCAGGTCCAGAGCAGGATTTGCCAGGGCCATCCTTCATGGCGAATGTCTCTGTCCCACCTCCCACTTCTTAATAGCATGAGCTTTTGCACTCTTCCCTCATGTTATGGATACAGCAGCATATGAATATTAGGACGTAGGTATAGTTATGTAAAATCTTACCATAACCTTAGATGTTCTTCTCTTCTATATGCTGCTGTATAGATGTTCTTCGTGTTTCACTGTTGCAGTCATTACATTTGGGTAATCTCCTGGCAGGTTGCCCTCAGTCGGCCTGAATTCCAAAGTCTTGGGTCCTCCGTCGGTTGCTGTCTTCTCTTCCATGACGTCAGGTTGTCAGGGGTATAAAACATGCAACTGACGCCATTTTCTCCAGTCTTTCTTGCCGCCTGGTGCCTGAAGCAGAAGCATTTCATAGGTGCCGGTCGGCTGACTACTGAAATATTCGAGTTTGAGTTTCAGAACCAAAGTCTTCACTAAAGCTAAGCACCCCGTTGGGGAAACGTTTTCTTGCTTTTTTACCGATGTCAGAAAAAGTTAATAATTGTATTACTTGTGGGAAGCAAATGCCACATAAGGATTTCCATTTATACTGTATTCCTTGCCTAGGCCTTGATCACAGCATGCCTGGCTGTTGGTTTTGTGCTATATTTAACCAACGCACTATTAAGCATCGGTATATTTTTGCATCAAAGTATTTTGGAAACAGATTTAACTACCCAGAAATGTCATTGGATAGCAATCCAACTACCGGAGTACATAAAAAATGCAAAGAAAAGGACAGAGAAAGGCAGTCGAGATCCAAAACCGACGACGAAGCTTCTCCTAAGCCAGTCGCCGGTACTCAGTGAGGTGCTTTTGCAGCCCCTGATACCCGCTACCTTTGAGTTGCAGGCCTCTACTGACACCCATATGGAGTCCGGCATGCCACAAGATACTCAAGGTATTGGACCAATGGATGTATCTCCCTTGGATGGGTCCGGAGCCGCTGAGCAGGCACCGGCTTCTGAGGGTATATTCAGACCTCAACATTTGTATATCAAACCGATGACAGCTGCAAAACCAAAGACAAAAGCAACTTCTAAAACTAAAAAAACGATGCATGAGCCACGTGCACAGGCCTCTATGCCTAAATAACAGATGATCAAAATGGCTGAAGACCTTATTACCTTCATCAGGGGTACCCGTCCCCCTCCTGATAAGAGGCCTAGGCAAGACACTGATTATAAATCTTCAGATCAGGTTTCTATTTCGTCTGATTCCCCGTCTGATCAGGAATTATATATACCTCCCTGTGAGGATTCTGATGCTGAGGAGTCTATTCCATCTGCATCTCCTCCTGAGAATTATTCATTTGGAGACACCTTGCATACTTTGAGGGAGCATTTTCACTGAGAGAGTCAAGACTTCTCAGAATCAAAAAAGAGGCTCAGGGATTTCCTTCTTCTCCCTCAGCACAAGCCTTTAGCCATTCCCCCTGTTTTAGACATTGTGGATGATGTGTTTTCGGAGTCAAGCTGACTCCTTACCTCCAGCTCTCAGTAAGCCTGGCAGATATTACAGGGTCCCTGACTCACATACATTTTTATTTAGAAACCCTGCTGCTGATCCTGAAGCCATTTCACAGGGCCCAAAGGGAGTTAAGGCCTCAACAGCAAAAAATCCTACCCCCTCTGACAGAGATTCAAGGGCACTGGACAGATGGGGAAAAAAGGTTTATACATCTGCAGCCTTGGCAATTGGGGTCTTAAACTGTCAATTTCATATGCTTAAGTCCCAACAACATGTTATGGGATTGCTGAAACAAAAAATGATGTTGATTTCAGAATGTGCAGAAAATAAAAAATGCAGGAATTATTGCATGCAGATGAACAAGTTAGAAAGCATACTTTGCAATGTGGTTTTGATTCTTTAGAGGCCTCCTACAGGGCCACAGTTACTGGATCTGTGATTAGGAGGCATGCCTGGTTAAAGGAATAAAATTTGCCTGATCATGTTAAAGCTAAATTGTTAGATGCACCTTTACAGTATGATTCTCTGTTTGGTATTAAGGCAGAAGAGGTTTTAAAGAAAATGGAAGACAAAGCTTAGTCTATGCAAACTGTTCTTACAAGTGCAGCCACCAAGATTCAGTAGACACTGGCCTATAAAACATTGGTCCTTTCCTGTGTAAGACAGAGCTCAAAGGGGCAAATCCAGATGCCCTAAGGGTTCCAGATACCAGGCGCAAGACTCATATAGGTCAAAGCAATGGGGCGCATCCACCTCCAAATCTGGAGGAGATAAAGCGCAAACATACAGAAAGCAATCCCAATAACTTTCCTCTGCCTACACCAAGCACTTATCTTTTGGCAGCACCCATAGGGGGAAAATTAGCACTTTTTGCTCAAAATTGGCAGTTAATAACCCAGGACAAGCGGGTACTAAACATCGTATCACAGGGATACATATTCCATTTCCACACTCTGCCAGTGGCAAATGGTTGGCCAGATCTGCCAAAAAATCAATGGGCAGAGGCACAGAAACAGGTTACGTCACTCATGGATATGAGCGCCATTCAGACAGTACCAGAACAGGAAAAAGGACTAGGTTTTTACTCAAGACTGTTCTTAGTACCCAGAAAGAACAAGGCCTGGTGGCCAATACTGGATTTATCGATTTTGAACGCATACCTGGACATTCCAAAATTCAAAATGCTGACTTTGCAGCAGCTTCTGCCCATGCTGGGCAAGAATGCTTGGCTGGTGACTTTAGACCTAAAAGAGGCATACCTGCATGTCCCAATAAGATAGTCATGCAGAAGATACCTCAGATTCAAGGCTGGCTTAATGCATTACCAATTCTCTGCACTGCCCTTTGGTTTATCTACTGCACCCAGGGTCTTTACAAAGTGCCTGGCACCAGTAATTGCATTTTGCAGGCAACGAAGTATTCAAATATATCCTTACTTGGACGACTGTCTCATTCAAGCCGAGAACAAGGACACTCTTCTTCAACACCTGGCGTTTGTGAAAAGGCTTCTAACATGCCTAGGGTACACAATAAACGAAAAGAAATCACAACTGGTACCCTCTTAAAAGATAGCAACTCAGTTGTAGAGAAAACCACGTTCATAAAAAAGCAAACAGCAAAGCTTTTGGGTATGACCCTTTCTCAATGCTAATACAAACTCTAAAGACAGATGAGTTTAAATACACATCAAGATGTCACATGACATGCAGCTCAAGGTCATATGACAAACATAAAATAGTATATGAAACATATTAAAAAGATAATATATGAAACATATTAAAAAAATTCAAACTAAGAATACAACTTAGTTTGTTGAAATTTAATAAGAATCGGTTTTAATGTAACCATAGAATTCAACCCTGGTGAATGGTCAGCAGCAAGTCTAAGTATCCATTCATATTCCTTAGTCTCAATTAAATTATTAATATCCCCACCCCTTATGTTTGTATGCACATTGTCTATAATTCTAAACCTAAACCTGTGGTTAGAACCACAAACACTTGTGTGTTTATATAGAGCATTTTTATCATTAGCTCTTCTAATCTATGACTTGTGTTCAATAATACGTTCTTTCAACTTCCTTGACGTTTTTCCCACATAAAATGCTGAACATAACACACAAGTTGCTAAATACACAACATTGCTGGTAATACACATTGCTATCAAATCAAATTTATAAATTTTACCTGTTACCAGGTGTATGAAAATATTACTATCAACACCAAAAATATCAGGGCAACAAGAACAGTTCATACAACAAAATGTACCTAACTTTGATTTAATAAGCGATTTAGAATTCCTATTGGAATTAAAATCCTTATAACATAGCTTACTTTTTAAAGTCTTCATGTTCCTATAAGAAAAATATGGATTGTCATCTAAGACAGCTCTAATGTCATCTGATGCCATTAAAATGACCCAGTTCTTTTTTATCACTTTCTTAACCAAGTGTGTCCTGATATTATATGTAGTAACATGTCTAACCTGAGAATCCTTGTCCTTTACATTTTTCAAAGTAAAATTGGATTCAAGGTCTGATAAGAAAATGGGTTTAAATTTTGTCGCTCTATCAGCAACAATCTGTTCCTTTAGTCCCGATAGAAAATTAAAATCCTATCCACTGTTCAAAAAATCTTCTATCATATCATCAAGCTGTTCTCTAAAACACATTTCATCTGTATTTAACCTACTTTCCCTACCAAACTGAGATGTTACTATGCCTTTAAAGACATGTGGGGCATGCATACTACTATTGTGAATATACCTAGCAGCATAAACATCCTTTTTATAAATACTAGTTTGCAGAGATCCTTCAACTAATTGTCCTTTGACATCAAGAAAGGCTATGGCATGATCTGAACAATCCATTTTAAAATTTAAAAAAACTCGTAGTTGTATTTAGATATTGCACATAGTCATAGCCGGTTTTAGGCACCAGCGAACCCTGGGGCCCTATTCCTGGGGCCCCCAACCATAGCAAGTTATCTTATCCTGATATTTTGTTACATCTGTAAAACCAACAAAAGCTAGTGCAGCAGTCTTGCATACTTAATAAATTATGAGGGTAATAACTCTTATTTATATCTCCTTTAAAATTCAAAGATATTTCTGGTTGTAGTAATGGTGTTTTGTCAAGTAACAGGCATCAGAATGCCATTAAATATTTTACTACTGACATAGTGCTCCTGGCTTAGTTAAACCCTGCTTTTGGAAATTTTCTCCACTAAAACTAACTACATAGCCAGCTTTTAGTCCCTGCAAAACCATAGCTGCAGGGGCCCCTTAATCATCTTTGTCTGTGTGCCCCACAAAAGCTGGGCAAAGCTGCTGCTGATTGGGGAAAATGAGGAATGAAAAATGCATTAATTTCCTAATTATGCTCTTTAACATGAACAGGGCTGTGATATGACCCTGTTAGGATGAAGATGATAATGAACATGAACAATATAAGCACTAGAGGGATCAGCAGGCCAGAGTGACTTACCTGAGTGCAAACTTTGGATTTTAAGAAGAGCTGATGCTTCCGATCATCAGGGATAGTTTCTCTTTCAGGTAGTTTTATAACTAATACCAGAACATCAGATACTATAACTCAATTTCTTTGCTTAAGAATTTAGTACAATCCCAAAATAAAAAGAATAAATGCACAGAATCATAAATATGTTTAAATATTTCTCTAATTCACTTAAAAGTTACTAGAATAACATATTTTGCATCAACATCTATTTTGGAAAATAAGTATAAAATTCAGATGTCTGGATTGATTGACTGTAATCCTAAATGATTTACCAGCAAATCAGACTTTTACCGAAGGATAAAGCAAAAGTATGAACAAAATCAGGAAGGTCTGTGAAAGTAGGGACAGTGACAAGTATTCATTACTCCTCAATGAGATAAATCTTACCTTCTGCTGTTTGTGACTGCTAAACAGCAGTGACTAATCTGGTGGGCAGTACCAGTGTTGCACAAGGCATTGCTGTTTGCTGAAATAAGTACATAACTAGTACTGCTGTGGCGTGTGTGTGTGTGTGTGTGTGTGTGTGTGTGTGTGTGTGTGTGTGTGTGTGTGTGTGAGTGTGTGTGTGAGTGTCATCACTGATTTTTATCTGTGCATGCACCCAATAATGCCAGGACACAGACATTATTCTTCTGTGTATCAGTAAAAAATGTACCTAACAACTAATTATATTTCAAAAGTAAGACATAACATATATCACAGAACATTCAGACACTTAGATATTCTTGAGTCTGGTTTCCCCACTCACCAGACTGTCTAACTTCATAATGGGGACTCCTTTATCATCCTTGACTCTGTGGGGGCCCCCACCAAAGCTGTTGCTTGTTGGAGAAAAATGTATCAATTTTCTGAATACGCTGTTAACCTGAATGGTGCTGAAATATGACCTAATAATAGCCTCTGTTTACAACCACACCCATTCTAAAACCAGCCCTGCTCAAATGTGTGTGTACATAAAGCTGCTATGGGTTATGAGGGGCTAGAGATTGTATGAATATTACATCTTTAATTTTCATCAGTCAAACCTTAGAGGTGCACACATGAAGTCATTATAGCTTGTGTTTGAGCTGAGGGGAGTGTTTCTCACAGACCTCAGAGGTGTACAAAGAAGGTTA
The DNA here is from genome assembly GCF_019279795.1 of Protopterus annectens. Lineage (NCBI taxonomy): Eukaryota > Metazoa > Chordata > Ceratodontiformes > Protopteridae > Protopterus > Protopterus annectens. The sequence continues at coordinate 623,327,557 of NC_056733.1, forward strand.
CTATAGCTTGTGTAAGTGAGGTGTACTGCCTATTAGCAACAAATTTGAATATTACTGAAATCATCCTCACAATCACGTACTAGGCACATATACATGTGGCTACCTTTGACGGCTGAGGTGAAGAACATGCTATGTATATGTATATCATCAGTCACTTGAAATAAATGACAAAGGCAATTTAAATCTCTGCTTTCATCCCAGTCTAACACCAGAGGGATGCATAGACAGTGACTTGTCTTTTTTAGAGGGTTAGGGAGGTAGGCAGTATTTCCAGATAAGACTTAAATATGCTAACAACTACTGGCTTGTTAGTTTATAAGCTACAATGTTGTCAGCTTTGAAAATTAAGCCTTGGGCACAAATTATGCCTTGAAAGAAAAAAAATAAGACTGAAATTCTTTTTTTCTTCATAATTTTTATTTAGGCAACCATTGGAGTAAAATGTTGAGAAAATGCTCTAAAATGCATCCCAGACCATCTGTAAACCTGTGGCTTCTTGGGCCCTGACTTGAGTTATTTCCTAATTTTTTATTACTGGGCTGTCTTGTTCAGGAAAGGTGTGTTGAAGGATGCAAGGAAAACTAAAGCTGAACCACAACAGTGAATGTCTTTCCTTAATCATAATTTCTGTTCAAGCTATTATTGGATGAAAAGGTTGTGTAAAATGCACTTCAGAGCATATAGAAAGTTATGGCTTCTTGAAAAAGCTTAGAGTAAGGCAAAATGTGAGAAAAGGAAGAAAAAACGTGGATGGTGTGGGGAGCCCAAAAGGAGAAGGACTCAGAGGTGAGGACTGGAGGGTGTGTGTGTGTGTGGGGGGGGGGGGGTGTTGAAATGGAGCCAGTCATCATTTAACTTTAAGTCCAGACCTGTACATAGACTTGTTGCAATGTATCACTGTTGCAACTAAGTGCCAGTAACTCTAACTGCCCCTTTGTTAGACGGCTCAACATAGTGATAGTGTGGCACATAGGCCTGTTGTAATGTAAAAGATTGTAGCTGCAGGTCTGTCTGTGGATACTACTCCTAAAAGTTTGCAGCATGAAATAAAGGGTTGCTTAGAATGGATGGCATTGTTAGAATGATACTTATACTGGAAGTGCCTAGGGGGCCCCCAACTTGATATTTGCTGGGGGCCCCCAAAATGCTAACACCGGCCCTGCACATAGTCAACCAACTGAGACAAGGAGCCTTTCCAAATCATAAAGCAATCATCCACAAACCGTTGATAAAAACATACATATTTATTCAAAGGGTGGATATTGCTACAAATATATTTTTTCTCCCATTGATGCAAAACTAAATTGGCATAAGTATTAGCAACCAATGTGCCCATAGCCACCCCAGTTAACTGCAAATATATATGCTCATCAAATACAAAAACATTGTTGGACAACACTATGTCCAACAAAGAACAAATCTTCTCTGTATGGATAGTTGATACAATAGCTTGTGACATCAAAAAATCTCTGATTGAATCAATACCATATTCATTAGGTATAACAGTAAAGAGAGATGAAATATCTAAAGTAACAAATAAAAAATCACCTTGGTTAAGGAAATTATTATCTAAACTATTATACCAATGTTGCCATTTAAATGTAAAATCTGTGGTATCCCTCAAAACATTACTACACTGTGCTAAAAACGGTTGTAACTGCATCTGAAGATAAATAGAAATAGGCTCAGTAAGCCAACCACATCCTGACACTATGGGTCTCATAGGGGGATTTTCAAACGACTTATGAATCTTTGGGAGACCATAAAGTTGAGAAATGATGGGACAGGGGACACTAAAAAAGTGAAATAAATCTAAAGTAATATCACCACTAATTTGTAGATCGTACACCAACATGTTCACCATACTTATACATTTCTTAACATCTAGATGTGTAATGCACTTAAACACATTACCATCTTCAAGTAAAGAAAGCATGGACTGCAAATACCTGGCTCGATCCATTAGTACTACAGCGCCCCCTTTATCAGCTTGTTTGATAATAGTATCATCTCTTTCTTGCAGTGTTTTCAAAGCTATATATTCATCATAGGTCAAATTATACGGTTTCTTTTTTAAATTTCTGGAATATATGTCCCTCAACTCCCTTTCACATAAATCATTAAAAGCCGTTAGTACAGGTATACTAGCAGGAATAAATGTATTGCGTCTTTTACAACAAATTTGAGAGAAACTAGAATTACCAAACAAAACTTTAAGATTAATATTTCTCACAAATAATTTAAGGTCAGTTAAGGATGTGGTAATGTTGTCACTAGCCATAGGAATAAAACTAAGTCCCTTTTGTAACAGGGAACAATGTGAATCTGTCAAATCAAAGACAGATAAATTCAAAGTACCTGTAATTATTTTCGGCTTATTTTCCCCTGCCCTAAAGGGCTGTCACTTTTTCTTTTAATCAAAACCATGGTTTGTTTTGTTGTTGAATTACTTCTTGACCCCGCACGCTCCAAAACCTTCTCAGGCTGGTCTAATTGAAAACGCTTATGTGACAAATTTAAAGTTGACTGGTACGTTTTCTTTAGACCAGAAGATGTATCACTATTGCCATTTTGTTTATCTGCATCGCCATTGTGTGAGCAAGTACTCGCAGCAATCGCATCCGACATCATTGTAGTAGGCGTGTTCTCATTCACCGGTTTTGACGAATCAGCAAGTGCCAGTCCTTGGGGCAATGGACTAGCCGGCAATTAATCAATGAAGTCATCCAAAGTATCTAGACGAACTTGATTTACGCGTGTTGCAGTATTATAATGATGTTCTTCGTCTTCCATTGCTGCAGTCCTGACTATTGGGTATAGTCCGCGTCCAGTCGGCCCGAATACCAGAGTATAAGGCTGACGTCGGTCAGGGCGCATTAGACTGGCGTCAGGGTACTAATGCGCATGACCGACGCCATATCCTCAGTCTTTTGCCGCATGGTCGATGCAGAAGCAGTTTTGCGAGTGCAGGTTGGCGTTCTGAAATATTTCAAACCGGAGTTTCAGACCAAACAGAGTTAACATTTTAGTTTTTCTTGCCTCAGTATTTTACCGGATGTCAGAAAAGTGAATAACTGTATTTCTTGTGGGAAACAGATACCTCATAGGGATTATCATACCTTGTGTATACCTTGTTTAGGCCTGAGCACGGCGTTGTTGGTTGCCGCTCTTGTGCTAGGTTTAACAAACGCACTATTAAGAGGAGGTTAGACTGTGCCAGGTTAGTGTTTGGGAAGCGTTGCAATTATAAAATGCCGCCGGATGCTCCAAGAAGCGCAAGGACAAAACAGTGAAGCCTAGGGTTGATGAACCGCAGTCCCGGACGCCGGTTCTTTAGCAGGCTCAGTGGAGCCGGAGGTTTTGCCAGGAGTTTCCATGGAGTCCCAGGCAGAAACTATACTATTACAGGATGTGCCTTCTCAGGAGGTAGGCCAGGCTGAGGGGCTTCTCAGGTGACTGTTCTTCCCTCTCTTCCCAAGGTAGTTAGAGCCTCTCCTTCTGTTGCCAAAACTTCTTTGAGAGGTAGGCCTAGTTCAGCTTCAGTGGGGGCTTCTCCTAGCATTTCGGGTTCTGTACCTAAGAAACATATGCTTAAAATGTCAGAAGATTTGATTACTATGATTAGAGGTTCTATGCCCTCCCCTGTCAAGAGGCCTAGGCTGGAACCGAGTTTGATAGTTTTGAACAGTGTTCAGAGGCTTCAGAATCTTCTGTGGAAGATATGCAGGAGTATCCTACTTATTCTGATTCTGATGTGGATGATTCCACTCCTACAGCTTCTGAGGATTTCTCATTTTCAGAGACTCTGCATTCCATGAGGGAGCACTTTAAATGGGAAGGCCAGGATTACTCTGATTCCAGGAAAAGGCTTAGGGAATTCTTGTTTTACCCCAGCATAGGCCTTTAGCTATTCCTCCTGTGTTGAATGTGGTGGAAGATGTTTTTGCAGAGGCTTCCCTGAACCCTGACTCTTTGCCTCCTGCTCCTGTTAAGCCTGATAGGTATTATAGGGTGGCTCATAAATATTTGTTTAAGAGTCCTAGGGCGGACCCAGAAACTATTTCTCAAGGGCCTAAGGGTGTAAAGGCTTCTGTGGTTAAAAATCCTGTTCCCACTGATAAAGAGGCAAGGGCTTTGGATAGGTGGGGAAAGAAAGTGTATACTTCTTCCACTCTAGCCATGAGAGCATTGAATTGTCAGTTTCACATGCTTAAATATCAGAATTATCTCCTTTCACAATTGAAATCTAAGGTGGATGCTTTGGCGGAAGGTATTGAGTGTAAAGAGTTGCTGGATTTGGTTCACGTGTCTGAACAAGTGGGTAAGCATTCTTTGCAATGTGGTTTTGATGCTGTACAGGCCTCCTCGAGGGTGGCTGCTACCAGTTCTGTTCTTCGCAGGCATGCTTGGTTGAAGGATCAGAATTTAGCTGAGCATGTTAAGACAAGGATTTTGGATGCTCCTTTACAGTCTGATGTGTTGTTTGGATCGCCTGTGGAAGCAGTTTTAAAGAAAATGGAGGACAAAGCTAAGTCTATGCAAACTGTTAAAGATTTTCTGCAGGTGCAGCCACCAAAGTTTAGTAGAAATTGGCCTGCTAAGGGGTGGACATATCCTGCTTATGATTCCCAGTCTAGGGGTAGGTCTAGACGTGGTAGGGCAGGGCTCAAGGTTCTTTTAGGCCTAGAACAGGGAGTTCACCTGCTCAGACTTCTGGTGAGGGCAGGGTCAGTCCTTCAAACAAACCCAATGACCTGTCTTTTCAGCTGCCAGCAGATTCACGCTTGGCAGCTCCTTTGGGAGGAAGACTGTCTCTTTTCAAAGAAAATTGGGATTTAATTACTCAAGACAAATGGGTGTTGGATATCATTCACCACGGTTACAGATTTTATTTCCACACAATGCCCCTTTCAAAGGCATGCCAGACGTTCCTCCTCCACAAAGAAAAAGAGGCTCACAAGCAAGTTTCTCAGTTACTTCACATAGGGGCCATTCAGCCAGTCCCTGTTTCAGAAAGGGGCCTAGGATTTTATTCTCGCCTGTTCCTTGTACCAAAGAAGGGGAACACGTGGAGACCAATTTTGGATTTATCTCTCCTCAACACGTTTTGGACATTCCCAAGTTCAAGATGTTGACGTTACAACAGCTTTTACCTCTGCTGGGCAAAGATCACTGGATGGTAACTTTAGATCTCAAGGAAGCTTACCTTCATGTGCCTATAAGGCTAAGTTGCAGGAAGTATCTGCGGTTTCGAGCTGGAAATTCTCATTATCAGTTCTCTGCATTGCCCTTTGGCTTATCTACTGCCCAGAGTATTCACAAAGGTTCTGGCTCCAGTGATAGCTTACTTCAGGCTTCAAGGAATTCAAATCTATCCTTACTTGGACGACTGCCTGATTCTGGCTCAAGAAAAGGAAGACCTTCTACAGCATCTGGAATATGTTATAGCAGTGCTAAGATGCCTAGGGTATTCTGTGAACGAAATAAAGTCCAGTCTAGTACCCTCTCAAGACATGTGCTTTCTGGGTGTGAGACTGAATACAGCAGCCCAGATGGCCTTTTAACCCCGGACAAACAAAAGAGTCTGTCACTTTACTTCCATCAACTATCTCATCAGTCCGTGCTGACTGCAAGGACAGTCCTTCAAGCATTAGGGTTCATGGCATCTTGTATTCTGGTGCTTCCCAATGCCAAACTGCATATGAGGAAGCTACAATGGTATCTCAAAATGTATGGACACAGCACTGCCAGGATTTGGACACTGTCATTCAAATAATACCTTGCCTTCAAAAGAATTCTTGTGGTGGGCTCAGGAATGTCACCTAAACAAGGGACTCTCTGTGACCCGGCCAGAGGCAAGTCAGATCTTAACGACAGATGCCTCGGACATTGCTTGGGGAGCTCATCTAAATGGAAAGTGGATACAAGACAAGTGGCCTGCCAGACTACAGCATCTACATATCAACATGAAAGAGATGTTAGCAGTCCAGTTTGCATTAATGGCTTTCAAGGAGTTACTTCTTCCAGGGCAGGTGTTGATTCTAACAGACAACACAACTGTCATGTGGTACATCAACAAGCAAGGGGAACACATTCTTATCCTCTATGCAGGCAAGCAATGATTTTATGGGAGAAAGCCTGCAACTAACTCTTCAGGCAAGGTTTCTGCCAGGAGCACAGAACTCCTTAGCAGATGTGTTAAGCAGACAAATCATGGATCCGTGGAAACTGGATCTTCATGTATTTCAGAAACTGACAGTGTCATGGGGAACTCCAGACATAGATCTGTTCGCTTCTCCACTAAACCACCAGCTGCCAAAGTATTGCACAAAGGGGTTTCATCACACAGCTTGGAAAGTGGATGCTCTGTCTTTCAGTTGGAAAACCTTCATGTGTATGCCTTTCCACCTCTGCCTCTTCTTCCAAAGGTACTATTAAAGGTCAGACAAGACAGGCCAAGGATAATTTTGATAGCTCCAGATTGGCCTCGCAACACTGGTACCCACTACTACGGAGTCTGGTAAAGAAGCCTCCATGGCCTTTACCTCTGATTCCTCATCTGTTATCTCAGAAGGACGGTCATCTGCTCAATGTCAAGCTTCACTCTCTTCATCTAACAGCCTGGCATATTCTGTGTTGAAACACAGCAGGTCTCAACTTCCTCAACAAGTTTTAAATGTGATTATGGAAGCTAGAAGACCTAGTACAAGGAGAGAGAAAAATGGAAGAGATTTTATTTTGGAGTACAGCAAAGAATTTGGAGATTTCTGAGCCTAATTTGAGTGTGGCTCTTCAATATCTTACTGAATTATTGGACAAAGGTTTGTCCTTCTCTTCCATTAAGATTCATGCTGCAGCAATTTCAGCTCACTATGATTGTGACCCGCCTTTGTTTTCGCATCCTTTGTTCAGGCAGTTTCTTAGAGGGGCAAAGAATATAAGACCCCCACGTAGAGCTCCTACTCCTGCTTGGGATCTCAATTTTGTGTTGGAAAAACTTACTCTACAACCTTTTGAGCCTGCAGCTACTGCTGAATTGAAATACTTGTCATGGAAGACTGCTTTTCTGTTGGCTATTACTTCTGCAAGAAGGGTGTCTGAGTTGCAGGCCCTTATGGCAGTAGAGCCCTTTTGATTTTCCATAAGGATAGGGTATCATTACGCACTAATCCTTCTTTTATGCCTAAGGTGGTTTCCAGTGTGGCTTTAAACCAAACTATTCATTTGCCTACTTTTTGCAGACCCTCAAAATAAAGGGGAAAAGATTTTGCACACTTTAGATGTACACAGGCAATTGCGTTATTATTTAAGCAGGACTAAGGATTTTAGGCAGTCTCAGCAATTGTTTGTTTCTTTTGCTTTGAGTTCACAGGGCAAGCCTGTGTCAAAACAAACTATTTCTAGGTGGATTGGCTTTTGCATTGCATTTTGTTATTCCCATCATGGCAAGGAGATTCCAGCTGGGATTAGGCCTCATTCCACTAGGGCTACTGCCACTTCAACAGCATTTCTAAGGGGTGGCAACTAAGGATATTTTGGAAGCAGCTACTTGGAGTTCAGTGCATACTTTCTCTAAGCATTATCACCTTCCTATCTACTCTAAGTCTAGGGCTGGTTTTGCCACAGCTGTTTTGCAAGGCATGTTGTCAGCTCCTACTTCTTTATGATTTGCCAGCCTCCCTTACCTCTGCTTTGGGATTCTACCCAATAGTCAGGACTGCAGCAATGGAAGACGAAGAACATAGTACAGTTTTGTACCTACCATAAATCTAGATGTTCGAGATTCCATTGCTGCAGTCCTCCCTCCTTCCCCTCTGTATTTAGGGTGGTTGTGTAGGTGAGTTTACATGCTTATACTTTTGTATATATTGTTGTATATATTGTACATGTTTTGGTGCAGGTTTTTGGGACTTGTCTTTTAGGGTCTTCTGACATCTGGGGCAAGAAAAGACTGAGGATATGACGCCGGTCATGCGCATACCACTCTGACGCATTGATCGCCAGTCTAATGCGCCCTGACCGACGTCAGCCTTATACTCTGGTATTCGGGTCGACTGGACGCGGACTATACCCAATAGTCAGGACTGCAGCAATGGAATCCTCGAACATCTACATTTATGGTAGGTACAAAACTGTACTTTTATTTGAATCATGTTTCGGCCAGGAAAAGATATGACCTCTTTGGAAATCATTAATGTCATGAACACGCTTACGCTTTTTGGTAGCTTCCAGTCTATCGTCAAGGGTTTGTATTCTATCAAGCATTTGTTGATAAACACTCAACATTTTATTAAAACAAGACATAGACATAATGGTATTCTCCATAGACATAATTTCTTCCTTTAATTCACATTCGCTGGTAAGGAAGAAATCATTCATTAGAGCCATATAATCAAGGCTCAACTTGATGTTTAACTGCTGCTATCGCTTAAGTAAGTCCGGATATACATTTCCATAGGAGGGAATTTTTTAAATTCTCAAACCTCTCGGGACAATGCCCCTTTTCTAAATAGGCGGAGAAACTAAAACGCTGCCACTGCAGGCGCTTAAAAGCACCCACCTTTCTCTCTAACAATTGCAGCTTCATATTGAAGTCCATAGTACTGTCAGTATCGAGAGAACCATTATTCCCAGCATCAGGGCATGTAGTAGAAACAAAATGTAACAACGGATTAGTCTCATTTACCAAAAGAGACTTAACTGAACCTGTATTCTTCAGGACTTCCATGTTATTGGTGGATAAACGGGCTGCACAAATTCTCTGAGTATTCTCCAACGACAGCAAAATACCAACAGAAAATAAAAGGCTGCAGCAAATCAATAAATAACGACACAGTTGTAGAGAAAACCACGTTCATAAAAAAGCAAACAGCAAAGCTTTCATATATGACCCTTTCTCAATGCTAATACAAACTCTAAAGACAGGTGAGTTTAAATACACATCAAGATATCTTAAAAGATAACATTCCTGGGTGCAAGCTTGAATACAACTGCCCAGATGGCTTACCTCACGCCAGCCAAACAAAGGCAACTGACTACTCACTTCAAACTGATGGCAACAAAAGCACAGTCTTCTGCAAGACAAATTCTGCAGGCTCTGGGCTTCATGGCATCCTGCATCCTACTAATTTATTTATTTATTTATTTTATTTTACATTTGTTAACCGGGCTAGTCTGACTGGATATATTTCCATTTTCAGCAGAGGCTCGGGGAGAAAAGCTCCACATATGGACATAAGAGATTTATAATGAGTACAAATAACAAGTTACAGACTTGTAACACTTCAACCAATGCATCTTGATTACAAAAAGAAGGCGACTGAAAAATTTCAAGATAAAACTAAAATACATTATATTAAACATCATTACAACTTCTAAAACCCGAGAAATAATAAGAGAGACCAGGGAAAAGAACTAAACAATTGAAACCTAAAACTAGATTACAAAGGATTAAACTACCTAGATTATCTGAATACTATCATCTTTAGCATTATTACATATTGTAACATGAGAAGAGAGAGTAAAGGGTCAGGAGTTAGCAAAAAAAGCAGTAGAAGGGCAGTGTAGAGTTGAAAAAGATATAAGCTTCCTGGGAATAGAGTCAGAGACACAAGGAATAGGATTTGTGAGGAGAAGGAGGCAAGGTAGCGAATGGCCAGTTAAAGGGGGGGGAGGGGCGTAAGAAAAGGGAGAGAAGAGAGTGGTAGGTGAGGAATTAACATTTAATCAGGATTTGAACAGGGACACATCCAGTGGCTTTTCAGGTAGATTCTAAGTTTTTGTTTAAACAAAATAGTAGATGCCATGGAAGTAAGTTCAGTAGGAAGTTGATTCCAGTGTTTACCCATGGCATTTGAGAAGAGGGAGTCACCAGCTAGGTTATTAGATTTTGTTAAGGAAACTAGCAGTTTGTTTGATGAGCGGAGGGAGTTTAGATTAGAATATGTGGTTAAGAGGTTAGAAAGTGCAGGTGTATTTTGACTTTGGTAGAGAGCTCTATGGACAACTGTAAGTTGGGAAAGAAGTAGCATGTTAGACAGTTCAAGCCAGTTAAGTTGCTGCAGATTTAAACAGTGATGTGTTCTAAAAGGCTTACCAGTAACAAATCTAGCTATGTTATTGTAGGTGGTTGACAGTTTGTGAAGATTGTTTTTTTTGAGGTTAGTGTAGATTGGTGAGGCATAGAGAAGAGTAGAGATGAGGTTAGAGTGGGCAAGAGTAGCTTTGGCTGGGGAGGTTAAGAAAGTCCTAATTCGATAGAGAGAGCCGAGTTTCCTGTTTACATTTTTAATGGTATTATTAATGTGACAGTCAAAGGTAAGGTTGTTGTCAATTGTGACACCTAGCAGTTTGGTAGTGGGGTCAGGTGATATAATGGTTCCATTATTAGATAAGATAGTGAAATCTAGTGCAGGGGATCTATTAGTAGGCTTAAAGAATAGGAGTTTGGTTTTCTTTGCATTAAGGAGTAGGCAACGTTTTAAGAACCAAGTTTTGACTTTGGAGAATATATCTTGAGTATTAGTTTGGAGTTTAGCAATGGATTTAGCAGAGCAAATTAGTGTGGAGTCATCAGCGTATTGTATGCATGTAGCCTGGGGAATAGCTGCTTGTAGGTCATTTATAAAGAGGGAGAAAAGAAGAGGTCCGAGGATAGAGCCTTGGGGGACCCCAAGCGAGATAGGTAGAAGAGATGATAGTTTCTTATCCCAGAGAATGGCTTGTTTCCTATTAGAGAGATAGGAACTGAACCAGTGGGCAGCTTTAGACTCTAGGGAAAGAGATTTGATAATTTGTATAAGGAGAGAGTGATTAACCATGTCAAAGGCTTTGGATAGGTCGATAAAGAGAGCTGAAGACAGGATGTTATTATTACGATTCTTGTTAATCAGGTCAGTAAAGGAGAGGAGAGCGGTGGTTGTGCTATGAAAAGGCCTAAAGCCATGTTGACAAGTAGTAAGAATGTTGTTTTTTATTAGGTGGTTCATTAACTGCTGGTGAACACATTTTTCCATGATCTTAGCAAGTGGGGACAAGAGAGCTATGGGTCTGTAGCTGGAGTAATCATAGGAGTTACCTCCTTTGTGTAAGGGTATGATGTGTGAGATTTTCCAGATGTCAGGTATGGTTTCTTCACTTATAGTTCTATTAATAAGAATGGATATGGGATAGGCTATTTTGGAGGCTGCTTTTTGAAGGAATTCAGATGGAAGTTGGTCTGCTGAAGGGGAGCATGGTTTGAGTTTATGTATACATTTCTGTATAAAGGAGGTAGAGATGGGTAGAAGCCTAAAGGTTGGTAGTTTGAGGGATACAAGGTCAGGGATGTTAGTGTTGTCACTAGAGAGATGAGAGGCCAAGGCATTAATAGTGTCAGTAAAGAGAGATGTTGAAAGTATTGGCTATATCAAGGGCAGAATTCTTTTCAGACCCAGATGGGGATGGAGTGGAAGTCTGTCCAGGGTGAAGAAGTCTATTTAGGGTTGACCAGAATTTTTGAGGGTTGTTGTGATTAGCTTGCTGGAGGTTACTAAAATAACTCCTTTTATCAGTGAAGATGGTAGTGTTTCTTAGGTGCCTAAAAGTCTGTTGGTCTATAGGAGATTTGCTAGTTCGCCATTTTTTCCATGCTTTATTTCTAAGTAACATTTTTTGTCTTGTGTCATTAGATAGCCAAGGGGCAGGTTTAGATTTAATTCGGATGGAGCGTTTTGGAGCATGATTATCTAGAATTGTTAGGAATGTGGTGTTAAAGTATTGGACAGCTTCTTCAAGAGGCAGTGTCTTTACTGGGTTCCAGTTACAGGCATGTAGTTCAGTTTTAAATTGAATACAGTTGAAATGTTTGAGATTGTGTATGGTTCTAAAGATTGGAGTATTGTAAGGGGCATTTTTCTGTCTTATAATATAAGTTAAATTGTGATCACTAAAGTCATCAGGTAATGTTCCAGACTTATATTTTAGTAGAGGTTTATTCACGAGAATCCAATCAATAATACTTTCTTTGTTATTAGGTTTGTTTATCCTAGTAGGGGTGCTTATTGTCTGTGTAAAGCCATGGAGGTTGATATGAGAGGTTGGGTTATTAGTGTTAAAAGAGGTCCAGTCTAGGTTCAGGTCTCCTAGTATTACGGTTTCTTGTGGGTGGGTGGAGGTGGACCAACTGAGGATATTTTCTAAGGTAGTAACATTGTTGCCTGGTGGTAGATAAATACAGATAATATAGATAGATTTTTTCGGGTTAAGTTGAAGCTTTGAGATAAGAAGTTCAGACTTGCTAATGTCCAGGTTGTCACAGGGTACTAATGTTACATTGAGTTCATTTTTGAATAAAAGAGTTACTCCTCCACCTTTTTTAGTTTTGCGGTCGAGTCTTAAGATGTTGTAACCTGGGGGGTGATTTCATTGTCTGTAGTGAAGGGTTTTAGCCAGGTTTCAGTTAAACAGAGAATATCAAAGGAGTGGTGTTCAAAAAGGGAGTGGAGATAGGTGATTTTGTTATTGACACTTCGTATGTTAAAATTCCCTATGAGTAGGGTATTAGTGTTGGAGGTTGGTATCAGTGAGGAAGAGTTTAGTGTGGTTGGTATAATGTCTGATGAGGTAGGGAAGGGCCCTGGGTTAGGGTGAATATCCCCATCTGCCAAGGTAGTGTGGGTAAATTCAAGGTAAGCTTTGTTAGACAAGTTCAGGAAGTATTTTAGTTTTTTATGCATGAGATTTTGAACTTTAATATGAGATAGCCTGTGATATTTAGCTAGGAGGAAGCTGGGGGTAGAAGTTATATTTAAGTGTGTAAAGTTTAGGCTATTGAAATCTGAGGCTGTATGTTTGGGAGTGTGGTGAAAGTGGTAATTGAGGCATGATTCATAACAGGTCAGGAAGTAGGGTAGTGTTAGAGCAAGATAAATAATCAATAGGAGTATTTGTTTTGTCTGTGCAGTTTTTGTTACAGAGTTTTTAGAAGAAGTGTTGAAAGCTTTGCAGGACATGTTTATCTGTGGAGAAAGGAGTTAACTAAGGAGTTAGGTACAGATTATAGAATTAGTAAGAGAAGCTAGAAGGAAGGGTTAAAGTAAGTATGGAGATAGGGGAGGTAATGGAGGAGGGTGTGTTCGGGAGGGAGGTACAAACTAGAGTAGGAGTTTTTGATAGGTGTAGTCAAAGGGGGGGTGTGGTATGTGAGGTATAAGGCTGAGGGCCCGTGGGGTGGGTGGGATAAGGGGGTAGGGAGGGGAGCGAAGCGGGGCAGAAATAGCTAGAGGGGAGAGCGAGTCAATCAGTTTAGTAAGCTGAAACGTTACTGTTTCCTAAGCTATGTAGTGTAATCAGAAGGGCTTGGGGAGAAAGGTACAGGAAGATGGAGAGGAGAAGGTAGTTTTACAAAAATATAACAGGTATAAGGTATATGTAAGAATATATAGGGATTAGCAGTGGGTCCCTGAAAGGAGTAAGTGAGAGTATGTAAGTAAGCAGAAAAGTCAAGATACAGTCATCTAGAGAATCAAAAGGTGGGAAGAAGAGTGAAAGGAATGCAACAGCCAGGGAAGTAGTGTAGATACAGCGAGGGAACAGAAAAGGACAAGGCGAGCAGGACGTTGCTACAGTGGTAAAGCTAGCAGAGGAGGGAGACTCTAGGCCAAACAGGGGCAGGAGGGAGTAACTAGGAAAGATGAAAGGGGAGCTAATAAACTGCAGGTAGGCAAGGGACAAAACAGTCCTAACTGGAGCCACGTGAGTGCTGCCCACAAGAGGAAAACACATAGAATACTATAATTCAGCAAATAGACATACAGTCCGTAATGTTGAGAGTAAGTATCACTAGACCGTCATTCAGGAGGAGCTAGGGGTGCTTCCTGGGTGCCAGCACAAAATGGCCTGCTTTGTATCTTCTGGGAATCCAAGTGAGATAGACCAATAGGGAGGGGACAACCCGATGAGGAGCACAAGGCTTAAAATGCTGGAATACAAAAACAGAACAGGAGGGTTAGGAAAATTAGGTAACAGGAAGAACATAGGAGGTTAGCATAGAAGAGGGTTAACATGAGATTGGGAAACAGAAATAACATAAGAGGTTAGCATGGAAGAGGAAGGAGAGATATGTAAGAAGTATACAGGTACAAAAGAAAGAAAATAAAATATCTGCAAATCACAGTAACAAGTATTACAAGGTAATGTACATTTCTAGTAGCACCAGATATAATGCAGTAATACAGATTACCTTAAGTAGTTATTCAAGACAGGGTCATAGCAGTTAGGAGCTAAATGCTCAATCACATTGCCTATAATACATACATATAGCACATAATACAATATGCAAGACTGCATATGAGGAAACTTCAATGGTACCTAAAAAGTTTATGGAGTCAACATTCACACAGTCTGGAAACAATGATTCCTCTCATTCCCTGCCTGCAACAGGAGTTTCTGTGGTGGGCAAAGGCCTGTCACCAGAACATGGGATGGCCCTTCACTCTACCCCCTGCCAGCCAGACCTTAACAACAGACACATCAGATTATGCCTGGGGGGCCCACATGACAGGAAGATGCATTCAGGGCATATGGGCACCAAAACAAATGCATCTACATATCAACCAGAAAGAGATGCTAGCTGTTCAACATGCCCTAACAGCCTTCAAGGACTTACTTCATCCAGGACAACTACTGATAAAGATGGACAACACCACAGTCATGTGGTATATAAACAAGCAAGGGGGCACACACTCATACCCCCTTTGCATATTAGCCATGGCACTGTGGGACACAGCTTTGACCTACCAAATACATCTTCAAGCTCAATTCCTGCTAGGAAAACAAAACACTCTGGCAGACGATTTAAGCAGAAACCTTTTGGATCCTCACGAGTGGAAACTAAATCTACAAGTCTTCAGCATAATAACAGAGAAATGAGGGAGCCCAGACATAGATCTATTTGCCTCTCCTCAAAATTATCAATTGAAAAGATTCTGCCCAAGGACTTATCACAGACAAGCATGGAAAGTGGATGCCCTATCCTTCAATTGGAAAAATCTATCAGTTTACGCCTTTCCTCCTCTGCCTCTTCTACCCAAGGTCCTCCTAAAAGTCAGACAATAAAGCCAAAGATGATATTAATTGCCCCGGACTGGCCCCGCCAATACTGGTACCCAATCCTAAGGAACTTGTCTTAATACCCAGCTTGGACCTTGCCCCAAAGACCACAACTACTGTCCCAGCAAAACAATCACATCCTGCACAATCAACTACAGACTCTGAACCTGGAGCATGGCTAATCATGTAATCATACAAACGACACCTCTCAGTAAAGCTGTGATGGATGTCATTTTGGAAGCCAGAAGGCCTAGTACTAGAAAATCTTCTGCTGACAAATGGAAGAGATTCTGTGCTTGGTATCAAGCACAAGGAACTGATACAGCAGAACCACATATTTCTCAGATATTACAATACATGACTGAGATGCTTGACAAAGGCCTATCTTTCTCATCAATCAAAATCCATGCCTCTGCCATTTCGGCTCATTACAATACAGAGCCACCAATCTTTTCTTATCCTTTAATAAAGCAGTATCTTTGAGGAGCCAAAAATTTAAGGCCTCCTAGAAGATCACCATTACCTGCATGGGACCTCAATTATGTGTTGGAAAAGCTCACCCTGCCTCCATTTAAACCAGCTGCTACCGCTGATATAAAGTTCTTATCATGGAAGACAGTTCTGCTACTAGCAATTACTTCAGCAAGAAGAGTTTCAGAGCTACAGGCCCTCATTGCTGTAGTGCCTTTTATCATATTTTACCCAGACAGGATGTCTCTGAGGACAAATCCTACTTTTATGCCTAAGGTGGTTTCCAGTGTGGCTCTTAACCAAACAATTCATCTGCCAACTTTTTATCCAAATCCGCAGAACAAAGGGGAGAGAATTCTGCATTCCTTGGACGTAAACAGACAGCTAAGATTCTACTTGAGCAGGACTAAAGCTCTAGTAATTGCTCAGTTTTTCTTAGTGTCACATGCTGCAGGATCAGAAGGAAAGGCTATTTCAAAGCAGACAGTTTCAAAGTGGATAAGTCACTGCATCCGTTTCTGCTACTTACACCACGGTAAACCTGTGCCCAAGGGCATTAGGTCTCATTCCACCAGAGCTGCAGCTACTTCAGCAGCCTTTCTCAGAGGGATACCAACCAAAGACATTCAAGAGGCTGCTACTTGGAGTTCTGTTCACACCTTTACAAAGCATTACCATTTGCCTCTTTACTCTAAGTCCAGGGCAGGCTTTGCCACTGCAGTGCTGCAGGGCCTTATAGCCGCACCTAATGCTGTTTAGCTCCAGCCTCCCAACCATAGCTTTGGGATTCTACCCATATGTAATGACGCCAACACTGAAACACGAAGAACATAGTACAGTTGTGTACGCTTACCATAAATGTAGATGTTCGAGTGTATTCACTGTTGCAGTCCAGGTTACCCTCCCGCCATCCCCCTGTCATTCTAAAGTTTATCTTTCCTTCTCTATCTTCTACACCTATGTGGTGTATTTGCTTGTAGATGAAGGTAAAGTTTATATTGATGCATGTATACATACATATATATATATATATATATATATATATATATAATATTGTTACCTTTTTGGGGGGACCTGACATCGGGGGCAAGAAAAACTAAAGAAAATGGCATTGGCTGCATGTTTTATACCCCTGACGACCTGACGTCATGGAAGAGAAGACAGCAACCAACGCAGGACCCAAGACTTTGGAATTCAGGCCGACTGAGGGGAACCTGCCAGCAGATTACCCAAATGTAATGACTGCAACAGTGAATACACTCGAACATCTACATTTATTGTAAGTGTACACAACTGTACTTTTCCCAGCCTGCCTTCCCCCCTGACATTTGCCTGACTCCTGAGTACCCATTCCATAGTCACTGGTTCTGGCGGCATCCAGTTCTGAAATAGGTGCATGCTGACATCCGTTTTGTACCCAACATCCGTTTATGACCGACATACGCTAAGTGATGAGGGCCGACATATGTACCTTTGCAGTAGCAGCTAACATTTGTATAATGGCCAGACGTCCGAGAATCAACCAGAGGCAGACTCCCTCATGTTATGGATACAGCAGCATATAGAAGAGAAGGACATCTAAGATTATGGTAAGATTTTACACAACTATACTATCTTGCTGATGCCTTTTCACACACCCCCAGAAAGATGACAGAACAACACGAAAGTGAGACTGCTGATTTTGAAGTCATGGAAGTCGAGCGCATTTTATCATCGTGGCTTGATGAGTTAAGAAATCACACTGCTCAAGATCCAGTTTTCAAAAACTGAGTAATATTATCAACCAAGGCTGGCTAACTCATCAGACGAGTTTGCCACTTGAAATTTTCATTCTGGGATAAGCTCATAATGGAAGCTGGCATCATTATGAAAGGCCCAAAAGTAGTAGTCCCCAAGTCACTGCAAAAGGACTATATAAACATTCTGCACACAGGCCACCCAGGCACTGATAAAGAGAAGGTAATATACAATAATTGGAGAATTTTAGTATCAGTGCCAGAACTCATACCTATTGTAGGGGAGAAGCCAAGATTTGCACATAAGAATTGTTTGGATTTAAAGAGGGAACTATGTTATAAAGATTTTAGACTGAATAATAAGGAAGTGGTAGCCATGAATAAAAATGGGATTATACCATGCTACAGTTGTAGTTGCTCTAAAGATATATGCAGTGATTTAGAGTATAATCACCCTGTAAGTAAGGAAACATACAAGATGGAGTGTCATGCAACCTGTAACACTGAATTGATAATATATTTGGCTACCTGCATGGTATGTGCAGGTTTCTATGTAGGTAAGTGCTCTAGGTGTTTGAAAGATCATATAACTGAGCACAAATCAGAGGTGAGAAGAATAGTCATGACTAATGCATTAGCTAAGCATCTTAAGGATAAAGGGCCAACACATACATTTAAAGTGTTGCAGGTATTACATATATATATGAGAGGTGGGGACATTAATAATAGGCTAGATATAGCTGAATAATGTTAGAGGCAGATAGATACCCGGGTCTTAATAATCCGGTTAGTATAAAGCTTATTTTGGTAGCTAAACAAAAGCAATGTAAGTGATAGTCTTGTACAAACATAAAATGTTGGTGAAATATTTAATGTTTTATTTAACAATGTGTCTTTTTAAGTATTATAAGGTTAGTTAATAAATTGAAATTAATTTTTTATTGGTTGGTTGTGTCGTGTTTTAGTGAAATGATTATTTAACCTGTGTTTAATATGGTACTAACATAATGATGAAGGGTGTTACCCGAAAGCTTTATCCTGTGACTTGTGAATAAATAGAGTGCTGCTTTACTGTTTTTGCTTCATTTGAGTTGGTAGTTTAAGGAAGCACATGGGGGAGGGTGGTGGTAAGTTCAGTTATGTGCAAGTCTTGAATGTGCATGCAGGCAGATTCACATTGGTTCATAGGTTGGTACTAGGCTATTGGCCCTAGGGCCTATACAAGTCTAGCCATAGCAATTCCCTGGATATTTCATCCCACAATATTTACTTCCCTGGACCCCTGTCTAGCAGGGTGACTGACATGATCCCCGGGGTGAATTTCCTATCTCCCATCCAATCGTCAAGGTTCCTTTTGAAGAGGGCCAAGGAGACACTCTGCTTGATATGTATGGGCAGTCTGTTCCAGAGTATGGGGAGCCTCTGGGTCAGGAACCTACCCCTCCACAAATAACTGATAACTTGCAATCTGTCTCCACAGTTCATTCTACATATCTCTCATGCCTCCTTTCTTTTCAGTTTTTATTTATTTAAGAAATGGAACTACAGTGTTTTAAACCTGTTGATTTTGACGGGTTTACTAAAATAAACATGTGGCAATGTTCACATTTGCTAGTATCATGATTGTCCTAGAAAAATAATCAAATTATTTTGGAACAGTTTCCAGCTACATTTAAGTAATACTCTAGAAAAGGCAGTAAAGCTTAAGTTTCTCTTGTTAGAATACTAATATAACAGTCTTTTTTTAAACAGTTTTATTGAATTACCACTTGTGGTACAGACACATTTACATTTACATAAAAGTAATCAAACTATGTTAACAAGTTAACATTAACAAACATTATGCTTCACATATACTGCTATATATTATATAACCTAAGCAACATTACGTAAATTATTCAATTCCTGCCTCCCTTTTTAAACAAGAAACATCTTTATTAAACCATCACTTATGGTATAAGCAATCATACATTTATATAAATGAAAGTAAACCACACCAACACAATCCTAGTTGCAAGCATTTTACATCACAAACCATACTGACACACATCAAGTTGCAAACATTATACATCACTTATAATCTACCCAATCATTTTCAGACATTATATAGCTCATTTAAGTCCTGCTTTCTTTTAAACCTCATTCCTCCCCTGGATGTAGTGTTCCCACAGTTCCCATTTTTCCTATGTAGTTTGCTCTTACCTTTTTCTAAAAATCCCAGTTCCAGTTGTTTTATCTGTGTTACTATATTCACTACTTGTAATATAGATGGTTTGTATTTTGATTTCCGTTTTATAGTTGCCTTTTTGGCAATTAGTAATATAACAGTCTTAACAAAGTTTGATAGTCATTGATCCAAAGGTCTGATGAAATGACTGAACAAATTGCTTGAAATTTTAAATGTTTCCTGTACTGTAGCATGTAGCACAGCTCACACTACATCATATCGAACATGCCAAACACAGCAGAGAGAACACTTTACTTGTGGTGAGGGTGTAGCCCTTGACGCACTATGTAGGATCATAGGTAGCTACTAGGGTATTGGCCAAAGTGATTTTAAGGCTAGCCAAGCTTACCGTAAGTTTACCAAAATATTGCTGATGGGTCAATTTCCCAAGGAATTTTGCAGTCACATTATAGGCGTGTGCACATCAAGTATTCACAGAATAACCCTATGTATTAGGGACATGGGTCCCAAACCAGTGGTAAATTTGCGATTTCCCATCCATTGTCAAAGTTACATTTGGAAAGGGTTAGGGATGAGCTTTACTTCACAATGGATGGGAATCCTGTTGAAGAGAAGTGGTAATCTTTGAGACACATACCTGTGCTTCCACGATGTCCTGTTTATCACAGATGAGGTTTAGGTCCTTAGAATGGGTATTTCTGATGCTATTTGTTTTACAGATGTGCAACAGATCCATCAGTGTGGGATCAGAGGATGCCTTGCAGTCTATGTTTAGGTAGCCACACAGCAGTCTGTGGGAGACCAAGTACAAGGACAGAGCTTTGAAATGATCAGCATAGAACTTGTTTACTCCCTGCATTCTTTTTGTGAGGAACGTCATTGGCCTCTGGGAAAGATGTTTCTGCATCACCATCCCTTAACTGTACAAAGCACTTCTAAGGTTGTAACACCTCAGTGGTGTTTGTATGTTCCTATGGAGGTATACATTATAGTTATAAGTAAATGTATGTGGTGCTCATGATGTTGCATAGCATCGTTTTCTAACTCCTGGTCATTAGCTGAATGGATTCCTTCTCAAAGAGTGTGTGGAGTGTGTATCTCTTCTGAAGTGGTAAGAACAGAAGGTGGCATAAAGCAAACCTGTTTTTTTATGTACACTTGAGATACACCAGCAAATATTTAGCATCAGAGGCTGAGTGTTGTAAGAGGGCTTGTAGGTACTGTTACCGGGGATAGTCCTTTGAGTGATAAATGGAAAGTGGAGCCTGTTTGTTATAAATGCTGCATGAATCCCTACAAGGAAGGTGAGTAGAACTCCTTTTTGTTGTATTAATACAGGAATTTCTCCTCAGTTAAGGATAGCTATTTCTTTATACTCCTCCTACTCCATGTAATTTGTTTGCTTGGTCAATGTACTGCTCTTGTCTTGTGCTGTTTTATGAATCCTAAAATTAATGTATTGGTACAGTGCTGCTTCTAGTCGCAATTGATGAAAATGTATCTTTATTATTGATTTACAGGATGGTGTTATGGTGCTGAGTGCTACTCATCGATACAAGAAGAAGTACGTCACCACCCTGCTGTACAAGCCTATCTAATCATAAAGCTGTTGGAATCTTAAATCAGATAATAACATGGCACATTCATGCACGAAATGCTGCTGACTTCTTGAAACCTGTTGTGCCCACTTTGTAATAACATAAATCGGCAGCTATTTCTGGAGACCCTCTTTGTTCTAACAACATTTTTGGCACTTTATTGCACATCAGAAGACTTTTAATAATTTGGTTGTTTTAGTAATGAAGTTCTGCAAATCTCGTTTTGAAATTCCTTTTAGGTTTCATTTTTTATGGGCCTTCACATTTGAGTTGCTGTAAGTTATTTTTTGTTTTGCACATCAGAGCAGTAATGGATTGGAAATGGTTTAGTAGCGGCATTAAAAGCTGGGTATTTGACACCCTTCTGGCATGGGTGTTAATATAAGTTACATAACTGTATTGTGCCAAATAAAGGAGTGTCTTTTAGGATTGCATGCTACTACTAGATAGGGCATACTACAGAAAGGAACACAGACCCACAGACTGTTTGACCATGGCCAGTAGTAAATGGGTTACAAAAAATGTTAGCTTCCAGATAAGATAGCAGGTGCTACCATCTGTTAGTAATGTATATACTGATATTGGTATCTGCAGCAGACCCTAGACTACATATAAACACATTCCAGCTCTGTTGTATTAGATAGTATAATTCAGAAGCACAGACGGTATTGTGCACTTAGGAAAGTGGTTTCCAAAAGTAGTACACCCATTCTTGTATGCATGTAATCTCCAGGTATAGTGTGCATTATATGCAGACCTCTTCCTGCATGCATGCAGTCTGCAGGCACAGGTTGTTCTGACTGTACACCCCCATGCATTAAGTATATTCAGCCTGCAGGCGTAGCGCACACCTCAGAATGCATACTCATTTCTGTGTGCATGTAGGTGCACCTCTTCCTGCATGCATGCAGTCTGCAGGCACAGGTTGTACTGTCTGTACACCCCCATGCATTAAGTATATTCAGCCTGCAGGCATAGCTCGCACCTCAGAATGTGCATATCCATTTCTGTGTGCATGTAGGCACACCTCTTCCTGCATGCATGCAATTTCCAGGCAGAATTAACACTGTGAATACACCACATACCTGTGTATATATTATTTCCAAGCATAGCCCACACTACATGTACACCTGCATGCCTTAGGTATATTCAGTCTGCAGGTATAGCTCACACCTCACAGAATGTACACGTACATTCCTCTAAGTGTGCAGTCTTCAGGCACAATACATTCTGTGTGCACACCCATTCCTATGTGAACATAATCTCTAGCAGGAGGTCACATTGTGTACACACCTTTTCATGTGTGTATATAATTTTCCAGGTGTAGTTTACACTGTGCATCCCATGCCTGGGTATATTTAACCTCCATACACACCTCAAACCTCACACTCCCCATTTCTATGTACATACAGTCTGTAGGTATTCTTCACACTGCATGCAGACACATCACTTTGTGTACATAATCTTCACACACAGCTCACACTATGTACACACCCATTCTTGTGTTTGTATATAATGTCCAGTCACAGTTCATGTTTACATGTACATCCCATGCTTACACATTGTACGCACCACATTCCTCTGTGTATGCATTGTCCAGGCACAGCTCAAACTACTTTTAGTTTGGTCTGTGTTTTTCTATACAGACTGCAGATTCTAGCATAGAGTTTATTGTAAAGTAACAAACTGTATTGTAACCTGCACACCAAAAACAGTGTAGCATGCATTTTTGATTTTCACTGGCAATATTTTTATTTTTTCACTCTGATATAATAGCCTTTGGAAAGTTACTTGTGTAAAAGTAGTAGTAATTAGCTGCTTGCACAGGAATGTAATCTGTTACAGATTACTTTATTAAAAATGTAACTAATGCAGTTTTGTACTCATTTTATTACTTTTGAAAACACTGACATATTTTGCAATATAACTGTGCAAAAGAGGGATTTAAAATGAGAACACTATAATTAAACTCTGAAGATGACAGGTGAGTGGAATTTCTAGTATAGTCATTTTGCCTCTTTTAGGAAAAGAAGATTCTGTATAGCAACTGACAGTATTTAGAGTTTTAGGCTTAATACATTCTGTGACTTCTGTGGTTTCTTTGCTTGGGGGGGGGGGGGGTATACTGCATCTGCCTTTGAATGTATTTTTTTTTTTATTGATCCATCTCCACTGCTGACTGTGTCCCTTTCCTTAACTGACTCGAGCATGAGAAGGGAATGTCACACCAAAGAATTTTTTTTTAACTGGGAATTTTAATATAGATGAGGAGAACAGTCTGTTTCTGTGAGGACCATGTGTGCAGTGAAGCTAAGTACATGTCATACTATACTGGCTTATGACTCTGAATTCTGAAGTGTCTACTTGCCTCACTGACAGTCTCAGCCATGAGAATCTTGTTTTTTTTACCTCCACTGAGGGTGCCAGGGCTGCAGAAAGTCCACCTACCTTCCCACAAGGAAAGTGAGCTGTTTGGTTTGGGGGGGGGGGGGGCACCAACATAAATGCTGTACCAGTGCCTTCATTGTTCAGTAAGATCACTGTGTATTAATGTGGGGGAGGGGTTGCAGCTTGATTGGCTTTCTTTGCCCCTATTGACACTAACAGGTGACTTACGGCAGCCTGGCTTTTGAGGTTTAAAATGGCAGCACTTTGCTGTGCCTACATTGGAAGTAATTGACTTAAAGTCCCCCCTGTGGCAGGACTTTGCAGGTGTGGGTGCTCCTGGCTCATGTTGGTCTATATTACCTTATTGAATGATGAAAAGAGTGAATGCTCTTTCATCAATCCGAAAAGGTCGAAACCCCTAAAGAGCAAAGACACGGAACAGCGATTTTTTTTCCTAGGGGGAAAAAATCGCTGCTTCGCAAAAAAAAAAAAAAAAAGTTTAAACACAAAATGAAAAGGGGGGCTTTGCCCCCCCACCCCCCAATGTGGAGAGCTGTGCCCCACATCCCCCCTACTTAAATATACCAACTCCAAGATCGCACCACAGTGGAGGAAATGGCACAGTCCCGAAGACGGCTCACCAGTTTTTTTTCCCTGGGAAAAAAAAATCGATGGTCCATGTCTTCGCTCTTTAGGGGTTCGACGTTTTCAGATCGATGAAAGAGCGTTCGTTATTTTCATCGTTCGATAAGGTAATGTAGAACCACTTTTGTCACCCACAATTTCTGTAGGTGTAGGCATTCTCAGGTCACATCACACTTGATCGATAGTGGTTAGTCACACAGATGCAAATTTCTTGCTGGTGCATAGCTCCATTATGCTAATAAACTTTACTGCTGCAAACAAAACTAAAAAAAGAAAAAAAAATCAAGCTGAACCACAATATGCTAATAAACTTTACTGTGGCAAACTGACACCGATTCCTCACATGGTGAATCCACTCTCTTGTAATTCTCTGTTGAAACCAAAAAAAGAGAAAATCAGTTTAGTAAAATAAATTTAGTTTACTCTAAATTTAAAAAATGCAAAAAAGTTGTTGCAATGAAATATCCGCAATAAATGCTCACACAGATAAACTTTCGTTTGTCGTGCATTTTACTACCTTCTCCTGCTCACAGCAGTGGCTTATTATGCAGCAATGTTGCATTAGAAAATGGTTCAGATATAAAAATATAGTGCACTATTCCTTCTTTATCCACTTGTTCATTTCTCATAAGGAATTTACAGGAGAAAACATACAGCATATCCAAATACAACAATAGCTTCCTGGCAGAAGTGACTACTTCTATGCCATCACTAATTGAATTGCCTCCCTTCAGTCCTTTGGCATTATCCCCAGTGAGAAGAAATGCCTGGTGTGTGGGTATCCTGCCAGCATTGGATGCAACAAGTCATCTACTGTTTGGAAGTATAGAGCAAAGAAGTGCAGGAGTAAGAGTGGACTCTTAACTGGCCCTTCCTGCAGTAGGAGTAGGATACCCTGGCCACACTGCTGAAGTTTGTGTACTGCTGGGGCCAGAAGGACCCCCTCACTGTAGCAGCTGACTATGTTGGAGTCTGTTCATAGGCACTGGTAGACTGGTACCAGTTCCTCCAGGATGTCTGCATGTGGAAAGTGATGCAATGATCCAATGCTTCTGGGGGGGTCTGGGCAGGGAGATTCAGACAGATGAAAGTCTTTTTGTGAAGGCCAAGCACAATAAAGATCATATCCACGACAAGCATTGGGATTTTGAAATCTATGACTTCACCACAAAAAATGTGTATCTTATCTTCATGGACAGGAGAGATGCAGACACATTGTTGTCCATTAATACTGAAGCATGACCTTCCTGGAATCACAATTGTTTCTGACCAGTGGACAGCCTACAGTGCAATCCCTGAAATACCAGGGATGAATTATCATCATCTCACATTGAATCACTTTGTGGACCTCAATACTGGAGTGCACACATGCAGTGGAGGCAATGTCACAGGTCAAGAAGGAATTCAGATCCATGAACAGCACAAGGGTGCACTTGGTGCCCTCACACCCATATGAATTTATGTGGTGCAGCGTATGCATGGAGGACTTTAAACAGTTACATCCATACTGAATCACATCTGAGAGTTCCAAGATTTTAATGTTGGTAGAGATTGGCAGACACATGGAGAAGAAGCAGATTCAGAGAAGGAAAGTGAATATTCAGAAAACTAATGACAGCAACTTGCACAACCTCTTTTTCACTTTTTTCATAAATGAAACAAATGTTAGATTGCACAACCCTTTTTCATTTGTTCTTTATGCCAGTAGTTACTGTTTAGGACTGTTGAGGTTAATAAATGAATGGTTTAATTCATGTTTTGCTCTGCTTGATTTTTTAATTGAAACATTTAATGTTGCATTTTGTGTTGCATGTGATATCCAATTGTTTGTGTGTTTTAATTCATTTTTTGCTCTGCTTGATTTTATAATTTTAACATTTAATTTTGCATTGTGTGTGTTTGTGTAAATCAGTTGTTTCAGTAAACATGTTTATGCCCTCCAGTGTTACTTATTTGATGCAGTTTCAGTTATTTGGTAGAGTTTTAGTAATCTGTTATACTTGTATCATTTTCATTTTGGAGCGATTTTAGTACTATTACATTTTGCATGATTTCAAGTAATATTTTGCCACCCACAATGTTTCTGTATTTATAGTTATATGACAAGTATGTATTGCTGGGAATTGTTAGTGACTAATTTGCTGTTTTGCTTAATTTTTTTAGTGTGTCATTTGGATGTCTCGTACTGCTCAGCTTTCACTGATTTAGCTGTCCATTGACACAGTACTGCTATGTACTGTAAGTAAATTACTGCATTATTTTTTATAGCTATTATTACGTTATTATTAGTAGTAATAGTAGTATTATTACTGTTATTATTATTTCTCTTATTACATTTTTATTTCCATTGTTTTGGCACAATTGCAGAACTGTTTCAATTCTGCAGTTGCATTATTAATATTCCTGATAAGTACTAACAATGCATTCACACAGGATGTAACGGGTGGTGACACAAGCCCATGCAAGTAATGTTTGGTTAAGGTTTGTTACAGAGCAGCTGGGGGGGGGGTGTATGTGGTACTAAAACTAAATTGCACTCTGCATTTTGTGTATGTTTTAATCATGTTTAACTTGCATATTGGTCCATTTTTGAATTGCTAGAACAGTTTCAAAAGCTCAGAGGATTCAAGGAGCCCATGACCAACTCGTGGAGAATCACATAGCAGTTAGAAGTGACTAAGCAGTACCATCCAGCAAGCAAATCAGATAAATCAAAACAGGAATACAAATAATTATTCCAGGTGAAGTCTCATCTTTTCCTCAGTATTGCTTTGTAATACAGTACATTTAACTTGTCAGATAAATTAATTTCATAATTTTCTGACTACTCTCTCCAAACATTTCAGAGAGAGACCAGTACTGGAGCCCTTCCTGGCACTCGGTAGACATAAGACAGACAGACTAACCCTGAATGGGACATCAACCCATCATGGGATACAGATCAACATATGGGTAGTTTGCAGGAACACCAGTTCCCCTGACGCACATCTTTGAGATGTGGTAGGAAATGGAGCTGTTGGTGAAAAGCCACATGTAGAAAGGAAAGATATGCAGACATGGCATGAAGGGGACCTCAGCTATAAACCACCCTAGAGAACCAAACATGGTGGGGCAGCAGTGATAACTACTGCATCACAGTGGCATCCCCTTTGGACAAGATATTTTTTTCAGTTTTGTTAATTAAAGACAGATTTTCTTTGTGTAAGTCACTGCTGCAGTCATAACTTCAAGGATCTCTGCTACAGGAAGAATACTACATCAGGTCAGAGACTGAGATGATCCCCTTCCCCCTTTGTACCAATCTAACATTTCCACTTTACCTCTGAATGTGTCCATGTCTCAGTGTAAAGGCATAAGTATGGTCATCCATCTTCAGTTCTTTCTTGCAAAGTAGTGCTATCAATTCAGACATTTGTATAGTCCACTGGTTCAGGCATAGTAACCACTGGAGTATGGGGTTTATTACCCTTTTTAATAGAAAGTTTTGCTGTTTATAGTTTTTTGCTGATTGGAATTTGATTTTTTTAGGCATCATCTTGAGACCAGATTTTTCCAAATGTAGGTCTGGAGATGCTGGATAAGCAAAACAAGTGCACTTGCAAAAAAACAAATTAATTTAAAAGACAGGCATAAGAAGTATGTATATTGTTTGGACAATCTTTAAGAGCATTAGGCTAAAAACTGTAAAGATCATAGGGGACTCTGTTGTAGCTCATTAAAGTCTCAAAATGTTAGATGCATTTATCCATAGAACTTCTATGGCATCTGGTAGTACTCACCCTGATGTCTGTGCATAAAAAGTCGCACTCTAGGCGTGAAGAATCAGAGTACAGCAGGGAGTCCTTGGTCCGAGGATGCAAGTAATGAGATAGCACTTGTAAATACCCCAGGCCTGGCATTTAAAGAGTTACCTATCCCTGATGAAGACCCTAAGGGGAACTGTGGTACATTAGCTTGGACTGAACACAGCTTTCAGATGACAACTACTCCATGCTACCTGCAGAGAAGGGCACCTACTGATCAAGCAGGAGGATGAGAGCTTTTCTTCTCTTAATAGGGGATGAGAATGACAGTGTATCAGACTGGAGGAATTCCTGTAGTTAGCCCAAACTACAGATTTCAGGCTAATATCTGAGGACTGAGTCAACAACCTGGATTGTTTCTTACTGTTCCATAGTTTCTTAATCTGGCTGCAAGCAGGCCATATCAGTCCTTCAACATTGAATGAACATCCCCACAAATGTACGCAGGGCTCTCCACCCATTTTAATCAGAAATAATTAGTATCCTGACATCACCCAGAAGGAGGGCATACAGACAGTGAGGACACAGTAGCCCCAGACTCCTCTCCAGACCTCAGCTTTCAGGATAACTTGATGCTTTTGAGGGACCACTTTCAATGGTAGACTGTTAAGATGACTTATGCCTAAAGCAGGGATTTAGAGTTACTGAGTTGCGACCACCCTAAGCCAATGGCAGTTACCTAAGTACAAGGAGCATTACTGAGTATGGTTGAAGCAAATTCACAAGAGCCAGAGTCTCACCCTACAGCCCCAAAATGGCCAAACAGTTTTATAGTGTCCAAGTGTACAACAGCTTTCTTTATAAAAAGAAAGAGGCAGACCATGGTACACTCTCTAAACTACTAAAGTGGTCTAAATCCTACCAAATAGAAATACCCTTCCCAACAAGGAGTGTAGACTCCTGGGTAAGTATTGTAAGAAGACTTGTACGATGTTCATCGTGTTACACTGCTGCAGTCATTACACTTGGGTTATCCTGCCATCAGGTGGTTCCCCAGTCGGCCAAGAAGACTTGTACGTTTGTTGCTTTAGTATTCAGAGATCTAAACTGCCAGGCTCTTATTTAAGTTCCAGAACTATGTCTTAAAGCAGATGTTGGAACTTGATATCCCATAGGTAGGCTCTAGAGGACACTTAGTACAATTCATACAAGCAGCCTTTCAGCTTGGTAATCATGGCATTAAATGTGCTTATGCTGCTGATGCAGATCTAGACTATATGCCACTGGGACAGTCTTAAGAAAATATTCACAGCTCCTTTCTCAGCTGTTAATTGAGGATATCATTGCCACATTTACGATTTCCCCTTTAGACAAGTAAATTACAGATGTCCTTCTATTTGTATGTTGCAGTATTCATAACATGAGGGATTCCCTGCCTAGGCGACCCAAATGTCCATTCAGCCAGTATACCAAAGACTTAAGCTACTGCTAGGTATGTGCAACAATGCACATAGAAACAGCCGTCGCCATATAAGTGACATGTGCACGTACCATCCTTAGAACTTCTTTGCCGCCAGTCCGAACAATAGCTTTTACTTTTTGCCTGATTGCCAAAATTATTCTTCATTCAGATAAGTGCCTCATTGGGGAAAACTTTAATTTATACTTTTGCTACTGCATGCTTGTAAGAGGTTGCCATCCAAGAAGGGCAAGTGCCATTGTGGAAGACAGATTCCACACAGACAACCATGACCAATGTCTTTTAGGTCTGGGTTCTGATCACGACTACAAGCCGTGTGCCATTTGTCAGGTGTTCATTCCTAAAACACTCCATAGTCATCTGTCTTCCCTTAACATATGTCATGAGAACCAGAGACTAAAGCGAATAGCGCTCACTATGGAAGGTACTCCAGGTCCATCGGGTGAGTCCCTGAAGAAAAAGGTGAAAAGGGTAAGGCCTGAAACTTCAGCTGCACCTCTGATCCCAGACATCCCTCTCAAGGCCCAGAGGTACGTATGGTGCCTGGTGCTCCTCCTTTGGTGGGTATTCATTTAGAAGCCACTAGGGAGGGTTCCTTCAGCACGTCCACAGAGGTATCACAGACATCCACTTTGGACAGTAAGGGGGAACCACGGCTCGCTCCTTCAGACTTTCCTCACAGTACCTCTCCTGCCCTTTCCATTGAGGTCTTGCCGATGTCGGGGCCAGAGCCTAGGGCAGGCCTTTCACTGAAAAGGAAACACAAACAAAAGCATGTGTCACCCACAAAGAATCCTTCCCCAGACTGGCAAGCTTTTTCTCAAGGAATCTTGAATGCCTTTTTGTCACTTAGACCTTCCAGTTTGCAGCCTCCTGCTCGTGTATCTCCTATTTCCCCTCCACCCAGGAGTGCTACTGTTGAACAAGAGACCTCTGAAGAAGATGATTCATCTTCAGATGAGTCCTTGGCCTACTGCACTCAAATTGACTCTCACCTGGGTTATGCCTCCCCTGAAGCTGATTTTAACAATGGAGACTCTTCTAAAGAGGATATTACATTTGGAGAAACTGTCTCCAGAATGAGTTTTTTTTTTTCAAGTGGGAAACTCCCACATTTTGGAAGTACAAAACAGGTATTATGACCTCTTACAACTAGACTCTCCTGCCCCTTCAGCTATCCCACCTGTTTTACCAGCTTTTCAAGATGCTTTTTGTGCAGCATCCAAAAACCCTGGCTCACAACCTACTGCACCCAAAAGGCAAGACAGGTTCTATAAAGTCCCCGAAGACAGCAGCTATCTGTACAAATGCCCTCTTGCAGACCCAGTTGTGATTTCACACACTGCTGATAAACCCTCTAAATGACTGCCCTCCACCAACCTCTTACCCTCTGATAAGGACAGTAAAATGATGGAGAGGACTGGGAAAAAAGGTCTATACCTCTTCTACTGTGGCTTTTAGGGCCATTAATTATCAGACAGACATGTCTAAATATGTTCTCAGGCCTCTCAACTTCTGACAGGTCTTCCAGATTCTGCAGCCAAATCCCAGCTCTCTTCCCTCTTGGCAGTTTTCTCCTAGGTTATCAGGCACTCCATAAAGTGCAGTTATGAAACATCTGAGATTTCTGCAAGATCAGCAGCATCTGGATGTTCTTCATGTTTCACTGTTGCAGTCATTACATTTGGATAATGTGCTGGCAGGTTGCCCTCAGTCGGCCTGAATAACAAAGTCTTGGGTCCTGCGTCGGTTGCTGTCTCTTCTTCCATGACGTCAGGTTGTCAGGGGTATAAAGCATGCCGCCGACACCATTTAATCAGTCTTTCTTGTCACGCAGTGCCCGAAGCAGAAGCAGTTCGCAAGTACCGGTCGGCCGACTCCTGAAATTTTTGTTTTCGAGTTTCAGAACCGAACTAAAGCTAAGTACATCGTTGGGGAAACTTGCTCCTTACCAATGTCAGTAAAAGTTAATAATTGTATTACTTGTGGGAAGCATATACCTCATAAGGATTTTCATTTGTACTGTATTCCTTGCCTAGGCCCTGACCATAACATGCCTTGCTGTCGGTTTTGTGCTAAATTTAACCAATGCACTATTAAGCGTCGGTATATTTTTGCTTCTAAATACTTTGGTTCAAGATTTAACTATCCTGAAATGTCGTCGGTTAGCAATCCAACTACCAGAATTCACAAAAAACACAAAGAAAAAGACAGAGACAGACCGTCGAGGTCCAAAACCGATGACGAAGCTACTCCTAAGCCAGTCGCTGGTTCACCGGTACTCAGTGCTCACTGAGGCACTTTCGCAGACCCTGATGCCCGCTACTTTTGAGTCGCAGGCCTCAACCAAGACCCATTCGGAGTCCGGTATGCCGCGAGATTCTCCAAGTATTGAACCCATGGATGTCTCTCCCTTGGATAGGTCTGGAGCCGCTGAGCAAGCACCGGCTTCTGAGGGTGTTTTCAGGCCTAAAGATTTGTATATTAAACAGACACCTTCATCAAAAACAAGGCCAAAACCAACTTCTGTGTCTAAAAAAATGACGCATGAGCCACATGCTCAGGCCCCTATGCCTAAAAAACAAATGATCAAAATGGCTGAGGATTTAATTACCTTGATCAGGGGTTCCCAACCCCCTCCTACTAAGAGGCCTAAGCAAGGTACTGATTATGAATCTTCAGATCAGGTTTCCATTTCTTCTGATTCCTCTTCTGATCAGGAATTTTCTCTTCCCCCTTATGAGGACTCTGATGCAGAAGAATCCTTCCCTTCTGCTTCTCCTCCTGAGGATTTTTCTTTTGGAGAGACTTTGCATACCTTAAGGGAACATTTTCATTGGGAGAGTCAAGATTTTTCAGAAACCAAAAAGAGGCTTAGGGTTTTTCTTCTTCTTCCTCAGCATAGGCCTTTGGCTATACCTCCTGTTTTAGACATTGTTGATGATGTTTTCTCAGAATCTAGCATTGCTCCTGATTCCTTGCCTCCGGCTCCTAGTAAGCCAGACAGATATTACAGGGTTCCTGACTACCACAAGTTTCTTTTCAAAAATCCTACTGCTGACCCTGAAACAATTTCTCAGGATCCCAAGGGTATTAAGGCTTCTACTGCTAAAAATCCTACCCCTTCTGATAGAGACTCCAGGGCACTGGATAGATGGGGTAAGAAGGTTTATATGTCTGCAACCCTGGCAATCAGGGCTTTAAACTGTCAATTTCATATGCTTAAATATCAACAGCATGTCATGGGCTTACTGAAGCAGAAAATTATGTTGATTTCTGATTGTGTGACAAATAAGGAGTTACAGGATTTATTGCATTCAGCTGAACAAGTTGGAAAGCATACTTTGCAATGTGGTTTTGATTCCTTGGAGGCCTCCTGCAGAGCCGCCGTAACTGGATCTGTGACAAGAAAGCATGCTTGGCTCAAGGAGCAAAATCTGCCTGATGATGTTAAAGCTAAATTGCTGGATGATCCTTTACAGTAGGACAGTCTGTTTGGTAATAAGGCAGAAGAAGTTTTGAAAAAGATGGAAGACAAAGCTAAATCTATGCAAACTGTAAAAGATTTCTTGTAAGTGCAGCCACCCAGGTTCAGTAGGCACTGGCCTATTAAGAACTGGTCCTTTTCAGTACCCAACAGAGCCATTCAGGTCAAAACCAGACACTCCAAGGCTCCAGGTTTCAGTCACAAGGATCTTACAGGACAAAACAATGGGGTGCTTCCACCTCCAAATCAGGAAGTAGCAAAGCACCACCCTATGGTAAACAGTCTCAATGACTTTCCTCTGCCATTTCCAAGCACTTATCTTTTGGCAGCCCCGTTGGGGGGGAAAACTAGCACTTCATGCTCAAAATTGGCATCTAATTACCCAGGACAAGTGGGTCTTAAATATAGTATCCCAGGGGTACAGGTTTCATTTCCACACATTGCCCACTCCAAATGGATGGCCAGATCTGCCTCCAAATCAGTGGGCAGAGGCCCAGAAGCAAGTCATATCCCTCATGGATATGGGGGCTATTCAACCAGTACCAGAAAAGGAAAAAGGACAAGGCTTTTATTCAAGACTTTTCCCGGTACCCAGAAAAGACAAATCATGGCGTCCAATTCTGGACTTATCCATTCTAAATACTTTCCTGGACATTCCAAAATTCAGGATGCTGACTCTACAACAGCTACTGCCTATGCTAGGAAAGAATGCCTGGTTGGTAACTCTAGATTTAAAAGAGGCTTACCTGCATATCCCAATCAGGGAATCTTGCAGAAGATACGTCCGCTTCAAAGCAGGCTATTTGCATTACCAGTTCTCTGCACTGCCCTTTGGCTTATCTACTGCGCCCAGGGTCTTCACAAAGTGTCTGGCACCAGTGATTGCATTTTCAGACAAAGAAACATTCAAATTTATCCTTATCTGGACAATTGTCTAATTCAGGCAGAGGACAAGGACACTCTTCTACAACATCTGGCGTTTGTAAAAAGGCTTCTAACATGCCTAGGGTACACCATAAACAAAAATAAATCACAACTGGTACCCTCTCAAATAATTACATTCCTGGGTGCAAGCTTGAATACAACTGCCCAGATGGCTTACCTCACGCCAGAGAAACAAGTTCAATTGATAACATACTTCAAACAAGTGGCCACAAAAACCCAGCTATCTGCAAGACAAATTCTGCAGGCTTTGGGGTTAATGGCATCCTGCATTCTACTAATTCCATATGCAAGACTGCATATGAGGAAACTTCAATGGTACCTAAAAAGCTTATGGAGTCAACATTGTCACAGCCTGGAAACAATGATTCCTCTCATTCCTTGCCTGCAACAGGAGTTCCTTTGGTGGGCATAAGCCTGTCACCAAAACAAGGGACTGTCATTCACTCTACCCCCTGCCACCCAAACCCTGACTACAGATGCTTCAGACTATGCTTGGGGGGGGCCCATCTGTCAGGGAGATGCATTCAGAGCGAATGGAGCCCAACTCAGATGCACCTACATATGAGCCAGAAAGAAATGCTAGCTGTACAGAATGCTCTGACAGCCTTCAAGGACTTCCTTCATCCAGGACAACTACTGATAAAGATGGACAACACCACAGTTATGTGGTACATAAACAAGCAGGGGGGTACCCACTCCTACCCCCTTTGCAGACTAGCCATGGCCTTATGGAACGCAGCCTTGACTTACCAAATACATCTACAAGCTCAATTCCTGCCAGGAAAGCAAAATACTCTGGCAGACAACCTAAGCAGAAATCTAACAGACCCACACGAATGGAAACTGGATCCGCAAATCTTCAGCATGTTGACACAAAAATGGGGGAGCACAGACATAGATCATTTTGCCTCACCCCAGAACTACCAGTTGGACAAATTCTGCACAAGAATTCATCACAAAAAAACTTGGAAAGTGGATGCTCTATCCTTCAACTGTCTGCCTTTCCCCCTCTGCCTCTGCTCTCCAAGGTTTTACTAAGAGTCAGACAGGAAAAACCAAACATGATTCTGATTGCTGCAGACTGGCCTCGCCAACATTGGTACCCACTTCTAAGGAACATGTCACACCTTCCTCCATGGTACTTGCCTCATACTCCTCATCCTCTTCAAACAAACTTCTGATCCATACTACTAAAACTAACAATTTAGCAGGAGATTGCTTGTTCTCCAATGCTGTTGGAAAAATATGGAATAAACTATCCTCTGAGATTACATCTCTCACTTCACTCCCACTGTTTAAAAGGAATCTAAAACTGTATCTCGATAAACACTGGCTATGCTGTTGTACTAACCCTCTCTCCTCTTTCTTTTTTTCTTAAATTTTTCTCTTTCTTCTCTTTTCTTCTCTCCCTATATCTCTAATACCTTTCCCTTCACACCTCAATGCATTTTTGTCAATTCTTTATATTAAATTTCATTGTAATTACTATGTATGATATTAGTCTATACATTGTATTATGTAGTATTTGCTCACACAAAAAAAAAAATAATAAATACTGGAGCTTTTCTCCCCAGGCTTCTACTGAAAATGGACATATATCCAGCTAGACTAGCCCAGTCAACAAATGTCAAATAAAAAAATAAATAATCTGTTGTCTTAGCAGAACTATCAAATTCTGCACACTCAGCTCCAAACATTGAATCTTGCAGCATGGCTAATCAACTAATTTCACCAGTCACATTCCTCAGTAAACCTGTGATGGATGTCATTTTGGAGGCTAGAAGGCCTAGTACTAGAAAATCTTATGCTGATAAATGGAAGAGATTCTGTGCCTGGAACCAAGCACAAGGAATAAACACAGAAATGCCCGATATTCCTCAGATTCTGCAATATTTAACAGAGATGCTTCACAAGGGCCTATCTTTTTCTTCTATGAAAATCCATGCCTCTGCCATCTTGGCTCATTACAACACAGAGCCTCCTCTCTTTTCTCATCCCCTGCTAAAGCAGTACCTCAGAGGGGCCAAAAATTTTAGACCTCCCAGGAGAGCTCCAACTCCTGCATGGGACCTCAATTTTATGCTGGAAAAACTCACCCTACCTCCTTTTGAACCAGCTGCCACTGCAGAATTAAAATTTCTTTCTTGGAAGACAGCTTTTCTTTTAGCAGTCACTTCAGCTAGAAGGATTTCAGAACTACAGGCCTTCATGGCAGTGGAGCCTTTCATTATCTTTTATCCGGACAGGGTGGCCCTCAGGACCAAACCTTCTTTTATGCCTAAGGTGGTATCTAGTGTGGCTCTTAACCAGACCATTCATCTGCTAACTTTTTTCCCAAATCCGCAGAACAAGGGGGAGCGGATTCTGCATTCATTGGATGTACACAGACAACTAAGATTCTACTTAAACAGGACAAACTCTCTACGAAAGTCTGAGCAACTACTTTTGGCATTTGCTGCAGGGGCAGAGGAGAAGGCTATCTCAAAGCAGACTATTTCAAAATGGATAGGCCATTGTATTCGTTTGTGCTACATGCACCATGGTAAACCTGTCCCCAAGGGGATCAGATCCCATTCCATCAGGGCTGCATCTACTTCTGCAGCTTTTCTCAGAGGGGTTCCTACCAAAGACATTCTAGAAGCTGCTACTTGGAGCTTAGTTCATATGTTCACAAAGCATTACCATTTACCTCTCTTTTCTAAATCCAGGGCAGGCTTTGCCACTGCTGTCCTACAGGGCCATTTATAGCCGCTCCTAATGCTGTATAATTCCATCCTTCCATCCATAGGTTTGGGATTCTACCCAAATGTAATGACTGCAACAGTGAAACATGAAGAACATAGTACACTTACCATAAATGTAGATGTTCGAGTGTATTCACTGTTGCAGTCCGGGTTACCCAACCGCCAGCCCCCTTTCTGCTCTATTATTATACCTCTTCTTTCCTTCACTATGCTCAAAAGCTTTTTTGTTGTATTTGCTTTTAGATGAAGGTAAACTTTTTGTGTTCTAAATTACATGCATATATATATTTATATATTTTGTTCCCCATTTGGAGGGCACCTGACATCTGGGGCAAGAAAAACTGATTAAAATGGCATCAGCTGCATGTTTTATACCCCAGATGACCTGACATCATGGAAGAGGAGACAGCAACCAATGCAGGACCCAAGACTTAAAGCTGACAAAGGGCAGCCTGCCAGCAGATTACCCAAATGTAATGACTGCAACAGTGAGTACACTCGAACATCTACATTTATGGTAAGTATACACAACTGTACTTTCTATCCTCATGAGATATTCTTAGCTGAGATTGCAGCCTTTGCCTGAGGATTTCAAGGCAAAACTCATGGAAGCACCCCTAGACAATACCACCCTATTTGGTGCTAATGCTGCAACCCTCTTCAAATCCCTTCAAGAGAAATGAAAAGAATTACAGGAGCTAAAACATATTTTTGTCTCCCGAGTTCCTAAATACCATAGGAACTACCCTTCTAAGCCTAATTTTGTAAGGAATAAGACCTGTGACCCTTCCCAATCACACAAGAAGGGTACACGCAGGCAGACTCCTCCTAGATCTCAGCCTTCATCTCTCAAAAGGTCCCCTTTCCAGACAAGCCAGGTAGTCTGTGACTCCTTGGCCACTCTCTCAGAAATCCCACTTTCCCAGCACCTTTCTGATTTCCTTTCCAAATGGACAAGCATTACCACAGATGAATGGGTCCTGTCTATTATCCAAAGAGGCTACTTCATGACTTGGAAAACCACTCCTACCTTCATGGGCACCCCACAACCCCCAAGAGACCAACTTCACCTTTTTCCACAGGTCATTCAAGACTTACTATCACAAGGGACTATACAGGAGGTTTCCTCCTTGGAAAAAGGAAAAGGTTTCTATTTCAGGATGTTTTTAGTACTCAGGAAACTCTGTTGCCCCTCTCACTTCCTCAGGCTTTCTTGATGTTCATCGTGTTACACTGCTGCAGTCATTACACTTGGGTTATCCTGCCATCAGGCTGTTCTCCAGTCGGCCTGAGTTCCAAAGTCTTGGTCCAGTGTCGGTTGCTGTCGCCTCCTCCCTGACGTCAGTACAACAGGGGTATATAAGATGCAGCCAATGCCATTTTCTCCAGTCTTTCTTGCCGCGCGGTGCCCAAAGCAAAAGCAGTTCACAAGTGCTGGTCAGCCGTCTCCTGAGATTTTCATTCCGAATCCAGAACCGAAGTCTTCTACAAAAGCTAAGTACCCCATCGGGGAAACTTTTTCTTGCCTCAGACCGATGTCAGTAAAAGTTAATAACTGTATTTCTTGTGGGAAGCAAATACCTCATAAGGATTTCCATTCCTATTGTATCCCATGCCTAGGCCCAGACCACTACGTCACTGGTTGTCGGTTTTGTGCTAGGTTTAACAAGCGCACTATTAAATGTCGGTTTGATTTTGCCCGACATTATTTTGGTAGAAAATTCAATTATACCATGCCATCGGAACTTCCGACGACCGGAATACACAAAAAGCGCAAAGACAAGGATAGGCATCCGAGGCCTAAAACTGACGACAAAGCCTCTTCTAGGCCAGTCGCCGGTTCTCCGGTTTTCAGCGAGGCACCTTCGCAGCCCCTGACGTCCGCTTCTGTAGAACCACAGGCCGCCTCTGGCTCCCACGTGGAGATGGCTGGGCCTTCGGATGCACAAGTTATTCAGCCTTCCGAGACTAACCTTTCAGAGGAATCCAGAGTAGCTGAGCAACCCACAGCTTCAGAGGGTGTCTTCAGACCTACTCAGTTAAGCATTAAACCCTCAGCTAAGTCTAAGCCTCCTTTAAAATCAAAGAAACAAATACAACATTCTCCAGAGCAGGCCTCCATGCCTAAGAAACAAATGCTCAAAAAGGCCGAAGACCTAATCACTCTGATCAGGGACCCCCCCCCCATAAAAGGCCTAGACAGGATGCAGACTATGACTCATCCATCCAGGTGTCCATCTCTTCTGATTCATCCTCAGACCTGGAACATTCTTTACCCCCTTATGAGGATTCTGATGCTGGGGAATCAATTCCATCAGCCTCACCGCCTGAGGACTACTCCTTTGGGGAAACCCTACATACCATGAGGGAGCATTTCCACTGGGAAGGCCAGGATTACTCAGAATCCAAGAAAAGGCTCAGAGACTTCCTTCTATTACCTCAACACAGACCCCTTGCTATCCTGCCAGTGTTAGATATTGTGGATGATGTGTATACTGAATCCAGCTTAAATCCGGATTCCTTACCTCCAGCCCCTGTTAAACCTGACAGATACTACAGAGTCCCTGACTCACATGAATTTCTGTATAAAAGCCCTGTAGCTGACCCTAAAACTATTTCTCAGGGACCCAAAGGAGTTAAGGCCTCATCAGCCAATAATCCAGTTCCCTCTGACAGAGATTCCAGAGCATTAGACAGATGGGGAAAGAAAGTATATACGTCTGCAACTTTAGCAATGAGAGCCTTAAATTGCCAGTTTCACATGGTAAAATATCAGCAAATTTTACTGTCTCAGTTAAAACAAAAAATGCTACCAGAATCAGATCCTCCTAATTTTAAAGAAATGCAGGATTTATTGCATGCAGCTGAACAAGTGGGAAAGCATACTTTACAATGTGGTTTTGATTCTCTAGAGGCCTCCTGCAGAGCAGCAGTTACAGGCTCTGTCATTAGAAGACATGCTTGGTTAAAAGAACATACATTACCAGATCATGTTAAAGCAAAATTATTGGATGCACCTTTGCAGCAGGATGTGTTATTTGGAGTTAAGGCAGAAGAGGTATTAAAGAAAATGGAGGATAAGGCAAAATCTATGCAAACGGTGAAGGATTTCTTACAGGTTCAGCCTCCTAGATTTAGCAGAAACTGGCCAACTAAGAATTGGTCCTTTCCAATTACAGACAGACCTCAAAGGGGAAGATACAGACGTCCAAGAAGTAGAGGTCAAACATAAGGTCCTTATAGGCTTCGACAATGGGTTGCATCAGGCCAGAAAGAAGGGGAAGACAGGCCCCAACCATATAAAAAGCAGCTCCAATGACTTCCCACTACAGCTGCCAAACAAATCCCTCTTGGCAGCCCCCTTGGGAGGAAAACTGGCACTCTTCTACCACAATTGGCAAATGATCACCAAAGACAAATGGGTTCTCAACATTGTATTTCAAGGTTACAGGTTCCACTTTCACACTCTGCCAAGGTTAAAAGGAATGCCAAATCTGCCACCAAATCAATGGGCAGAGGCTCAAAAACAAATTACAGCACTCATGAATATGAGAGCTATTCAAAAGGTACCATCACAGGAGCAAGGACAAGGATTCTACTCAAGACTTTTTCTGGTTCCCAGAAAGGACAAAGCCTGGAGGCCCATTCTGGATCTTTCATCTCTAAACACTTATCTGGATGTTCCGAAATTCAAAATGTTGACATTACAGCAGCATCTTCCCATGCTGGGCAAGAAAGCTTGGCTCGTGACTTTGGACCTCAAAGAGGCATACCTGCATGCCCCTATCAGACAAAACTGCAGAAGATACCTCAGATTCATAGCTGGTTCAATGCACTACCAATTCTCTGCACTGCCCTTTGGCTTATCTACTGCACCCAGGGTCTTCACAAAGTGCCTGGCACCAGTAATTGCATTTTGCAGACAGAAAGGAATTCAAATTTATCCATACCTGGACGACTGCCTGATTCAAGCAGAGAGCAAGGACATTCTTTTAAAGCATCTGGCATT
Source organism: Protopterus annectens (assembly GCF_019279795.1). Classification (NCBI taxonomy): domain Eukaryota; kingdom Metazoa; phylum Chordata; order Ceratodontiformes; family Protopteridae; genus Protopterus; species Protopterus annectens. The sequence goes on from NC_056733.1 coordinate 623,368,081, forward strand.
TGTAAAAAAGTTACTAAGTTGCCTGGGGTACACAGTAAACAAAATGAAGTCAAAACTAGTGCCCTCACAAGAGATTATATTCCTGGGTGCCAGCTTGAACACAACGGCCCAGATGGCTTACCTCACGCCAGACAAGCAAAGACAACTAACTCAATACTTTCAATTGATGGCAACAAAGACCCAACTCCCTGGAAGAAAAATTCTGCAGGCCTTGGGTTACACGGCATCCTGCATACTACTAATTCTATATGCCAAACTGCATATAAGGAAACTACAATGGTACCTAAAGAATGCATGGTCTCAACACTGTCAAAGTTTGGAAACAGTTATACCACTAATCTCATGCCTTCAACAGGAGTTTCAATGGTGGGCTCAAGCTTGTCACCTCAACAAGGAACAGCCAGGCAAACACTGACAACAGATGCATCGGATTATGCCTGGGGAGCACACATGGCAGGCAAATGTATTCAGGGCACATGGCCCGCAGAACAAAGGCATCTTCACATCAATCAAAAAGAGATGCTAGCTGTACAAAATGCCCTTATAGCTTTCAAGGACCTGCTGCATCCAGGACAACTACTAATAAAGACAGACAACACCACAGATGTTAAGTTGTCTATCTCGCCTTCATTCTTGCTGGATGGGTTCGGAGCCGACCTCGGCTCCGACTCGGCCACTCTAAAAGCTCGAGAGTTGGTTCCACCGGCTCGAGGCTCCCCTTATATCCCACAATGCTAGGCGAGAGTTACCTCAGATCTCGTTTGCCGCTACAGCTTCGAGGTTGGTTGCTTCTACCGGTTCCTGGTGAGTGTTAACTTTTCATCTAAAAGTTACTCTTTTAACCCCTTTTTAAGTTAAATTTCTTCTTAGTTAGTGTAGATTACAAAACTTTATCCCCGACCCTAAATTTTCCCGTTTCTTTACCAAAGAACCTTTGGTTCTTCCTTTGGGCCCTTAGGCCTTCCCTTCCCTAGTGGAGTGTTTGTGTTTCTTATAGTTTACTTTAATTTTATTGTACTTTAAATTCTAGTATCACTATTAAATTTATTATTTTTTCCTGACAGGGTATAACTTGTGTGTTTGGGTGTGTGTTTGTGTACACCTGTCAGTTAGGGAAATGTCTAAAGAAGCAAAGGTCTCCGGATTCAAGAAGTGTGATGCGTGCTGTCAGAAAATGTCTCTGACAGACGCTCACACTTCTTGTGTCTATTGTCTGGGGCCTTTGCACCTGCAGGACTCCTGTGCTGTATGCCATGGCTTCAGCCCCAGGGTCCTGCAGGAAAGAAAAAACAAGTTAATTCTGAGAGGCTTATTGAAGCCAGAGGATTCCCTGTCAGTTTCAACAGGAAGCCCTCTAAGGCATCGAGGTCTTCGGCTCCGGCTTCTGAGCCGAGACCTCAGGTTGCTCAACCTTTGCCTTTATCGGCTCCGGCTGGAGCCGATAAGTCTCAGTCCACAGTTTCTGTGGCTCCTGCTCCGGCGGGCCGAGGTTATTGAGGTACCGTGTCGGCTCCGACCAGACCTTGAGCCGACAACTAGAAAGAGGTCTAGGTCACCATCTCTTGGCTCCGTTCATACGGCTCCAGGAACTCCTCTGCTGTCTGACCGGAGCCAAAGGCCTCATTCCACTAGGTCAACGAGGCTGACCGATCATGACCTTCAGAGGGTAGTGAGTCGACTACTTAAGTCCGAGGCACTAGCCCAGATGCTTCAGAGCCCGACTCATCAGTCGGCGCCTGCCCGTCCATCAACTCTTTCCTCCTTGACTCTTTTGAGTTCGGGCGGTCGTCGGAACCGAGACTGTGATTACCGGGCCGAGACAATTGTCTTCGCTCCGTCGTGCTCCGTTTTTCTTTGGAGGAATCTCAGCGCCGGACTTCCCTCGTCGGCTCCGAGGGGTGAGTGGCATCGGACCCTTGTCCGACCCCCTCTCCCTCTCGGGGCTTCGGCGCTGGTGAGTTCGGCTCCGACATCGACCTCGGAGCCATCACTGTCGGTGCCGAGGGGTTCTTAGCTCCTCGGGCGGGGACCTCTAGCTCTGCCTGACAGGGGTGCATTCGAGGTCATGCGGAGTGTGTTAGAGCCTGGCTCTACTCCACAGTCGGCTCCGTCCCCCTCCCTCTATGCTGCCTCAGGGTAAGTCGACTCACTCCCTCATCCCGGACCGCAGAGAGCCAGCTCCTCAGGAGCCCCTGTGGGATTTCATCCTCTTCGAGGCCTCTCCTGATTTGGCAGAAGAGCCCCTCGGAAGAGGAAGTGCAAGAGGAAACACATTGACTCACCTGAGTCTATCACGTCAGACACAGATCTGGATGATTCTGAGGGTTCCCCGTTCCCCTTCTGAAGATGTCTCATTTGCAGACATTCTGGAGATCCTGAAACAGAGGGAAATTGGCCAGCCCTCAACCCTTGGAGGACGAATCTGTGTATCTTGAGGCGTTTGGCTCTCGTCCTTCCACCTCCTGGGTGTCCCCCTTACCCCTCATGCAGGTGGTTGCTAAGAAGGCATGGACGGCTCCTGATTCAGTGGACCCCACTCCCAGGAGACCCTCTAAATTCATCACAGCTCCATCAGACAAGCAATTTTTTATCAAAAGGAGTTTCTGTGGATGCTATGGTGGTAGCTGCTGCCACAAAGAAGGAACTGGCTGATCCTTCAGTGCCTGTCCATCCACCTAACAAGGAATCTAGGTCCATGGATAGGTACGGGAAGCGGATGTTCTCCTCAGCGACATTTACCATGCGTTCGCTGAATTACCTGTGCCATTTCACTCGTCTTCAAAGGGACTTGTTCAAGGAAGCGAGTGAAATGTTAAAGGATCCTACAGCTGCGGGTTTCCAAGAAAAAATGAACACGCAGCTGGCTACCCTTAATTCCATATCCAACTCCTCCATGCGCCTCCTCTCTTATGCGACCGATGGAGTGAGCAGAGCCGCAGGGACAGGTGTAGCCTTACGTAGGCATGCCTGGATGCGGCTATGCAATTTTGCGGACCCTTTCAAGACGTCTTTCACGAACTCCCCTTTTGATGGATCATCTCTCTTTGGTCCTCAAGTGAAAGAAACTCTGACTAGGTGCGAGACTGATGGCAAGACCCTTTCTGCCGTCGGAGTCCGTTTTTCGACTCCTTCTAGGCCTTACCCCAAAGGCCAGAAGGGTGGGAAGATGTGGTTCCGTAAACAATCTCAAGGGACTTAGCGGACGCAGAGTCGTTTTCCTACCAAAGGCAGAGGTGGGAATAACAATGGTAGACGTCGCCCTAGGGGCAGGGGGGGTCCGCAGAACCAGGGCAATCGGGAAGCTTTTCCTGACAAGCCCTTTCAGCATCCCTGAGGTGTTGCCCGACTGCCCATCTTCGGAGGCAGTCGGGGGAAGATTGTCAGTGTATCCAGAAGCCTGGCTATCCCTGACTCAAGACAAATGGGTACAGTCCATCATTTCCGAAGGCTATTCTATCCCCTTTCTTCGTTTTCCAAATCAGTCAAAAAATCCCTTCCAGATGTTCCACCCGCTCAAAGGGATATAGCAGCTTTGGAAATTTCAAAGCTGCTTGCAAAAAGAGCAATTCAGTCAGTGCCAGCAGACCAACAAGGATCGGAATCTACTCAAGGTTCTTTTTAGTTCCAAAGAAAACAGGGGACTGGAGACCGATTTTGGATCTCAGTGTCTTGAACAAATCAGTCAAGAAAACAAGATTTCGGATGGTCACGCTGCAATCCATTCTTCCCCTTTTGGGCAAAGGAAACTGGATGTGCTGTATAGACCTTCGGGATGCGTACTATCACATAAAAATGAACAGGCGCTCCAGAAGATTCCTCCGCTTCAGGCTGGGAACCAATCATTTTCAGTTCAGGGCCCTGCCCTTTGGTCTCACCACTGCCCCGGTGTTTACCAAATGCATGGCAGTGGTAGCTTCTCACCTGAGACGACAAGGATTCCAGGTGTTTCCATATTTGGACGACTGGCTTCTCACAGCTCCCACCAAGCATCTCCTTCTGATGGCCAGAGATTATACTTTTCGCGTTTGTCAAAACTGGGTATTTCAATAAATTGCGAAAAAGTCTGTTTTGTCGCCTTGTCGTACTATTACCTACATAGGCGCAAATCTAGAATCGATAAACATGTCTGCAAGGCTAACGAACCAAAGGATATCAGACATTCACAAATTGGTGTCACTTCTTCTCAACAACAACAGAGTCAAAGCCAGGTTAGTTCTAAAGGTGTTGGGAATCATGGCAGCGCCATACCTCTCCTTCCATTGGCCAGATACCACATGCGGATCCTTCAGTGGATGCTTTTACTCAATGGTCATACCAGGAACTTCCAATGTCTCACACCATTATGATCATAGCGTGCAAAAGCATCTCATGTGGTGGATGTCTTCCCCAGCTCCTGTCGGAAGACCATTTGTTCCACCTCCTCCGGTTGCTACTCTGACAACGGATGCCTCCCTGATCGGGTGGGGGCATTATCAGGGCAGGACAGTCCAGGGCACATGGCAACCAAGCGAATGCCACTTGCACATAAATGTTCTGGAGATGAGAGCAGTGCTTTGAGCGTTGCAAGCCCTTCAAGACTCTCTTCCCTTGGGCTCGATTGCAATCCAGCCAGACAATAGGTCTGGAGTGTGGTACATCAACAAACAAGGCAGAACCAGGTCATACCCCTGTGTCGAGAAGCACTCAGACTGTGGCAATGGGCGATTTCTTCTCAGCGTTTTCTGATAGCAACGCACATCCCCGGGAAGTCCAATCACATTGCGGACAAGTTGAGCAGAGCTATACTCATGCCTCACGAGTGGTCTCTGAAAGACTCTGTAGTGAGAGAAATTTTTCTCAAGTGGGGTCAGCCTTGCTGCGATCTTTTTGCTACTCCCCAAAACAGCAAGTGCAGAGAATATTTCACTCTATTCCCTTTACCAGGCCAACCCAGCAGGGACGCTCTAGTCCATATTTGGCCCCGGGGACTTCTGTATGCATTTCCTCCTTTCCCACTGATCTCTCAAGTAATACAGAAAGCTATCACTCAGAAGGCCTCATTGATCCTCATTGCTCCTTACTGGCCTCGACAAGTGTGGTTCCCCTTTCTACATCGATTTCTTTTGGAGCGACCGTGGAATCTGGACCTAGTTCCAGATCTTTTGATCCACCAGTCGGGTCAGTTTCATCGCTCCCTCCCCTCTCTGAACCTCACTGCTTGGTTCCTCCAGTTCCAACCGTAGCCAGGCTTCCTCAATTATCTCACTCTGTTAGAGATATATTGATAGCTTCCCATAAATCTTCCACTCGAAAGATTTATTTGAGTAAGTGGAAACGCTTCTCATATTGGGCACAAGGAAAGGACATAGATCCTTTCACCGCTTCCATCCAACTAGTCCTTGATTTTCTAGCTGAACTCTTCCATGCAGGTTCATCTCCATCTACTCTTAAGGTTCAATTGGCAGCTATTTCTAACTTCCATGTGGGTATTGCTGAATCTGCCCTAATGTCCCACAAACTTTGCAAAGCCTTTTTGAAAGGAGTTTTTCTTCTCAGACCTCCTATAAGAAATCCTCCTTCTCCTTGGGACCTAAATTTAGTTCTTGCTTCTTTGATTCTTTCCCCTTTCGAACCTGCAGCTTCATGTTCCTTGAAATTATTATCATGGAAAACTCTCTTTCTGGTGGCTATCACATCAGCAAGAAGAATTTCAGAACTTCAAGCACTCAGTTGTCGTTCTCCTTATCTTTTGTTCCATAAGGACAGAGTATCCTTACGAACTAACCCGTCCTTTTTGCCTAAGGTGGTTTCAACATCAAATCTAAACCAAAGCATTGACCTCCCTGTCTTTTTCCCAGAGTATTCCAATAGGTCTGAACAAAAATTACACTGCCTGGATGTTCATCGTCAATTAAGGTACTACTTGGATAGGACAAAACAATTCAGAAAATCTGATCAGCTGTTTGTCTCCTATGCGGAAAGCAGAAAGGGACTTTCAGTTTCAAAGGTATCATTATCCAGATGGCTAACATCTTTGATTTCCCTGGTATATGAAATTAGACAACAAAATTGCCTAATAAACCTAAAGCCCATTCCACCAGAGCTTTGGCTACTTCTTTAGCCTTCCAAGACAGACTGCCTATTGACACCATTTGTGCAGCGGCTACTTGGGCTACTCCTCACACTTTTATTTCTCATTATAAATTGGATTTAGCTTCTAGGCATAGAGCTAACTTTGGTTCCACTGTTCTCAGGAGTCTGTTCCGTTAGGCCACCGGGACAAGGTGCTAGGGGCCGGTCCCATCCAGCAAGAATGAAGGCGAGATAGACAACTTAACATATAGAAGTTATGTTCTTACCATAACGTTCCATGTTAGTTGTCTTCTTCGCCTTCTTCTTGTGTCCCACCCTCCTTCCCCCTGGCCTGGACAGACCTAGAGGAGTTGTGATCGTGACCTCTCTTTCTACCACCTCTTTCTTAGTCATATGCTATTATGCATATTTCTTGGTTCAGGATGTAGGTCACCCTTCTTTCTTCCTGTTGTTAGAGGTGGATTCTGTTTTACAGTTATACTGTTACTGTTATAAGCTGGGGTTAGCTTACAAAGCGAGATCTGAGGTAACTCGCCTAGCATTGTGGGATATAAGGGGAGCCTCGAGCCGGTGGAACCAACTCTCGAGCTTTTAGAGTGGCCGAGTCGGAGCCGAGGTCGGCTCCGAACCCATCCAGCAAGAAGAAGGCGAGAAGAAGACAACTAACATGGAACGTTATGGTAAGAACATAACTTCTATTTATGTGGTACATAAACAAACAAGGGGGCATTCACTCCTACCCCCTATGCAGACAAGCCATGACCTTGTGAAACACAGCTATAAACCTTCAAGTTCATTTGCAAGCACAATTCCTGCCAGGAGAGAAAAACACACTAGCAGACGACTAAAGAAGAAACATCATGGATCCCCACGAATGGGAATTAAATCCACAAATATTCAGAATGATAACACAGAAATGGTGGAGCCCAGACATAGATCTGTTTGCATCCCCAATAAACTGCCAGCTACAAAAATTCTGCACAAGGAGTTACCATCCACAAGCATGGAAAGTGAATGCCCTCTCATTCAGCTGGGAGAACCTACAAGTGTACGCTTTCCCACCACTACCTCTCCTGCCAAAGGTACTCATAAAAGCCAGGCAAGAAGAGCCAAAGATGATCCTGATTGCACCAGACTGGCCACGCCAGCACTGGTACCCAATCTTAAGGAGCTTAGCACAAGAACCACCCTGGATTTTGCCTCAAATCCCACATCTGCTGACTCAGCACGACAATCAAATACTACACAGCCAGCTAAAGACCTTAAACCTAGCTGCATGGAAGATTCCTTAGTCAAGCAAGCAATGCCTCTCTCAAAAGCTGTTATGGATGTCATTCTGGCCAGAAGGCTAAGTACCAGGAAAGCCTATTCGGATAAATGGAAGAGATTCTGTACCTGGAACCAAGCTCACAGCTTTGACCCTCTTGTCCCAAACATTCCTCAGATACTACAATACTTAACTGAGATGCTGGACAAAGGCCTCTCCTTCTCATCCATCAAGATCCATGCCTCTGCCATCTCTGCTTATTACAACACGGATCCACCAATTTTCTCTAATCCTCTGTTAAAACAGTACCTCAGAGGGGCTAAAAACATAAGACCGCCCTGTAGAGCTCCTACTCCAACTTGGGACCTCAACTTTGTTGTGGAAAAACTAACTTTACCTTTTGAGCCAGCTAACACAGCAGAATTAAAATATATCTCTTGGAAAACTGCTCTGCTCCTGGCAATAACATCAGCATGAAGAGTTTCAGAATTACAGGCACTAATGGCAGTGGAACCTTTCCTCATTTTCCACCAGGACAGGGTGACTTTAAGAACTAACTCTACGTTTATGCCAAAGGTGGTATCCAGTGTGGCTCTAAACCAAACTATTCACCTGCCAACTTTTTATCCTAAACCACAGAATAAAGGGGAGAGACTACTGCACTCTTTGGACATTCACAGGCAGTTACGCTTCTACTTGGACAAAACCAAAGCTTTCAGAAAATCTGAGCAGTTATTGGTAGCATATGCTACAGGAGCACAGGGAAAAGCCATTTCAAATCAGACTATTTCAAAATGGATAGGACATTGCATACGTTTCTGCTACACATACCATGGAAAACCTGTACCTAGCAGCATTAGATCTCACTCCACCAGGGCAACAGCCACTTCAACTGCCTACCTCAGGGGAGTACCTACCAAGGATATTTTGGAAGCAGCAACTTGGAGTTCTGTACATACCTTCACCAAGCATTACCATCTGCCTCTATACTCTAAATCCAGAGCTGGCTTCACCACTGCAGTACTGCAGGGCCTTATAGCCACCCCTAATGCCTTATAGAACCAGCCACCCTACCTCAGCTTTGGGAGTCTACTCAAGTGTAATGACTGCAGCAGTGTAACACGATGAACATAGTACAGTTTTGTACCTACCATAAATGTAAATGTTCGAGTGTATACACTGCTGCAGTCCAGGTTACCCTCCCTCCTTCCCCTCTTACCGGCTGGTACGTACCTATGTCTTCTACCCTTACTACCTATGGGGAGTATTTGCTGGTAGCTGTAAGTTGTTTTTTGCTTTTCTTATGTATGTTTCATTAGCAATTGGAATTGTCTACCTATTTGGAGGCACCTGACATCTGGGGCAAGAAAAACTGAAGAAAATGGTGTCGGCTGCATCTTATATACCCCTGTCGCACTGACGTCAGGGAGGAGGCGACAGCAACCGATGCCGGACCAAGACTTTGGAACTCAGGCCGACTGGGGAACTGCCTGATGGCAGGATAACCCAAGTGTAATGACTGCAGCAGTGTATACACTCAAACATCTACATTTATGGTAGGTACAAAACTGTACTTTTTCCTCCCTTTATTCAGGAAATTCTTACATTTTTCTGTGGCTTCCTCTCATTTTCAGTTCTGTGCTTTGCCCTTTGTACACTATACAGCTCCAAGGGTATTCACAAAGTGTTTGGTTCCTGTCATTTCCTTTTGCAGACTCCAGGAAATTCTCATTTACCCTTACCTGGACAAACTGCTCATTCAAGCAGAACATCCAGACATTTTGCAACAGAACCTTCAAGGCACCATCTCTTTGTATTCAGTCTGGGGTTCACCATCAACTACAGCAAGTCTTCTCTAACTCCTTCTCAGGACCAGGTTTTCCTAGGGTGCAGGAAAAGGACAGACTCTGATGGCTTTCCTGCCTTTGCAAAAAATGCAATCCCTGCACACTTGCTTTCAGCAGTTGCTTCATCTAGCCTGTCTGACTGCCAGGGAGTTCCTCAGGATGCTAGGGTTCATAGCATCCATTATACCAATGCTGCCCCTAGCCGGACTCCACATGCGAAAGTTCCAGTGGTACCTGGAAACCCTCTGGTCCCAGCATGCTCATCCTCCACAGTTTGTCCTTCCACTTCTACCCTGCCTAAAGAAGGAATTGTTTTGGTGGATTCAACAAATATCTCAGAATCCAGGACCCCCCTTCAGCCACCTCATCCAGTTCAGGAATTGTTCACAGATGCTTCCCATCTGGGGTGGGGAGCAACACTGGCGAGCCTAAAGGTTCAAAGCCTGAGGTCTCTGATAAGAAAGCAACATATCAACATCAAAGAGATGAGGGCTCTGATTCAGGCCCTTCAAGCCTTCCTGTCATCTCTTCAACCAGGTCCTTTGAAGCTGTTCACAGACAACACCGCAGTTCTCTGGTGTGTGAAAAACGGGGAAACCAAAGTCATGTGTCTTCTATAGATTAGCAATTGAAGCCTGGGAGATTGCTCTACAAGCAAAGGTAACTTTGACAGTTGTTTATAACCCCTCAGCTCAAAGTATTCTGGCAAGACACACTGACAAGGTCCATGACACAAGCCCACAAATGGATGATCCACAGGGATGTTTCCAGATATTCTCTACCAGTCGGGTAAACCTCAAATAGATCTCTGGTTCCCCTATGAACAGACTTCCAAATATGTTCTTCGTGTTTCACTGTTGCAGTCATTACATTTGGGTAATCTGCTGGCAGGTTGCCCTCAGTCGGCCAGAATTCCAAAGTCTTTGGTCCTGTGTTGGTTGCTGTCTTCTCTTCCATGACGTCAGGTCATCAGGGGTATAAAACATGCAGCCAACTCAATTTTCTTTAGTCTTTCTTGCCGCGCGGTGCCTGAAGCCGAAGCATTTCGCAAGTGCCGGTCAGCCGACTACTGAAATATTCGAGTTTGAATTTCAGAACCGAAGTCTTCACTAAAGCTAAGTACCCCGTTGGGGAAACTTTTTTCTTGCTTTTTACTGATGTCAGAAAAAGTTAATAATTGTATTACTTGTGGGAAGCAAATACCTCATAAGGATTTCCATTTATACTGCATTCCTTGCCTAGGTCCTGATCACAATGTGCCTGGCTGTCGGTTTTGTGCTAGATTTAACCAATGCACTATTAAGCGTCAGTATATTTTTGCATCAAAGTATTTTGGGAACAGATTTAGCTACCCAGAAATGTCGTCGGATAGCAATCCGACTACCGGAGTACATAAAAAATGCAAAGAAAAAGACAGAGAAAGGCAGTCCAGATCCAAAACCGACGATGAAGCTTCTCCTAAGCCAGTCGCCAGTTCACAGCCCCTGATGCCCGCTACTTTCGAGTCGCAGGCCCCTGCCGACACACACACAGAGTCCGGCATGCCACAAGATACTCAAGGTATTGGACCAACGGATGTATCTCCCTCGGATGGGTCCGGAGCCGCTGAGCAGGCACCGGCTTCTGAGGGTGTATTCAGACCTCAACATTTGTACATCAAACCGACGACAGCTGCAAAACCAAAGACAAAAATAACTTCTAAAACTAAAAAACTGATGCATGAGCCATGTGCACAGGCCTCTATGCCTAAAAACAGATTATCAAAATGGCTGAAGACCTTATTACCTTGATCAGGGGTACCCATCCCCCTCCAGATAGGAGGCCTAGGCAAGACACTGATTATGAATCTTCAGATCAGGTTTCTATTCCTTCTGATTTCTCTTCAGATCAGGAATTTTCTATACCTCCCTATGAGGATTCAGATGCTGAGGGGTCTATTCCATCTGCATCTCCTCCTGGGGATTATTCTTTTGGAGAAACCTTGCATACTTTGAGGGAGCATTTTCACTGGGAGAGTCAAGACGTCTCAGAATCAGAAAAGAGGCTCAGGGATTTCCTTCTTCTCCCTCAGCACAAGCCTTTAGCCATTTCCCTTGTTTTAGACATTATGGATGATGTTTTCAGAGTCAGGCTTGACCCCTGACTCCTTACCTCCAGCTCCCAGTAAGCCTGACAAGGTATTACAGGGTCCCTGACTCACATAAACTTTTATTTAGAAACCCTGCTGCTGATCCTGAAACTATTTCACAGGGTCCAAAGGGAGTTAAGGTCTCAACAGCAAAAAAATCCTACCCCCTCTGACAGAGATTCAAGGGCATGGACCGAATGGGGAAAAAAGGTTTATACATCTGAAACCTTGGCAATCAGGGCCTTAAACTGTCAATTTCTTATGCTTGAGTACCAACAACATGTTATGGGATTGCTGAAACAGAAAATGATGTTGATTTCAGAATGTGCAGAAAATAAAGAATTGCAGGAATTATTGCATGCAGCTGAACAAGTTGGAAAGCATACTTTGCAATGTGGATTTGATTCTTTAGAGGCCTCCTGCAGGGCCACAGTTACTGGATCTGTGATTAGGAGGCATGCCTGGTTAAAGGAACACAATTTGCCTGATCATGTTAAAGCTAAATTGCTAGATGCACCTTTACAGCATGATTCTCTGTTTGGTATTAAGGCAAAAGAGGTTTTAAAGAAAAGGGAAGACAAAGCTAAGTCTATGCAAACTGTTAAAGATGTCTTGCAAGTGCAGCCACCAAGATTAAGTAGACACTGGCCTACAAAAATTGGTCCTTCCCTGTGTCAGACAGAGCTCAAAGGGGCAAATCTAGACACCCTAAGGGTTCCAGATACCAGGCGCAAGACTCATACAGGTCAAAGAAATGGGGCACATCCACCTCCAAATCTAGAGGAGATAAAGCGCAAACCTACAGAAAGCAATCCCCATGACTTCCCTCTGCCTACACCAAGCACTTATCTTTTGGCAGCACCCATAGGGGGAAAATTAGCACTTTTTGCTCAAAATTGGCAGTTAATAACCCAGGACAAGTGGGTGCTAAACATCGTATCACAGGGATACAGATTCCATTTCCACAATCTGCCAATGGCAAAGGGTTGGCCAGATCTGCCAAAAAATCAATGGGCAGAGGCACAGAAACAGGTTACGCCCCTGATGGATATGGGGGCCATTCAGACAGCACCAGAACAGGAAAAAAGACAAGGTTTTTACTCAAGACTGTTCTTGGTACCCAGAAAGGACAAGGCCTGGCGACCAATACTGGATTTATCAATTTTAAACACATACCTGGACATTCCAAAATTCAAAATGCTGACTTTGCAGCAGCTTCTGCCCATGCTGGGCAAGAATGCTTGGCTGATGACTTTAGACCTAAAAGAGGCATACCTGCATGTCCCAATAAGACAGTCATGCAGAAGATACCTCAGATTCAAGGCTGGCTTAATGCATTACCAATTATCTGCACTGCCCTTTGGCTTATCTACTGCGCCCAGGGTCTTTACAAAGTGCCTGGTGCCAGTAATCACATTTTGCAGACAAAGAAGTATACAAATATATCCTTACTTGGACGACTGCCTCATTCAAGCAGAGAACAAGGACACTCTTCTTCGACACCTGGCGTTTGTGAAAACACTTCTAACATGCCTAGGCTACACAATAAATGAAAAGAAATCACAACTGGTACCCTCTCAAAGTATAACATTCCTGGGTACAAGCTTAAATACAACTGCCCAGATGGCTTACCTCACGCCAGACAAACAAAGACAACTGTCTACTTACTTCAAACTGATGGCAACAAAAACCCAGTCTTCTGCAAGACAAATTCTGCAGGCTCTGGGCTTCATGACATCCTACTAATTCCATATGCAAGACTGCATATGAGGAAACTTCAGTGGTACCTAAAATGTTTATGGAGTCAACATTCACACAGTCTGGAAACAATGATTCCACTCATTCCCTGCCTGCAACAGGAGTTTCTGTGGTGGGCGAAGGCCTGTCACCAAAACATGGGACGGCCCTTCACTCTACCCCCTGCCAGCCAAATCTTAACAATGGACTCATCAGATTATGCCTGGGGGTCCCACATGGCAGGAAGATGCATTTAGGGCATATGGGCACCAAAACAAATGCATCTACATATCAACCAGAAAGAGATGCTAGCTGTTCAACATGCCCTAACAGCCTTCAAGGACTTACTTAATCCAGGACAGCTACTGATAAAGACGGACAACACCACAGTCATGGTATATAAACAAGCACGGGGGCACACACTCATACCCCCTTTGCAGATTACCCATGGCACTGTGGAACACAGCTTTGATCAACCAAATACATCTTCAAGCTCAATTCCTGCCAGGAAAACAAAACACTCTGGCAGATGATTTAAGCAGAAACCTTATGGATCCTCACGAGTGGAAACTAAATCCACAAGTCTTCAGCATGATAACAGAGAAATGGGGGAGCCCAGACATAGATCTATTTGCCTCTCCTCAAAATTATCAGTTGACAAGATTCTGCACAAGGACTTATCACAGACAAGCATGGAAAGTGGACGCCCTATCCTTCAGTTGGAAAAATCTATCAGTTTACGCTTTTCCTCCTTTGCCTCTTCTACCCAAGGTCCTCCTAAAAGTCCGACAAGAGAAGCCAAAGATGATATTAATTGCCCCGGACTGGCCCCGCCAATACTGGTACCCAATTCTAAGGAACTTGTCAACAATACCCAGCTTGGACCTTGCCTCAAAGACCACAACTACTGTCCCAGCAAAACAGTCAGATCCTGCACAATCAACTACAGACTCTGAACCTGGCAGCATGGCTAATCATGTAATCATACAAACGACACCTCTCAGTAAAGCTGTGATGGATGTCATTTTGGAAGCCAGAAGGCCTAGTACTAGAAAATCTTATGCTGACAAATGGAAGAGATTATGTGCTTGGAATCAAGCACAAGGAACTGATACAGAACCACACATTCCTCAGATATTACAATACTTAACTGAGATGCTTGACAAAGGCCTATCTTTCTCATCAATCAAAATCCATACCTCTGCCATTTCAGCTCATTACAATACAGAGCCACCAATCTTTTCTCATCCTTTACTAAAGCAGTATCTTAGAGGAGCCAAAAATGTAAGGCCTCCTAGAAGATCACCATTACCTGCATGGGACCTCAATTATGTGTTGGAAAAGCTCACCCTGCCTCCATTTGAACCAGCTGCTACCACTGATATAAATTTATTATCATGGAAGACAGCTCTGCTACTAGCAATTACTTCAGCAAGAAGAGTTTCAGAGCTACAGGCCCTCCTGGCTGTAGAGCCTTTTATCATATTTTACCCAGACAGGATGTCTCTGAGGACAAATCCTACTTTTATGCCTAAGGTGGTTTCCAGTGTGGCTCTTAACCAAACAATTCATCTGCCAACTTTTTATCCAAATCCGCATAACAAAGGGGAGAGAATTCTGCATTCCTTGGACGTACACAGACAGCTAAGATTCTACTTGAGCAGGACTAAAGCTCTAAGAAAATGTGAGCAATTACTAGTGTCATATGCTGCAGGATCAGAAGGAAAAGCTATTTCAAAGCATACAACTTCAAAGTGGATAAGCCACTGCATCCGTTTCTGCTACTTACACCATGGTAAACCTATGCCCAAGGGCATTAGGTCTCATTCCACCAAAGCTGCAGCTACTTCAGCAGCCTTTCTCAGAGGAGTACCAACCAAAGACATTCTAGAGGCTGCTACTTGGAGTTCTGTTCACACCTTTACAAAGCATTACCATTTGCCTCTCTACTCTAAGTCCAGGGCAGGCTTTGCCACTGCAGTGCTGCAGGGCCTTATAGCCGCACCTAATGCTGTTTAGCTCCAGCCTCCCAACCATAGCTTTGAGATTCTACCCAAATGTAATGACTGCAACAGTGAAACATGAAGAACATGGTACAGTTGTGTACACTTACCATAAATGTAGATGTTCGAGTGTATTCACTGTTGCAGTCCAGGTTACCCTCCCGCCATCCCCCTGTCATTCTAAAGTTTATCTTTCCTTCTCTATCTTCTACAACCTATGTGGTGTATTTGCTTGTAGATGAAGGTAAGGATTTTATTGATGCATGTGTGTGTGTGTATATATATATATATATATATATATATATATATATATATATATATAATATTGCTACCTTTTTGGGGGCACCTGACATCGGGGGCAAGAAAAACTAAAGAAAATGGCGTCGGCTGCATGTTTTATACCCCTGACGACCTGACATCTTGGAAGAGAAGACAGCAACCGACGCAGGACCCAAGATTTTGGAATTCAGGCCGACTGAGGGCAACCTGCCAGCAGATTACCCAAATGTAATGACTGCAGCAGTGAATACATTCGAACATCTACATTTATGGTAAGTGTACACAACTGTACTTTTTGTATCAGAGTCCCACATCCTGTGGCTTGGAAGGTGGATGCCCTGTCATTCTCATGGAAGGGGGTGTTTCTGTACGTGTTCCCCCCTTCCCACTTATTCAGAAAGTCCTGCTGAAGAGTCAGAAGGACAACCCAGAAATCTTGTTGGTGACCCCTTTTGCTCAAGACCAAAAGTTTCCTCTTCTTCTGCAATTAGCCAAGGGCAGTCATCACAAGTTACCTCACAGGGTGGATCTACTCACACAAGACAAGGGTCCTCTTATTCACTCACATTAAGCAACACTGAACCTGACTCTGTGGGTGATAGGCTTCTGATTCCTTTCAGACACCATTTCTCTGAAGACATGCTTCTAGTCCAGCAGGAGGCCAGAAAACCCAATACAAGGAGATCCTATTTGTCCAAATGGAATAGGTTCTCCATCTGATGCCTTAATAAGTGACTAGATCCATTTTCAGTGGATATTCCCCTAGTCCTCTGTTATTTGTGTGAACTGATCAAGGCTGGATTGGCTTATTCTTCAGTTAAAGCCCATTTATCAACCATTTCTGCATGTCTGCCTTTATCTCCCCCCTTGGCTTCTAGACTAGAAGTTAAACTTTTCTTAAAAGGCGTCCTTCACATTAGATCTTCCAGAAAAACCTGTTTCTCCTCCTTGGAACTTACATTTTGTTTTGGAATAAACTGAGTCAGATTCCCTTTGAGCATGCAGCCTCAGATTCCGTAAAATTTTACAATGGAAAACTGTTGTACTGGTAGCCATCACTTCTGCTAGGAGAGTTTCTAAACTATGAGCTTTAATGGCTTCACAACACTTTCTGATTTTCCACAAGGATAGTGTGTCTCTTCATACCAGCCCTTTCATGCCAGAAGTGGTTAATGACTTGTCCCTGAACCAATCTGTTCACTTACTACTTTTTTCCTTCTCCTCAAAACTCCAGTGAAAGGGTGCTGCACACCTTGGATATACAGAGACAACTTAGATTCTACTTGGATAAGACCAAATCCATTAGAAGTTCTGAGCAACTGTTTGTTTCTTTTCATCCCAGGGCGCTGGGAAAACCTGTTTCTAAACAGACTATTTCATCTTTGATCTCTAGGGCAATTTCTGTTATGTGTCTCAGGGGAGAACTCTTTCTTCCTCTGTTAAGGCCCATTCCACCAGAGCTGTAGCTTCCTCTGGAGCCTTCTTTAAAGGTCTAGACACTGCTTCTATCCGGGAAGCAGCTACTTGATCCCTTGTCCATACATTTACAAAACACTAGAAGGTGGACTCTATCTTCAGAGCAGGATTTGCTAGGACAATTCTACTTGGCTTCATGGAGACTTCCTGTGGCCCTACGTTGCTTTTCCACTCATGAGCAATGGTATTCTGCCTCATGTTATGAATACTGCAATATAGGAATAGAAGGAGATAGAATACTTTTCTAAAATCATACCATAACCATAGATGTCCCTCTCTTCCATGTTGCAGTATTCTATCCCACTCTCCTTCCCCCTTGGTTCATGCTATTCTTTGTTTATTACCTGGTTGCCTGTTATCCTTGGACTGGTGTTCTGACTGGGGCATTCAGTTCTGAGGATGGTACGTGCAGACATCACTTTTATGGTTGACTTCGGTTGTTTCTATGTGCAACATCGCACGTAACTAGCAGTAGCTTAAGTCTTTGGTATACTGGCCAGATGTTCGGGTCACCTAGGTGGGGAATCCCCCATGTTATGAATACTGCAACATGGAAGAGAAGGACATCTGTGGTTATGGTAAGATTTTATCATGGCAGGCCTTAGGCATAGGTGAACTGGGCGACCACCTAGGGCAACGTACAGGCCGGCCTCGTAGAAGGGGCAATTTGTATGTATGTATGTATGTATTTATTTTAATTGTTACTTTTCTCATGATGTGTTCAAAGGGTGCCAGAAGCATGGGGGAGGGGTGAGCGCCCTCCCACTTTTATAGCTGCAGGTTGGCCAGGAGGCTAATAAAAAAAATCTTAACTCCACGACAGTAGAGTCTTTTCCTTTAAGGAGGAATGTGCATGCATCGCTTGCACGCATGCCAGTGTGGATGTAAAGACTTTCTGCAGTTGCGCACGGAATTTAAACTAGCAGTTTAGTTAAGAGAGGGGTTAAGTCCATGTGTACGCATGTGGCCATTTGGTTTAAAAAGAAAGTAAGTGTATGTGTGTGTCTATAGAGAAAGTGTGTGTGTGTATGGAATTTAAATTAGTCGTTCTGTTTATATGATAGATAAAGTGCATGTGTTACTGTGTGAAACAGTAGGTGTGGTGTATGAGGGAGAAGGTGCATGTCTATGTGTTATGAGAGAGTAGGAGTGTGTGGAATTTAAACTAGTCATTAGTTGCTGTATGAAAGAGGAGGTATGTGTGTGTTGCTTCATGAGAGATTGTGATTGTGTGTGTGTGTGTGTGTATGTATCGCTATGTGAGAGAGTAACTGCATGTGTGTCTGTGTGTTTAAGATACCTCTCAGCTGTCCAGATTTAGCATCGTAGTTTTTGTCTGATTCTCATAAAATTTGTGGTTCTGTGGTAAACCACAGAGAACTGAAGTCACTAAATAATGATTTTATATATATATATGTATATATATATATATATATATAAAATATGTATATATGTGTGTTTATATGTATACACACACGCACGCAACTTTCAGACTTCATATCCTTCAGAAATTCAAGTTAATACAAATCCTGTTGTTCTAGCAACTTTCTAAGTTAAAAAAAAGTGCAGTATTCAAAATCTATCCCTATTTTTTGGCCATAGCATCCACATTATGTTAGGCTTTGTCCAGATGTATTTATTTATTTTATTTATTTAACATTTGTTTGCCAGGATAGTCCGACTGGACAAGTGTCCATTTTCAGTGGAGTCCTGGGGAGAAAAACTCCATAAGTTTACAGAGAGAAGAAAATTTTACAAAAGAGACATTACAGAGTAGTAGCATACAGATTGTAAACCTTACAGCAGTTAATGTACAGTAAGAGGATATTACCCCTTTTGGTTGAAAATGCAATGCAAGTGTACAAAATATACAATGAGAGTAGATAAGAACCTGGTAGAGCATTGCAAGATATTTCACAATTGAATAAGAGTATATAAATGTTTAAGTTTCTGTATATACATTCAAGTAAATATATTTGAAAAGCATATATATATATATATATATATATATATATATATATATATATATATATATACACACACACACACACACACACACACACGTACATGCACTCATATATAGGTTATTGCTCACACATGGCTAGGTATGGTTAGAGCGTGCTGTTTGTGTTGTCCAGGACAGATGGGGTGTATAAATAGTGAGTGGATAAGGCTTCTGGGCGTCAATTACAGTTGCATAGATGGTTGGTGAAGAGGTATGATGTTCATCGTGTTTCACTGTTGCAGCCATTACTCTTGGGTTATCCTACTGGCAGGCTACCCGCAGTCAGCCTGAATTCCAAAGTCTTGGTCCGGCGTCGGTTGCTGTCACCTCTTCCCTGACGTCAGTGTGCCAGGAGTATAAAATATGCAGCTGACGCCATTTTCTTCAGTTTTTCTAGCCGCACAGTGCCCGAAGCAAAAGCAGTTTGCAAGTGCCGGTCGGCCGACTCCTGATATTTTCAAAATCAAATTTCAGATCCAAAGTCTTCATTAAAGCTAAGTACCCCATTGGGGAAACTTTTTCTTGCTCCAGACTGATGTCAGAAAAAGTTAACAATTGTATTTCTTGTGGGAAGCAAATACCTCATAAGGATTTTCATTCTTACTGTATTCCTTGCCTAGGCCCTGATCACGACGTTGCTAGCTGTCGGTTTTGTGCTAGATTTAACCAACGCACTATTAAGCGTCGGTACGATTTTGCCTTTCATTACTTTGGCCGAAGGTTTAATTATATAATGCCGTCAGAACAGCCGACGACCAGAGTTTATAAAAAGCGCAAGGAAAAGGACAGGCATCCGAGGTCCAAAACCGACGACGAGGCCCCCGCTAGGCCAGTCGCTAGTTTTCAGTGAGGTGCTTTCGCAGCCCCTGATGCCCGCTACCTCAGAGCCACAGGCCGCTTCCGACTCCCACGTGGAGCCGACTAGGCCTCTGGATACTCAAGGTATTGGACTCTCGGAAACTATTCCCTCAGATGGGTCCAGAGCTGCTGAGCAGGCATCGGCTTCTGAGGGTTTCAGACCTACACAATTATATGTCAAGCCTACCTCAGCTTCAAAGACTAAAACAGCTCTAAAGACAAAGAAACAAGTACAGCATTCTCCTGGACAGACTTCCATGCCTAAGAAACAGATGCTTAAAATGGCCGAAGACCTAATTACTTTGATCAGGGGTTCCCATCCCCCTCCTGATAAGAGGCCTGGGCAAGAGACAGTATATGACTCTTCTGATCAGGTTTCAATTTCCTCTGACTCCTCTTCTGAACAGGGATACTCTTTTCCTCCCTATGAGGATTCTGATGCTGAAGAATCTATTCCTTCAGCCTCTCCTGAGGATTATTCTTTTGGGGAAACCCTGCATACCATGAGGGAGGATTTTCACTGGGAGAGCCAAGATTACTCAGAATCTAAGAAAAGGCTCAGAGACTTTCTTTTACTACCTCAGCACAGACCTCTTGCTATTCCACATGTTCTAGACATTGTAGATGATGTATTTTCAGAGTCTCCTGACTCTTTACCCCCTGCACCTGCTAAGCCAGACAGATACTACAGGGTTCCAGACTCTCATACATTTTTATATAAAAACCCTGCTGCTGACCCAGAAACTATATCTCAGGGTCCCAAAGGGGTCAAGGCTTCCACTGCAAAAAACCCTGTCCCCTCTGATAGGGATTCTAGGGCACTGGACAGATGGGGGAAAAAAGTTTACACTTCTGCTACCTTGGATGTATGGGCTTTAAATTGTCAGTTTCATATGCTTAAATATCAGCAATACTTGTTGTCACTGCTTAAACAGAAAATGTTGACGAATTCTGAATGTTCTGATAACAAGGAAATGCAGGATTTATTGCATGCAGCTGAACAAGTGGGAAAGCATACTTTGCAATGTGGTTTTGATTCACTGGAGGCCTCTTGCAGGGCCGCTGTTATGGGTTCTGTCATTAGAAGGCATGCTTGGCTAAAGGAACAGAATCTGCCTGATAATGTTAAAGCAAAATTATTGGATGCTCCATTACAGCATGATACTTTGTTTGGTGTTAAGGCAGAAGAGGTGTTGAAGAAAATGGAGGATAAAGCGAAATCCATGCAGACAGTTAAAGATTTCCAACAGGTACAGCCACCCAGATTTAGCAGGAACTGGCCTACAAAGAATTGGTCCTTTCCAGTGTCAGACAGGCCACAAAGAGGCAGATACAGACACCCCAGAGGCAGATCCCAGCCCCAAGGCTCATACAGGCCTAAACACTGGGGTGCTTCTACCTCCAAAAGCGGAGAAGACAAATCACAACCATACAGGAAACAGTCCCAATGACTTTCCTCTGCCAGAACCAAGTACTTATCTTTTGGCAGCCCTCTTAGGGGGAAAACTAGCACTTTTTTCACAAAATTGGCACATGATTACCCAGGACAAATGGGTCTTGAACATAGTGTCTCAGGGCTACAGGTTCCACTTTCCCACCCTGCCAAGGGCAAAAGGTATGCCAGACCTGCCACACAATCAATGGGCAGAGGCACAAAAGCAAGTTTCATCCCTCTTGGACATGAGGGCCATTCAGCAAGTACCACAACAAGAGTAGGGACAAGGATTTTACTCGAGACTTTTCTTGGATCCCAGAAAGGACAAATCCTGGAGACCAATACTGGACCTGTCTATTCTAAACACATTTCTGGACATTCCAAAATTCAAAATGTTGACACTGCAGCAGCTACTGCCCATGCCAGGTGTTGTAATAGCAAGTCCGGGCTTTCTGCCTGAATCAGACAATCGTCCAAGTATGGGTAAATGTGAATATTTCTCTGCCTGCAAAATGCAATGGTTGGAGCTAGACACCTTGTGAATACCCTGGGTGCAATAGATAAGCCAAAGGGAAGTGCAGAAAACTGCATGGAGCCTGCCCTGAAGCGTAGGTATTTTCTGCAATATTCCCTGATTGGGATGTGCAGGTAAGCTTCCTTTAAGTCTAGGGTTGCCAGCCAGACATCCTTGGCTAGCATGGGAAGAAGCTGTTGCATAGTTAGCATTTTGAATTTTGGAACTACCAGAAAGATGTTGAGAATAGAGAGGTCCAGGATAGGATGCCAGGAGTTGTCTTTTCTGGGTACCGGAAAAAGTCTTGAATAAAAAACTTGTCCCCTTTGTTCTGCTGGGACAGGCTGAATAGCCCTGATATTGAGAACAGAGAACACCTGCTGTTGGGCCTCTGCCCATTGATTTGGGGGTAGGTCTGGCCAATCATTTGGTGTTGGTAGGGTGTGGAAGTGAAATCTGTATCCTTGGCAAACTATGTTCAAAACCCATTTGTCCTGGGTAATGAGTTCCCAGTTTTTTGCATACATGGTGAGCTTTCCTCCTAAGGGAGCAGGTAGTAGAGCAGGGCTTGGAAGGGATAAGGTTAAGTCAGTGTGCCATTTTTCCATAGGGGGTGGTTTCCCCCTCAGCACCCCCTTTTCAGGAGTCAGCCGAACGGCACTTGTGAACTGCTTCTGCTTCGGGCACTGCACGGCAAGAAAGACTAATGTAATGGCGTCAGCTGCATGTTTTATACCCCTGATGACCTGACGTCAAGGAAGAAGTGACAGCATCCGACACAGTAATCCAAAGACTCTGGTATTCAGGCTGGCTGAGGGCTACCTGCAGGCAGATAACCCAAATGTGATGACTGAAACACGAAGAACATCAATGACATCTACCACAGTCTGTACACAGGCCAAGGTACGTATTTGCAATACACATACTGCTGACAATCACCATAAGTACACAGACCCCACTATTGTATACACAACCGCAGAATGCCCACGTTATGTCCTCAGCAATAACCCCTAATATACATAACATATCTAGCAGTCTGATATCTGACTGGCTTGTTATTAGGTATGATGTCAATAAATAATGGTGTACAATACATATGCACCTCTTACTGCATGCCATATGTACAAAGGTTGACAGACTTGTGGCTGGAGCCACAAACACTGGGCCAATATTGGCCAACATTACCAACATGGGCAACCAGTGTTTCTCACCAGGGGTTCATTCCTTGTTGGTTAGATCCAACCACAAGCTAATCACCCTAGACATCCACATCCCACCCCCCATTAGGGAAACTACCGTAAAAAAATTTTCCAAAGCCAACTTCACACTTCTTAAGACAGAAGTGGCAATCTTCACGACACCCATGCTGATGGACAATAGAGGTACAACTGCTGAATCCCATACAAATGCACTTTATAAGCACTTACACAAGGGCATGGATCGTGCAATCCCTAACCGAACCAAGATGCTATCCTCCAAAAAAAGGAAGCCAATCTGGTGGTCCCCTGCTATAAACAAACTCTACAAGAGAAGAAAGAAACTGTTGCAAAAAAGAATAGAATTCCATGATTGGAGGAACTCCCTGGTCAGGCTCAGTAAGAAGCTGACATCCTTCATTAAATCCTCCAAAGCTAGTTATGAAAACAAAATCACCACTGATTCTAAAGACAACCACAAAGCATTCTATAGCTATGTCAAGATTCTCACTGGCAACACACAGATCTGCTCTGAGTTACAGCACAATGGCACTAAATATACAGAACCAACTGATATTGCCAACATCCTGGCAGATAGGTTCAGTGCTAACTTTACCCCTCTCTCATCCCTTAAAGGGCCCATCTCTATACCAGAAGAATGCAAAGTTCTTGTAATCACAGCTGCAGAGGTAAAAAGCACACTCTCCAAAGACAAGAACACAGGGACCTGACAACATCCCAGGCTGCATTTTACATGAACTACAGAACAAACTGGTACCCCACCTAAGTACCATGTTCAGTCGTAGCCTCACCACAGGCTTTGTGCAAACTGAATGGCGCACAGCAATGGTTATCCCACTCCACAAAGGGGGAGCCACCATGGACCCCTGGAACTACCACCCCATTAGCATGACGAGCCTGGTTTGCAAGGCTATGGAACGTATCATCATGGAACTTATAAACAATGACATTGGGAATCTCCAAACTCTGGACCCTACCCAGTTCGGGTTTTTAAAAGGCAGATCATGTCTCCTAAACCTGATAGACTTCTTTGAAGCAGTTACCAAAGCCATAGATGAGGGTAAGGTGGTTCACATAGCCTATCTAGATCTCGCCAAGGCTTTTGAAACCATCCCCCACTCTGGAATTATAGATAAACTCACTAAACTAGGTATAAATCTCTGTGTCACAAGATGGGTTGCCAACTGGCTCACTGACAGAACACACACTGTGAAAGTAGCAGACTAAATCCAACTTCAGACTTCAGACCAGTGACAAGTGGAGTACCACAGGGTTCAGTCATGGGTCCTCTCCTGTTTGTTATCTACCGCTCTGAAGTACAGGCTAACACAGAAGGTCTTTGGCTAACAAAGTTCGCAGATGACAGCAAACTAGGAGCCATAATCAAAACTCCTAATGATGTGAACATCCTACAAAAGGCCTCACTGAGACAGATGCCTGGTGTCAAAGCCATGGCCTCAAGCTCAATGCCAAAAAGTGCATTGTCATCCCTTTTGGTAAAAACTCAGTACTGATGAACTACCACATAGGGGGTAGTCTACTTAACACCGAAAGTGTGATAAGAGACCTTGTGACACAGGTGGACAGTAGTCTCTCCTTTGATAATCACATTGCCACAATAGTCAAGAAATCAGTCTATGTGGCACACATCATCACAAAAGGTTTCTCATCCAGGAAAAAAGAGGTCATTGATCAGGTCCAGTATGTTTTCCCCTCTTGTGGGAGTGGTAACAAGTTGTTCCATAGCATTTGAGTTTATAAATTCTAGGAACCTTTGGGCTAGGGTGTTGGAGCTAGAGTAATGCTCCCAGTCTATGTTTGGGTAGTTGAAGTCGCCCAATATAATGGTGTTTGGAGAGACCTTCATATTTTCTAGTGTTATCAGGAAGGCCGAGTGGGGTTCCTGGGTTTGGGAGGGTGGTCTGTAGCAGGCTATAAACTGGAAGGCAGTTTTACCCACTGTTAGTTGCACATGGATAGTCTCTGATGCTTCGTGCTTTGCCACCAACCTGGAGGTGTGGGTATCTTTGATGAATATCGATACTCCCCTCCTTTGTGGTTCGGTCCAAGTTTTGGGGCCGAAAAGCATGGTATGAGGTATAACCTGGTAGTGCTGGGGTGCTCTCAGGAGCCCTGAACCAGGTTTCTGTTACTGCACAGATATCGATGTTCTCCATGCTAAGGAGAGTTTTGAGTGCGTGCATCTTGAGGTTTAGACTTCTGGCGTTGAGTAGCATTACTCTTAGTTTCTTATCCCTTGTGATACCTATGGAGGTGGGTTTGTCTTTTGAGCCTTGCCTAAAAAAGGCACTATGGGGGTAGCAAGAGCCTTTGCCAATATCCGAAAGCTCAGGGGTGACAGGTGCAAGCCGTCCCTAGCGAAGCATCATGGCTTGTCGAGCATATCATCCCAAGCTGACAGGCATTGGATCCCCTTTGAATGACACCAGTACTTAAGCCAATTGTTGAAATTGATCATCTTGTCTTCATATTGTGGTATCATTCTTGGTGAGGGTAAGATGCTACTCAAGGTCAGGGTCATACCGGCCTGGGCTACATGCTCAGAGAGCTCCTTTATGTCTCTTTTCATGTAGTCCAGGGAGGTACGTCTCAGGTCATTCACACCAGCATGGACAATGACTGAGTCATATTTGTACTTGCCTTGGAGTGACCTGAGTGCTTGTGTTATGTGGCAGATCCTAGCGCCCGACAGGCTGCTCACCGTGACCCTCTCCTTGTTCAGCCTGGTGTGCGGGACGTCAGTGTGCCTGACGATAGAGTCACCTATTACAAGTGTATCAGGTGTGTTGTTTAGCCTTAATGGCTGTGACTGTTCGGCACACTGGCTTTGTGAGATATGTGTTGCACGTGTTTTGTTTTGGGGTAGCGGTTGCTTGGGTGTCTGCTTTGGAGGTCTCTGCTGCTTAGGCAGATCTTTATTTAGAGCCTCCGAGTATGTTTTTGTGTGATTATGTGTTTGGTTTGCTGTCGTGGTAGGTCTATGTGAGACTGGAATTGTAGTGAGTGTGGTTTCCTTCTCCTCCTGACTGGTTATGCCAGTACTGAGTTGAGAGAGCTTAGCCTCCAGTTTGGCTATATGGTTGCATCTCTCACATGTGTTGGAATTTGTTGGGAGGAGAAGAGGGTTGTCTGTGTACATGAGGCAGTTGTAACATTGCCTCAAGATTCCGAGATTCACCAGCTGGACCGGAGAGGAGATTGACAACTGACCTTTGGACATGCTAGAATAATATTGGGAATTCCTTAATAATTGAAACAAGGGCCAGTGGGGAGTGAGGGTGTAGTGCTTTTAATTTTTAGTGCTGACTTATATAATTGCTTTAGTGAGCAAGTGCCAGGTAACTTAAGTGCAATGTGTTACAGGTAACTTAAATGCAAAAACGACAAACAGTAACTTTCTTTCAAGTGAAACAAGGAAATAAGTACAGTAAGCAATGCAGATATCACTAGTGATCCACAGAAGCGCTGAGAAGCCGGGTATTAAGTGGAATTAGCGTTCCAGGGAAATAAGCAAACAAACAACAAGCATATAAACAAAGCTAGATTCAGCAGGCCTGGATCTAGTCTATGCTACAGCAAACAAGGTGTACCAATTTCAATAAGATACAGTTCAAATATTCAGGCACTATAAACCTTTAACCAGAAATTCCCAGCTCAGAAGGACAGAGTCCAGCCTCTTCTCCCACAAGAGTGCAATATATATATATACATATATATATATATATATATATATACATATATATATATATATATATATATGATGCTTTCCCTGCAGAAGCATTTTTAAATCTGTTGTTAGGATGTCTTTTACTACTGCAAATGTTTTTCTTATACTTTGTAACATTTTGTTGGTTTGTTGTCTTATTACTTTATTCATTTGTTTAACCTTCTTGGAGCTTTTCTCCCTAGGAATTCATTGAAAACGGGCTCCTTCGGCCCAATGGACTATCCTGGAAAGCAAACAGTAAATTAAAATAAAAAATAAATAAAAAGATGCAGTATAACTCATTTTGTACTGTAGACTGTGCACTCATTTTCTGTTCAATCTGATAACACTGACACTGGCTTTAAGGAATCTGTCCCCTTTTTGAACACAAATGTACAGCCTGAAAGTTATTACCTATGTCAGTGCATTACTCTCAGATAGCATTTTAGCTCTCAAAACATGCATGGTAGAAACAGAATAATTTTCTCCACTGCTCAATTTAATGCAGAAGCCTAAATATGCACTAATTTATGAAGTTATGCATACTTCTCAAACTGGAACTGCAAATAATCTGGACAAAGCCAAAATAATGGGGGGGGGGACGATACAGAGGCTCAGAAATAGGGACAATTTTTAAATAATGCTCTTACAAACTTAGTAAGTTGATATACTAAAAGATTGTGCACTAGCGTGCATTTTCTGAAGGTTGTGAAGTCTAGAATTTAAATGATGTTATTATTTAGTGACTTCCGTCCTCGGTGACTTACTAGAAAACTACAACTGTTATAAGGAACGGTTAAATATATGAGGCAAAAATCTGAATATTCTGCGAAAATCTGAACAGTTGAAAGTTATAATGATCTGCAATGTGCGAATATCAAATGCATTGCTACCCTTGAGTTTGCCGTGTTTCGGACTTGAAACTCATGGTTTGCAAGCTTGTTGCCACAGTCGCTGTCGCACATCATGATCAATACACGTTGAAAGGTGCGAGTTTGTTTCTCATTTATTCTTTACTTCTTTTGTGATGGATCTCGCAGTTGCCAACAGCTGCAATAATAAGTGATTGTTGCGGACAGCAGGCTAACAACTTGCAAAAAGAGTTGGAGTTAGGAACCGGGGCAAAAATTGTATTTGAAATGTACAATCAACCGACACCGATATCTGCAGCAACTCTGCAGTAAAATATTTTTGACAGTAATTACGGCTCGTGCAAGTTGACAATGCCTCTCAACTGTCCAGATTTTCGACTCATATTTTGAGTCTGTTCCTCAGAAAATGTGCAGTTTTCCGAAATGTTTTTTTGTGACAAATCAATAAGTAATGACAATAACTAAATGACAAGCATTTGAGGTCCAGACTACATATCCTTCAGAAAATGCATGGTAACCAGACGTTTTTATTATGGCAAGTTTCTAAGAGCAATATTTAAAACGTGTTGTTTTTTTTTGGGGGGGGGGTTATGTCATTATTTTTGTCTTTGCTCAAAACACAAGGTAGAAACAAGTATAGCACACTGTGTGAAGCAGGGAACATTAGCACTGAGTGTCTTATTCCAGTGGGAAGTAAAACAGGACTGGAATACAGGTTTGTGTACTTTTTTTAAAAAAACTTAATGCCATGGGTGGGATTGTTAGATGTCATTACTGATGTCACAAACGGGGAGGTGATTAGCTAAGTGGGTGGCAATGTTTTCAGCTTCAGTCCGAGGCAGAAATGCATGAGCCAGTGCCCCTTTAAGGGCAGACAAGCAGAAATTGCTGACAGATGAACTTAACTGAAGAATACACCACCCCAGCATGGAGCAGATCACACAAGTAAGAGAGAACCAAAGGAACCTCCACTGATGGAGGATCCTGATGGCAAGAGAAGCACCACACACCAAATCTTTTCCATTTGAACATGTATGATTTCCTAGTAGTGGGTTCCCTGGTCTCCTGCAAGACCCAAAGCAAGTCCTCAGAAAAAGGTGCCTAAAAGGGATCAAAACCCTTATCACCCACAGTGTCAGTTGAAGAGTGGACAAGTAAGGATGGATAAGAGGCCCTTGTCTTGTGTGAAATGATCCGCCTGGTGAGGTAACTTGTGATTGCACCTGGCCATGTGAGAAAGAAAGGTAAACCAATGCTGTCTGGGCCAAAAGACCAGCAAGATTTTAGGAGAGTCCTGCCTGATCTTGTGCAGGACTCATGTTAACAGAGGAAGGGGAGGGAAGGTGTATAAAAACACCCCCTTCCAAGGAAAAGACATGGCATCCAGTTTCCAGATCAGAGGACTTGGGACTGTGGAATAGAATACAGGAGACTGTCTGTTCAGAGCAGAGGTAAAAATATCTACCTGAGGAGTACTCCACCAATGGACAATGCCAAGAACACATCTGTGTGAATCATCCATTCGTGAGCTTGTGTGCTGTACTTGCCCAAGGAGTCTGCCATTAGATTGTGCTCTGAGAGAATGTAAACTACCTGAAGAGTCACTTGATACTGACCCGAAGAGCTAGCCCACAAATAAGATACAACCTTGTGCCCCCCTGCTTGTTGACATACCACATCATTGTAGTATTGTCTGTGAAAACTTTGAGGGGCCAGAGATGAAAGGCTTTCAAAGCCAGAAGCAGAGGCCTCGTCTCCTTTATGTTAACGTGGTCTGACCTCTGATGAGGAGGCTAAAGACACTGAACCTTTAAGGGGTCACAAGAGGTACCCCACCCCTTGTCTGAGGTGTCTATAAAGAGCTCCTGAGTAGGAACTGAAGCTTGAAAAGGAAGTCCCAGGTTGATGAATTCATCAGTGAATCTCAAGCTGGAGACAGGAAAGGGAAGGTTCGAGGAAGTCGAAGGGTGGCAGTGTTGAAGCCACACTCATTTGAGGTACCAGTGAAGTTTTGTCATATAGAGCATGATGAGAAGAAGCATGGGAATAGTGGAAATCATGAACCCGAGTGCCCTGAGAAATTCCCTGACCATGACAGACACCAGAGGAAGAAGGGATTGGAAAAAGGCAATTAGAGACAGAGCCTTGGGAGCATGCAGAGATGCCAGCATGGGAACTTTTTAAAGTCTGTAACCGAGAAAAATATGATCCTGGGAAGGGGTCAGAACTGATTTCTGGAAGTTTATGGTGACCCCCAGATTCTGTAACAGGGAAGTAGTAAACTTGTGGTCCTGATTCAGAGTGCTGGGGAAGGAGTTTGAATAACTAGATCATCTAGATATGGAAAAATCTGAATTCCTGGAATCCTGCAAAAAGCAATGACAGGAGCGAGGCATTTGAGAAAAAAACTTGGGGCAGTAGAGAAGCCAAACTGCAAAGCAGAGAATTGAAAATGCAAGGAAGAGACAGAAAATGTAAAAATTTCCTGAAGAGGGGATGTGTGGGAATGTAAAGACAAACATGCTTGAGATCCAGAGATGCCAGGAAGACCTGGGGATGAAGAAGAAGATGAAATAATGTCTGCAAAGACAACATCCAAAAGGAAGGAATCTTGAAAAAAGTGTTCAGCAGGGAAAGATCCAGAATTGTTCTCCCTGTGCCCTATTGTTGTGGAACCAAAAACATCCTGAAATAAATTCCCTTTCCTACCTGGGCAGAAGGTACTACTTGAATGGTGCCCTGAGGAAAAAAGAGTGTGAGGAACCTCTGGAAAATGAGGGACCTGTTCCCAGAGAGGTTGAGGAATGCCTGAAAAGGAAGGAACAAACCTCCAAACCATGAGATATCCTTGAAGGATAATGGACAGAACCCAAGAATCTGAAGTGATTTGAAGCCAATTTGAGAGAGAGGGAAAGACGAAGGGACGAGGGAACCTAGCCAAGGGGAGGAGAAAGCAAACTATTAAACACAACCAGACTTCTCCAGGAAAGAAGGTTTCTAGGTGGCAGAAGTCTGAGAAGACTTAGCAAGAGACACACACCTAGAACCCTTCTTGCCCTTGGGAGGAGGGCAAGATTGACTACAAACAAAGGCAGATTTGGAGGGATAATTCCACTTAAGCATATTTTTGTTTTTCTTATTCCTAAACTTCAGTTCCTGCAAGGCTTTGCCCTTATCCTGGAGAGACTTGAAAAGGTCAGCAGCAGATCCAAAGGAGCATCCAAAAGTTTGGCTTTATTGTCATAAGGTAAAGCCTGAAGATGATGCCAAGAATAAATACCTCTATCAATGTTCAAGACTATAACATTCTCTCATTGAATTCAATAAAAATTGAACTCATAACTAATACTAAACTCTTAGGGGTTATAATAGATGACATTCTAAAATTTGATTTACATATCCAATCCAATATCTAAAACCCACAAAAAATTTGGCCTCCTCTACAGGCATTATAAATTCCTCTCCCCTTCAACTAAACAAGCCTTAGCACTATCTGCTTCCTTCTCAAACCTATGGTGCTCCTTTATTAACTAATCTACAGTCCTGTCTAAAACTAAAATTAGAATCCTGTTACAACAAAATTGCAAAATTTGCTTTTAACTGCCAATCACTGTATAGCCTTAAGAAGTCCCCACTGGCTCGAATTCCCACACTTTCTACTACACATTCAACTATCTCTCTCAGACTAATTTACAAACCACCAGACTGCCCTGCACTCAGCTCATTTTCCCCTTACTCCCCCACTAGGTTATTATGCTCAGAAAATCAAAACCTACTACAAGTCCACAAATCTAACCTACCAATAGGTAGACTCCTATACTCCTGGACTATGATTAGACATTGGAATTATCTCCCTGCCTCCATACGCTCTGAGCAACATCCCATCAAATTCAAACTGGCCTCCAAAAACACCTTCTCTTCAACTGGATTTGCAACTGTTCTGCCTTGTCTTATGTTATCACTTAACTCTCTCTACCCCATACTCACACCCAGTATTGCTCTTCTTAACATTGCAACCACCTAACCACTTTGGGACCTTGATGCCATTTTAACCGTTACTAAACTTTTCTATACTTCGCACTAATTTTTATGTTATATAACCTCTTTTTTCCTTTACTCTTTTCCTTTTTATCTTTTCTCCTCAATTATTCAGATTCAGAACCCACAGCCACTCCACACTTAAGCTGATAAACCTAGCTTTTTTTCCTGATTTTTTTTTTGTTTGAGCTGACGATTTTTGCTTCATCTAAAATCATCTATTTTTATCTTTTATTTATTTTTTCCTACATTTTGTAGTTTTGCAAGTTGTATCACTTTATCGTCTCTGTATTGTAGTCACTTTTTTTGCCTTTGTTTGTATTGTTATAATTCTTGTAAATATTGAAACTACCTTGTGGTAGCCACCTCTGTACTGAAATATTCCATCTGAAGTTGTTAATCGTCTTCTTATTCATCACTGATGGGTTCAGTTCCAAGCCCTCGGAACCGACTCGTCCTTATACCAAGCTTGCATGCACCAAAAACTCTTGAGCTAAGCTGCTACCCACAATGCCCTTTGCTCAGTTACCACAGATCTCGTTTGCTGTGCAGCCATATAGCAGCATTTCACCGAGCTCTCCAGCTAAGTGCTTTTTCAGATATGTTTACTAGTTTGAAAAAGTTTTTCTCCTTTTATAACCTGTTCTTGTTGTTCTATATTGCTTCAGCTCTACCCAGAGGTATTTCACTCTTACCATTGTTGGTAATTTCTTGGTATTTCTTTCTACCTTTGCGGTATCTTGTTGCCATTGTTGGTATTTGCTTTTTCTCTCCTCCATTTCCTGTCTTTCCTCTCTCTTTCCCTTGTGTGCGAGAGTGTGTTCCGGGATGTCTGAAAAGAAGAGAACTACGGGGTTTAAACACTGCTCTTCTTGCAGTGGTAAACTACAGAATAGTGACCTCCATGAAGAATGTGTATATTGTTTGGGGGGTTCTGCATTTGTCGGCGAAACCCCCGTGTGATATTTGTGCTAGTTTCAGTCAGCGGACACTGAATAAACGTCGTAACCAACTTATTTTAAAGGGCCTGCGTGCTTCGCCTTTTTTGGAGGCTATTTCTGCGATGGAGGTCTCATCCCCTCCTTCTTTGGACAAGAAACGTCCTCAATCGCACCCCTCTTCACTGGCCAGTGACAGAGGTAAAGTTCACAAGCATAAGGCCCATAAGTCCTCATCTGAACACCGTTCTGCCTCCTTGGTACCGACTACCACATCGGCTCCGAGCTCGGCTCCAACGAAGTTTACCAAGGTAGCGTCTATGCCCACCCTGGCAACGACAGTTGCAACACCGCCTACCGCCTCGGTACCAACCAGTGTATCGATTCCTTTATCAGCACCACCTTCGCCCGTTTTGGCTCCAATATCAGTTCCAGCTACCTTGGAACCGTTCCTGTCATCCACCCCTATAGTGACTTCAGCTCCAAGCCCGTTCACGGCTCCAACCATACCTTTATTATCTGTTGCAAAATTGGAATCGTCAGTGCTGTTCTGCGACACATCACGGACCCGATACTCATCCAATGTGGACCCATTTGACGGACAAGCCTGCAGCCTCTTTTTGGACCAGCCTGATTACCCTTCAGGGGCATCGGTGAGATCCATCAGGAGCCTTTCCAAATTGGATGCGGTGCACCTTTTTGATCAGCTGCTGACTGCTAGGGGAATCTCAAATCCGCCTAGACCCTATCACACTCCTGGCTTTGGGTCTATTTCTCCAACAACCCTTACTTACTCTCCTCTCTTGGACCCCTTGGTTCTAAGGCTCATCTATCCAACTTTTACGAGAGGAATTCCTTCCTCGGCACTGACAACAACTTTGTCTGAGGCTCAGAGATCCCTTTGGGTGCCAGTTCCGTTGGAACCCACCCTTCCTCAATATCATGCTTGGTGTGGAGCCCCTGGTTCTGGTGTCAGTTCTGACAGTTGTGTCAGTCCCAACTTCGGATCAGACGGTGACTACTGCTCTGAGTTTGCTTGAGGCTCCGTCCCTGGGGGCGGACCATCTGGAGCGGGATGTGACTCTGGTTCCGATTTTGTCTTCTTCGGTTCTGGGCTTCCATTCCTCTTCGAGCGGGCCCGCTTTCCGGGTGATGGAGAGGGCGCTTGCTGCTAGCAATCCTCCACAGTTGGTTATCCTCCCAGTTCCCTCTGAGCCGCAGCTGTCAAAGGCCAACCCCCCCAGGACTCTGAAAGCACAAGGCCCAGGAGACCCCTGTCCAGGGCATTTCCCTTTCCGAGTCTTCTTTGGATGTTCCCACCGAAGAACTCCCTCGGAAATGGGTGTGTAAGAGGAAACACACAGACTCCCTGGAGGAGTCCCTCACAGAGGATATGGACTACGATGATGGGGAAGGGTCCCCACGGTCACCCCCTGATGATGTCTCCTTCGGGGACATCATGGAAATCTTGAAACAGAGGGGTGACTGGAGGTCCTCAGACCCTTCCTCAGAGGAATCCGTATTCCTGCAGGCCTTTTGCTCTCGGCCCTCTACTTCTTGGGTGACCCCCTTGCCAATGAGTTGGTTAAACTCATCGTGCAACGGGCTTGGAAGAACCCCGACTCCGTTGAGGCCATCCCCAGGAGATCAAAGTACTCTCCCCTCCAGAGGATCAACCCCATTGGTCCAGAGGCTTGCCAGTGGACGCTATGGTGGTAGCGGCTGCCACGAAAAAGGACCTTGCATAAGAGAGTCCTGCTGTTCACCCGCCCAACAGAGTGTCCCGGGCAGTGGACAGGTTAGGAAAGCAAGTCATTGCGTCAGTGACCTTCATGGTTAGGTCATTACCAGAGGCTACCATATTCCACTAATATCCTATCCAAGACCTCCGAAATCCCTTCCCAATGTTCCACCCAGTCAAAGGGAGGAGGCAGCTTCCGAAATATGAAAGCTATTTCAAAAATGAGCCATCCAACAGGTCACCTCACATCACTGTGGATCAGGGTTCTACTCAAGATTCTTTATGGTGCCAAAGAAAACAGGGGACTGGAGGCCCATTCTGGATCTCAGCCAACTAAACAAATCAGTAGTTCAGACCAAGTTCCGCATGGTCACGATTCAATCCATCCTCCCCATTCTGCGGGAGGGTGTGTGGATGTGCTCATTAGATCTCCGGGATGTGTATTATCATGGAAGAATCAGTCAGAACCAGACGGAAAAAAATATATATATCACGTTGAGGACAGCTGATTAGTGAGGGTGGTACCTGAAAACTACATTTCCGGGTATAGAGTGGCGTTCAGTATGACTGGCAGATATACTACGTCACAGTTTTGCGACGTACAAGTTGACAGCATATCCAAAACTTGACAACTATCTCCGGGGAGATATATCTGCCGGTCATACTGAACGCCACTCTATACCCGGAAATGTAGTTTTCAGGTACCATCCTCACTAATCAGCTGTCCTCAACGTGATATATATATATTTTTTCCGTCTGGTTCTGACTGATTCTTCCTTGGATTTGGTGTGTTTTTGGCTTAAAAGTTATTTCTACTGATGCGTATTACCATATCAAGATGGCCAAGCACTCCAGGAGCCTCCTTCGCTTCCAGTTGGGAGCCAATCACTATCAATTCAGAGCGCTGCCTTTCGGTCTCTCGATGGCCCCCAAAGTGTTCACGAAATGCCTTGCAGTGGTAACAGCACATCTGAGACTTCAGGTATTCCAGGTGTTTCCATATCTAGACGATTGGCTCCTCTCCGCCCCCACCAAGCATCTTCTGGTCAGGGCCCTCCACTACATATTGGCTGTAGTGGAGTCATTAGGCATCACTGTACACTGGGAGAAATCAAACCTTCAACCATCACAACAACTGGAATTCATAGGGGCAATATTCAACAAGCAGTCAAGCCTAATCTCACTTCCTCTCCACAGGCTTCAGAAACTCTGGGCACAAGTTCAGGTGATACTCTGTCAAAGCAAGGTGTCTGCAAGGGAGATTCATCAAGCCTTGGGATTTATGGCTGCAGCCATCCCCATAGTTCCCTTAGCCACACTACACATGAGATTACTATAGGTCCTAGGTGTTCTGAGAAAAATCACAAACAACACAGGTACACACCTCCAAACTGTGGTAGAATAACACTGAAAATCTGAAAGATAGCAGAAACGAAAATAAGATGCTTATGGCAGTTTACATTGCCAAAAAGGACAATTAATTCCCAGACCAGCTGAGCAGATCCTCATCACACTCCCACTACTGGGGACTGAGCACAAAGTGCACTAAGGAAAATAGTCTGGTAAAGTGGTTCACTACACATGACTTCGCTATGCTCAACTCTGCTTCTCTCCCCTACCCTACCTTCCTCTCCCCCTCTGCATCATGTTCTTTATACACCTCTGGCCACACAACCACTTCCTGTCAGCAACACTGCTTCATAGTACTACTGTATATATATTACTTTTCCCTGTAACAGTAACTTCACTCCTAGTGGTGAATTGCACACACAGTGCTGTCAACATAACTTCTTATCAGTTTCACTTCCATACTAACTATAGTCTGCACAGTCTGTACCATCCCTATTACGTTTGTCTTGCTTTTCTGCTTTAACTGAAAATGCTTACATGGATAAAACAAGTATAAAACTGAACTATGACTTCACCCTCAGTGTTACATTTTATTACTAAGAAGGCTACCCTTTTCTCCTCCAGTGTAAAACTAAACTCTGACTTTATCCCTCAGCGCTACATTTCACTACCAAGATAGATATTCTAGTCTGTTCACCTCCATTGTAATGCTACTTTACACCATATCCATTTCTCTCCAGTATAATAAACCAGAAACTTTCACACATTCTGCTTAAACCAACTACTTCTATTGTCAGTTTCACATTACATTCATTGCTAAACATCACCAGTAACGTCTGTAACCCATTCTGCGTGTGCCTTCTATAGCAGTACCTTCTCCATCTACTAGCGTA
Source organism: Protopterus annectens (assembly GCF_019279795.1). Classification (NCBI taxonomy): domain Eukaryota; kingdom Metazoa; phylum Chordata; order Ceratodontiformes; family Protopteridae; genus Protopterus; species Protopterus annectens. Next base: position 623,404,478 of record NC_056733.1, read on the forward strand.
TCTTAATCTGAAATCTCTCCATTTCCTGGCTAATCATGGACTACAAATTACAGGCTATACTTATATATTTCTGTCAGTACTCCTAATACAAAGACATCACTCTGTCTCACTAGCTTATAAATCACAACTCCAGTACCTGCACGTCTTCCTCTTCCTGTCATGCTGTGGTCCATTAATAGAACCGCTTTGTGGAGTGACATTTTGTACTATTACCTACACCTACATTCCACTTACCAAGCTACTAATTAAATTGAATTGGTACACATACTCAAAGTATAGTTTGAAAATTATGATTCCGCTGCTTTTACAATCAAGAGATACTCAATCCAACCCTGCCCCTCAATCATTCACTAGCTTATCCACAAATACTTGTACTGCACTGCAAACTGATAGACCTTTTTTGGGTTTATCTCAAGGGGCACATAAAACACAAAAGTTAAAAGTACTAAAGAATATAATCCATGTATACACACACACACACACACACACACACGTAAAGTCAACAAACACATTATAAAGCAAACTATAATATAGTATACCAAGAATAAAGCAATGGGTTTTACTTTTTCTAGATTGTCTTAATTGGCACTGTTACAGCTGAATAGAGGAGACTGAACATCACTGGAGGGTGACTAACAAATAGCAAAAGCATTCATAGTGTTGGTAGTAAACTAAGTTATTGCATGTGTGAGTGAGGATTACTTGTAGAGGATTTACTATTATGGATATGCAATAATCTGTCAGTTAGAGCAGAATATTACAGAGCTGTTAAGTTTCATGTGGTTCAGCTGTCCAGGATTTGATTCTGTCAGCCTCCATTGCCTGTTTGACTCTGAGCAAGTCACTTAACCAGGCAGTGCTCTCAGGCTGAGTTTGAAAAAGGTCCATTGTGATCAATACTGTACCCCAGTTAACAAACAATATAAAATGTGTTTATCGTAGCATTTGTATTTTACTTGTTAGAAGAGCTATGAGTTAAGATAATTTTTGAAGGCAGGGAATGAAACTGTGTTTGTTTTGGATTGGATTCCCAGAATTTGGGTCCTAAGACTATGAAGATATGTTCTGTGGCTTTCAGTTTAGTGTGTGGGGTGGAGTAGGAGAGAGAGATGAGGTTATAAGGTGGTTTCCTATGTATGAGTATACTTGCAAAGAATGGGAAGAAATCTATATGAATGAGTTAGTAGATCATGGGAACGAGGAGGAGGATCCTGTGATAAAGGGAAGCCATTTGGCTTTTGAGATCATGTAATAATGGTGATGTTCTTGGTAATCAGTGTTGCCGTACTGATTCTTAGTGCCTTTCTGCCATGCAGAGGCCTGTGACTAGCCCAATTACCAGAGTCTTTACATCATCCCTATCTAATGAATGTACAAAGACCAACATCAGGGTATAAGAATGGTGCACATCAGTGCCATCTTTAGTTCTTTCTAGCTGTGTAGTCTGATGTGTATCGTGTGTGCTCAGTATGCTCACAGTCCATCAGTTGGCTTTTCTTTCCAGGGAACCTCCTTTTTCCAGTCAGATAACCCTGCTGGGGAAATTTCTGTACTAATTTAATGTTCAAAAAAGTTAACAATTGTTTGAACTGTGGGAAGCAAATCTAGCCTAAACATTTTCATTTATTTTGTCTGTTCTGCTTGGGGTCTCAGCACAACATCTCTAACTGTCCTGACTCCAGAATTCCATGAGAAAACTCTCAAACATAGGCCTGAGGTACTAGCCCACCCATATGGAGTCCCTTGTTTTTGGCTTCCTCAGTGGTACTGCAATCCACTGCTACCACAGGGCCTCAACAGACTCTAGCGTCAGAATCATTCCAAAAAATGGAAAAAGAAAAGGTCAAAGCCCAGACATTACTGAAAGCTCCAACCGTAGGTCTTAAGTTGACCCATGACCCAGATGAGGCACCTTTGCAGCCCCTTGGTCTGGCAACCCCTCGGGAGGCTGCCATGGTTTCTGGCCTACCTACAAATGCTACCACAACACACTTTGGTCAGGTCTGAGGTTGCTCTGCAAGTCTCAGCTTCCAAGGTCCCTGCTGTGAGTCTAGAGGTAGATTCCATGCCATCCCGAACTATTGAAGCTTCAACTGAAGTCGAAGTTGAATGACCATGTCCTCCAGTCACCATTTACAATGGACACCCAAATCAAAGAAAACCTTTTCTTTGCAACCATCTCTGACCACTTCTCAGAATGAAGCCCAAGACCTTCTTAAAATAGCACAGGAGTTTATGGTCTTCATGAAATCTAGACAGCCATCTCACCACTCATCCACCTTCAAGGCCTCACATCGCCTCCCCATCTAAAAGCAGCAGAGAAGTAGCTTTTCAGTAAGTGATTCCTGTAGCTCTGAGGATGAAGAGGAATTTTCTTACTCTGGCCACTTGCCACTTCAGACTTGCCCAGAGTCATACTCACGTGACACCCTCTCTTCCATCTACCCCAAGGACCTTTCCTTCTGAGATACCCTGCATAGAATGAAGGAGGCTTTCAATTGGGAAAGTAAACAGTTCTCTCAGGCCCAGTCCCATTACAGGGAACTGCTAAACTTGCCTTCACCAAGACCACTGTACTTGTTTTGGATGATGTTTTTGAAGACATTCCTTTACATGCTGATTCTATATTTGTTGCTGCTAGGACACCAGGCAGGTTTTACTGAGTGCTTGAATCTCACAAGCACCTCTACAAAAACCCAAAAGCTAACCCTTCTGTAGTCTCCAATGAATCCAGAAAAAGTTTACCTAAGGAATCAACAAAACATCCCCTGCCTAATGACAGGAAAAGTAGATTATTGGACAGATTTGTGAATAAAGCTTATACCTCTGCCACCTTGGCAGTAAGAGCTTTGACTTGTCAATTTCATATGCTAAAGTACATTGAATCTCTTCAAGATAAAATGCTAGCTAAGGTAGACATTAGTGCAAATAGAATCTTGTCTAAGGAATCCCAGGAGATAGCTAGAGAAGCTTTACAAGTTGACAGACATTCCCTAAAATGTGGTTGTGATGCCTTAAATGTTTCTTGTAGAGCAGCTGCCACAGGTTCTGTCATACATAGATATGCATGGCTCAGGACCCAGGCCCTGTCAGATCAGGTAAAGGCTGAACTAATGATGCTCCAGTAGACAACCAATGGCTTTTTTGGTCCTCCATCTGAACAAGTTTTTGAGAAACTGGATGAAAAAGGAAAACAAATTAAAACTGCAAAAGGATTTTATCCAAGGTACAAAAGGAATTATCCTTCGAAACCTTGGCCTTTTCCACCTACACAAGACAAGGGGTGGCCTCCTGTGGTAAAAGACCAAGAAAATCTAGGAGATGGCAACCAGAACAATCACACAGAGCAGGGGTCTCCAAAGATGCCACCAAGCACAGAGAACAACTATGGCAGTGTTCTACCTAACCCTCCCTTAACCTTTCCCACCCAAGCCTCTGGCAGGAGGATTATCTTTTTCCTAAACCAATTGAATTCCATCACCAGCTACCAATGGGTCCTCAACCTCACAGGGAAGGGGCACCATATTCAGTTCAGAGAAATACCACCCTTCTTGGGCATTCCAAAGCCATCAAAAAGCAAGAAAGCCTCTCATAACCTATCCTTAGGGAGCTACTTCATGGGTATTTCTAGTTCCAAGAAAAGAGGGCACCTGGAGTCCCTTCTTCGACCTCTCAAAGCTAAACAAGTTCCTCAACATCTCAAAATTCAAAATTCTTACATTGCAAAAATTGCTGTCCATGTTCTTCTAGAATGCCTTTATGGTCATTCTTGACCTAAAAGACGTTTACCCTCATGTTCCCATAGCAGAAAGTACAGAAGATTTGTACCAACAAGTTCCCATTTTCAGTTCTGTCCTTTACCATTTCAGCTATCTACTACTCCCAGAGTTTTCACAAAATGTCTAGCTCCTCTGATAGCACATTGAAAAACTCTTAGGGTTCATATTTACTCCGACTTAGATGACAGTCTTATTCAGGGAAGATACACATCAGAGACCCTAGACACTTTTCAGATCACCGTAGACTGCTTTCAGAAAGTAGATGTCACATTAAATCTTCAAAAATCCTAAATTCTTCCTCAAACAAGTGTCATCTTTCTGGGAGCCCTCATAGATTTGGTTCAACACAAAGCCTTCCTTCCCCAGGACAAGATTGGTGTCCTGAAAGGCTGTCTGACCAGTCTTGTTTCCAAAAACATTCATCACTGCAAGAGAATTCCTGAGAATATTGGGGTACATGGCATCGTGAATTCTCATGATTCCATTTGCAAAGTTCCATATGAGAAAACTCCAATGGTTCCTGAAAAATGTTTGGGAACAGCATTCTCAACCCCTGTAAGCCCTACTGCCTATCCTTCCATGTCTAAAAAAGAACTCATGTTGAAAGAACACCATACAGAGGAACCCAGGGTCAAATTTCACTTTACCAGAAGCAGACAAGGCCATCACAACAGAAGTTCAGATATAGCTTGGAGAGCCCACTTACGTTCCTTGAAAGTGCAGGATAGTTGGGTCCACAGCAGAGGAAGTTGCATATAAATCCGAAGGAGTTACTAGCATTCAACCTGACCATAAAAGTTTTTCAACAAAACTTATGCCCAGGAAACCTGCAAATCTGCACAGACACCACAGTAATGTGATACATAAACAAACAAGGGGGACTTTGTCTTACTGTCTGTGCATCCTTTCCAGGAAAATTTGGATGTTGGCTCAAGAAATAGGGCTGACCCTCAGCCTTTTATATTTTAGGCAAGAGTGATGCCCTGGCAGATTCTCTAATCAGGGATCTTCTAGATCCCAGTGAATGTATGCTGGAGAAAGAGGTCTTCCTGGAACTAATTATACAGTGGGCGGTCTCCTCAAAAGACCTGTTCACCTCTCACCACAGCAAGCAACTACAGAAATTCTGCTCCAGAAAACAGTAGACAGAAGCTTGGAAAATAGATGCATTCTCTTTCACATGGACAAACTGTTTTCTGTATGTATTCCTGCACTTACTCCTGATCCCCAGGGTACTGACAAAAATTAGGTTGGACAGATCCAGAATGATCCTAGTGGTCCCGTACTGGCTGAGACAACACTAGTTCTCCCTTCTCCTTACACTCAGTGAGAGGAGACTCTGCACCCCACCATAGGAGGTAGATCTCACCAGCCAAGTCAAGGGATCTGTCTTCCACCCTCACCTAGCCACCATCCTAAGGTTAACTGCCTAGAGGACTGGGTTTTGCCACCAAGAACTGCATTCTGTCCCAAGGATGTCCTTTCCATTTTAAGGGAAGCAAGGTAGCCCAATACCAGGAACTCATACCAGGCAAAATGGAAAATATTTTCTGACTTGTGTCACAGCAATAACAACCATTCACAGATGGACAACTCAGTCTTGCAGTACCTGTCAGGCCTGTGTAGACAAGGACTTTCCTATTCCAGCATTAATGTACATTCATCAGCAATATCAGCTTGCCTGCACTGTACTCCATCTATCTTCTCCTACCCCGACATGAAACTTTTTCTAAAAGGGATGATTCACTTGAGACCAGAAAGAAGAAACCCTATCGGGATCTAAATTATGTGTGAGAAAAACTAACCTTGCCCCCCACCCCCCCAATTTTTGAATCTGCTGTCACTGCTACTCTAAAGATGTTCTGGAAGACCACTTTTCTTATAGTTGTTACATCAGCTAGGAGAGTTTCTTGAGCTACATGCCATCTTGTGTAAAAAGCCTTTCACTATCTTCCACAGGAATAGAGTGACTCTCGGAAAAAAAAACATCCTTTATGCCTAAGGTGGTATCAGAATTTACTTTAAACCAGGCTGTCCACCTGATAGTCTTCTACCAAAATCCACAAAACAGGGCAGGTCAAGTCATCCACTCCATGGATGTGCACAGGCAGATCAAATGTCATCTAGACTGGAAAAAAAAAAAAAAAAAAACTAACAGAGCAGAGCAATTGCTGATCGCTTTCACAGAGGGTAAATAGGACAAGCTGTCTCCAAACAAACCATTTCAAAATAGATAGCTAACTGCATTAGGTCCTGTTATTCACACCATGAAAAGGATTTTCCTGGGCATACTAAAGCCTACTCCACCAGACATGAGGCGACTACCACTGCTTTCCTCAAAGGAGTCCCCACTCTGGCTGCCACATGGAACTCAATGTACACCTTTACAGAAAATATGTAACCTAGACAGTGTCTCCAGGGCTAGGGCCAGTTTTGCTACTAGCGTCCTGAAAAATCTTATTTCCTAAAGTCACACTGATAACCCACCATGCAAGTTTTAGCTTTAGGATTCCTCCCAAGAATCAGTACTGCAACATTGACTATGAAGAGCATAATACATTTGTGTCCCACTTAACATAATTATAGATGCTTGAGTAGATCAGTGTTGCAGTACACACTCCCACCCACCAACCCCGCTAACTGCTGACCACATGTCTCCCATTTGCTGGGTGCAAAAAATATTGCAGTTTTTTTTCTGCAGATAGTCCTCTTTCATTGCTCAGATAGATCTGAAGATGGTTCCAATGGATGCCCTTATATCCTAACATCCAGATGTTGGTCTTTAGATGTCCACTGGCTAGGGATGATGTAAAGACTCAGGAAATCAGACCAGTCACAGGTTTAGGCAGGAAGACCTAAGAATCAATACTGCAACATTGATCTACTCTAACATCTACAATTATGATAAGTGGGACACAACTGAACTTTCTCTTCTTCATGAGAGGGAAGGTGGCAGTGTTACCAAGTTGCAAAAAGAAAGACCTGTCAGTGAGGAAGTTGGAAAACCAAATGGATGCTAATTTCTGTGGTGCAAATGGACTTAGTTAATAGGGAGTAGAATGACATACAATGTCAAAGACCAGTGAAAACTGTTCCTGAGAAGTTGCTTTTTTCATGTTTAGAAAAAACACATCTGTTAGGGTATAAATAACGGAGATTATGCTGCTTCCAGTCCAGAATCTAAGCTGCCACAGTGAAAGTATTTTAAGTTTATAGGTAGTTGGTGAGATGGTGGTAAATCAGTTTTTCAGGAATTTTACCTAAAGTTGTAAGATAGATATGGGTGTGAAGTCTACAGCCATAGCATTGGTTGTTGGTTTTGAATGGGTCTAGCCCTGGCTATTTCCCAATGAAGAATCTTTGGTTTACAAAGAGTTATTTTTTTGTAAGGAACTTAGAAAGTTAGCTTTGTATTGTTTAGTTATTTTTGGAGTAGTATTTTTCAGGTGAGTAAAATGGTCTGTGTTTTCTTGGATTGATGTTTGTTTCCAGGTGGACCAGGCATGTGTCTCTGTTTTTATATTAGGACCTTTAGTTCACTCATAAGCCATTTGTTGGGTGTGGATTTCAAGATCTGTCATAGATGGGAAGCAAGTGATGTCCTTCAAGGATGCATCTGCAGTCCTAACAAATGGGTTGCCCTGGCCTCAGGCAGCCCTTCGATCGGCCAGATTCCAAAGTCTGGGTCTGGCCTCGGCTGGTGTCGCACTTCACCCGACGTCATAGCTGCAGTTCTTCGGGTATAAAGGCATCAGCCGACGCCATTTTCCTCAGTCTTTCTTGCCGCGTGGCGCCCGAAGCAGAAGCTGTTCGCAAGTGCCGGTCGGTCAGATCCAGAGATTTCTACTACCGAAGACTTCTAAAAAGCTAAGTACCCCGTTGGGGACTCTTTCTTGCCTCAGCTGATGTCAGAAAAAGTGAATAATTGTTTAACTTGTGGGAAACAAATACCTCATAAAGACTTCCACTCTTACTGCCTACCTTGTTTAGGCCCAGACCACGACGTAGCAGCTTGTTTAGCCTGTGCTTCCTTCAACCGACGGACGCTTAGACGTCGGTCGGAGTTTGCAGAGGAGTTTTTCAGCTCCGCTTTTGCTTATATCATGCCGTCGGAGACTCCGACTTCACATTTAGCTAAAAAGCGTAAGGAAAAGGACCGACACTCGCGGTCCACGGTTTCGGCCGAAACCGCGGTTAAGCCAACCGCGAGTGTCTCGGTTTCGGCTGAAACCGACTCTGCGGTTCTTCCTTCGGCCGAAAGCTTGCCTCCTACCGAGGCCTCTTCCAGCATGGCTGAATCTGCTACTGAAATACCTCCTGCCCTTACAGTTTCTCAGGAATTATCTGATACAATTCCCCTAGATGTATCTTCTCCTGCACGTGGTGCTGCTAGGCCCCCTGCATCCATGTCAATTAAGGCCTTTGCCAGGGCTAAAGCAGCAAAATCTTCCAAGGCCGTGCCTACTAAAGCCCCCTCTCACAGGCCTAGCTCTAGTTCTCAAATGCTTAGTCTAGCAGAGGATCTCATTTCTTTGATCAGGGGAACCCAGTCTCACCCTGATAGGGCCTCTCAACCCCCTCCAGAGAAGAGGCCTAGAGCAGAACCCCCTGAGCCAGTTTCTTCTGATTACTCCTCAGATGAGTCAGAAAATACAAACCCTCCTGAGGGCCCTTATTCTCCATATGAGGACTCTGATGCAGAAGACTCCATTCCTTCTGCCTGTCCTCCTGAGGAATTTTCTTTTGGGGAAACCTTGCATGCTATGAGGGAACAGTTTCAATGGCAGGGTCAGGATTTCTCAGACTCTAGGAAAAGGCTTAGGACCTTTTTGCATTTGCCACAGCATAGGCCTTTAGCCATTCCTCCAGTACTTACTGTTGTGGATGATGCATTTAATGATGCTTGTACTGCTCCTGATTCTCTCCCTCCGGCCCCTGCTAAGCCCGACAGATACTACAGGGTTCCGGACACACATAATCACTTGTATAAGGCTCCCTTTGCAGATCCTGAAACTATTTCACAGGGCCCCAAGGCAGTAGCAGCTACCTCTGCCAAAAACCCACTCCCCTCTGAAAGGGAATCTAGGGCCTTGGAGAGATGGGGTAAAAAAGTTTATACTTCTGCTACTCTTTCGGCTAGGGCCTTAAACTGTCAATTGCACATGATTGAGTATCAGGAATTTATGTTAGATCAGTTATCTAAAAAGCTGTCCTCACCTGAACCTTTAGACAGAAAGTCTCTGCAGGACATGGTACATAACATACAACAGGTCAGTAATCATTCCTTAAAATGCGGCTATGATGCACTGGAGGCCTCCTTTAGATCAGCTATGACTGGTACAGTGATCAGAAGGCATGCATGGTTAAAAGAGCAGTCCTTACCAGACCATGTAAAATCAAAGCTCCTAGATGCTCCCATGGATAAACACAATTTGTTTGGCTCTCCTGCACAGCAAGTGCTGAAGAAGGTGGAAGAGAAAGCAAAATCTGTCCAGACAGTCAAGGATTTCTTACAGGTCCAGCCTCCAAGGTTTAGTAGGAACTGGCCTTCCAAGAATTGGTCCTTTCCAGACACCAACAGAGCAGAGAGAGGCAGGAATAGGCGCACAAGAGGCAGAGGTCAATCCAGAGGTGCCTACAGGGGATGTCAGTGGCAGCCTAGCAACCAGCAAAGTACTGCTGCAGATCCAGCCACTACCACTTCCACAGGACAATCACAGTGACTTGGCTCTGAAGCCGCCTACCAGGGAACAACTAGAAGCACCCTTAGGCGGAAAGCTAGCCTTATTCTCAGTAAACTGGCATTGCATTACAGGAGACAAATGGATTTTACAGACAATAGACAAAGGTTACAGGTTTCACTTCCATACTCTACCAAGGAAGAGAGGAATGCCAAACCTACCTCCAAATCAAATGGCAAACGCTCTAGAACAAATAGACAATTTAAAAAGAATGAGAGCTATAGAAAAGTTACCATCTATGGAACAAGGATGAGGATTTTACTCCAGACTTTTCCTAGTGCCAAGGAAGGAAAATCAATGGAGGCCTATTCTAGACCTGTCCGCACTGAACACATACCTCATTGTCCCAAAATTCAAAATGCTGACTCTACAGCAGCTTCTTCCCATGCTGGGCAAGGAGTCTTGGCTGGTAACTCTAGATCTCAAGGAGGCATACCTGCACGTCCCCATACGACCAAATTGCAGAAGATACCTCAGATTTCTTGCAGGATCAGAGCATTATCAATTCTCAGCATTGCCTTTTGGCTTATCTACTGGGCCCAGAGTATTCACAAAATGCCTGGCATCAGTAATTGCTCATTGCAGGCTTCAGGGAATTCAAATTTACCCTTACCTGGACGACTGCCTGTTACAAGCGGACAACAAAAACAAATTAACAAAAGACTTGAAAAAGGTCATTCATCTACTGCAAGCCTTGGGATACACAGTCAATATAAAAAGTCAAGGCTGTTGCCATCCCAAAGGATAACTTTCTTGGGTGTGGAACTGGACACATCAAATCAAATGGCATCCCTCACAGCAGAAAAACAAAAGCACCTTCCACTCTACTTCATGGCATTAACAACGCAGAACCAGCTTACAGCAAGGAAAGTCCTGCAAGCCCTGGGTTACATGGCATCCTGCATAATATTGATCCCACATGCCAGACTACATATGAGGAAGTTGCAATGGTACCTCAGGAATTTATGGTCTCAACACAAGCACAGCCTGGAAACCCAAATTCCAATAATTCCATGCCTGAAGCAAGAATTCCGATGGTGGGCTCAGGCCTGCCAATTGAACAAAGGACTGCCCTTCCACAGCCCTCAACCAAGCCAGACTATCACCACAGACGCTTCAGACCTCGGTTGGGGGGCACACATGCTGGACAAGTGCATACAAGGCTTATGGACACAAGACCAGCTGAACCTACATATAAACCAAAAAGAGATGCTGGCAGTAAAACTGTCAATTCAGACATTCAGACCGTTTCTCCAACAGGGACAATTACTGATAAGGACGGACAACACCACAGTTATGTGGTATATCAACAAACAGGGAGGCACACATTCATATCCTCTATGCCAGATGGCAATGGATCTCTGGAATGTGGCCCTAAGCCTCAACATACAGCTCAAGGCAATATTTGTGCCAGGAAAAGAAAACATTCTAGCAGACATTTTAAGCAGGACTACCACGGATGCCCACGAATGGATGCTGCATCCAGACATCTTCAAATCCATCACAAGGAAATGGGGACTACCAGAAATAGACTTATTCGCATCCCCACACAATCACCAATTGAAAAAATTCTGCACAAAGACATACCACCCACTTGCTTGGAAGGTGGACTCCCTATCTTTCAGTTGGGAAAACCTGACAGCATATGCATTCCCACCTCTTCCTCTGATGCACAAGGTGCTATTGAAGATCAAAGAAGACCACCCGAAGATCATCCTGATAGCTCCAGACTGGCCGAGGCAGCACTGGTACCCACTACTGAGGAGTATGTCTCGGGAACACGCATGGCCTCTACCCCTGGTTCCTTTACTGATAACACAGAACAACTACAAAACCCTGCATCCGAACCTGAAAACACTGCAGCTAGCTGCTTGGAGAATTGCATAAGACAAAATAACCCAGAATTATCTCAAAGGGTTAAAGACATTATCTTGGAAGCTCGCAGACCCTCAACAAGAAAAACTTACTCAGCAAAATGGAAAAGATATCTCTTTTGGAGTGCAGCAAAAGGGCAGAATGTAGCACTGGTAAATATACCTAACATCCTGGAATACTTAGCAGAGCTTTTCCACAATGGCCTGTCTTACTCTTCCATTAAGATTCATGCGTCAGCTATTTCAGCAGAATACAGCATGGATCCTCCAGTTTTCTCTCATCCTCTACTCAGGCAGTTTCTGAGAGGAATCAAAAATGTAAAGCCACCAAGGAAGCCACCATTACCTACATGGGACTTAAACTTTGTGCTAGAAAAGTTGACACTTCCCCCTTTCGAACCAGCAGCAACAGCAGAATTACAGTACTTATCATGGAAAACTGCTTTCCTGCTTGCAGTCACTTCAGCAAGAAGGGTTTCTGAATTACAGGCATTAATGGCAGTGCAACCCTTCCTTATCTTCCATCAGGATAGAGTGTCCATGAGAACTAATCCTACCTTTATGCCAAAGGTGGTCTCCAGAGTATCTTTAAACCAAGCAATCCACCTACCTACATTCTTCCCCAACCCACAGAACAGGGGGGAAAGACTGCTGCATACCTTGGATGTGCATAGGCAATTGCGCTACTACCTGGACAGAACCAAGAACAATAGAAAAACTGACCAGCTTCTGGTAGCATATGCCACAGGAATGGAAGGAAAAGCAATTTCAAAACAGACAATCTCAAAATGGATAGGAAATTGCATTAGATTTTGTTATTCTTATCATGGAAAGGCAACTCCAGAAAATATCAGACCTCACTCCACAAGGGCTACAGCCACTACTACAGCTTTTTACGAGGAGTGGCTACAAAGACATTTTAGAGGCTGCTACTTGGAGCTCCGTGCATACATTTGCCAAGCATTATAATCTACCCTTATACTCCAGATCCCGAGCAGGTTTTGCCACTGCTGTTTTGCAAGGGATCTTAACTACACCATAATCTTGTTAGGGCCTCCTCCCCCAGTTTGGCTATGGTATTCTACCCATTTGTTAGGACTGCAGATGCATCCTTGAAGGACATAGTACAGTTTTGTACCTACCATAAATGTAGATGTCCGAGAGGTATGCATCTGCAGTCAGGATTACCCACCCTCCTTCCCCTCTGTGGTAACTCCTAGGGTATTTGCCCATCTAGTAGCTAGCTGGGGGAATCTATTATGGTGTATTTGTTTGTATATATGTATATACATGTTTATTTCTATTTGCTCTCTGTTGTTTGGAAACATTTGCATTTATCCAAATTTAGCCTTCCTAGAGGGCATCTGGCATCTGGGGCAAGAAACACTGAGGAAAATGGCGTCGGCTGATGCCTTTATACCCGAAGAACTGCAGCTATGACGTCGGGTGAAGTGTGACACCAGCCGAGGCCAGACCCAGACTTTGGAATCCGGCCGACCGAAGGGCTGCCTGAGGCCAGGACAACCCATTTGTTAGGACTGCAGATGCATACCTCTCGGACATCTACATTTATAGTAGGTACAAAACTGTACTTTTTGTAGTTTGTGAAGAAGAGGGTGTGAGAAAGTTGGTTATATCTTCTGGATCTTACAGATTAAGTACATAATTTCAGTTGTGTTTAGAGAGATGGGCATGAGGTCTGTTCATGTTTTGCTGTGACTGATGTCAGAAGATTAGAGTGGGGGAAATGTGTGGTGGGGAGTTTCAAGGGTGCAGGACACTGTGAAATGGTCACTTATGAAAGAGTGTAATATGGAGATGTTTTGGGTGGAGGATAAGGCCATTGGTGATTATAAGATCTAGAAATGAATGATGAGTAGAGGAGAGGCCAGGATGAGTGATATTAACAAGCTGCCCAAGTCACCTAGGCTTATGATATTTTCTGTATTTTTACAGATGTTGAGGATATTGGATAGTAAAGATTTGATTTTGAAGGTGCTGAATGATAGGGGAAGGTAAACTATTGACAGTCTTAGGGGGCAGTATTTGTTCAGAGTGAATGATATGCTTAGCTAGTTATGGTAATGGTCATTGATAGTGGTGTTTTGGTTGTGAGATTTGAAAGGTGCATCTTTCAGAAGGAAGAAAGTTCCACTCCCTGGTCTGGCATTAAATAGATAGTAGTAAGGAAGTGGAAAATGATTTTGGGATGTCATTCTGTATCCATAATACTGAAATAGCTACTGTGTTGGGGTTGTGTGTACTAAAGAAAGACTGAACTTGTTCCAGTTTGCAACACTCAGTACAGGCAGCATGCTAAACAATGTTGATGAGATTGTGATGAAGTGGACCCAGGTTAGATTTTGTATATGATTGCGGCAGATGGATTGGGATAATTGGGGGTTATCTGATACAGAATTTGAGGAACTTTTTGTAACAACACAATGTTTGGTAACAGACTTGGGTGGTGGTTTGTGTGGGGAGAGTGGTGGGAGGTTGCACCTACTGTGCTGAGGAATATACTTTTGGAAAATGGTGAGGAATGGAGGAAGTGGTCAAGCTAACTTTATAGTCAGGATGAAGTGAGTAATTATGAGGTTTAAGGTGAAAGTGTGAGTTTTTGGATGCTAGAAAGACTTAATGGGTGTGTATGGGATAGATATATTTTGGGGGAAAGTTGGGCTGTAGGAGGAAGTATGTTTTCTAAGTAGATGTGGTGAGTTTGCTGAAGTGCATGGAGATTGACTATATGTATTAGAGAGATGAGGTTTAGATTTGCTAATGTCATTGAGTACCTGGATGCTATATACTTTGTTTTTGTCCTGATTATAGGTACATTCTAGTATAAGAATTACAAGTGGTTGTGGAAGGAGAGAGTTGTCATTAGTTTATGAAGTTTGGTGCCATATTTTAAGAGGGTATCCTTGCAGGTGGGTAAGTGGGTATGGAGACATGATAACTTGCAAGATGCAAGTGAGGAAGGGGATCAAAGTAGGTAGAGCTGACATGTTAGCAGGAGGCATTTCACACATGCACATGGAAGTTTACTCTGTGAGTAGTTCTAGCTGACTACAAAATGGCCAACAAAGTACCTCATGTAAATTTAAGTTACCTTACATCAAAGCACTGTATTCCACATACTTTCAACAGCTTGGTTTCTCCTCCCCTGCTATACCATAGGTATGGTCAGATAGACAACGTGATGGCTTAACTCAAAAGTATCGCCTTCTAACTAAAGAAGTATATAATGCTATAGCCAAAAATTTATTCTGACAAGGATATGCCTTACCTCTTATCTTTCTCAATTCTCAACAAAATACCAGCTCCCTACAAATTGCTGAAAACAAAAGATTAAGTAATCTACTCCAATCCCAGGAATGACTGTCACTGTAATACCACAAAATGGATGCCTATAGAAGCCACAGCAATATTTTCTTAAACACACTCACTTTCAAACTTCTCAGTACCAACTGTTTGTCCTCCACTGAAAAAAATACTCTTAAAAAAACACACACAATTTAAGAAGTCAGTGTGGCATACAAAGACCTTCATACACTTTAGCCACCTCAGAAAAATCATTTTATGGAACTTCAAGCCATCTCCAAGCTCTCACTAGTCTGAAAAGAAATTAAATCACATCTGATTGACCAGTATACATGCAAATACTTTAATGGCGTGGAATAACAGTGCTGTACATTAATCCACTTCTAGGTACAGTGATTCTCATTCTAATATGCAATAGAGTATATACTTAACTAATCTTGTGTTAGCCTGTCTTCATTTCTTAACTGCCTACTATAACAGTGTTCCTTCATTTTTATTATGTCATATGTCATTTTCAGAGTGCTTGTGAAGATATATAATCTTTATGTTCAATGTATTTACTGTACTGACTGTATTAGTGTTGCATTCTGGCTTGGATTGTGGCTGAAAAAGGTCTCTGCTCAACCTTCTGTCCTATTCCATTTTTTTGTAAGAGGATGCATTTGCATCTAGAGTCGAGGTTTGTGTCCATTATGCCCTGTAATTTTGTATGCCTTGCACTGTATCTGACAGTGAGGAATTCCCAGCAATACTGCTTTTGTTGGGAAAGTTGCACTGTTCCATGCTAACTGAGGGTTTTGCTCCACTCATATAAATTTTTGTAGTGTTTTTCTCAGCTTATGAAAAAAAAACTCATCTGAGGAACTGAGAGGCAAGCCACAAGAAAGAGAATGCGAAACAAACTACTAGACTGCCTAAATTCTCTTAACATCTAGACACATATTCTTCCATAGGTTCATCGGTTCATAGGTTCATACTAGGCTATCTGCCCTAGGGCATTTATAAGCCTAGCCAGAGTGTGTTTGGCTTTCGCCACCCATTTTAAATTAATTTTGCTATGCGTTTTTTGAGGTTAGTATACTGTGCCTCTGTCTAACAGTGACACAGAAGTGATAGCTGGGGTAAACCTACGATCTCCCATCCACTCATCAAGATTCCTCTTGAAGAGAGTCAATGTGGGACTCTGCCTAACCTGGACTGGGATTTTATTCCAGAGTGAAGGGAGCCTCTGGGTTATGAATCTGTCCCTCCAGCATGTCCTATTTATTTCAGTGCTGAGGTTCAAGTCTCTCAAGCGCGTAGCTCGATGGGATTTGGATTTTCTGAGGTGCAGCATGTCCATTAATTCTGGGTTGGACATAGCTTTATACGTCAGGCACAGATCGCCTCTGAGCAGGCGGTATGCCACTGAGTAGAGCTGGAGTTTCTTTAACCAGGCAGCATATGGCATCTGTTTGAGCCCTTTGATCCTCTTGGTGAGGTACTTTTGGGGTCTTTCCAGTTGCTGCAGGTGTCTGGTAAGGTACATCCCAAAAGGGGCATTGTACTCAATTATGGGCCTGATGAGGGATGAGTAAAGAGGCACGATGACCTCCCCTGATCTAGATGTGAATCCCTTCATGATTAGGTGGGCTATATAAAATGTTTTTCTAACCACTTTGGCCACGTGGTTGTCAAATGAGAGATTGCTATCAACTTGGGTCCCCAGGTCCCTAATGACTTCTTCTGTACTTAATGGATTACCACCTATGTGGTAATTTGTGGGCACTTTGTTTTTGCCAAAGGGGATGACTATACACTTTTTGGCGTTTAGCTTGAGGCCATGGCTCTGGCACCAGTTGTCTGTTTCTATGAGGCCCTTTTGGAGGATGCTTGTGTCGGCTGGAGAGTTGATTATGGCACCCAGTTTGCAGTCATCTGCGAACTTGGTCAGCCACAGTCCTTCTGTGTTGGCCTGTACCGAGAAATATATACCGAACAAGAGAGGTCCCAGGACTGAGCCTTGTGGGACGCCACTTGTAACTGGTTTGGAGTCGGACATGGCTCCAGCAATTCTAACCATGTGGGTTCTGTCCTTGAGCCAGTTTGCAACCCATCTAGTGACATAGGGGTTTATATTTAAGCTGGTGAGCTTATCTATAATGCCCGAGTGGGGTATTGTATCGAAGGCTTTGCGAGGTCCAGGTAGGCTGTGTGGACCACCTTCCCTCGTCAATGGCCTTGGTGACTGTTTCAAAGAAATCAACCAGGTTTAAGAGGCAGGATCTGCCCTTAACAAAGCCAAACTGGGTAGGATCCAGTGTCTGTAGGTCCCCAATATCTTTATTTATGAGGTCCATGATGATCCTTTCCATAGCTTTGCAGACCAAGCTAGTCAGGCTTATGGGGCGATAGTTTCCAGGATCCGTTGAGGCACCACCTTTGTGGAGAGGGACCACTGTTGCTGTACGCCACTCTTTGGGTACATATCCTGTAGTAAGGCTAAGATTGAACAGTAGTTTTATGTTTGGGTTTAGCTCTTCTTGGAGTTCATGTAGGACGCAGCCCGGGACACCATCTGGTCCCATTGATGCTGTGTGTTTTGCTTTGGAGAGGGCGGCTCTTACCTGAGCATCTGAGATGTCAGGGGGGCAGCACTCTGTTGGGATAGATATTTGCCCTTTGGTGGGGAGAGGGGGGAGAAGTTTGCACTGAACCTGTCAGCTAGGATGTTGGCAATGTCTGTGGGCTCGGTGTATTTTTTGTCATTTTGGACTAATTCTGAGCATATCTGGGAATTCCCACCCAGGTTCCTAACATAACTAAAGAAAGCCTTGTGATTATCCTTAGTGTCCTGTGCAATTTTTCTCTCGAAGCTGGCCTTAGACGATTTTATGAGTGCCCGTAGTTTTTTCTAATACTGATCAGAGATGCCTTCCCTTTTTGGGATTTTGCTCTATCATGTAGTAGCTTCCTCCTTCTATTGTATAGTTTGTTTATGGCTGGGGTCCACCAGACAGGACGTCTGCCTTTGGAGGAGTGGGTCTTGGTTTTATTTGGGATTGCATGATCCATGCATTCCTGAAGGTGTTCATAGAATGCGTTTATAAAGGATTCTGCAGTCTGGGACGTATTTTCCACAGGCCCGGGGGCTTTGAAGGATTTCGCCTTGGTTTTGAGGCGTGTGAAATTTGCTTTAGAGAAGTTTTCACTGTGGTTTTCTGGGTAGGGGGTGGGGTCGGGATGTGAATATCCAGTGAGATTAGTTTATGGTCTGATCTTACCAGTGAGGGATACACTTCTGGTCTGGAGGATAGTGTCCCCATGCTGGTGATGATCAGGTTCAGTATGTTTTCTCCTCTTGTGGGAGTGGTAACAAGTTGTTCCATAGCATTTGAGTTTATAAATTGTAGGAACGTTTGGGCTAGGGTGTTGGTGCTAGAGTAATGCTCCCAGTCTATGTTTGGGTAGTTGAAGTCGCCCAATATAATGGTGTTTGGAGAGACCTTCATATTTTCCAGTATTCTCAGGAAGGCCAAGTGGGGTTCCTGTGTTTGGGAGGGTGGTCTGTTGCAGGCTATAAACTGGAAGGCAGTTTTACCCACAGTTAACTAACATGGATAGTCTCTGATGCTTCGTGCTGTGCCACCAACCTGGAGGTGTGGGTATCTTTGACGAATATTGATACTCCCCCTCCTTTTGTGGTTCGGTCCAAGTTTTGGGGCTGAAAAGTATGGTATGAGGTATAACCTGGTAGTGCTGGGGTGCTCTCGGGAGCCTTGAACCAGGTTTCTGTTACTGCACAGATATCGATGTTCTCCATGCTAAGGAGAGTTTCGAGTGCATGCATCTTGAGGTTTAGACTTCTGGCGTTGAGTAGCATTACTCTTAGTTTCTTATCCCTTGTGATACCTATGGAGGTGGGTTTGTCTTTTGAGCCTTGCCTAGAAAAGGCACTATGGGGGTAGCAAGAGCCTTTGCCAATATCTGAAAGCCCAGGGGTGACAGGTGCAAGCCGTCCCTAGCGAAGCATCGTGGCTTGTTGAGCATGTCATCCCAGGCTGACAGGCATTGGATCCCCTTTGAATGACACCAACACTTAAGCCAATTGTTGAAATTGATCATCTTGTCTTCATATTGTGGCATCATTCTTGGTGAGGGTAAGATGCTACTCAAGGTCAGGGTCATACCGGCCTGGGCTACATGCTCAGAGAGCTCCTCTATGTCTCTTTTCATGTAGTCCAGGGAGGTACGTCTCAGGTCATTCACACCAGCATGGACAATGACTGAGTCATATTTGTACTTGCCTTGGAGTGACCTGAGTGCTTGTGTTATGTGGCGGATCCTAGCGCCCGACAGGCAGCTCACCATGACCCTCTCCTTGTTCAGCCTGGTGAGCGGGACGTCAGTGTGCCTGACGATAGAGTCACCTATTACAAGTGTATCAGGTGTGTTGTTTAGCCTTAAGGGCTGTGACTGTTCGGCACACTGGCTTTGTGAGTTATGTGTTGCACGTGTTTTGTTTTGGGGTAGCAGTTGCTTGGGTGTCTGCTTTGGAGGTCTCTGCTGCTTAGGCAGATTTTTATTTAGAGCCTCCGAGTATGTTTTGTGTGTTTATGTGTTTGGTTTGTTGTCGTGGTAGGTCTATGTGAGACTGGAATTGTAGTGAGTGTGGTTTCCTTCTCCTCCTGACTGGTTATGCCAGTACTGAGTTGAGAGAGCTTAGCCTCCAGTTTGGCTATATGGTTGCATCTCTCACATGTGTTGGAATTTGTTGGGAGGAGGAGAGGGTTGTCTGTGTACATGAGGCAGTTGTAACATTGCCTCAAGATTCCCAGATTCACCTGCTGGACCAGAGAGGAGATTGACAACTGACCTTTGGACATGCTAGAATAGTATTGGGAATTCCTTTATAATTGAAAAAAGGGCCAATGGGGAACAAGGTACTCAAGGGGAGTTTGTGAGGGTGTAGTGCTTTTAATTTTTTTAGACCTGACTTATATAATTGCTTTAGTGAGCAAGTGCCAGGTAACTTAAATGCAATGTGTTACAGGTAACCTAAATGCAAAAACGACAAACAGTAACTTTCTTACAAGTGAAACAAGGAAATAAGTACAGTAAGCAATGCAGATATCACTAGGGATCCACAGAAGTGCTAAAAGGCTGCGTTTTAGGTGGAATTAGCATTTCAGGGAAATAAACAAACAAGTATACAAATAAAGCTAGATTCAGCAGGCCTGGATCTAGTCTATGCTACAGCAAACAAGGTGTACCAATTTCAGTAAGAAACAGAATATGCAGGCACTGTAAGCCTTTAACCAGATATTCCTTGCGCAGAAGGGCAGAGTCCAGCCTCTCCTCCCACAAGAGTGCAGACCGCAATCCTTCCTAACGTAAAATAACTGGCCTGAAGCCCAAGTGCTTAAACCAGAACTAATACACTTTTAGAATAACAGACACTGAGCTCTCAATCAGCAGTTCCTAACTTAGAAGGATGTAAGCTGCCTGTCCTGCCACCACAGTGCAGGCCACAAACCTTCCTAATGTAAAACAACTGGTCTGAAGCCCAAGTGCTTAATCCAAAAGACTTAGAAATGATAGCTACACTTTAATCAAGTTACTACCAGCAGTAATAAATACAACTGAATACTTTAAAAAATGTCTGGATTAGTGCTCAAGTTATACAAACAAAGCTAGATTCAGCAGGTCTGGATCTAGTCTATGCTACAGCAAACGAGGTGTACCAATTTCAGTAAGAAGCAGTTCAAATATGCAGGCACTATAAGCTTTAACCAGAAATTCCCAGCTCAGAAGGACAGAGTCCAGCCTCTCCTCCCACAAGAGTGCAGAACACGAACCCTCTTAATGTAAAATAACTGGCCTCAAGCCCAAGTGCTTAAACCAGAATTAATACACTTTTAGAATAATAGACACTGAGCCCTCAATCAGCAGTTCCCAACTTAGAAGGATGTAAGCTACCTGTTCTGCCACTACAGTGCAGACCACAAACCTTCCTAATGTAAAACTGGTCTGAAGCCCAGGTGCTTAAACTAAAAGGCTTACAATGAGTTACACCAAGCAGTAATAAATACAATTGAGTACTTTTAAGATGACGCAAGAGCAAAATAAAGTAAGAAAAAACACAAATACAGTATTTTTTTTTTTTTTTTTTTTTTTTTGGAAAGAGAGAAAGGAAAGAGAGAAAGGAGTAGCAGAAACTAAGCTGATTGGCCTTCTCAAATGCTCTCCCTGTACTGGGTAGAATGAGGTAATGACACTAGACTGGGATGAGGGTCCCAGATCAAATTTACACTAGGGGCGGGCAACTGCAAAGCCACCAACTATAACTGCAGAAGTGTTACTCCCAGCTGAAAAGCAGCAGTGAGCCTTTAAATGAAAGTTTTAAACAGCTAAAGGAGCCAATAGAAAAAAAGAGTTTAACTGCAACAAGTTATCATAAACAAACAACCCAACAGATGCTTAATAAGAGTGGACAATTTCCAGTTAATACCTCACACACAGTGAAACTAGCTAGAAAAAATACACAGTACACAAAGTGCTATAAACAACAAAGAAATAAAGAACAAAATAAACAAAAAACAGGATACTTAATGTTATATATTGTAGCTCCGAGTTTGCTGAGTGTCCTTCCTTCGATAAGCTCACTGTCATTTCTCATATACATATTTTACATACTTAAAGCAATTCCTGGTGTTAAGGACAATATCCCTTCAATTGTTTTTGTTAATTTCAGTCTGAAATAAACCAGCTGATAGGTTGTCTGAAGAATACCCCTTTTTGAGTGACACCAATCATTATGTTAGTAGTAATTATGGCTTGTCTTTTGGGTGTTTATCTTGTATCTAATAATTTACTTCAAAATCCCTTTCAGGATCTGTCAGATAAAGAAGCAAGTCATTCATATACGGTGCCAACTTGTTAATAAATACCTGTAGCCCATAACCATTTACTTGAATCTTGCTTCAACCAACTTGGCAAGGGTTCAAGATGAATAGCAAACAGAAGTGGGGAATGGGACACCCCTATATAATGCCTATACTTAACTGAAAACTTTTGGATAGTCTGTTTCCTATATTTATTCAGACTTAGGCATTATAATACAAAGATTTTGTTAAACACGCTCACGTGTCAGGAAAGCCTATCACTCTTGGTATATCAAATAGATATTGTAAACAAATTCCCAAATGACTTTTCACTGTCCAAACTTGAAATCAACAATACTTGTTTTTGTTGGTATCATCTATCATCACACTTCTTTTCAATAAGTTATCCAGTACAAAATCCATCTGCTCTGGGGCAATCAACCACTGCAGTAAATAAATTATAATCATGATTATGTATCAGTATTGGTCCACTAATCCGATTTATAAAGGATCCCTGGCTGGTTTGTGAATAACGATTATGACAGCTTGTTTCCACTTATGTTAGGTCTTCTCCAGTTACCAAGGTACAATTAATTTACTAAAGTGCTTAATAAATTTTCCTTTAACCATTACATATACTTCTAGTGGTAAAACATCCAGCCTGAGTGTTTTACCCCTCTTCTGATTCATTAGTATTGTTTCAGTCTAATCTTTTGTAACTTCTTTCATCAAGTAGTTCATCTGATCCTTGGCCAAACTTTTTAATGGAAAATTGCTTTTTAAGACCTTTATTTCATTTGTTTTCCCTGTTAAATCTGCCTCTGCATCACTTAGCTCATAGAAATGAACACAACATCCAAGTATATATCTCTAGGTTTCTCATAAAATCTCCCTGTTCTTCAATCTATAATATTGCTTACATTTCTCTCTAACTTCTTTTGTCTAAACCTTAGAGCTAAATGCTTTTGTCCTTTAGGTGTTGGTATACTTTGTAACCTAGCATTTTATTTAATTCAGCCTGTAACTCCGGCATTTTGAGTTTAGCCCTTTCATACTAATGAAACACTTCTTCATATGCCTTCATTAACTGTGCATGTAGTCTAGACACGTAATGAATTAACTGTCTTTTTTATCTACAAAAGTTTTTTTTAAAAAAATCTTCTGAAGTTCCTTAAACTTAACCCATTCTTTTATTTTCTGAATTCCTTGCTGTGTGTCAAGCTCTTGGCTGCTGCCTGAAAACAAAAGACAACTCCAAACTGCTTTTAAATTGTTCACCTTGACAAACATACAGGTTAATACTCCCAAATTTTCTCAAATCTTTCCTTTGTCACCATATGCTCTCATAAGCAATAAAAAGTAATATGATAAAGAAATAGGGTGTATATGCAAAATCTCAATATGATATACAAGATCATTTTTAAACCTTCCTGGGATTCAGAAACATGCTTTGTAAAGAGACCTTGTACAGAGTATCTTGGAAATGTCCATAGGCTCAAAGTTAATTATTAATTAAAAGTAGGAATTATGGGGTCATCACAGTAACTAATTAAGAAACCCACTCACTGAAATGGCCATAGGGAGAAAGCTTTGGACATGATTACAGCTAAGGCTTACTTGATAAACTAGTAGTGATCATGCACATGTGCTACATAGTGATACTATGTTAACAGCTGGAAGACACAGTATGCACTTTTGCTCACTGAAATGGGAAGGAAATGGGATTATAGGAAAGTCAGAAAAAGGGGGAACAGCAAGCAAATGAACATGCACAAAGACTCAGGTAAAATTGGAGTGGGAGGAAGGGTATACTTTTTTGTGGGACAAGTTCAAGAAGTGAAAGTAGGGAATGGAAAGAGGACAGAGGTATGGAAGCAGGGGCATACAAACAAACAAGCATAACATTGACTAACAGGGAAAGTGTTGCCAGAAATGTTTTTTTTATTATTATTATTATTATAATGGACACATCAACAGATAAAAGGATGACAAGCACTGGTGGGAGTATTGGACAACAAACTGGTGGGAGGTGACACATAAGGAAGGGGAACACTAGGATTGGGGATAGGGTAGGTACCCCACTCCTGACTGGTCTGTCTAGTCTAGGCTAGACGCCCAGAAGAAGTTACTTACCACTGTAACTGCCACAATTCTGTCTCTGGAGTGCTAGACAACAGTATGATTCCATTAGGGGCACAAAGACCCACTCTAGGTTGCCAGGTACCACAAATCACCTCCTATCACCTGTTCCAACTCCTGTCGGTGGTAAATTATGACTCATTCGGAGTATCAACAGAGAGACTCCTGTCCAGTGAGTAAGTGGGGATGCCCCCACATTGCTCCCAGCTATAGGACCTCCATCATCTAATAGTCAGGCAGGCCTGCTGGCAGATTGTATACTGATGGTAGAAGGACAGGGCCAATGGT
The DNA here is from genome assembly GCF_019279795.1 of Protopterus annectens. NCBI lineage: Eukaryota > Metazoa > Chordata > Ceratodontiformes > Protopteridae > Protopterus > Protopterus annectens. Next base: position 623,428,486 of record NC_056733.1, read on the forward strand.
GGAGTTGCAGCTGGTGTCATGTCACAGGCATAAACATGGTGGATTTTAGCAAAAAAAAATTGTAAAATACATGGATAGAAATAAAACAAAAAGTAAAAATGGATAGTGACAGAGCGAGAGAGAGGAAGAAAAGGACATTACTACTCTGTTTCTGATAAGTCTTACAGGTACACACTGGCATACTACACAACTGATAGCCCTGGCATAGTGGCATATCTAATAGTACTCACTAGGTAAACAAATGGAAAAGTCCCTGCTGGATTTGTGTACAGGTCTTCAATGGCAGTGTAGCCATGGACAAGGATGTAGGGGCTTTGGCTACACTGGAAGGATGGTGAAGTTGCCATACTATGCCATGGAGAGTTTGTGTGGGAATAGCCATGGCACATGTATGGAACAAGATTATAGACATGCCGTATGAATTTGTATACTATCATTTATGCAACCCAGCATGCCCATAATGCCAGTGTGTTGTAACAAAGGCAGACAAGCAACTGTTTCCCACAAAGGCAGCTATCAGTGGGTGCTTGGCAACCACCATATGCAGTTTGCCTTGCACCAATGGACAGGTTCATAGCTTCATACTAGGCTATCTGCCCTAGGGCATTTATAAACCTAGCCAGAATGTGTTTGGCTTTCGCCACCCATTTTAAATTTATTTTGCTATGCCCTTTTTCAAGGTTAGTATACTGTGCCTCTGTCTAAAAGTGACACAGAAGTGATACCTGGGGTAAACCTACGATCTCCCATCCACTCATCAAGATTCCTCTTGAAGAGAGTCAATGAGGGACTCTGCCTAACCTGGACTGGGATTTTATTCCAGAGTGAAGGGAGCTCTGGGTTATGAATCTGTCCCTCCAGCATGTCCTATTTATTTCAGTGCTGAGGTTCAAGTCTCTCAAGCACGTAGCTCGATGGGATTTGGATTTTCTGAGGTGCAGCATGTCCATTAATTCCGTGTTGGACATGGCTTTATACGTCAGGCACAGATCGCCTCTGAATAGGCGGTATGCCACTGAGTAGAGCTGGAGTTTCTTTAACCGGGCAGCATATGGCATCTGTTTCAGCCCTTTGATCCTCTTGGTGAGGTACTTTTGGGGTCTTTCCAGTTGCTGCAGGTGTCTGGTAAGGTACATCCCAAAAGGGGCATTGTACTCAATTATGGGCCTGATGAGGGATGAGTAAAGAGGCACGATGACCTCCCCTGATCTAGATGTGAATCCCTTCATGATTAGGTGGGCTATATAAAATGTTTTTCTAACCAGTTTGGCCACGTGGTTGTCAAATGAGAGATTGCTATCAACTTGGGTCCCCAGGTCCCTAATTACTTCTTCTGTACTTAATGGATTATCACCTATGTGGTAATTTGTGGGCACTTTGTTTTTGCCAAAGGGGATGACTATACACTTTTTGGCATTTAGCTTGAGGCCATGGCTCTGGCACCAATTGTCTGTTTCTATGAGGCCTTTTTGGAGAATGCTTGTGTCGGATGGAGAGTCAATTATGGCACCCAGTTTGCAGTCATCTGCGAACTTGGTCAACCACAGTCCTTCTGTGTTGGCCTGTACCTCCGAGAAATATATACTGAACAAGAGAGGTCCCAGGACTGAGCCTTGTGGGACACCACTTGTAACTGGTTTGGAGTCTGACATGGCTCCAGCAATTCTAACCATGTGGGTTCTGTCCTTGAGCCAGTTTGCAATCCATCTAGTGACATAGGGTTTATATTTAAGCTGGTGAGCTTATCTATAATGCCCGAGTGGGGTATTGTATCGAAGGCTTTTGCGAGGTCCAGGTAGGCTGTGTGGACCACCTTCCCCTCATCAATGGCCTTGGTGACTGTTTCAAAGACATCAACCAGGTTTAAGAGGCAGGATCTGCCCTTAACAAAGCTAAACTGGGTAGGATCCAGTGGCTGTAGGTCCCCAATATCTTTATTTATGAGGTCCATGATGATCCTTTCCATAGCTTTGCAGTCTAAGCTAGTCAGGCTTATGGGGGGATAGTTTCCAGGATCCGTTGAGGCACCATCTTTATGGAGAGGGACCACTGTTGCTGTACGCCACTCTTTGGGCACATATCCTGTAGTAAGGCTGAGATTGAACAGTAGTTTTATGTTTGGGTTTAGCTCTTCTTGGAGTTCATGTAGGATGCAGCCTGGGACACCGTCTGGTCGCATTGATGCTGTGTTTTTTTGCTTTGGAGAGGGCGGCTCTTACCTGAGCATCTGAGATGTCAGGGGGGGCAGCACTCTGCTGGGATAGATATTTGCCCTTTTGGTGGGGAGGGGGGGGAGAAGTTTGCGCTGAACCTGTCAGCTAGGATGTTGGCAATGTCTGTGGGTTCAGTGTATTTTTTGTCATTTTGGACTAATTCTGAGCATATCTGGGAATTACCACCCAGGTTCCTAACATAACTAAAGAAAGCCTTGAGATTATCCTTAGTGTCCTGTGCAATTTTTCTCTCGAAGCTGGCCTTAGACAATTTTATAAGTGCCCGTAGTTTTTTGCTAATACTGATCAGTGATGCCTTCCATTTTTGGGATTTTGCTCTATCATTTAGTAGCTTCCTCCTTCTATTGTATAGTTTGTTTATGGCTGGGGTCCACCAGACAGGATGTCTGCCTTTGGAGGATTGGGTCTTGGTTTTATTTGAGATTGCATGATCCATTCATTCCTGAAGGTGTTCATAGAATGCGTTTATAAAGGATTCTGCAGTCTGGGCCGTATTTTCCACAGGCCCGGGGGCTTTGAAGGATTCCACCTCAGTTTTGAGGAGTGTGAAATTCGCTTTAGAGAAGTTTTTCACTGTGGTTTTCTGGGCAGGGGTGGGGTCGGGATTTGAATATCCAGTGAGATTACTTTATGGTCTGATCTTACCAGTGAGGGATACACTTCTGGTCTGGAGCATAGAGTCCCCATGTTGGTTGTGATCAGGTCCAGTATGTTTTCCCCTCTTGTGGGACTGGTAACAAGTTGTTCCATAGCATTTGAGGTTTATAAATTCTAGGAACCTTTGGGCTAGGGTGTTGGAGCTAGAGTAATGCTCCCAGTCTATGTGTGGGTAGTTGAAGTCGCCCAATATAATGGTGTTTGGAGAGACCTTCACATTTTCCAGTGTTCTCAGGAAGGCCGAGTGGGGTTCCTGGGTTTGGGAGGGTGGTCTGTAGCAGGCTATAAACTGGAAGGCAGTTTTACCCACTGTTATTCACATGGATAGTCACTGATGCTTCGTGCATTGCCACCAACCTGGAGGTGTAGGTATCTTTGGTGAATATCGATACTCCCCCTCTCAAGGGTAAACCACAGTGTTATGCTAAGCAAAGGCGACACTGACTTGAGCATATGGTGGGGTGATGCATGGTCAAAATGCTGACATATGGTCTCCCCATCATATATCAGCTTAGCTTGTGACAGTGGTCATAATGCATGAACAATGCAGCAACCATACATGACAAGCACCATTAGGTTGTGGGTTTGCTGTCCAAGCAGACACAGTTGATCATCTTCCTTACAAATAAGGAATATGAGTATCCATTGAACATGTATGTTGGTCGTGCATATGGGTACTGGGTGTGCCAAGCATTTTATATATATATATATATATATATATATATATATATATATATATATATATATATATATATATAGCTAACAAATCAGTAATGTGACAGTAATCATACTCCCCTCTACATCTTGAGATAGGCTCCATTCTCTTCTAATACAGGGCCTGAAAAACAATAACAAATACAGCATACAATTACATGTCCTGCAGAGACTTCCAAGATGGCTGCACATTGAGTAACAGCTTAATTGCAGCTCTCCCAGTGTGAAACTCTACAGAATAAGCCAGTAGACTTATGTTTATGGGTAAATTTCAGTAACTGGCTAGTAAGTGTACTGCCTGGATACCAGGAAAAAAGAAATACAGAGGACCTGGAACAATTCAGCTACAAAAAGTCAGGAAGAAACACTGACTGGGGAAAGTACTGCAGCTGTTCAGCAAAAAGCAATGCAACCTCCAGACATGAATTCCAGTAACCTACAGGAAGATATAAGACAACTGCACACAGACCTAGTTAAAATGAATGAAACACTGATGCAGTATATCAACAGAAAAACAAAAGGCTGGAAAATGTAAGAAGCTTTGAACAAATTTTCAGATAAGGTGATAAAGTTACAAAAAATAGAGGTCAAAATGAAGAAAAGGCTGGCTGAATATGAGACTGCTGAAGAGGAGATGTTTCAAAAAATGCTTGAATTAGAGGACAGAGCACATAGGGAAAACCTGAGAATTTTGGGTCTATATTATATGAACGAAAGTTCATATAAGCGAATGGTCAATGAGCAAAAATCCCGCACATCGAAAACAATATTGGGGGTGCTGTGCCCCCCACACCCCCTGCTAAATATATATTCCAAATCCAAGATCGCACTACAGTGAGGAAAGGCCAAATACTCCAATCTTCACTGAACTGCGATCCCACAACATGCATCTCGATGTCCAGTAGTTTCGCTCATTAGAGTGTTCACTTATATGAACTTTCATTCATATAATATAGCCCCGAGAATTTCAGCTATACCAGGGAAGCTGGAAGGAACAGACTGCATTCATTTTATGCAAACACAAATAAGCAACTGGACTGGTTTTCTGCAGCAGTTGAAAGGGTCCATCGTGTGCCTGCTCCAAACCTGGCTATGAGAAAGCAACCTAGACTTTTAATCGTAAAGATGCAATCCTACCAGCAGGAGTTGATTTTGACAAAACTGTGGCAGAAGGACAAAGTGCTAAAAGTGGGAGACAGCAGAGTGTTTGTGGAGAATGGCTACTGATTGTACACCAGGCAGAAAAGAAGCAATTTTTTTCCACTGATCAGGAATGTTGAGACAGAGATGTGAGATTCAAACTGCTGTACCCAGCTGTCTTCAAAGTATTCTTCCCTGAAGGGACAAAATCATTTTATGATGACGTACATGCTAAGGAGGAAATGTAAAAGTTTGTCCAACAGAAAGTGAGCTGTGAAACAGAAATAAATTCTGCTTCTTGTTCTTGTGGTAATAAAGACCACAGACAGACTGTACCTGTGAAACTTTTTCCAATATTTAAACAGAAAATGTTGGCGTGAAGGAAGGGAGCCTGAGAGTTGACAAGAAGAATCAAGAGTACGTTGGAAATGAAGTAGAGACAGGTTTTGGGAGATGGAGATGAACAGTAATAAAACCAATAACTAAATGTGGAATTACAATGTAATCATTATATTCGTGAAATATGACAGAACAAGAAAATCTGGAAATATTGACTTTTTCAGACTTTGTTGGACTTGTGGGGTACTTTAAAGCATATGCCCTACGTCATGTCATTAATGTTCAAAAAATGCTTTCGGGAGGGGAAGGGGGGAGAAAGTTAGCTGTAAGTAAAGAATTTTTTTTCTTACAAGCACTATTTTTGTGGTGTATGGTTTTCTTTGCATGATGGAAAATAAAGTTTTTTCAGCTATTTTTAAGTGCAATGGGGATTGTAAATAGGTGCTTCTGTTCTTTTTCCCTTCTCTCTTCTTGTTCAGTTTTAAGAAATATAGACAATGCAATGAAAAAAAGGCCTGGTTGAAAGAGCATGACAAAGGAAGCATTAATGTGCTTTTTCTCATTCTTACATGGGGAAATGACTGTATTACGACCTTAGACTGATTTAGTAACAAGTTTTAAGAGTAAGCAAGTGAATGAAAAAGAATATTGAATATTATGAGGTTTTTATTGTAGCAAATACATGTATGCTTGGTAGCAATTCTGCAGCTGGTCTTCATGTTTCCATGGAAACAATCTGATAAACAGAAACTGTCTGCCTGGTTCTCTTGTTTCCATGGAGACAACCTGATAAACAGAAACTGGCTACAGTCTGGTGCAAAGTAATTGGCTGAAGAAAAAAAACTGTGAAGAGAAATTGGCTAAGAGATAATGTTCTCTGAAAGTATTCAGAGCTTTTCCCAGCTAGGAGAGCTATAAAGAAAAGACAAAACCAATTGCCACTTAATAGAAGCACAGGCTGCACCTTGCTTCTTAGCATGAATAACCTTTTTAGGTTAACTCATATCTATGAGTGTGGCTGTCAGTGTAGGACTTTTGTTCCTATTAGGAGAGTAAAACTTCAGTAGTTGAAGATGTACATAGTTTTATGTATTAATATTAAGCTAATAGGTTTTAGGGGGTATCTGGGGTATGTTTTTTTATTTTTTTGAGGGCTTTCAATAAAACAAAATGTTTTGTAAGATGTAACATAGGCTTTAATGGATATCACAAGGAAGAACTGTATAAAAGTTTAACCTGTCAAACAGTGTATGCATGTAACACAAAAGTTGGAACTAGACTTTTAACAAAAAAGGTGTTATACATAAAAGGTAGGAATAATAACTTTTTAATGCAATGATGCTTTTTGTAATCTTTAAATGTCAATGGTCTTACATATAAATACAAAAAAGAAAGAGTAGTGAACTGTATTAAAAATGTAGAGCGCAAATAGCTGTGTTACAAGAGGCACACACAGAAAGAGCTGAATATGTGAATTTGATAAAGAAAGGTTTTCAGGATGATTATTCAACAGAGTACATTGGAAAAGGAAAAAGAAAAAGAGGAGTACTTGTATTAATTGCAAGAGGATCTCCAATAGTGATAGAAGAGGATAAAAAATAAGAATGGCAGATTTGTAGTGCTAAAGGGCTACTGACAAGGGGGGGATACACTGGCATGTATTTATATTCCACCAAAAACTGCTGTAATGGAGCTTAAGAAAATTCTTTGAGAAATAATCAGTTTTCAGCACAGAATATTACTTATAGGTGGGGAGTGGAATGTGATTTGCAACAGTGAAGATGTGTCTGGGGGGCTCAGAAGGGAAAGTATAACAAAGGACGGTATATTTTTGAAGAAATTTATGAAAATATTTGGCATGGAAGATGTGAATTCGGTAATAGGAGTTTGTAGTGAATTTACATATTATTCCCCCACATATAAAAAGCAGACTAGGCTAGACAGACTTTATATTTCACAAGAACATGTGCATTTAATTGAAGGTCTGGATACATACCCAATAACTATTTCAGATCATGTGCCAATGATAACTAAAATAAAAATACAGGGTAATGAAATAAAAATGAGATACTGGTGCTTTCTCACCTATCTGTTGAAAAGAGAGGAGTTTAAAGAATGGGTAGTGGATATTATTCAGGAGCTATTAGAGAGGATGGACATTTCTTCTAAAAATATAGCTAGGGAGTGGGATACAATTAAGGTGGAGTTTAAAAATATGGTGGAAATGAAAGAAAGGGAGCTATGGTTAAGAAGCAACAATAATTATTTAGAGTGACTGACAAATGTTAAGGTAATGCAGAATAGATGGAATCTCACAGAACAAGAAGAGGATCAACTACAAAATGCTAACCAGAACATAAGGGATTATTCTGATAATATGCATGAATTTAGAAAGATTGCTGTTAAGCAACAGTTTTTTTGTGCTCTACTGTTATCAAAAAAAACTTTTAGCAGCACAACTCAGGTAACAGAAAGTAGAAAGGCCTGTCACCAAGCTTTGGGAGCCTATAACAAGGAAGGTAATAAGAGATCCTGTATAGGGATTAGAAGTATTTCAGAAATTCTATGAAAGTCTGTATAAATAAGAGAAATATGGAAATCAAAAAAGATACAAATGGAAATGCTTATGGAATAATTAAATATGCCAAGGTTAGAGATAGATGAGGCTCAATTACTAACTGTTAGGATAGAAGGAGAGGAGATAAAATGGTGAAGTATAATCAATCTACAGGAAAGTCCGCAGGAATAGATGGTATTCCTGTGGAAGTTTGGAAGCTAGGAGGGACAAAAATGATAAAATTCTGGAAGGTTTTTTAACAGTATTTTAAGAGGAGGAGAAGTACCAACATCCTGAAAGAAAGCAGTGGTAGCAGTAATACCTAAACAGGGTAAAGATCCATCAGATCCAGCTTCATACAGGCCCATTTCAATACTAAACCATGATTATGAAGTGTTCATGTCTGTAGTGGCTAAAAGAATGACAAAAGTAATGCCAAGATTCATAGATCTGGATCAGTTTGGTTTTGTGGAGGGGAAGAAACATTTGACAACATTAACAGAACATTGATGATTCAGAAGGAAGCAGAATGTAAGAAAATACTATTGTTGGTGGGTCTTGATCAGGGGCGGTGTGCAGCACCCCCGCCAGTGGCTCCCTTAAGAACTTCCACCTGGGGGGGCACGATCCGGACCCTCTCACCCAGGTGGGAGCGCTTCCTGCTCAGCCACTTTCTGCCTCTCTCCCCCCGTCCAGATTTGCTTCGGGATGGATTCCCTCCGGGCTTCCACTTCTACCCGGGTGGGAGGGCTCTTTTCCCAGGTTACATATCTCCTTGGAGGCTGCCAAACCATGCCATGTCACCCGTGCCCTCAGATCCTCTCAGGGGAGCCTTCCTCTGATCCTGGCCGGCACCTTGGAACTCCCCTTGGCTGCTGAGGGGCAGGTCTACCCTCATTGGGACTTCTGAGCCCCCCCTAATTTCCGGTCCAAAGCCCCATTGTCCCCGTCTCCCCCATATCTCCTGCAGGCTGCCAAATCATGCCGTGTCCCGGTGCCATTGGAGTCTCTCATGAGAACCTCCCTCCGATCCTGGCCACCCTCGTGGAACTCCCCTTGGCCACCAAGGGGCAGGTCTGCTCTCATTGAGACTTCCGAGTCCCCCTCCTTTCTGGTCCAGAGCTGTTCTGAGGACTTTGCGACATTTCAGGGACATTGTTGGGTACCCGGCAGGGTCGGATGCCTTCTGCCTGCCCGGCAGGAGCTCTCTGGGCCCTGCAGACTACCACAGGACACTCCCTTGAGGACTTCTGTCACGGGGGCTCCACCTGCCCCCTCTCACCTGGGCAGGAGCTCTTCTCACTCCGCAGACTCCCACTGGTTTCTCCCTTGAGAACTTCTGCCATGGGGGGCTATGCCCCCCCTCACCCAGGCAGGAGCTCTCCTGGCCCTGCAGCCTTCTGCTAGCAGCTCCCTTAAAGACTTCCACCTGGAGGGGGGGATGATCTGGACCCTCTCACATGGGCAGGAGAGCTCCCCAGGCCTCTTTCTGCCTCTCTTTCCCCCTTCCAGACTTCCATTCTGGAGGGCACTGTGGTCCAGACCCTCCTCACCCAGGCAGGAGCTCACCCAGCCCAGCTGATTTCTGCCCCCACTCTTACTTCCAGACTTCCATGGGGAGGGACCCCCTACAAGCTTCCACTTCTACCCAGGCAGGAGAGCTCTTTTCCCAGGTTAGATACCTCCCGAAGGCTGCCAAATCATTCTGTGTCAACTGTGCTCTCTGAGCCTCTCAGGGTAGCTTCCCTCCAATCCTTCTCAGCCTCGTGGAACTCTGCTGGGCCACGAGGCCTCAGACAGTCCCTCATCCAGACTTCTGTGATGCCAGTTCTGCCATTTGCCCTCCACCTAGGGCTTTCAAACTTGCACAGGAGATGGCCCATCCGACCTGGGTATACGGGTGAAAGACTAATCAAACCATCTAGTAGCTGGTTCTCTCTCCCATGAACGTGCTTCTCTTTGTGCCTCCTGGCACGCAGCCCATTGCCCCCTGCACAGTGATGTTTACAGGGCAGCATCCCCACAGTGCCAGGTGGAGGATCAGAGGTCAAACCGGTGCCAGCAGATGGCCCTGATACGAGACGCCACTGCGGCCATATCTCTGCACCCCTGTTGGTTGGGAGGACAGTATAGCAGACCTGGATTCCCAGGGTGGTCCTTGGCCTGCCTGCACTGATGGCCTACTCCCCCAGCTGGACTCAGGTGCGAGAAGATGAGCTGCGCTGTGGTATCATTATGTTTAGGTGGGATTCTGGCTTAGAGATCTTCAGTCATAATCCCACAGATGGTAGGTTTGCACCATTGGCTCCTCAGCCAAGCACATACACGAGATGTCTGAACCTGTGGTTTCTCTCATACTGAGCAAGATTATTATTGCAACAATACATCATCAGCCCATTCCCTTGGCTGTGGTTTCACTAGATAGTAGATAGGGACAGTGGAAATCTTGTTCATCCATTCATGCACGGCATTAATTAGATGACGAGGCATTAGGCTACCTCAAGAGAGTCATAGTTATTCCTGGAGTTTACCCGCGCTTCATTGAATTTCTTCACTTTGACATTCAGAGCACTGGGCAGAAATCACATTGTGTCAGCACCCATCTTGGTCCTTCTTGATGCTTTGTTTTAATTAAACAGTTAGATTCCCCCTGGTCCGCACCAGTTCTAAGTCAGCTGCTAGCTGCCAGATGATGCAGGATGCTGGTTGGGACCAGCACCCACCACACTGGGGGCGATCCACAGGAAGGGCCCAGCATGCATCCAGAGTCACCGCCATCCCCCCGGCCCCCTGGGAGGGGGGAGCGTGGTGAGGAGGCAATGCCTCATCCAGCCGTGGCGGACACCCAGCCCCACTTCACGCCTGAACCTGACCGGCCCAACCGACCTAGCCCTTACACCCAATCCTTATCTCAAAGCTATGGATCTGTTCCCTTACCTAAGTGTTCTAATATGCCAGAGGCTATTCACCTTGGAGACCTGCTGGAGATATGGGTATGGTCCGACGTGAGACTTACACCCCCTCCCCCAGATTTTCAAGGGCGGGCGAGAGCTCACTTGATGCTGCCGGAACCGCAATGCTTCCCAGGGCACGGGCCCCTCTCTCAGGGCGAACCCATTCCAGGGCACCTTGCCCTTTACAAAGAAAAGAGAACTCTCCAAGGTGCCCCCATTGGCTTCTCGGGATCATTTGCTTCACCACACTGGATGCCGCAAGGCGTCCATCTCCACCACTCTGGATTCAGGCATCTGAACCCGACTCCCTTTTGATTGGTCAAGGGTGACGGAGGCCATTGCCCATCCCTTCTGAATGGCGCTTGCCTATCTCTCAGGACCAACTGACTCATGTTCAACTGCTGTTCACATGGAGCCCTCTCCACTTCGGCCTTCAAAGCTCTTGTTTGAAGATTTGCTACTACCACCAAGATCTGCAACTGCAGCGGCTCCACCCAGGCCCTCACCCTGGGCTTCAGTGGTTCTGCGGTGGCCGTCCTACTCATCGCATTGTAGCCCCCTCGGCTCCCAGCACCGGCGATGGATGGGTATGGGCCCGACCCTGCAGCTCCATCCATTTTCAAGCCTAGTTGATTTGGCAGGTGAGTTGTTGCACACTCCTTAGTGGATTCTGACTTCCATGGCCACCATCCTGCTGTCTATATCAACCAACACCTTTTCTGGGGTCTGATGAGTGTCGGCATCGGGCACCTTAATCCGGTGTTCAGTTCATCCCGCAGTGCCAGTTCCGCTTACCAAAAGTGGCCCACTGGGCGCTCGCATTCCACACCCAGCTTTAAGCCAGCGAGTCAGGCTTCTTGCCCATTTAAAGTTTGAGATTAGGTTGAGATCGTTTTGGCCCCAAGACCTGTAATCATTCGCTTTACCAGATAAAACTGCATCCACCGAGTGCCAGTTATCCTGAGGGAAACTTAGTAGGGAACCAGCTACTAGATGGTTTGATTAGTCTTTCACCCGTATACCCAGGTTGGATGACTGATTTGTACATCAGGACTGCTACGGACTTCTACCAGAGTTACCTCTGGCTTCACCCTGCCCAGGCATAGTTCACCATCTTTTGGGTCCCACCATGTGCACTCACGCTCCACCTCCCTGATGGGACGGGTGAGACAGGCTGGCGGTGCGCCCCCCATTTGGGGTGGGGGGATCCCGCTTCAGCTGGCAAATGCTGACCCTCACTTTCATTGTGCCATGGGGTCTCCTGCCTACCCTTGGACTCACGCACCTATAAGACTCCTTGGTCCAAGTTTCAAGACGGGACGGGTGGGTCACTGATGTCGCCGTGAACCTCGGGCACCTGAGGTGAGTCCGCCGGCCTGGCGGTTGATTATGGTTGGGCCACACTGAGGGCAGTCCAGGGCAGGGGGGTGCAGCGGCAGTTGTCTCCCACCTCCCTGGAGCACGGTGAGGGCTGATGCTGCAGGCTGTAACACTCCCCTCCAGGGAGGGTAGCCACCTTCCGCATTGCCTTCCTGGCTGACCTGGAGAAAGTTGCAGTGCACAGCAGCAGAGGAAGTGTGCCTGACAGCGGCCTGCATGCCCGGAGATGGTCCCCCACCCCCTGGAGGGGAATTCGCCTTGCCCAGGCGGTCAGCTCAGCTTCAGAGTTGACTCCTCCGGGTGGACCGCGCAGAGCCCACCTGTTTATCTCTGAATGGTTTCACACCGTCTTAAATTCTCTCTTCAATGTTCTTTTCAACTTTCCCTTAAGGTACTTGTCCGCTATCGGTCTCGTGCCAGTGTTTAGCCTTAGATGGAGTATACCACCCACTTTGGGCTGCATTCACAAACTTGAATCCGGGAAGACCTGATCCTGATGCACTGGGGGCCGCCACCGGCCTCACTCCGTCCGCAGGCTGAGCCTCGATCACAAGGACTTGGGCCCCCTGGGTGGTGCTGGGGAGACAGACTTCCGTACGCCACATTTCCCTGTGCCCATCACCCAGGCTGGGATTCGGTGCTGGGCTCTTCCCTCTTCACTCGCTGTTACTGAGGGAAACTTGGTTAGTTTCTTTTCTGAAGCTTAAATTCGGCAGGTCGCCACGTCTGATCTGAGATTGCTTTCCTAGCATGGTTGCAGGGGGGCCGGCTGGGGCCTCGGGGATGGATGGACTACCCGTCCTCCCCACAGCCGGACTCCGGGTGGCAGACTGCCGATGCGGCCTCAGCATGCAGGAACCAGGCAGGCGGGCATCAGGCTCTGCTACTTGAGGGCAGCCTGGTGGTGGTACCAACAGCCTCCGGGGGGTGGGTTGGACATGCGCATGCTCCCTCCCATCTTCAAACAGAATTTCCCGGCTCGGGGCAATGGGGGACTCCTCTCCCCCTCTACGTCTCTCCATGGGAGGATGGGGGCCAGCAGTAGGCTCCCTTGACTCCCCGGCTGCACGCTCGATGGGGGTCGGACACCCCTGGTGCAATGGAAGGCACAACGACCCTCAGGCATAGCCCCGGGAGTAACCTGGGGCTGCAAAGTGCGTTTGAAGTGTCGATGATCAATGTGTGCTACAATTCACATTAGTTCTCACAGCTAGTTGTGTTCTTCATCTACGCACAAGCCGAGTGATCCACCGCTCAGAGTCGTATGAGTTCTCTCTTCTTGTTCACCGGGGACACCACTGCCTGCGCGGCCATCGCTCCGGTCATCATGAGCATGCGAGGTTTCACGGCCATCATCGTGGGTGCCCGGACTGGGGTTACTGGCCCCACACTGCAGGAGAGCAGGGAGTTGCGCGGCTGCAACTCCAACCTTCTGGGTCTTCGAACCGGCACTCTGAGGGGAGCGGGGTGTCCTCCACAGGTACCCGCGACCACCATCGAGGGGAGAAGATGCTGGTGTCTGACCCCCATTGGTGGCCTTTGTGGCCAGAGGGGAGGGCTTGCATCCCCACACTGGGATGGCATCCTCTCCCTCCCCCTCCCGCACAGGGAGCCGGTCACCTCTGGGGCGGGAGGCGAACCGCACCTCTGGGCCAGGCGCCCCCTCCACAGCCATTCCCTCAGGGGTGGTAGAGGTGCACCCACACCTCCCCCATACTGACGGGACCCCCTCCCGCCGCTGGGAGATGCCACCCCTCCTCCTCCCAAGAGAGGTTCGGGGCAGCGATGTGAGGAGTGGCCCTGGTACCCGGTGACGGCGCCATACGGGGACACTCAGCATTAATGATCCTTCCGCAGGCTCACCTACGGAAACCTTGTTATGACTTTTACATCCTCTAGATAGTCAAGTTTGATTGTTTTCTCAGCGCACCGCCAGGGCCTTGACCGACTCCATTGGGGCTGATCTGAGGACCTGATTAAACCATTCAATCAGTAGTGTTTGTGTACAAAGGGCATGGACTTAATCAACGTGAGCTTATGACCCACACTTACTGGGAATTCCTTGTTCATGGGGAATAATTGCAATCTGCATTCCCTATCATGAATGGTGTTCAGCGGATTACCCGGACCTGTCAGCCAAGGATAGACACATGCTGATCCATTCAATGTAACAGACATGCAGCCCTGAACACCTAAGGCCTTCACAGACCTGTTACTGCTCAATCTCATGTAGCTGAAAGCCACTTGTCCCTCTAAGAAGTTGGAGATGACAGCATGGGGCCACATAACTAGTTAGCATGGTGGAGTCTCATTCATTATCAGAAATAACCAGACAAATCGCTCCACCAACTAAGGATGGACATGCACCACCACCCACAGAATCGAGAAGGAGCTATCAATCAGTCGATCTTTTCCATGTCTGGGCTGGGTGAGGTTTCCTGTGTTGAGTCAAATTAACCAGCAATCTCCACTCCTGGTGGTGTCCTTCCATCAGTTCCTTTAAGTTTCAGCTTTGCACCTATACTCCCCATGGAACCCAAAGACTTTGTTGTCTCGGAAACTCCCTGGCAGGTCATGGGAATAACGCTGCCGGATTGCTAGTCGGCATCGTTTATGGTCAGAACTACGATGGCATCTGATCATCTTCAAACCTCTGACTTTCATTTTTGATTAATGAAAACATTCTTGGTAAATGCTTTCACTTTTGTTCATCTTGCACCTGTCCAAGAATTTCACCTTTAGCGGCACAATATAAATGCCCCTCGGCTGTCCCCCTTAATCATGGCCCCAGTTCCAAAAACCAACAAAACAGAACCGGAGTCCTATTCCATTATTCCTAGCTGAAGTATTCAGGTGACCAGCCTGCTTTAAACACTCTAATTATTTAAAAGTAAATGCTTCAAACCCCCTCGGACACTCAGTTAAGAGCATTGAGGGAGCGCTGAGAAGCAGGGGCTGGGACAGGCGGTAGCTCACCTCACAGCGGGCCGCCAGCCCAATCCCAAAATCCAACTATGAGCTTTTTAACTGCAGCAACTTTAATTTATGCTATTGGAGCTGGAATTACCGTGGCTGCTGACACCAGACTTGCCCTTCAATAGATCCTCTTTAAGGATTTAAAGTGTACTCATTCCAATTACATGGCCTCAAAAGAGTCCTCTATTATTTTTCGGCACTACTTCCCCAAATCTGGAATGGGTATCTTGCATGCCTGCTGCTTTCCTTGGATGTGGTAGCTGTTTCTCAGGCTCCCTCTCCAGAATCGAACCCTGATTCCCCGTTACCCATCATCACCATGGTAGGCACAGATAGTGTCATCAGGCAGACATTCGAATGTCAAGTCACTGCCACGAGGGCACGCGATTGGCCTGAGTTTATCTAGAGTCACGAGCCAAGACCCAGATTGGTTTGGTCTGATAAATGCATGCATCCCCGGAGGTCAGCTCTTGTCAGCAGGTATTAGATGTTCTTCATGTTTCACTGTTGCAGTCATCACACTTGGGTTATCTGCCTGCAGGTAGCCCTCAGTCGGCCTGAATACCAGGGACATAGTATTTCAGCGTCGGTTGCTGTCACTCCAGGACTGATGTCAGGTCATCAGGGGTATAAAAACAGCCAGCCGATGCTGTTACATCAGTCTTTCTTGCCAAGGAGCCTGAAGCAGAAGCAGTTCGCACGAGTGCCGGTCGGCCGGTACCCGAGTTTCGTTTCCGAATTGAATCATCCTGAAGTCTTCTAAACCTAAGTACCCTGTTGGGATCCTTTTTTTCTTGCGCTAACTGTTGTCAGAAAAAGTTAACAATTGTCTCGCCTGTGGAAAGCATGATTTCCATTCTTACTGCATCACCTGTATAGGCCCAGACCACGATTTACCTTGCTGTTGGTTTTGTGCCTTGTTCAGTGCCCAAACTATTCATCGTCGGGCCCTTATTGTCGCTAAATACCTTCGTTCTCGATCTCAGTATTCCAAAGTGGCTTTGGTAAGCCATCCGACTACCGATCTTCGAAAAAACATAAGGATAAAGACAGACACAGACCACACAGGTCTAAAACTGCAGACGACACTTCCGTTAAGCTAGTCGCCAGTTCGCCGGTACTCAGTGAGGCACTTTCGCAGCCCCTGATGCCCGCTTCAGTGGATTTGCAGGCCTCTACTGAGACCCATTCAGAGTCCGGTATGCTGCAAGACTCTTCTTCGACTATGGAACCTGTGGATGTCTCTACCTTGGATGGGTCTGGAGCCACTGAGCAGGCACCGGCTTCTGAGGAAGTTTTTTGCTCTACCGATATTCGACACAAACCAACAACTTCTTTCACGTCTTCAGTTCTGTCTAAAACTACCGAGTTTCTAAAGCCAAGAGTACGAGCTACACCTAAAAAACTGACAACCCAAACTGAAGCACCTGCTTCCTTGCCACATCAAATGCTTAAAATGGCAGAAGACCTTATTATGCTGATTAGGGGAAGCTGGCCTTCCCCTGCTAAGAGAAAAAGAGACCTGTCCCCAGCAGCTTTAACACACCAAGTGTCCGACGACTCTGAGGTATCTGATTATGAAGACATGCCTTTATCTGCTTATGAGGATTCAGATGAAGAAGAATCCATTCCCTCTGCTTCTCCTCCAGAGGATTTTTCTTTTGGTGAAACCTTACATACTTTAAGACAGCATTTCCACTGGGAATGCCAAGACTATCCTCAGTCCAAAAAGAGACTCAGATAATTTCTATATTTTCCACAACATAGGCCTTTAGCAATACCCCTAGTCCTTATGTTGTGGATGATGTCTTTATGGAATCCAGTCTAACTCCTGATACTTTACCCCCTGCTCCTAGGAAACCAGACAGGTACTACAGAGTTCCTGACTCTCACAAATTCCTTTTCAAAAATCCTACTGCTGATGCAGAGGCCATCTCCCAGGAGCCTAAAGGTATCAAAGCAACTACAGCTAAGAATCCCACCCCTTCGGACAGGGATTCCAGAGCTTTAAACAGATGGGATAAGAATGTATACACCTCTGCAGCTCTCACCATTAGGGCTTTGAATTGCCAGTTTCACATGCTGTGTTATTTCATATAGTTAATTTTTGAAATGTTTAGGCTTTCATCTTGAATTAATTATTGTTATAGGCTTTCATCTTGAATTAATTATTGTTAGAGGAAATGATGTCATTATTTGAATCATATAAAAGAATGTAATTAAAGGATTGTCTTAATGGCCGGAAGAAGCCTTAGTGGTGAAAGTGCTTGCCGTCTACAATAAAGCTTTATCTTTTACGCAAAGTTCGATTTCTTCCAGATTTGGATTTTGCACGTTTAGAGACGAGTTTTTTATACAAGACTTGTGAGCTTATTGTTCTGCCGTATCATCCAGTTTGCTTTATCTAATTTCTATATTTGCCACAACATAGGCCTTTAACAATACCCCTAGTCCTTATGTTGTGGATGATGTCTTTATGGAATCCAGTCTAACTCCTGATACTTTACCCCCTGCTCCTAGGAAACCAGACAGGTACTACAGAGTTCCTGACTCTCACAAATTCCTTTTCAAAAATTCTACTGCTGACGCAGAGGTTATCTCCCAGGAGCCTAAAGGTATCAAAGCAACTACAGCTAAGAATCCCACCCCTTCAGACAGGGATTCCAGAGCTTTAAACAGATGGGATAAGAATGTATACACCTCTGCAGCTCTCGCCATTAGGGCTTTGAATTGCCAGTTTCACATGCTGAAGTACCAACAACATATTATGGAACTTATTAAGCAACAATTAGCTACCTTTACAGACTGTGCAGAAAATAAAGAATTACAAGAGCTTATGCATTCTGCAAGCCAAGTCAGCAAGCATACTTTGCAATGTGGCTTTGACGCCCTGGAAGCATCTTGCAGGGCAGCAGTCACTGGTTCTGTACTGAGAAGGAATGCTTGGCTTAAGGAGCAGACCTTGCCAGACCATGTCAAATCAAAATTACTAGACACTCCTTTAAACAAGGACAATCTGTTTGGCACTAAAGCAGAAGAGGTTCTTAAAAATATGGAAGAAAAAGCTAAATATATGCAGATAGTCAAAGATTTCTTGCAAGTTTAGCCTCCTAGCTTCAGTAGGCATTGCCCCTCGAAGCATTGATCCTTTCCAGCCCCCTCAAGGCCATCTCAAACTAGACCCAGGGGACACAGACCCCCCCCAGACTGCAGTCTCAGAGTATGCAGAGATCTAAGCAATGGAGTGCCTCCACTTCAAAAACAGGGAGTGCTAAGCCAACCCCTACAGAAAGAATTCACAATAACTTCTCAACTCCACTCTCCACCTCTGCCCAACTGGTCATGCCACTAGGAGGAAAACTTGCCCATTATCCAAATAACTGGACTTCCATCACCAAAGATCGATGGGTCCTCAACATTGTATCCCAGGGGTACAAATTTTACTTCCACTCACTGCCAACCCCAAAAGGGTTCCCAGACCTTCCTCCAAACCAGGGGCAGAGGCACAAAACCAAGTGCAGTTCCTGCTCTCCATAAGGGCAATTCAACCTGTTCCTGCGGAACAGATAGGTCAAGGGTTCTATTCCAGACTTTTCCTGATACCCAGAAAAGAGGGCAAGGGCACTTGGTGCCAAATCCTAGATCTTTCCATTCTAAACACCTTCCTGGTGGTACCAAAATTCAAAATGCTAACCCTTCAGCAGCTTCTTCCTCTGCTGGCCAAAGATGCCTGGTTAGCCACCCTAGACCTAAAAGAAGTCTATCTGCACATCCCTATCAGCGACTCATGCAGGAAATACATATGCTTCAGGGCAGAATCTCTGCATTATCAGGTCTCTGCACTTCCCTTTGGCTTATCCACTGCTCCCAGAGTATTCGCAAAATCCCTAGTGCCAGCCATTGCCTACATCAGAGAAAAATTCAAATTTACCTGTACTTGGACGACTGCCTGATTCAGGCAGATAGTCAGGAAATGCTGTTGCAGTACCTGACATTTGTAAAAAAAACCTTATAACCTCCCTGGGGTACACTATAAATGTAAAGAAATCAAAACTAGTCCCCAGTCAAAAGATTGTATTCTTGGGAGCAAGCTTGGACACAGCATCCCAGATGGCATTCCTTACTCCAGAAAAACAAGCCTATCTGACAGGCTACTTCACTCAAACGGCCACCAGAACCCAGTTATCCACAAGGAAAATCCTGCAGGCCCTAGGGTACATGGTCTCTTGTATCCTACTAATTCCATATGCCAGACTGCATATGAGGAAACTTCAATGGTACTTAAAAAGTCTGTGGTGCCAACATTCTCAGGACCTGGAAACTGTCATTCCTATCATACCTTGTCTAAGGATAGGTTACTGTGGTGGGCAGCAGCATGCAACTACAACAAGGGACTTCCCTTTACTCACCCCCATGCTGCCCAGACCCTAACCACAGACACATCAGACCATGCCTGGGGGGCACACCTGGACAACAAGTGGATTCAGGGCCACTGGAGCCCAAGTCAAATTCATCTGCAGATCAACCAAAAATAAATGCTAGCTGTTCATCATGCTCTAACAGCTTTCAGATCCCTACTCTCACCAGGACCCCTACTAATAAAAACAACACCACAGTTATGTGGTACATCAACAAGCAGGGGGGGACCCACTCTTACCCACTCTGCAGGCTAGCCATGGCCCTGTGGAACACAGCCTTGGACATGCAGGTCCATCTGCAAGCTCAATTCCTGCCAGGCAAACAAAACTCACTGGCAGATGACTTGAGCAGAAATCTCCTAGACCCACATGAGTGACAGTTAGAGCCCAGCACCTTCAGCCTTCTGAGTCAGAAATGGGGGACCCCAGAGGTGGATCTCTTTGCCACCCACTGCAATCACCAGCTCAGCAAATTCTGCACCAGGACACCTCACAGCAGGGCCTGGAAAGTGGATACCCTATCCTTCCAGTGGGTAAACCTCTCAATCTATGCATTTTCCCCCTCTGCTCCTTCTCTCAAGAATATTGCTCAAGATAAGACAGGACAGACCAAGGGCAATCCTGATTGCCCTGGACTGGCCAAGCCAGCACTAATACCACCCTGACACCTAACACAGAGCCCGACCCTCCTCAATCAGCAGGGGGAACAGATCTTACATCCGCAACTGCAAAACCTGAATCTTTCAGCCTGGCTTATTCATTGAATTCCCGCCCCAGTGACCAGCCTAAGCAAGGAGGTTCTGGACATAATTCTTGAAGCCAGAAAACCTACTACAAGGAAATCCTATGCTAATAAGTGGAAAAGGTATTGCTCCTGGATTTAATCTAAAGGAGAGGACACAACTCTGCCCTCACAACCTCTAATCCCGGACTACTTAGCAGATCTATTCCACAGAGGCCTATCCTTTTCCTCCATTAAGAACCATGCCTCTGCCATCTCAGCTCATTACAACACTGAGCCACCCCTCTTCTCTTACCGTCTCATCAAACAGTACCTGAGAGGGGCAAACAACTTAAGGCCACCAAGGAGAGCACCCACCCCTGCTTGGGACCTTAACTTTGTACTGGAAAAGCTCATGCTACCCCCTTTAGAGCCTGTAGCATCAGCAGAGTTAAAATTCCTCTCTTGGAAAACAGCATTGCTTCTGACCATCACTTCAGCTAAAAGAGTGTCTGAGCTACAAGCATTTATGGCTGTGAAACCCTTCATTATTTTTCATGCTGACAGGGTCTCCCTCAGGACTAATCCTTCCTTTATGCCTAAAGTGGTGTCCAGTGTGCCTCTCAACCAATCCATCCATTTGTCAACCTTCTTCCCTAATCCTCAAAATAAAGGGGAAAGGATCCTGCACTCCTTGGGCATGCACAGACAACTCAGATTCTACCTGGATAAGACTAAGCCCTTCAGGAAATCTGACCAGTTATTACTCGGCTTTGCACCAGAGGCAGAGGGCAAGGCCATTTCAAAACCGACAATTTCCAAATGGATAGCACACTGTACATTTCTGCTACAAACACCATGGGTAGCCATCCCCTCAGGGGGTCAGAACACATTCCACTAGGGCAACTTCTACCTCTACAGCATTCCTCAGGGGAGTCCCTACCAGGGACATTCTGGAGGCTGCTACCTGGAGTTCTGTACACACATTCACCAAGCATTACCATCTGCCTATATTTTCCAAATCCAAGGTGGGTTTTGCAACTGCAGTCTTGCAGAGCATACTAGCCAGCCCAAACTCGTTTTGACTGCCTCCACCCTTTCTTCAGCTTTGGGAATCAACCCGTGTGTGATAACTGCAACAGTGAACCATGAAGAACATAATACAGTTGTGTACACTTACCATAGATATAGATGTTCGAGTGTATTCACTGTTGCAGTCCTGGTTTCCCTCCTTCCAGCCCTTCTCTCTCTCTCTCTCTCTCTCTCTCTCTCTCCTCTCTGCATATATTACTCACCCCTTGCAGGGTGTTGGTTTTGGTATTTACGTTTTACTGGTGGTGATTTTCCCACCATAGCTTAGCCCCCTATTGGGGGGCTCCTGACATTTGGGGCAAGAAAACTGATGTAATGGCATTGGCTGCCTGTTTTTATACCCCTGACGACCTGACCTTCAGTCCTGGAGCAACAGCAACCGACACAGAAATACTAAGTCTCTAGTATTCAGGCCGACTGAGGGCTACCTGCAGGCAGACAACCCAAGTGTGATGACTGCAACAGTGAATTCACTGGAACATCTACATTTATGGTAAGAGTACACAACTGTACTTTCTAGAATTACCACAGTTATCCAAGTAAAGCTGGAGCAATAACAGGAACCATAACTGATTTAATGAGCCATTCACTGTTTCACTGTAGTGTCTGTGTGCACTGAGACTTGCATGGTTTAATCTTTGAGACAATCATATGCTACTGACAGGATCAACCAGATGGGAGCACCTTGGCGGGCCGGCAGAGAGGAGGGCCCAGAGCCCACACCTCCGCTGACAGGAGGGGTCCCTCTCCCTGCGGAGGGGACACCCCGGGTGCTGGTCGTGGACCGGCGACCATGACCCCAGAGGGCTGCAGGCTGATGCAGAGTGTGGCAGTGCTCACAGCTAGAGAGTGAGGGAGAGAGCTCCCACAGCTCCCAAGCTCAGGGCACCTGCCAGAGCGAAGCAACCCAGTATGTGACAGGACCCTATCACTTCAGCTCGGGGTTGTCGGTCTCACCTTGACTTTGCCCCGAGGGGCACGGAACACTCCATGCCCCCCACGCGTGCCTTGCTCCCCGGGGTGGAGAAGCTCGACCCGCAAGCCAAGACCTGCAGAGCCACACTGGGGGGCCCTCCACCAGTGGGAGTCGGATGGCCCGATCAATCGATGGATGGTGGGGAAAGGTGCCTCGACCTCACCACACAGACACCTGGTGGGAGATGTTCTACCTGGGGCTGGAACCCAGACTCGCACTTCCGACGGAACACGCTGCCGTCCCTTAACTCATGCCAAATTGTGCCGGATCGCTCATGTCCAACGGACAACCGTGGGTGCACCCACAGGGTGCGATCACCCCCACAGAACTCCCGTCAGCCACAGAGGGCTAGATCCACTCTCTTGAGGACTTCTAAGTCCCCCTCCTTTCCAGTCCAGTACGATTCTGTGGACTTTGCGATTTTTCAAGAATGCCTCTGGGAATGGGGCAAGGTCTGATGACTCTGCCTGGCCGGGAGCTGTCCAAGCCCCACAGCCCTCTCCCCGGCACTCCCTTGAGGACTTCTGCTGAGGCCTACCTTGGCAGGCCTCCCCTTCGACGCTGCAGAGAGACTTCCTTCCTCAGCCTTGCCTCAGGGGACTGCCTCCCTGTCCCCTTCAGGCTGCCAGACCATGCAGTGTCCCCATGCCCTTGGGGGCTTCTCAGGGGGCTTCCCTCCAATCCTAGCTGGCCCCACGGAAATCCCCTCGGCTGCCAAGGGGCAGGTCCTCTCTCATCAGGACTTCCGAGTCCCTCTCCTTTCCAGCGAGCACCATTCCGAAGTGATGGGTGATGGCCTCTGTTGCCCTCAGCTGATCCAAAGGGAGTTGGGTTCAGATCCCTGAATCTGGAGTGGCAGAAATGGTCAGGCTCGGGCGTGAAGCAGGGCTGGGTAAGCACCGCAGCTGGATGAGGCATCGCCCCCTCGCCCCACTCCCTCTTCCTGGGGGGGCCTGGGGGATGATTGTGGTGACTCTGGATGCACACCGGGCCCTTCCTGTGGATCGCCCCAGCTGTGGTGGGTGCCAGTCCCAACTGGCCTCCTGCATCGTCCGGCAGCTAGCAGCAAACTTAGAACTGGTGCGAACCGGGGGAATCAGACTGTTTAACTAAAACAAAACATTGCGAATGCCCAAGACGGGTGTTGATGTGATGTGATTTCTGCTCAGTGCTCTAATTGTCAAAGTGAAGAAATTCAATGAAGTGCAGGTCAGCGATGGGAGTAACTATGACTCTCTTAAGATAGCCAAATGCCTCATCTAATTAGTGATGCACATGAATGGATAAATTATATTCCCATTGTTCTTACCTACTATCTAGCAACACCACAACCAAGGGAATGGGCTTGGCAGAATCAGCTGGGAAAGAAGACCCAGTTGAGCTTGACTCTAGTCTGGCACTGTGAAGAGACATTAGAGGTGTAGAATTTGCCACCGGTGAAATACCACTATTCTTATCATTTTTTCACTTACCCGGTGAGATGGGGGGATGAGCCCCACTGGGGCTTACACTTTTGGCTCCAAGCACCCAAGCATCTGGTCATGACCCGCTCTGGGGACAGTGTCAGGTGGGGAGTTTGACTGGGGCAGTACACCTGTCAAAGAGTAATGCAGGTGTCCTAAGGTGAGCTCAGGGATGACAGAAACCTCCTGTGGAGCAGAAGGGCAAAAGCTCGCTTGATCTTGATTTTCAGTGTGAATACAGAATGTTAAAGCAGGGCTTCATGATCCTTCTCGCTTTTTGAGTTTTAAGCAGGAGGTGTGAGAAATGTTTACCACAGGGATAACTGGCTTGTGGCTGCCAAGCATTCATAGCAACATTGCATTTTGATCCTTCGATGTCGGCTCGTCCTGTCATTGTGAAGCAGAATTCACCAAACGTTGGATTGTTCCCCCACTAACAGGGAACATGAGCTGGGTTTAGACCATCGTGAGGCAGGTTAGTTTTACCCTACTGATGATGTTTTGTTGCCATAGTAATCCTGCTCAGTATGAGGAACCACAGGTTCAGACATTTGGTGCATGTGCTTGGCTGAGGAGCCAATGGTGCGAAGCTACCATCTGTGGGATTATGACTGAACGTCTCTTAGTCAAAATCCCACCTAAATGTAATTATACCACAGCACCATGGATCTCTGGTTGGCCAGGGATAGTCGGCCTTAAGGTCGCCGAGGAACTCCGCTCGTCACTGGGTCGGAGTGTGGACAGAAGGGGGCTGCTTCTCCCCAGCAGTACACCACATGTTCGTGGGGAACTGGTTGCTAAATCATTCATAGATGACCTGATTCTGTGTCAGGGTTTCGTATGTAAAAGAGCAGCAAAAAGCTGCGATCTGTTGAAAGTCACCCGTCGTGCCAAGCTTTTGTCACAGGTGGGGGGACGAGCTCCGCACCCTCATGGGGAGGGGGAACCCATCCTTGGCTGGCCTGTCCTGCACAATGCCCGCCCTCCCCCTACGTCCAGATTGTCGGCAGGACTTTGCTCCTTGGCAGCTGGCATGGGGTCCAGTCAGGGGATCGAGGGAGTGTGGACCGTGAGCGACCCAGCAGAGGAGGTCCCCGGTCGCACCCCTCACTCCACACCTTCTAGAGCCTCTGTCCAGATAGCTGGAACCCCTGCGGGCATGGAGGGGGCTGAGGACTGCGTACCCCGGCTTAAGGGTCATCCCTGGAAGGGTGACCTGGTGGGGGGGTGTTGTGTTCTTGAGAGAGGGTGAAGGGCCATCCAGGAAAGCCAAGTCTGGATGTCGCGTCCTGGTGTGGACTCGGCCACCCGGGGAAGCCAGGTCTGGGATCCCATTCTCCCGGCCCCCAGGGGATGAGAGACATGGCCACTTTGGTGTCTCGCATCTGGGTCCAGCTGAGGGAGTCGGCCAGCAGTGCGGGTGGGCCGAGGGCCACCTCAGGAAGCCAGGTCTGCGATCCCATCCTCCCGGCTCCCAGGAGTGCAGAGATAAGGCTGATGTAGTGTCTTGCACTCGGGGCCAGCCAGGGGAGTTGGCTGACAGCACGGGTGGGCTGAGGGACTCCGCAGGAAGCCAGGTCTGTGATCCCATCCTTCCAGCCCTCAGGGGTGTGGAGATAAGGCCGCCGTGGTGTCTCGCACCTGGGGCCGGCCGGGGGAGTCAGTGGACAGCACAGATGGGCCGAGAGCCTCCTCGGAAGCCAGGAGTGGGATCCCATCCTCCCAGCCCTCAGGGGTGCAGAGATATGGCCGCCATGGTATCTCACACCCAAGGCCATCTGTGAGCAGCAGTTCAGCCTCCAGTCCTCCACCTGGCACTGTGAGGATGCCATCCTGCAAATGGCACTGTGCAGGGTGCAAGAGGCCACATGCCAGGAGTCTCAAAGTGAACCACGTTCATCGGCACCTGGTACCGCGGGGTAGAGAGCTGAATGTAAGTGGCAAAATGTGCACAAATGCAGGGACCCTGGGCCATCTCTTGTGCGAGATTGAAAGCCCTAGGTGGAGGGCAAAGGGCAGAACTAACGTCACGTAAGTCTGGATGAGGGACTGTCTGAGGCCTCGCGGATCAGCAGAGTTCCACAAGGCTGAGAAGGATCGGCAGGAAGCTTCCCTGAAAGGCTCAGAGAGCACAGTTGACACAGAACGATTTGGCAGCCTTCAGGAAATATCTAACCTGGAAAAAGAGCTTTTCCGCCTGGGTAGAAGTGGAAGTCTGGAGGGGATCCCTCCCCATGGAAGTGTGGAAGGGAGACAGGGGCAGAAATTGGCCAGGCTGAGAGAGCTCCTGCCCAGGAGAGGGGGATCTGGACCACAGCCCTCTCTGGGACAAAAGTCCAGAAGAAGGAGAGAGGTGGAAAGTGGCTGGGGAGGGAGCTACCCCCTCCAGGTGTAAGTCCTTAAGGGAGCAGCTGGCAGAAGGCTACATGGCCAGGATTGCTCCTGCCCAGGTGAGCGGGGGGGCAGGCAGAGCCCCCGTGGCAAAAGTCCTCAAGGGAGCAGCCATCGAGAGTCTGCGGGGTAAGGAGAGCTACTGCCTGGGTGAGAGGGGACAGGCAGAGCCCTCGCGACAGAAGTCCTCAAGGGAGCAACCAGTGGGAGTGTGCGGGGCCTGGAGAGCTCCTGCCGAGCAGGGGGAAGGCGCCCGACCTCATCTCATTTTCTATTGTTATATAAAAATAATTGCACTTTATTCGTCTGCTTTTACTGTATTTGTGTTTTTTCCTACTTTATTACTATATTTTGCTTTTGCTACTTGTTCTTAAAAGTACTTAGTTGCGTTTATTCTGCTGCATTTATTACTGCTTGTTAGTAGCCTGATTAAACTGTAACTGTTATTCTAAGCCTTTGGTTGAACCACTTGGGCTTCAGACCAGTTGTTTTACATTAAGAAGGTTTGTGGTCTGCACTGTTGTGGCAGTACAGGTAGCTTACATCCTTGTAAATTGGGAGTTGCTGATTGAAGGCTTAGTGTCTGTTACTCTAAAAGTGTATTAGTTCTGGTTTAAGCACTTGGGCTTTGGGCCAGTTATTTTACATTAAGAAGGTGTGGTCTGCACTCTTGTGGGAGGAGAGGGTAGATTCTGCCCTTCTGAGCTGGGAGTTTCTGTTTAAAAGCTTATTGTGCCTGCTTATTTGAACTGTGTCTTTCTGAAACTGGTGCGCCTTGTTTGCTGTAGCATAGACTAAATTCAGACCTGCTGGATCTAGCTTTGTTTGTATAACTCGAGTACTAATCCAGACCATCTTTTTTTGGAGAAGGTTCCCCTGTGCCCTAGTGGCAGGAGTGTGCAGTTAGAACTTGTCTGATCGAAGACTGGTGGAATGGGGCTCAGTTTTTAGCTTTTTATTGGTTAATTTGTTTAAATCAGTTTGCTCATTTGCTACTGTTACAAAAAATATATACACTTTATGCATTGCCGCTTAGCTAGGGTTAAACTATTCCCGGTGCCATAAAGTCTGCTCTTCAAATTTTCCCTTAGAATGAGCCAGTTTTTTAGTTTTAGCACTAAAATCTATTTCTTTGAGCTCAGCACTTGTTCAGAACTCATTGTAAGCACTAAATATACTAAAAATTACAACAACACTCAACTTTTCTCACTTGTCTAGAGGAAAACAGTTTTTAGTACTAAATAAATAAGCACCTTTCCATGGATGTCTAAGGGTCAACTCCCAGTGTTTTCTCCTGTCTACCTGATGAATCTGGGCATCTTGGGGCAGTGCAGCAGTTGCCTCATGTACACAGACAACCCTCTCCTCCTACCACCCAACACTACAACCTGTGAGAGATGCACTTATATAGCCAAACTGGAAGCAAAGCTCTATTCACCCAAGACTGGACTAGACAGTCAAGAGGAGAAAGTAAACACTTGCACCACACCACACTCATCACATAGTCCCTCAAAACCTACACCACCAAAACACACACATAGAAACATGAAACACACACCTACATTAGCGGAGGCCCTCAATAAAAATCTGCTCAAGCAACAGAGACCTCCAAAGCAGAAATGCAAGCAACCCCCACCCCCCAACACAACCCAAATGACACATAGCCCACAAACTCAGTGTGCCACTCAACCACAGCCCATAAGGCATAACAACGTACCCAACACTCTAGTCATAGGTGACTCTCTAGTCAGGCACACTGATGTTCCACTCACCAGGCTAAACATGGAGAAAGTTACTGTCAGCTGCCTGTCGGGTGTCAGGATCCGCCACATAACGCACACACTCAGGTCACTCTACAACAAGTACAAATATGACTCTGTCATTGTCCTTGTTGGTGTGAATGACCTGAGATGTACCTCCCTGGACTACATGAAAAGAGACATGGAGGAGCTCTCCAATCTTGTAGCCCAGGCAGGTATGACCCTAGCCCTGAGTAGCATCCTGCCATCACCCAGAATGATACCACAGTACAAGGACAAATGATTGACTTCAACAATTGGCTGAGCTTCTGGTGTCATTCTAAGGGGATCCAGTATCTGTCTGCCTGAGGTGACATGATCGACAGACCTCAATGCTTTGCCAGAGATGGCCTGCACCTGTCGCCCTTGGGATGCCGGATACTGGCTAAGGCTCTTGCCACCCCTATAGTGCCTTTTTTAGGCAAGGTTCAAATGACAAATTCACCACCTTAACAGGTACAAGCAAGCAAAATTTGAGGGTAATGCTATTCATTGCTAGAAGTCTAAACCTCAAAATGCATTCACTTAAGGCACTCCTTAAAATGGAGAATATCGACATCTGTGCAGTGACAGAGACTTGGTTCAAGGCTCCAGAGAGCACCCCTGCATTACCAGGCTATAATTCATTCCACACCTTTTGGCCACCTAACCTGGACCGAAACACTAAAGGCGGAGGTGTGTCCATATTCATTAAGGATATCCACACCTCCAGGCTAGTTGCTCAGCATAATGCAGCTGAGATTATCCAAGTGCAACTAACTCTGGCCAAGACCGCTATCCAAATTGTAACTTGCCACAGATCCCCCACCATGCCCCAGGATTCCCACTCCTTATTTCTTGATACACTGGAAAATATTAGGATACAGCCCAACACCCTAATAATGGGTGATTTCAACTACCCCAGTATTAACTGGGAAAACTACTCTTGTACCAACTCTTTTGCTCAATCTTCTTCTTCTTTCGGCTGCTCCAGTTAGGGATCACCACAGTGGATCATTTGTTTCCATTATTTCCTGTCCTCTGCATCTTGCTCTGTCACACCAACCACCTGCATGTCCTCTCTCACCACATCCGTATAATACCTTATCTTAGGCCTTCCTCTTTTCGTGTTACCTGGCAGCTTCATCCTTAGCATCTTTTTCCCAATATACTCTGCATCCCTCCTCAGCACATGTCCAAACCAATGTAATCTTGCCTCTCTGGCTTTGTCTCCAAACCTTCCAACCTGGGCTGACCCTCTAATATACTTATTCCTAATCCTGTACACCCTCGTCATACCCAGTGCAAATGTTAACATTTTTAACTCTACCACGTCCAGCTCTGACTCCTGCCTTTTTGTCACTGCCACTGTCTCCAACCCATATAACATAGCTGGTCTCACTACCCTCTTGCAGACCTTCCCTTTCACTCTTACTGGTACTTGTCTGTCACAAATCACTCCTGACACTCTTCTCCACCCACTCCATCCTACCTGTACTCTCTTCTTCAGCTCTCTTCCACACTCACCATTACTCTGAACTGTTGATCCCAAGTATTTAAACTCATCCACCTTCGCCACCTCTACTCCCTGCATTCTCACCATACTTCTATCCTCCCTCTCATTTACACACATATATTCTGTCTTAGTCCTGCTGACCTTCATTCCTCTTCTCTCTAGAGCATATCTCCACTTTTCCAGGGTCTCCTCCACCTGTTCCCTACTCTCACTACAGATCACAATGTCATCTGCAAACATCATAGTCCACGGGGACTCCTGTCTGATCTTGTTTGTCAACCTGTCCATCACCGTTGCAAATTCTTTTGCAATGCAAACTCATTTGCTCAATGTTTTCTGGAATTCATAAATTCCAATGCCTTGGATCACCTTATCCACACCCCCATCAGGGGCAGCAATATCCTAGACCTGGTCATTACCAACATGGGTGATCGGTGTTCCACACCAGAGGTTAATTCCTCGTTGGTCAGATCCGACCACAAGCTAATCACCCTAGACATCCACATCCCATCCCCACCCCCCACCCCCCATTAGGGAAACCACCATAAAAAATTTCTCCAAAGCCAACTTCATACTTCTTAAGACAGAAGTGGCAAACTTCACGACACCCATGCAGACAGACAATAGAGGTACAACTGCTGAATCCTACACAAATGCACTTTATAAGCACTTACACAAGTGCATGGATCTTGCTATCCCTAACAGAACCAAGATGCTATCCTCCAAAAAAAGGAAGTCAATTTGGTGTTCCCCTGCCATAAACTCTACAACAGAAGAAAGAAACTGTTGCAAAAAAAGAGTAAAATCCCATGATTGGAGGAACTCCCTGTGCAGCCTCAGTAAGAAGCTGAGATCCCTCATAAAATCCTTCAAAGCTAGTTACAAAAACAAAATTGCCACTGATTCTGAAGACAACCACAAAGCATTGTATAGCTATGTCAAGAATCTCAATGGCAACACTCAGATCTGCTCTGAGTTACAGCATAATGGCACTAAATATACAGGACCAACTGATATTGCCAACATCCTGGCAGATAGGTTCAGTGCTAACATTACCCCCCTCTCCTCCCTAAAGGGCCTATAGGTTCAGTGCTAACTTTACCCCCCTCCCCCCCTAAAGGGCCTATCTCTATAATGGAAGAATGCAAAGTTCCTGTAATCACGGCTGTACAGGTAAAAAACACACTCTCCACAGCCAAGAACACAGCATTCATGGGACCTGACAACATCCCAGGCTGCATTCTACACGAACTGCAGAATGAACTGGCACCCCACCTAAGCACCATGCTCAATCATAGCCTCACCTCAGGCTTTGTGCCCACTGAATGGCACACAGAAATTGTTATACCACTCCACAAAGGGGGAGCCACCATGAACTACCGCTCCATTTGTCTAATGAGCCTGGTCTGCAAGGCCATGGAATGTATCATCATGGATCTTATACAGAGAGACATTGGTAATATCCAAACTCTGGACCCCACCCAGTTCAGGTTTGTAAAAGGCAGATCATGTCTCCTAAACCTGATAGACTTCTTTGAAGCAGTCACCAAAGCTGTAGACGAGGGTAAGGTGGTTCACACAGCCTATCTAGATCTCGCCAAGGCTTTTGACACCGTCCCACACTCTGGAATTATTGATAAACTCACTAAACTAGGTATAAATCCCTATGTCACAAGATGGGTTGCCAACTGGCTCACTGACAGAACCCACACTGTGAAAGTAGCAGACTACAAATCCGACTTCAGACCAATGACAAGTGGAGTACCACAGGGTTCAGTCCTGGGTCCTCTCCTGTTTGGTATCTACTTTTCTGAAGTACAGGCTAACACAGAAGGTCTTTGGCTAACGAAGTTTTCAGATGACTGCAAACTAGGAGCCATAATCGAAACTCCTAATGATGTGAACATCTTACAAAAGGGCCTCACGGAGACAGATGCCTGGTGTCAAAGCCATGGCCTCAAGCTTAATGACAAAAATTGCATTGTCATCCCATGTGGTAAAAACTCTGTACCCATGAGCTATTACATAGGTGGTAGTCTACATAACACCGAAAGTGTGATGAGACCTTGGGACACAGGTGGACAGTTGTCTCTCCTTCGATAATCACATCACCACAGTAGTCAAGAAATCCTTCTACATGGCACACCTCATCACAAAAGTTCTCTCATCCAGGAAAAAAGAGGTCATTGTTCCTCTGTACTCGTCATTCATTAGACCCATTATAGAGTACAGCACCCCTTTTGATATGTACCTCACAAGACATCTACAACAACTGGAAAGGCTGCAGAAATACCTCACAAAGAGGATTACCGGCCTCAAACAGATGCCCTACGCAGACCATCTCAAAAAACTCCAGCTTTACTGTGTCGCATATCGCCTACTCAGAAGTGATCTCTGCCTAACATACAAAGCTATGTCAAACCCAGAGCTGTTGGACATGCTCCACTTAAAGAAATTCCAATCCCTCTGAGCTACACGCTCTAGGGACCTAAACTTTGTCACTACAATAAACAGAACATGCTGAAGGGATAGATTCCTGTCCCAGAGACTTCCCATACTCTGGAAATAACTACCTATCTATATCAAACAAAGCTCCTCAATAGCATTCTTCAAGAAAAATCTTGATGATTGGATGGGAAATAGGAAATTCACCCCGGGGATCACCTCTGTGGCTCTGCTCAACAGGATCACAGAAAAATAATTTTCTTGGGTGGTGAAAGCCAGGGTACCTTTTTGGCTAGGCTTATATAGGCCCTAGGGCCAATAGCCTCATACCTACCTATGAAACTATGAACCCGGTACACAACAGCATCCCTGAAATGTAAAGTCCCCAGAATGGCTCTGGACCGGAGAGGAGGGGGCTCGGAATTCCCGATGAGAGCAGACCTGCCCCTCGGTGGCCGAGGGGAGTTCCGCAAGGGTGGCCAGGGTCAGAGGGAAGTTCTCCTGAGAGGCTCCAAGGGCACTGGGACATGGCATGGTTTGGCAGCTTGCAGGAGATATGGGGGAGACAGGGACCATGGGGCTCTGGACTGGAAAGGAGGGCATGCTCAGAAGTCTCGATGAGGGTGGACCTGCCCCTCGGCAGCCATGGAAAGTTCAGCGAGGCTGGCCGGGATTGGAGGGAGGCTCCCCGAGAGTGTCTGAGGGCATGGGTGACACAGCACGGTTTGGAAGTCTCCGGAGATATGTAACCCGGGAAAAGAGCCCTCCCGCCCAAGTAGAAGTGGAAGCCTGGAGGGGGTCCATCCTGATGGAAGTCCAGAAGGGGGGGAGAGAGGTGGAAAGCAGCCAGGCAGGCACTCCCACCTGGGTGAGAGGGTCCGGATCATGCCCCCCCCCGGTGTAAGTCCTTAAGGGAGCTGCTGGCGGGGGGGCTGCATGCTGCCCCTGGGACAGGCTGAGCCCCCTGTGATGGAAGTCCTTAAGGGAGTCTCTGGTGGGGGGGCTGCATGCCACCCCTGGTGAGAGGAGACAGGTGGAACCTCCTGGGTTGGAAGTCCTGAAGGGAGCAGCTGGTGGACAGCTGCAGGGCTCAGAGAGCTCCTGCTTGGGTGAGAGGGGGCAGGCGGAGCCCCCCATGATGGATCCTTAAGGGAGCCTTTGGCAGAGGGGCTGCATGAAAAGTTTTAAAGTGTACTGCAACAGGACTTTCTTTTTCCCTTCTTAATGTCCCTTACATATTCTAAAAGTCTCATTTTTAATGTCCTCTTGCTTTCTCCTATATAAAATGTATTAATTACAAGGGCACCTTAATGCATGTATTATTCCCTTTCTCTCACACCCATATTTATTTGATAATACATTTTTTTCCAATTATTCTAGTGAAGCTCCTTGCCAAAAATTTAAAGCAAGAGCAATTAGTAGAGGTTATGGTACCCACTAGTTCCACACTTCCAGACTGGGGAGAGTACCAACATATCTTTAATATTTCTCCCTCTTTTGTATGAAATACCTGGGGTTTCACATAACATACCTGAAAAAAAATATTTTAAATTTGCTAAATAACACCAGTAAAATTTAACTAAATCCACTAATTGTGAGCTAAATAAGCTATATGTGGTAACAATATAAATCTGCTTACTTAAATTCAATTCAGTTCCTAAGCAGACATTCTGTAGATTAATATTCCTTCTGTTTATTGTCTTATCCACATCAAACATATTTGCAGTCATACCTGTTTTCACAAATATATTCACAGTAACCTCTAATTCCCATTTAAAATCTTCATCTGTATTGCATAGCCTTACAAATTCTCCATAGGGTAAATCTGATAAGATGTGTGGAGGGTGGTAACTTCATCCATGTAAATGTATATCATCTTCAACCTTTCTATATATTACAGTTCTTATTTTTTTATCACCAGTACTATCCAATAATGCATCTAAGAATGGAACATTGTACCTACTTTCAAACCATCAAAGTATAAACTAAATCTATTTGTTTGCAAAAAATTGTACAAAATCTGAGACCAGTTCCTGTTCCTCCTTACATACAAATGTCAAATCAATTATAAACCTATAATATCTCACTACATACTTATTAAAACATTCTGTTTTGTATATATACTCTCCTTCAAGCAGACCCATACATAGTTTAGCATGCTTGGGGCAAATGGTGCCCCCACGGCCGTCCCTTAAATATGATGATATAAAACTCCATTAAACCCAAAATAATTTTTGCTTGAAAATGTTTACATAGATATTTTTATACCACAAATAGACTTCAGAGAATTTTGGGGAAGCCAATATGTGTTACTGACAACAATGATGCATATTCTGTGGGGATCTGAATAAGAGTAAAGTCTACAGCCATGACAAGAAAAAAATGGTGTGGAGTAATGTGGTTGTTCATAAATAAACAGCAGTGAGCTTTGTTTCCTTCTTTGCTATGCAGATAACATAGTCCTAGATATAGGCTGAGGACTGTGAACCACTCAGTGCTGATATGCAAGTCTTAGGAGGTGTTCTGTTTACTGACAAATACCTTGGATGTGTTCAGTACATGCTGTGGTGTCCTGTGTCAGAAGGTCAAGCTGCCAAGTGTGCCGTATATTGTGTAAGTTTTATAAGCATCCCATGTTTCTCTGCTGAGAGTACTGATGCAGTATCTGTGAGTGTGGTACTGTGGGGTGCCAACCTACACAGTCCAGATGAATGTATGTAGCAGCCTTGTATTCCCCATCCCTAGATAGCATTACTGTTTGAGTGGTGTTTCTGTATGCCTTTTTAAGCACAACTTGAATATGTGGGGAAAGTCTATGTATAGTAGTTGTAGTGGGAGGCAGATAGCCTAAAGTAACATTGAATAATTTTGCTTGTAGGCTATAGCTTCACTTGGTTTTGCTGCAGACATAACTTTGTTGTCTGCTAAAAGAATTACTGCAGGAGAGGTTTATCCTACAACTTTTGTTTCTATTCCCTTCCTATTTATGTATGTACTATGACATTTCAGGTCTGGCCTGTGCTAGTTCTTTTGTTGTTGGTGGAGTTGGATGTCCACTATACCTACCCATTTAAGGGGGCATATGTGGATAGTGGTAGATTGCATTTATGTGTAGGATGTCCAGTTGAGGGCTAAGCCTTCCTGTGGGCTGCACACCAATAGTCACTGCGGTCCTATACCTGTTGGGTGTGTTGTAGGGTTGGATACATTGTACTTCACAGGAATGTTGCACACCACTGTCAGGGAGGTTGTCCAACAGTGGCACTCATATCCTGTGATGGGCTAGTAGTACTTCCACAATTACTGGGACTAACAACATGCATGCCACCACATTTGTAACCCTCCAAAGTGTACAAGGAGGCAGTATATTTGCTTCTGTGGGCCATGGACATACAGAAGACAGAAATAACTGTCTGTATGCAAGACTTCCTGTTCAAGGTAAGGTGCACCCCCCCGCCCCATGTCAATACAATACCCAGAAACACAGCCTGCATACATACTGCCACCAAAAGGATGGAAGTTGTTCTTGAGGGTAGCCCCCCCAACATTTTTGCAACATAACAGGGGGTTTATCATCAACGAGCAGTTTCATGTGTTTGTTGTGTATGATTTGACAACAGTTTATATACATATTTCTTTGCAATTCCCTATTGTCATGCCTGCAATAAGTCATCACTGCAAAAGTAAATTCTCCCAGGCAGAGAGTGACTTCCTGCTGCAGGCCATCCATGAGCTTGGTGGTCAGTAGAGTCTTCAGCATGAGAGATCTGACAGGGTCTTCCACATGTTTATCAGGCAGTACCTTATAGAAGACATCAGCATTCTTTGTGGGCAAAATTGGACCTACAAGCAAATCTGTAGAAGGGTTACCAAACATAATTGTACAGGCATGCAGTAAGCTAATTGTTTAGCATGGAATCGGATATCAGTGGGTGGGAGACCCTGACACAGTCACAACTGATCAACATGGTGGAGCTCCTGGCATGTTTATCTGTATATCCAGGCAGTTTAGGAGTTCACAGTGGAATGCTGGATGTCGGTACTAAATTGCAAGTGGCATCATGAATGGCATTGCTGAAGCCCAGGTGGGTATATCTGAATGTATGGTACTATCCATAGTACTTGCCCAGATCAGAGTCAGAAAAATTACAAGCATGACCCTGATTTTTATAGGAAGATCAGGGTTACAGCTGTAAAGGCCATCTGCAGAAGGAATGTCAACCATATGTTCTCCAGACTACACTGTTATGTAGGAATAGTTTCACTAGGCAACATGTGTTGACAAGGGGTTCATCTTTTAATTGGGTAATGTTTTGGTACTGTCACAGGTTCTGTGTCACTTGGTTTCTCTCTGGAAACAGTCTAGACCTGTTAAAGATGATAATAGACAAATCTGGCACAGTCTAAGGTCACAGAGTCAGTGGTAGACTCTGCAAATGTGATGGCTACATCCCACCACCTTAGGTCCTGTGCTTGTGTAATCTTCCCCACAGATCCAAGATGTCATTCAAGGAAGAGGCTGACATGTCAGCCCATGGAATGGACTCCTCTCCAGTGGCATTGTCACCCTTGATTGCCCCAGCTCCATTGAATGACAAAATGACCATAGAAGTTAGTGTGCCAGTGTCTGAGCATGGCATAGGTACTGCCTCCTCCTATGCTAAGTTTTGCAATGGCTGCTACTCAGTACAGGGATGTAATACAAGGGCAAACAGAGACTGATACAGCAAAAGATGAGGTGGTCTGGGTAGTACATGGTCTGTGTGAGTGCTTAACAACCACGAAACACTGACTGGTAACCAAAAAATTCCAGTAACCTTGAATCGTTGGATATTTGCATAAAAGTCTTTATTTCAACACAGGACCAATACAAGAAACAACAAAATCTTCACCATGGAACTAAGCGCTTTCACCCTTTCATCCTAGGGCATCATCAGAGTACAAATTTTAGAAAATTCATCATCCCTTAAATACAGATACTACATAATTAGTTAATTAAATAATTAGTTAATTCTACAATATTCTAATTAAAATGATTAAAATCCTTGTCTTTTAAAGTAAAAGGTATGGTTAAAATGAACATTTAAAAGTCATAGAACATGAACTAGAGCATATCTTATAAAACTAAAAGTATTGCACATAATATGTATATCTAAATTATTCATATGAAGCAGAGCATATATATTAAAAAAACAGAACCATACTGAAATGCAGAGTGAATGACAATAAATAAGAAGTTATTATAATTTGTAAAAATGTTGAGATTTAAAATTGAATAAAAATTATTTAAATGTTATTTAAATATTGTTTGATTAAAATTTTTTATATAATTTGAATAATAAGCACGTGTTTTTTATAAATTACTATGTTATTAATAAATAAATAATTATAATATATGTGTATAAAATTAAATAATATATATATATGTAAGAAATGTTTGAAATTGTATAATAATACTCAAATAAATATTAGAATCAATTAATAAATAGTAACTTCATTAATAAATATGAATGACCTAAATAATATTCCATAAAAAAAGAAAGGAAAATGTATGAAGCTAAAACTAAATTAAATGATGACATATGATAGTATAAAAACTTGTTCAATATAGAATATAAAGCATATACTTGCACTACGGATAATACTCAATTCTTTAATAAGTTATAATTAATTAAAAAATATATAATTGTGTTTAGTTTGAGTTAAGTGTGAATAAATCAATAAAAATAAATAATTTTAAATAAATTTGGTGGCTAAGAAAATTCCTAAATGAACTGTGATTTAAGCTTGAGTATACTAGCAATAGAAATTTGATCGTTAATTCCTGGATCTTTACTTGCATTTAATCTAAGTTGCCAAAGGCATTCTTTAGCTTGTAAATGAAAAACAACTGCTGTTCTGCCAAGTACAAATAAATCCAGGTCCCGAAATGTAAAGATGCTTTATTGGTCCAAACTCCTCAATAGGAACACCACCAAACAAACTGCAGGCTGTTAGTGAAAAAACAATCCAAATAATGTATTCCACAAAACTCTAACATTACCGCCAACTTCTTCAGTAGTCACAAAATGTATGACGGTGGGAAATAACTCTAAACGCTGTCCTGCTCTCCGCAGTCCTTCCTCAATCCTCACAAGGACAGGTGGCGGGAGTGTAACACTCGCCTGTAGGTGGCGCTAAAATGCAGGTTATGTGCATCCCTGTCTAGTCTTCTTGTGAAGCCGTCTGCTCAATCAAGGATGCTGAAAGAGCCCGAGGACATGTTTAGACAGGAACTTGAAAAATTACAAAACATGTTTAACAAGTAGAGCCTACCCGGTAGAATTGGTTCGTAATATTGGTCAGGACATTTTGATGAATAGATTGGTGTTATACAAACCAATTTTAAGACATGGATTAACATCAAAAGAAGTCTCTAAATCTAAGGTTATAGGACATGACACCTTTGTTATTCCTTTTAATGAAAAATCAGATCAAATTGTCAAAGGGGTATATGATTCATGGAACATTATCATAGAATCTAACAAAGAATTAGTTAACATTTTAGGAAATAAACCAAAGGTTACGTTCAGTAAAGGACAAAGTCTAAAAAGCATATTTGAAAATTGTATTAATT
Organism: Protopterus annectens; assembly: GCF_019279795.1. Taxonomy (NCBI): domain Eukaryota; kingdom Metazoa; phylum Chordata; order Ceratodontiformes; family Protopteridae; genus Protopterus; species Protopterus annectens. The sequence continues at coordinate 623,466,853 of NC_056733.1, forward strand.
ATGATTTGTTTATGAAATCTAAGATGAATAAATGTGGTGCATGTCGCATATGTAGATTCATTAATAATGGACCATACCTCTCAATTATCAATTATGAGAAGACCATCAGATGTCCAGGAGTATGTGACTGTAATTCAGTTATGGTAGTATACGTAGCCACTTGCACAGCATGTCAAGCATTCTATGTAGGGAAAACGAATAGAAAATTAAAAACAAGAATTATTGAGCACGTGAGTGATATTAGAAACCACAAGCAGACCAGTGCTCTATACAATCATAGCATTGGTTGCGCTAATTTTAAAACATTCTTGTTTTTTGTCATCGATAGAATTGTTTATAATAAAGCACAACAAGGTGGTGACACCAAAAGCTTATTAGAAGCTAAAGAATGCCTTTGGCAACTTAGATTAAATGCAAGTAAAGATCCAGGAATTAATGATCAAATTTCTATTGCTAGTATACTCAAGCTTAAATCACAGTTCATTTAGGAATTTTCTTAGCCACCAAATTTATTTAAAATTATTTATTTTTATTGATTTACTCACACTTAACACAAACTAAACACAATTATATATATTTTTAATTAATTATAACGTATTAAAGAATTGAGTATTATCCGTAGTGCAAGTATATGTTTTATATTCTATATTGAACAAGTTTTTATACTATCATATGTCATCATTTAATTTAGTTTTAGCTTCATACATTTTCCTTTCTTTTTTTATGGAAAATTATTTAGGTCATTCATACTTATTAATGAAGTTACTATTTATTAATTGATTCTAATATTTATTTGAGTATTATTATACAATTTCAAACATTTCTTACATATATATATATATATATATATATATATAATTTAATTTTATACACATATATTATAATTATTTATTAATAACATAGTAATTTATAAAAAACACGTGCTTATTATTCAAATTATATAAAAAATTTTAATCAAACAATATTTAAATAACATTTAAATAATTTTTATTCAATTTTAAATCTCAACATTTTTACAAATTATAATAACTTCTTATTTATTGTCATTCACTCTACATTTCAGTATGGTTCTGTTTTTTTAATATATATGCTCTGCTTCATATGAATAATTTAGATATACATATTATGTGCAATACTTTTAGTTTTATAAGATATGCTCTAGTTCATGTTCTATGACTTTTAAATGTTCATTTTAACCATACCTTTTACTTTAAAAGACAAGGATTTTAATCATTTTAATTAGAATATTGTAGAATTAACTAATTATTTAATTAACTAATTATGTAGTATCTGTATTTAAGGGATGATGAATTTTCTAAAATTTGTACTCTGATGATGCCCTAGGACGAAAGGGTGAAAGCGCTTAGTTCCATAGTGAAGATTTCGTTGTTTCTTGTATTGGTCCTGTGTTGAAATAAAGACTTTTATGCAAATATCCAACGATTCAAGGTTACTGGAATTTTTTGGTTACCTGTGTGAGTCCTTAAGTCAGATGTACATCATTGTAGACAGGTGGTGTAGGAGTCTTGATACTCAGAAGTTCCTATGCAACCACACATTTTGGAACTTTTGTGCCACCACCCCATGCCACTTTCCAGTGTTCAGGCATTGTGGATGTACACAAGGATGGGGGTATTCATGCAGATACCACCAGTAACATATCCCAGTGTTCATGCTCATGAAGCATTTCATCCTCTGCACATGCTCGCTGTAGATCTTGCTTGTGACCATCACATGAGAGGAAGCTTCCAACAGGGACATGTACAGGCAGTGCATATACAGCATGTGTGTATGTTCCCCCAGACCTTTCCATCAGACCCTGGCATGGTGCTGTATTGTCTGTAGGAGATGTGTCCGTTCACACACATTTGCACAGTCCACTCCCACCCTGTCACAAGACAGTGGAGACACCACCCACTCCCTGGCCAATCTCCCCAGTTTCCCACAGTACTAGCCCATACCACATGCATTTGCAGAATTAACTACAGCCCCCTTCCACCTTGCAAGTGCGCGCGCGCACACAGACACACACACACACACACACACACACACACAATGCCAGTTGTTGATACCTGTCACCATAACCCTACCATCAGTTCTTTGTTACCGGGGTAGTAAATGTTGTATATCATCTTCAGCCTTTCTATATATTACAGTTCTTTTTTTTTTTTTATCACCAGTACCATCCAATAATGCATCTAAGTATGGAACTTTTTACTCACTTTCAAAGTGTAAACTAATTCTATTTGTTTGCAAAAATTGTATAAAATCTGAGACCAATTCCTGTCCCTCCTTACATACAAATGTCAAATCAACTATAAACCTATAATACCTCACTACATACTTATTAAAACATTCTGTCTTGTATATATACTCTCCTTCAAGCAGTCCCATACATAGGTTAGCATGCTTGGGGCAAACAGTGCCCCCACGGCCATTAAACCCAAAATAATTTTTGCTTGGAAATGTTTACATAGATATTTTTATACTCCAAATAGACTCCAGATAATTTTTCCACAGGTAGACAGCAAATGTGGGAGGTGTGATGGGGAAGAAAGAGGTATTTGGGAACATATTTTCGGGGAATGTGGTGGGTTTGCGGACTTTAAAGATTCCCTGTGGGATGTACTGTCAGAGATGCTAGGTGGAAGGATTTATGTGACAAGGGAGATGATTTTTCTGAGCCATGATACAAAATCAGAATTGCCTAGACATGGTGTCTAATTATGGTAGCTGCCAAAAAAGCAATAACTAGAAAATGGAAATCAAAATCTAAACCAGCTATATTAGAAGTAGTGAATATAGCAACAGAGATAAAATAACTGGAAATGAGATCTTTAGAAAGGTGGCATGTTACTGAAATTTGTATGTAGTCAATGGCTCCCATTACCTCAGGGAACTGAGCTGTGTCATCAAATACCTGCATAGTGTTGCCTCTCTCCACTTTAGTGTGTGGAAATTACATTTCCTCCCTACAAGCTGTAGCATGGCATTGAGGAACTGCTGGAAAATCCCTGAGGAAGTTGCCTGGTACAACCACTTTTATCCCTACCAGTTTCTGAAAGGACCCTGTAACTAGTATTCTCAGAATCGCACTTACCTTGGTTTCCACATGGATAAGTATGTCACACATCCCATGAGTCTGCATATGGGGGCAACACATCTTGACTCCTACTTGGTGCTTCTATTTACAAGGTAGTAGTTCAGTGTTTTTGTGTCATAGATGGCATGTTATGTTAGGAATGGATAGATGGCTGACTGGTGCCAAGGGGATGATGTGCACCTCCATGACTACTGACAGTGACAACAGCCTTTTGCAAATATAGAATCACTAATGTGGTGGCTATCCTGTGCATGTTTGTTTTTGCAGTTTCTTTCCCTTAACTCCAAGATTTTACTGTAGTCTACAATACTAGTGGTAGCTCTCTTTATGGAATGTTTCTGAATCCCTTTGTCACATTGTTTATCCTCATTTTAATAGTATTGCTCATTTCCATGTCATTAGACAACCATGTCATTTGTCAGACTTCTGTGATCATACTCAGAGTCTCTGAATTGCCGACCCAATGTCTAGCCAGTATTCACACAAAATCAGCTATTATGTTTGAACAAATGTTTTGGAATACCGGGGCATGATTTTGTCTATAATGTGATTTATACCTGTATGAGATGTGTACAAATATCTCTTATTATATATCAGTTCCTCATGCATTTACCATTCTCATTTGTGTAGCATAGTTGCAAATAAATCACATTAACAGCTGTAGGGCCAGTGAGCACCTCACTAGTGGAAGGAAAAGAAACTGTTCCAGTCTCCTGCTCAGAAGAAAATCCCATCTTAACCATTCTATCTGAATTTTTAAACCTCACATTTTTAAAGGGTACACATACAGTAATGAAAAGAAAGAAAAAACAAGCTGTAACATTTGGTTTATTTTCATGTAGTTTACATTTTAACAATTTTCATTCACTCCAACATTGCACAAATTGCTGAACTCCTGCGTTTCCTCAAGTTTCACTCCTCATGAAGACTGTGTGTATTATTCCTATAAATTCTATACATTTCTAATTTGCTCCTTTCCTTTTCTAAAGATTCAGTTTTCAGCACTATTATTCATTTTATAATATTAAGTACTTCATTTACAGTTGGTTTAGATTGTGATTTCCATTTTTCAAGTAACTGCAGTAGCAATAAACTTAGGCTCTATTGTTGTTGGGATAGCTCAAAATAATACTTTTCCTTAGTTGCAGTCATTTGCTCCACCAACATTTCTGACAAGCTATTCTGGAGGGAATTTTTAAAATCTTAGTCATCACTCCCCCAGCATTTGCTAACTACATGAGGGCGGGGTTAATGTTTAGAATACCAATGCACACTTCTAAGTAAAATTCCTAAAGCATTTGGACTTTGTTGCATACTTGGGAGCAGTACAAATGTCCACCCATTGTTTCTTTTTATATTTGCCTTTCCATTTTTTCAAAACTTTTCTAATGACATTTATGATGCAACATTTTATATGTTCAACTAATTATTTTTTTAACAACAACTTCTGTCCTAGACTGAACTAAAAACACTACTGGAGTTAGTATTTCATTTAACAACACCCTATCTTTTTATTTTTACTTTATCAATCCCTGCTAGGGAAGGTAGTCTCTGACCTGCAGTCCAAACTTCAGTTTAGCTTCATCCCACTCTTTTCCTTCTTTAGTTATTTGCTCCCAAAATATTGTCTCCTTTGCTAACTTTCTCCAGTAAATTCCAGCTGCTCTTGCAATTTTTTTTTGTACCTCATCTTGCAGCCAGCCCTATTGGTAAAGTCTTCATTCTCCATTATTCCTGTGTTGGATTAGTTCTTAAGAGTACTTTATGGATGTAATATTCTTTATTGTTGTTCTCCATAAAGACCTGCAGCCAAAATCCTACTCTGTTCTTACTTCTTAAACTCCCCATTTCATCATCGTACATTTCTACTTTAAATTATAACCTTCTGCTTGTCTTATATATGTGAGCCTTCATTGCATAGCTCTTAAATATCTCTTCAAATCAGGTGATCCTAAAACCATCTTGTTCTATGGGTAGAATGTATTTATCCCACTTAACTCTTGCCTTCTTCCCTTCCAAATAAATTCATTCCACTTCTTATTTTCATGTCCACAATTTATCCTTTGGTTAATATAATATTTAGTCTCTTCCCACATACCTTTAGCTGCCATAATAAAATCCTGTTTAATCCATACACCTAAGTGCTTAATCTTATCGTATCCCTGTAAATATGGATACTGCTAAACAAAGTTGTGTGGGCATGTGATTTACTGGTGTAGACTGTTTTATCTTCATTTATTTTATAGCTTGCAAAGACTTGAACCTGTCTCAGAATATTTCATAACTCCAAGATATCCCTTTTCTGGATTAATAAGTACAAAATAATATATTCTGTGAATAAAGCTAACATTTCTTTGATTACCTTACCAGTTATATTCTTGAATTTGTGAGTTTCTTATTTTTTTTGCTAATGACTCTAAATATAAAGCAAATAAATAGGAAGTAGGACACTCCATGCCTGGCTCCTCTGTTCAAATACAGCTTGTTGGCAAGGAACCCTCTCATCTTAATTTTCACCTCTGAGTCTTCATAAATCCTCCTAATTAAGACTATTATTGCATCATGGAATGCGAATGATGCCATTGCCACATTCAATCTATTGAATGTTTTCTGTGCATTAAGACCCACTAATAGTAGTGGTATTTTCTTACATTTTTCATTCCTTTGGATCATTTTTGTCAAATATCTACAAAACCACATTTAACCATATCTGTCACTTCTGGCAAGTCCTCGTAGGGATAGGCATAAACACTTTATAATCATATGAAGCTGTGTCTGAAGAGTGGTTGCCTTGTTTGGATTACTCAGCCACAACAGTTTTGTCCAAAAATGCTGTTGCCCCTCACCTTAAAAATACTGCTAAGAAAAACCCTCCATATCTTTATTTTTTCCCCTACCAACATCCTCAGGAATATAATCTTTTTCTGGAGACTTCCCTGTTGATATATTATACGTCTCCATATTTTTTTCATCTCTTCCTGTCTTAGCTGTTAATTGTTGAGCCTGGTCATCTAAATATATTCATCTGTGCCTTTCCTTGGTTTCCACATTCCTCTGCTTTATAACAATTTTCAAAAAAAATCAGAAACACTCTACAGAATTTCTGGTTATTTTTCTGTCATAGGCTGTTTAAGTTTGCAATGATCATTTATACTTTCTCTTGTATAAGATATTGTGCTAAAAGGTTTTGTCCTCTGCAGTTATGAAAAAATGGTTGTTTAACAGTAACCTTTCTAAATTCATGCATATTATCCAAATGCTCCCTTATTTTTTCATTTACCCCTCTGCAATTGTGTGTCTTCTTTTTCTGTTAGATTCCCCTTATTTTTATAATACTTTAACCTTTCTCAGCCTCTTTTATATCTCTCATTCCAACCATATTTTAAACTCTGTTTTCATATTATCTAACTCACTAGCTATCCCTTCTGAAGATACTTCTATCTTCTGTAATACCTCTCAATTCATTTCTACTGCCTGGTTCTTAAATTCCTCTTTCTTTAACAAGTATGTAGGAGAGTGCTAGAGACTCATTTTTACTTCAGTATCCTGCATTTTTATCCATGTTTTTACTGGTGAATAATCTGAAATTGTTATTGGAAGTGTCAAACCTTCAATTAAATACAGATGCTCCTGTGAGATATAATTTCTATCCAATCTATGCCAGTTCATGTACCTTGGGAAATAATATGTAACTATATGGGAATTCCTGTAACTGAATTCACACCTGTCATGACATTCTCTTATATTTCTTCAGAAATCTTCCATCTTTTGTCATATTTTCCGTTCTTGGCACCCCTTCCCTGATACATCCTCATAATTGCAAATCAGGTTCTAATCCTCACCCATAAATAATATTCTCTGCTGAAGGCTGATAATTTCCTCCAAATTCTCATAAGCCTTAACAGAAGTTTTATGTAGAATAAATACATGCAAGGGTAAACTTCCACCCCTGCCAATAACCCTTTACTACCATAAGATTACATTTATAATATTTTTCTGTTTCTTTTACAATTACTGGAGCCACTCTAGCAATCAGCATTATTACTCCTCTTTTCCTTTGTCCCTGATAATCTGTGGAATGTCCACCATGAAATCCTTTTTGTCAAATTCACATGCTCATTTATGTCAAGATATGCTTCCTGCAACTTTGCTATTTGTGCTACACAACTCAATACAATTCTATATTCTATTTTTTCTATATCTGTAAGACCATTATAAAAGACAACAATTATTCCCACCTATTATACTCCACAAGGTTTCTGCATGTATATTTCCAACTTGTAATTACATTCAGACATTATTGTTGGGCAGGCTGATCGCTTATGTAGTTCCTTCTTCTCATTTCCATTTCAACCTGTTACATTTTCAAAGAGTTTTGCTTTAATGAAATCAAACAGAAAATTAAATAGATTTCCAGAACCCAATTCTCTTTTATCTCAGAGCAAACACACAAAACAGTGTAGTTTTTCAGAAAAAAATGTTTACCATTTCATCTATGAGCACTTACCCCAAATCAACAGCTGCTTCCACTGGCATTACCTAATCTAAAAATAGGGCACAGTTGCTTTAATGCATGATACAGCCTGTGTTCCTGTATACATTAATTGATTTCTGTACTTTTCTTAACTGTATTCACCTCCTAGATGTGAAAAACAACATTTACACTTTCAGTAAACATTCATGTTTAGCCTCAAGAAAAAAAGTGCACTGGCTGCCTTTAAATAAATCCAATTGTGTATCAGTATATTAAATGCATTAAAGTACCAAGGCTGCTTGGAAAACAATTTCCTGTATAACTTAGTCCTTTCCAACAATTTTAAACTTAATTTATTTTCCCCGAACTGCTTGCAAATCTACCTTTAAATGTTGAGCCTTATACACTCAACAGTGTTAAGGCCATTCATGATTAATTGCTTGCACCTGCAGACTTCTTGTCTTCAAGCAAAAACAGTGATTGACTTTGTAAATGCAAGAATGAATCTTTGTAATGTTCACTTTTACACACCACTCAACCCTTGTGTGACTGGTCAGCCTGAAACAGAACTTGTCAGACCTTCTGCAGTGTACATTCAATATCAGACACCAAACAGGCTTTGTGCTGAATGAATGAAGGACAGTAACAGTTGTCCCATTGCACAGATGTGAGGATTCAACTGGCTCAGGTTGTTATAGATCCATAAGCCTGACAAAAAAGGATTGTTATGGAATTAATAAATAAGTATGTAGGTGGCCTATAAAGTCTTGACCAAGCCAGTTCATATTTGTTAAGGGTAGCTCCTGCCAACTTAACCTCATTGATTTCATTGAGAAGGTTACTGAAGCAATGGATGAATGCAAATTAGTACACACTGGACACCTAAGACTTTGCAAAGGCATTCAACACTATCCCACACTCAGGCACTGTAGATACACTCTCCCATTTAAATGTACAGCTGTATGTAGCTCATTAAGATAGCAAACTGGCTTTCGAATAGAACCCAGGAAATAAGGGCAAGTGGCTCTACCTCCTCCAAAAGATTTATCACCAGTGGTGTACCCCAGATTTCTGTCCTTGAGCCACTTCTCTTTGGCATTTACTTCTTGGATGTCAATGTAAATGTTAAGGGCTTATGGTTAAGTTTGCGTTTCTCTGTAAACCTAGTGCCCTCAAAAACTCCCTAGAGGATACCATGAACCTCCAAGAGGGCCTGTCCAAAATCCAAAACAAATAGCCAGTATCAAAACCATGGAATAAAACTAAATACCACAAAATGTATAATAGTATCCTTCAGCAAACTTGACCACTATTAGAAGCATCACAATGTCCTTCAAGGATGCATCTGCAGTCATAACATATGGGTTGTCCTGCCTCAGGCAGCCCTTCGGTCGGCCGGATTCCAAAGTTTGGGTCTGGCCTCAGCTGATGTCGCACTTTCCCCGACATCAGAGCGTCTGGGGTATAAAAGCATCAGCCGACGCCATTTTCCTCAGTCTTTCTTGCCACGCGGTGCCCAAAGCAGAAGCTGTTCGCAAGTGCCGGTCGGTCAGATCCAGTGAATTCAGCTACCGAAGACTTCGAAAAGCTAAGTACCCCGTTGGGGACTCTTTCTTGCCTCAGCCGATGTCAGACAAAGTAAATAATTGTTTAACTTGTGGGAAACAAATATCTCATAAGGATTTCCATTCCTACTGCCTTCCTTGCTTAGGCCCAGACCACGACGTATCGGCCTGTTTAGCCTGTGCTTCCTTCAACCGGCGAACTCTTAGACGTCGGTCGGAGTTTGCAGAGGAATTTTTTGGAGCCGCTTTTGCTTATAAAATGCCGTCGGAGACTCCGACTTTGCATATGGTCAAAAAACGCAAGGAAAAGGACCGACACTCGCGGCCCGTGGTTTCGGCTGAAACCACGGCTAGGCCTACCGCGAGTGCCTCGTTTCGGCCGAAACCGAGTCCTCGGAGATTCCTTCTTCCGAAACCATACTTCCGACCACCGAGGCCCGAGAGGCCCCGGCTGATTCGGCTTCAGAACTTCCTACCGAAACCAGTGTTCAGGAAATGTCCGACACCATACCTTTGGACATTTCTACTCCTGCACGTGGGGCAGCTAGGCCCCCTGCTTCCATGTCCATTAAGGCCTTTTCAAGGGCTAAAGCTGCCAAACTTTCTAAAGCTTTGCCTGCCAAATCTACCTCCCAGAGGCCTTCCTCTAGTTCACAGATCCTCAGCCTTGCTGAGGACCTTATTTCCTTAATTAGGGGTTCACAACCTCACCCAGACAGGGCCTCTCAACCTCCTCCAGACAAAGGCCCAGGACTGACCCCTCTGATCCACACTCCTCAGATGATTCCACGGATGGATCTGAGTTGTCAGACCACCAGGAAGGGGCTTACTCACCTTATGAGGATTCAGATGCAGAGGAATCTATCACTTCGGCCTCCCCTCCTGAAGAGTTTTCCTTTGGTGAGACTCTACACTCCATGAGAGAGCATTTTCAATGGCAAGGTCAGGATTTCTCTGATTCTAGAAAAAGATCAAGGACCTTTTTTGCATTTGCCTCAGCATAGGCCCTTAGCTATACCTCCTGTTCTGAATGTAATTGATGATGTGTACAATGATGTCAGTACAGCCCCTGATACTCTCCCTCCAGCCCCTGCCAAACCTGACAGATACTACAGGGTCCCGGATTCTCATTTCCATTTGTATAAAGCCCATTCTGCAGACCCAGAAACTATTTATCAGGGCCCTAAAGGGGTTGCGGCCGCTACTGCCAAAAATCCTCTACCCTCTGAAAGAGAGGCTAGAGCTTTAGAGAGATGGGGAAAGAAGGTGTATACTTCAGCAACTCTTTCTGTCAGGGCATTAAACTGTCAATTTCATATGATACAGTACCAAGAGTATTTGTTAGATGAACTGAATAAGAAACTTTCTTCTCCTGAACCCCTAGACCGTAAATCCCTTCAGGATTTGGTACACAACTCACAACAGGTTAGTAATCATTTCTTAAAATGTGGCTATGATGCACTGGAGGCTTCATTTAGATCAGCTATGACTGGGGCAGTTATTCGTAGGCATGCCTGGCTGAAGGAGCAATCTTTGCCAGACCATGTCAAAGCTAAACTCCTGGATGCTCCAATGGAGAAACAAAATTTATTTGGCTCCTCTGCTCAGGAGATCTTAAAAAAGGTTGAAGAAAAGGCAAAATCTGTGCAAACAGTTAAAGATTTCCTGCAAGTTAAACCACCGAGATTCAGCAGAAACTGGCCTACTAAGAATTGGTCTTTTCCAGACTCGGACAGAGCCCAGAGAGGCAGGAACAGGTGCCCTAGAGGCAGAGGTCAATCGAAGAGCTCCTACAGAGGCCGTCAGTGGCAGCCTGCCAACCAGAGGAGTAGTGCAACAGCAACAACAACAACCACTACACCAGGACAGGCTCAATGACTTAACTCTGACTCCGCCTACCAGGGATCAACTGGAAGCACCCTTGGGCGGAAAGCTGGCTTTATTCTCAAAAAACTGGCATTATATTACAAAGGATACATGGACACTGCAAATAATAGACAAAGGATACAGGTTCCACTTCCACACTTTGCCAAAAAGAAGCGGAATGCCAAACCTTCCACCAAATCAGAGGGCAGAGGCTTTAAGACAAATCAGCAATTTACTTCAGATGAAGGCTATAGAAAAGGTACCATGTTCAGAACAAGGCCAAGGATTTTACTCCAGACTATTCCTTGTACCAAGAAAAGAAAATCAATGGAGGCCTATTCTCGACCTGTCCGCACTGAACACTTATCTCATTGTGCCAAAATTCAAAATGCTGACCCTACAGCAACTTCTTCCCATGTTGGGCAAGGAGTCTTGGCTGGTGACTCTAGATCTCAAGGAGGCATACCTGCACGTCCCTATTCGACCAACTTGCAGAAGACACCTCAGATTTCTTGCAGGATCAGAGCATTATCAATTCTCAGCATTGCCCTTTGGCTTATCTACTGCACCCAGAGTATTCACGAAATGCCTGGCATCAGTAATTGCACATTGCAGACTACAGGGAATTCAAATTTACCCATACCTGGACGACTGCCTCATACAAGCGGACAACAAGAAAATTTGATAAAGGATTTGGCCTATGCCATACACCTGCTACAGACCTTGGGATACACAGTCAACATCCAAAAGTCAAGACTAGTACCATCCCAAAGGATAACCTTTTTGGGTGCAGATCTGGACACAACCACCCAAATGGCCTTTCTTACAGAAGAAAAACAAAAACAACTTCCAGATTACTTCATGATTCTGACAAGACAAACTCAGCTTACTGCAAGGAAAATCCTGCAGGCCCTGGGTTACATGGCATCCTGCATAATTCTAATACCGCATGCCAGGCTGCATATGAGGAAATTACAATGGTACCTAAGGAGTGTATGGTCTCAACACAGTCACAGTTTAGAAACCATGATACCAATCATTCCATGCCTTCAAAAGGAATTCCTGTGGTGGGCTCAGGCCTGCCAGTCCAAAGGAAATGCTGGCAGTGAGGTATGCAATCGAGGCATTCAAACCCTTCCTCCAACAAGGACACCTGTTAATAAGGACAGACAACACCACGGTCATGTGGTACATAAACAAGAAGGGAGGCACACATTCTTACCCTCTATGCCAGATGGCTATGAATCTGTGGGAACTATGCCTGAATCTCAATATCCAACTACAGTCCCAATTCATGCCAGGGAAAGAAAATGCACTGGCGGACAGCTTAAGCAGAACTACCATGGATGCACACGAATGGATGCTGCACCCAGACATCTTCCAACTCATAGCAAAGACATGGGGAATGCCGGAGATAGATCTGTTCACCTCCCCACTCAACCATCAACTGAAGACATTCTGCTCAAGGACATACCACCCACAAGCTTGGAGGGTGGACTCTCTCTCTTTCAGCTGGAAAGCCCTAACAGTATATGCCTTCCCACCTCTCCCATTGATGTACAAGGTTCTACTGAAGATCAGGGAGGAACAGCCAAAAGTGATACTAATAGCTCCAGACTGGCCAAGACAACACTGGTATCCATTATTGAGAAGCATGTCTCAGGCAAAATCATGGCCTCTCCCCTATGGCCTCTTCTTCTGACGCAGAACAATTTCAAGACCCTGCATCCCAACTTGAAAACATTGCAGCTAACTGCCTGGAAAATTCCTTAAATCCCAATCAAACTGTTTTGTCTCAGAGGGTGAAGGACATTATCCTGGAGGCTCGCAGGCCTTCCACAAGGAAGACATACTCAGCTAAATGGAAGAGATTTCTCATTTGGAGCACTTCAAAAGGCTCAGATGTCACAGTGGCAAACATAACACATATCCTAGAATACTTAGCAGAATTGTTCCACAATGGCCTGTCCTATTCTTCCATTAAGATTCATGCTTCAACAATTTCAGCAGAATACAATGTGGATCCACCTATCTTCTCACACCCTCTCCTCAGACAATTTCTGAGAGGGATCAAAAATATTAAACCTCCAAGAAGACCCCTCTACCTGCCTGGGATCTCAACTTTGTGCTGGAGAAACTGACACTACCTCCTTTTGAACCAGCAGCATCAGCGGATCTACAGTTTCTATCTTGGAAAACTGCATTCCTTCTGGCAATCACTTCAGCAAGAAGAGTATCTGAGTTACAAGCATTAATGGCAGTGCAGCCTTTTCTTATTTTCCACCAGGACAGGGTGTCACTAAGAACCAATCCTACTTTTATGCCAAAGGTGGTATCTAGGGTATCCTTGAACCAAGCTATTCACTTGCCTACATTCTTCCCTAATCCACAGAATAGAGGGGAAAAACTTTTGCACACCCTGGATATACACAGACAACTACGCTACTACTTGGACAGAACAAAAACTAGCAGAAAAACTGACCAACTTTTTGTAGCATATGCAACTGGGGTGCAAGGAAGAGCAATTTCCAAACAGACAATTTCAAAATGGATAGGAAATTGCATTCGATTGTGCTACTCCTTTCATGGAAAGACAGTTCCTGAAAACATCAGGCCTCACTCCACAAGGGCCACAGCCACCACTACAGCCTTCCTACGAGGGGTGGCTACCAAGGACATTTTAGAAGCTGCTACTTGGAGCTCTGTGCATACATTTGCCAAGCATTACAATCTACCTTTATACTCTAGATCCAGAGCAGGGTTTGCAACTGCAGTCCTGCAGGGGATCTTAACTACACCATCCTTTTCTTAGTGCCTCCTCCCCCAGATTGGCTATGGTATTCTATCCATATGTTATGACTGCAGATGCATCCTTGAAGGACATAGTACAGTTTTGTACCTACCATAAATGTAGATGTCCGATAGGTATGCATCTGCAGTCAGGATTACCCTCCCTCCTTCCCCTCTGTGGTATTCCTAGGGTACTTACCCTCTTTAGCTAGCTGGGGAATCTATTATGGTGTATTTGTTTGTTTATACATGTATATAATTTGCAAATGTTTGGAACTTTTCAGCATTTATCCAAATTTAGCCTTCCTAGAGGGCACCTGGCATCTGGGGCAAGAAAAACTGAGGAAAATGGCATCGGCTGATGCTTTTATACCCCAGACGCTCTGACGTCGGGGAAAGTGCGACATCAGCTGAGGCCAGACCCAGACTTTGGAATCCGGCCGACCGAAGGGCTGCCTGAGGCAGGACAACCCATATGTTGTGACTGCAGATGCATACCTATCGGACATCTACATTTATGGTAGGTACAAAACTGTACTTTACCAGTACCCTGAAAGTTGATCCTGTAGTTGAGGATCTGGGAACCTGTGTTGACAACAAACTGTCATTTGATCACCATGTGTTGTAAGGAAGTCCTTTTTCATTGCACAGCTTTTATAAAGAATGTATGTACTCCCCATAACATTCCATCTGTGTTGTCCATTTTCATTCTTCCTCAACTCTTGGATTTGTTTCCGATCCTCAGATCCAACTCAGCCTCTTTTACCAGCTCATGATTCACTGAAAGCTGTTGAGCTCCTCCCTTTCCCATAATGCCCTAGTACCTAACATACCTCAGATCTTGTTTGCTACCTCTAAATCTGTAGAGTATTATTTGTGACTAAATTATTAAGATAAAATGCACAACTTTGGGACTCAAAGGAACAAAGTTCCTTTAGCATCCTTGATCCTTTCAAAATACATTAAGAAGGTGGCTGATGGGAGGGCAGTTGAAGAAGAATGAAAATAGACAACACAGATGGAACGTTATGGTGAGTACATCATTTCTTTATCTGATGTCAATTTTCATTCATTCCTCAACTCTTGGGACAGAGTCTCCAGCTACCTGAATCCTGGGAAGACTCTGAGGAAGAATATTCCAGAGCACCACTGAACAAAATGCTGCTCTGCCCCTAGAGACCAGATCTAATTTGTAATGAGCAATAAAGGTATGAGTATTAGCCCAAGTTGTGGCTGCACAAATATAATCTAGAGAAAATTTAGACAAAAAAACTGAAGAGGTAGCCATGGATCTTTTGAAATGTGCTCTCAATGGTTTGGGTAAGGACATACCCAATTTATTGTAAACAAAGGTAAATTAATCAACCGTTTAGCTAATATAACTTTAAAGACTGATTTGCCCAATTTTGAATCTGAAAAGGATATAAACAATTATTCTGTTTTTTCTAAAATCTTTAGTTTTACTTAATTGTCTGTGAACATCCAATAGGTGTAGAATATACTCTCCTTTGTTTGAAAAATTTGGAAAGAAGACTGTCAGACTGATAGTTTGATCGATATTGGATTCTGACACCACCTTAGGAAGAAAGGATGGATTAGATCTCAAAGATACTCCATCTTTATGAAAAATTAAATAAAGGAGGTTTAGAAGACAAGGCCTGTAATTCTGAAACTCTCCTGGCAGATATAATAGCTACTAAAAAGACAGTCTTCTAGTTTAGAAATTTTAGCTCTGTTTTGGCTGAAGGCTCAAATGAGGAGTGTGCTAGAACTTGCAGAACTACATTTAAATCCGATGGGGGAGTGGGATCTTTAACTGGAGGTCTAAGGAGAAAAGTTCCTCTTATAAAAGCTCTACAAAGTTTGTAGGATGCCAGAGATTAAATATTTTATCCCTATATGAAAATATGAGATGGCAGCTAATTGTACTTTAACAGTAGAAAAGCTAGCTAGTTCAATAAAAATTGAGGCTAAGAATTCCAGAAGCTTAGATACAGGAGTGGAAAAAGGATCTGTATGTCTCTTGTGACCAAGTTATGAATACTCTCTATTTGCTTTTGTAACGTTTCCCAGTGGAAGGTTTGTGGGATGTGATGGATTGGAGAGGAGTCCCTGAACTGTCTAGCAATCAATGGAACTGGAGAATGTTTGGATGAATTTTAGGCCTTGAATGTTTTCGTGAATCAAGTTTGTCGGATGAGACAAAAGGTCTGAAGTTGGATCCAGAGGCCATGGCAGAGGGATAAGATGAGGCCAGAGGAAGGGAAACCATATTTGTTGAGGCCAATAAGGAGCAATGAGGATTAGTGTACTCTTCAATCAAGATGCTTTCTGAAGAAATTTGGGGATGAAGAATAGTCATAAAGGAGATCTGTGGGGCAATCATGAAGTAGAGCATCTCTCAGTGACTCCCCTATGGGAGGATGAAGGCAAATAACCTGCTGCACTTATTGTTGAGAGGGGATGCAAAAAGGTCGCAGCAGGTCTACCCCATTGTTGGAATATTTTCTCCATTACGTTCATGCTGAGAGACCACTCGTGAGGCATCAGAATAGACCTACATAACTTGTTTGCAATCACGTTGGACTTCTCTGGAATATGCATTGCTGTCAGAAATCGATTGAATGAGATCGCTCATTGCCACACACTGAAAGCCTCTCAACACAGGGAACAAAATTTGGTTCCTCCTTGTTTGTTGATGTACCAGACTACTGACATATTGTCTGTCTGAACTGCAGTAGTCTCAGTGGGGAGAGTGTCTTGGAAGGCTTGCAATGCTAGGAGGTCAGCTTTCATTTCCAGGACATTGATATGCATGTTGGCCTCTTTGAGAGACCATATGCCTTAGACAGTGCTCCCCACCTGATATGGGAAGCATCCTTGGTCACTATGGCTTTGGGGAGAACAAAGGGATGTTCTTGCACTTGACAAGAGTATATCAAACATAGAAGATAGATTTTTGCAAGCCTGAGTTATTTTTATCTGACTGGACAGGAGATGGTAAAGAATGGACCATTGAGTTTTAGCTATTTTCTTTACAGATTCTGAACCCATTGCTAAGGAAGCGGATGGCACCAGGGAATGTTTCATAGAGTCTTTTTTTCTGAACCAATGGGGATTTGAGCCCCAGAAGATGTAGTAGAAGCAGAAGGCTTTGAAGGCAGCAAGGCTCTGAGTATCAGTTTATTTTGACTGTCAGTAAGAGCTCTAGGGTTAAAACCCTTACAAATATCACAACTGTCATCAAGATGGGAAGGGCCTAGACAATAAATGCATTTAGCATGTGCATCAGATAAAGGAATTTTGTGGCCACAGGCTGTACATTTCTTGAAACCCAAGGGTTTCTCCACCATACTACCAGATGAAGAAAGAAATATATAATTTTTTTTTTTGGTAAAGTGAAAAAAGGGAGACAGTTTTAGGAGGAAATTACCAACAATGATATATATAGAGATGTACTAAAAAGGAGAGAAAGGAAACTACCAACAACGGTAAATTATATAGTATACTAGTACTGAAAATTTTGAAAGACTTTAAAGAAGGTTGGAAGACAGGGAAGAAGCATAATAGAAGTTTAATATAATAATTAACAGAAAAATAATCTATAGAAATAACTCACTATACCCAAAAAACACTACTAGTGCGAGAGGAGAAGCAGTAATCATATCTGTACTCTAAGGCAGTAGATGAGATCTGAGGTATGTTAGGCACTATGGCATTATGGAAAAGAGAGGAGCTTGAGAGCTTTCAGTGAATCATGAGCTGGTAAAAGCTTCCAAATCAGATCCAAACCCAAGAGTTGAGGAATGAATGAAAATTGACAACATCAGATCTAAATGTATAGTGTTCAGGTCCAGGGAAGTAGTAATTCCAGTGTACTCATCTCTCATTAGACCACTCATTGAATATAACATCCCTTTCAGTATATACCTGTAAAAAACACTTGGCACAACTTTAACAACCACAATGTTTTCTTACTAAAAATGTCAACAGTCTAACCTTTGTCCCTCTTCTTGGTATCATACAGGCTACTAAGAAGTGACATCTGCCTCACATAGAGACTCTTTCCTGACAGAGATATTACATATTCACAAATTTAATGATAGTGTAAACACGTGATCAAAGGATCTCAATTTCTTTTGCAATATTGACAGGACATCTTGGGAGGACAGATATGTATCACAAAGAATACCACTCCTGTGGAACCATCTTCCAGTCTGTATGCAGCAATGTAGTTCTCTTAGTCTAATCAAACAAAATTTATATAGGAAACCATAAATTCTTCCCAGCTTAGCACATATGTCCCTTATCGAAGGGGACAACAAGTAAATGTCTCAACATATCCTTCTTCTGCTCACCTCTGGGTTACTCATAAACAAAATATAAGGGATAAAAAATACCACGGGAATTTAAAGTTAGGTTTCTTAAGATCCTCACAAATCAATAGCCCACTATGCACATATGAATCTAATTGCCTTAACTTGTAGAATTTTTCTCCTAGTAAAGGAAAAAATATAGCTAATGACTTTATAAATATGAGAAAGAGCTAACATTTTCTATGCCTTTCTACATCTTATTTTTCCCAGATTTATTTGCTGAAAAAAATGTCTATACCTTAAGTCAAGGACATTATTCTAGTTATGTGCATATATAAAAACAAAGGAAATTATTATCTTGTAAGTTCATAAGTTGTATTACAGTGTTCAGGCCAAATGGCTGTCTATGAACACAAATTCCAAAAGAGCACGATCATATACTCATTCTCCAACCCAAAGGTCTATTCTAAAAGAACACAAGATTCGTACTACTTTTAATTTCAACTGGACATTTGTTCTATATCATCTTACTTTGTTTTAAAAAGGAACGCAGTAGTTTAGTTCTCACATGGCATATATCAAATTTACAATTATGTGTGTTTGTAAATTTACAAGCGTATATTTTAGGTATAAAATAGCTTGGGGTATTGCATCATAAAATACATTGTAAACAAAAATAAGTTTGCTGCAGATATAATGATAATGAAAAGTATATAATCTCAAACATTAGCATCTAATAGCATAGCTAAAGTCCTGATCTTACAATATATTTATTTATAAATTTCCATTAGTCTTTCAAGTTCATTTTCCAATTGCCTTGTTCTGTAAGCACAGAAAATATTATTGTACTCAAAAGTTTTGATCTGATATGAGTTTTGTATAGAAATGCAAGACCTTTCTCATTTTTGGTCCAAAGAGTTTTAAACAAATAACCATACCTTATTACTACTAGTTAATTGTGTGTTAAAAGATAAATTACTATTCACAGTTATAACATGATTCTTATATTGAGTAACCATCTTTAAAGGGTAATAAAACATATATACGGACAAATTTATCATAGGTTTTAAAAACATGCATTATATTACACTTATCATGACTGAAATGTAATCCAGTCTTAGTTCTAAATATACTGTGATCATTACACTTTTACATCACCCACCCCAGCATCCTAAGAGCACATTAGATTAACTAATTTACTTATGTCTAACCTTTCATACTATGTTACAGTTCACAGCCTGGATACCTTACAACTAATAAAACATATATTCTTGTTTTATTATGTTTAACATATACTGCAGTCACCAATAAGACACCCCCCATCTCTTGACTGCACACAAGACTGCTTTAAAATGTAACATGCAATTTACATAATTACATTTTTATGTAAATATTAGTAAGAGCAAAAAAATATTTACAGCTACTTCTTCAGCCCATTTGGTATCCTTTAAAACATTAATTACATAAAGTAGGGTACATGTTTTACCCTCCCACCAGTCCACCCACCAGTTTAATACAGCAAACAAAATTTGTCTTTCTTCAGCAACTTCTTGCAAAGTTATATTTCACATGTCTTTTCATACATTTAATAGGAAAGATGTTTTACAGTCTTCTGTGAATTGTCTAATTTCACAGTATTGCTGGTTTTCTTCTTGATCCTCTCTGTCTCTCAACACCAATCTATGGTTCAACTGCAATGTACTCATTTTTTTTTTGTCAGCTCTTGTGTGTTCTTCTATCACTCAAACATTTTTCCTTTGGAAGAACGGAAAAAGTTTCACTAGTAAAATCACTGTGTAGGTTTTGTTACTGTCAAAGGAGTGAGAAGCAGAATCATTTTCAGTTTGCTGGCTCACTGTTTGTTGGATAAACTTTCTTTTTATTTTCTCCTTAGCCAGTTCTGCATTCAAAAATGTCTTTAATCTGCCAGGAACAAATATTTTGAAGAAAGTACAGTTGTGTAAAATCTTACCGTAACAGTAGATGTCCATCTCTTCATTGTTGCAGTGTTCTTCACCTAAGGGATCTCCTGTCAAGGATAACCCATTGTCTGGCCAGTATACCAAAGCCTTCACTTTTTACAGGCGCCATACATTACACTCATACTCCCCATGCAAAATGTAGGCCATAAAGTTGACATCCGAACACAAACACTCAGAACTGAAAAAGACCTGGGAGGAACAAAATATCCTGAGGGACAAAGAGGAGCATGTGTATCCAGAAGGAAAAATAAAGAAGGGAGAAGGGCCCGTTGGCCAGGAGGGAAACTGAATACAGGCAAGAGTCAGGACAGAAGAAGGAGGAGGCAGGGAGTGAATACTGCAGCAGTGAAGACAAGGACATCTACTGTTATGATAAGATTTTACACAACTGTACTATGTTCTTCCACATCACTGCTGCAATATTCTTCACCTAAGGGAGAGTACAAGAGCTCAAGAGGAAACCTGGGAGGAGGAAGGCACAGAAGAGCCCTCAACAAAAGTATGCAGAACAGTTCTGGCAAAGCCTGCTCTGGCCCTGGAAATAGCATCCAACTTGTAATGTTTAGTGAAGGTATGAACAGAGAACAAAGTAGCACCTCAAGGATAGAATTGGTATCCAGACCCTTGAAAATGGCACCAGAGGATGCAACTGCCCTAGTAGAATTTGTCTTTACAGATGAGGAAAGACATTTGCCATGAAAAGAATAACAAAAGGAAATGGCTTTAGAAATTCAGAAGGAGATGGTTTGCTTAGAAACAGTCAAAGTCCTGGGATGAAAATAAACAAAAAGCTGCTCAGATTTGCAAATAACAATGGTTTGCAAAGTAACAGCCAAAACCAAAGTCCGGGGTAAAAAGAAAAAAAAAGGCAGTTCAGATTTGTGAAAAACTTTAGTTTTCTCTAAATAATATCTGAGCTGTCTAGGCAGATCCATGGTGTGAAGAACCTTCTGAATGGCAGACTGCGGAGAAGGAAAATAGGAAGGAAGATGAATAGACTAAGTGACAACTCATTGATCATCCTGGTCATAAAAGAAGGAGTAGTATGAAGTGGCACCCTGTCTTTATTAAAAACTAAAAAAGGAAGAATAGCCATAAGAGCCTGAAGTTCAGACACTCTCTTGACTGAAGAGCCAAAAGAAGAACAGTCTTCCAAGTACAATGCTGTGTGGAAGCTGAAGAAGCAAGCTGAAAAGGAGCCCGGGTCAATTTTTCAAGTACAAAAAATGAGGTCTCAAGAATGTGAAATAGGCTTCCCGAGAGGCCTGATATGAAGGACACCTTTAAGGAATTGTTTGACCACTCACCTAGAGGTCAGGGGCGGATTCAAGGGCAGACAAGCAGAAATTGCTGACAAGTAAGTGTTAACTGAAGAATATGTCAACCCAGCATGGAGCAGATCACACAAATAAAAGAAAACCAGAGAAACCTCCACAGATAGGGGATCTGATGGCGAGAGAGGCACCAGACATAAATTATCTTCTATTTGGACATATAGGATTTTCTAGTAGTAGATTTCCTGGCCTCCTGCTGAACTCTGAGCATATCCTCAGAAAAGAGGTGCATAAAAAGGATCAAAACCCTATCACCCACAGTGACAGTTGAAGAGTAGACCGGTGAGGATGGACAAGAAATCCTTTTTTTTTCTTTTAAACACCTATATTGAATTATCACTTGTGACATAGGTAAATTTCCATTTTTACAAAAGTAATCAAACTGTATTAACATTAACAAACAATATACTTCACGTATATGACAAGAGATCCATTGTCTTGTGTGAGAAGATTCGCCCAGTGAGGTAACTTGCATTAACTGCCCACCAAGTGAGAGAGAAGGGGGAACGAATGATGTCAAGGCCAAAAGGGAGCCACCAGCTAGATTTTGGGAGAGTCTTGTCTGATCTTTTGTAGAACCTGTGATAACAGAGGAGCAGATGGGAAAGCATATGGAAACATCTCCTTACAAGGAAAAGACAGGGTATCTACTTTCCAAGTCAGAGGATTTGGGTCTCTGGAACAGATTAGAGGAAGCTATCTCTTCAGAGAGGAGGCAAAGAGATCTACCTGAGGAATACCCCACCAATGAACAGTGTCCAGGAACACATCTATATAACGCATCCATTTGTGAGCTTGTGTTCTGGACCTGCTGAAAGAGTCTATCACTAGACTGTCCTCTGAAGAAATGCAAACTGTCTGAAGAGTCACTCGATACTGGATAGCTAGATCCCACACTTGAACAGCTGGTCTGCAAAGAAGATAGGACCTCACATCCCCCTTGCTTGTTGACATACCTCATCATTGGTATCAGTGGTATTGTCAGTGAAGAGTTTGAGGATCCCAGAATGAAAAGCATGTACAGCCAAAAGCAGAGCTCCCATCTCTTTTATATTGATATGATCCAACCTCTGATGAGGAGGCCACAGACCTTGGACATTTAGGGGACCACAAGAGGCACCCCACCCCCTGTCTGAGGTGTCCATGAAAAGGTCTTGAGTGGGAACTGGAGCTTGAAAAGGAAGCCCTGGTTTGAGAGAGAGTTGATGAACCCACCACTAAAACTTGAGCTTGAGACAAGGAGGAAAAGGAGCAGGGAACTCCTGGAGGTGGCAGCGTTGAAGCAAAACTGATTTGAGGTACCCACTTAAATGTCCTCATATGGAGTCTGGTAAGTGGAAGCCATAAATCCCAGGACCCCCAGAAATTCCCTAGCTATGACAGAGGATAGTGGAAGAAGAGACTGGAAAAAGTTGTTAGAGACAGCGCCTTGGGTGAATGAACAGATGCCAGCATGAGAAAAGTCTGAACCATGCATTCAGGGAAAACAAGATCATAGGAAGGCATCAGAACTGATTTCAGGAGGTTTATGGTGAACCCCACTCTGTGTAAAATACAAGTAAGTGACCTGGAGGGCCTGTAACAAACTGCTGGGAGAAGAAGCTTGAATAAGCAGATTGTCTAAACAGGGAAAGATCTGTACACCTTGAAGCCTGCAAAAAGCAATGACTGACCGACCGAAGCATTTGGTGAATACCCTTGAGGCAGTAGAAATGCTAAAGGAGAAAGAAAAGAACTGAAAATGCAAGGAAGAGGTAGAGAAATATAAAAATGTCCTGAAAAGAGGAGGAATATGGAAGTGAAGGTATGCATTTTTCAGATCCAGAGAAACCAGAAAGGCCTAGGGAAGCAGAAGTGAAAACAATGTCTGAAGGGTCAACATCCAAAAAGAAGGGACCTTGAGAAAGTTGCTGATCAGGAAAAGATCCAGAATTGGTCTCCGTGTACCCTCCTTCTGGGAACCAAAAACATCCTGGAGTAGAACCTCTTCCCCACCTGGCTGGGAGAAACAGGCTGAATGGTGCCCTGATCCAAAAATAGATTGCAGAAGGGCATTCAGACTAATGGCAAAGAAGTTCAGAGTGTCTGTGTCTGTACATCACTTTTTAAGGCCAATAAAATTAATATTTTATTACAAATGATGAGCGCTTTTGCTAAATAGCTTCTTCAGTTCATAAACATTTTTTTTGTTTCATTTTGCCTGGTTGCTTCGTTTGAGTTTTTCAGTCTGTGATATACATCATTATTTATGCAACGGAGCATTTATCTGGCTGGTTACCAGCGACGTGTTGCTTCTTGATATTTTTATTAACTTTTATCGCTGCTTTAACCAACTGGGACAAGGCAATGGAATTATCTGGTGCAATTGAACTGGAATATAATCCTGTGAAAGAGAATAATTCCTGTGAAGTTCTTCGCAAAAGATTTATACAATATCTTTCCTGTGGGAGAAGCGTCCTGTGGCAGTTTGAATTGGGTTCAACAGTTGATGACATTGGAGAGGTAACTGGAGAGTTAGAGCAGCTACAACAGCTGATGAACGACCTGGAAAGGGATTTTTTCAAGTTGAAGAGGCTACAAGCTCAGTGACATCATTTCCAATATTGCCTGGAAAAAAAAGATAGTTCCACGTGGTTTATGGGTGTTTAATATGCCCACGCAGGGAACACATTATCCAGAATTACTAACCTGCTGGCAACAACTTAACCTTGAGGTAAGCGGCAAGTATTTGCAGTTACTTGTCGACTTTTTTGAACCTGAAGAGGTTACATTAACTGAGACAATTAAAGAAAAACAAGAATTTATATATAATAACTTTTCGGTCAGTCTAATTAATCCACTCTTCGAGAGTTTGCTAGATGGTGTTGTGGCCTTTGAACGCAAATTATTGCAACAGAAAAAGAATAAAATCTTGAGACACTAATGACTTTAGACTAGGCCACGTCTTTATGGCCAAAATGCTGAGACTTTTAATTTAAATGAGGCTTCAACAAGAAGTTGCCTCAACGTCAGTGGTGAACAATTAATTAATATGAGCAACAATGTTATAGGGAATGTTGTTAGTAAGACTCATTCACAAGTTATAAATGGTAACAATTTTAAACACAATGATGCACCTATTCCTAGGATTGAGAAGCATAGCAAACAGAATTCAGAGGTTGATACCTCAAACACTACAACCAACTTAGGCGCTGAAGAGTTAATTGAAGTATGTGACTCTAATAATCCTGGTGAACAGGAATCATGTGGGGAGAATTTGTATCCCACAGTCAGAGTAACAAAGTCTCCACTTGCAATACAGCAATTACAACCAGTGGTTAGACCAAAAATTCATATGAATTTGTCCAATAAGTCTCTCCCCAATATAGGACAGGGCATTTCTTTTCCTTTACCAGTAAGAATAGAAAAAGGAGGGAGAAGGACACAGTCGATGAGTCTGGGATGCCAGAAACAAAAACATTCAGGCGAATATACCCTGAATCAAACTATCAAAAAATGTGGGGGAAGGGCATGAGTCATTAGCATTTAATATTTCCTCATATGTGCTTTCTTTTGAGGAAGAGAAAGTACTTTCCAAAGGCTTGAATTTTATTCCTACTTGCAAGAGTAAAATGACAGATACTATAATGGACTTGAAATTTTTTTGTAGGAACATTATGCTCAAGTTTTTGTTTGAAAATTCTGATACAACTAATGAAGTAGTTAGAACAAAAAATAAAACAACATATTTATGAGCATTTATATGAAATATCTAGATGTAAAAAAAACTAATGCTCTGTATAGACATATACAACAGTTTGGTAATCATTCTTTTTGTTTTATTATTTTTAGACCAAATTAAAATGTGTCCCGGGGGGCCCTTGGAAGGTTATTTTAGAAAATAAAGAATACTGGTGGCAAGTTTTTCTTAATGTTTCTGTGTTACCAGGTTTAAATGAAACCATTTCTGTTTCTGGTGTGTTAAAGATGAGGGTATTTAATAGGTGAATTTTATGTTACCCACATAATGAATTGTGTGTGAATTGGTTTTAATTGCACAATTATTTAATTATATGGAGTGTATAAAATGGGGTAATGAATTTTTTGAAACTGTCTGAAGAAGGTTGGTTTACCAGTCAAAAGTGCTTACCAATAAACTGTGTTAACTGGATCCTACTTTGAGCTGCATTTTTGTTTTATAAGTCTGTGGTGTTTTTAAAAAACACATAAATGCTTAACTTAAATCACCATGTTTTCATTCTCAATACAAAGACTTCATCAGATGCAATGTATCCCATGCTTTCATTCATTTATAGTCCCATCAATTATCTAATTAAAACCATTACAAAATCAATTTGTCCTTAAAACCCTTCATAAAATGTTGCACAATTTACCAATATATCCTTTAATAATATTTCTAATAAAATACCTAAAAAGAATTTAAAAAGTAGGTGTACTTAAATAAATAAATAAATAAATCATGTGTGCAAACCAGGTCTTTATAACAACTATTAAAACTATATATTATTAATTCTTGTGTAAACCATATGCATACATTTTATAGAAAAAAACTAACGTAAGGGCTCCCTCTAGTGATAAATCATCAATATAAACACTTTACTTAATTACAGCATCTCTATAGCCTCCCTATTAAAATTGAGAGCTGCAAAATTGTGATGTAAATTGTTTATATTGCTTTAGAAAAAAACATGTATTACTGAAGCAAAGTTTAATTTTTTTTTAGGAAATTTTATTGCATTGGTGATGATTAGTCATCATTTGTCATCCAAGCAAACCCAGCAGTAATATTTGATATTAACTTAAGAACTCTCTTAGAGAGAGAGAGAGAGAGAGAAAGGGGGCATTTTGTATTTGCCTTTGACCTGACAACATCCACTCACCACCTCTGCACTTGCCTTGCTATAAGTAAGTTAAGTAGGGTCTAGTAATTTCTTTTAGTTACAGTTAGGAATATAGTTAAGTATAGCTTAGATGTTTTCTTTGAGACTGTCCTACAATGTTGTTTTAAATATTTCCTGTGATTTTGAACTCTGAAGTTACTGTGATGATTTACTGAGTATTGTCTTGTTCTTTTATTATTAAATATATTTAAACCTTTCAATTGTGGCTGGTCTGTTTAGAGATATTTAAGCTCTTAGAGTACTTGCATAGCTATTTGGTGACATTATAGAGGCCATTCCTAATAGCCTGGCTCTTGGTCAAACTACCATTTGGATTAATAGTAACATTACACAGCAGGATTGGATATATTTTATTAAGGGCCTTAAAGTAGCTGATAAGGGGTTCTGCTGGCAATGATAAGTACCTTATAGGCTGGGCAGAAGGGGGCATAGCTTGTAAACCTGTGTCAGCTTTTACCAGGTGTGTGTGTGCGTCTGTGTGTGTGTGTGTAAAACAAATCTCCAAGTGTGTGATTGTGTGTGTGTCAGCTACTTGAGCAGGGACACAAAGCACTGGTTGGGCAGAGAGAGTGTTGGAGAACCTGGCTTGGAACCCTGGCTAGGGACTCAAATCTGTATTTTAAACACCTCATTACATTTGATTTATATTTACCTCTAAATTACTGGAAACCATCTCCTGTACCAAAGCTGAATCGTGAACTGCTTTTTTGCTAATCAGCTGTGAGATTCTTCTCAGGCACATCTTTTTTTTTCTTTTCTGGTTTATTGCCTCTTTACTTTCTTCAAATTTCTTCTTTGCCGGTATCTAAAAGTGTAATTACTAGCTAGCAACTGAATTTTCCCCTAATGAATAACTTTAACTGGCCAGTTTTTTCACTGTGAGTGCTCTAATCAACCTGTCAATCAGTGTGCAGCGATCTCTTCTTGCTATAGTGTGTTGAGCAATCTCTGGTGGGATATATAGATTTACAATTATGCATTAATACTCCGTCTAGCTTCTCCTTATTCATTGCCTTTTTCCATTTCCTGCAATTCAAAACCATATTTCTTTGCATTAGGGCAGCATCACAGTGGCTATAACACAAATTATAGTAATTTATAGCCAAGATTCCCCTAGTTTAATACACTCAGTGTTATTCAGCTGTGTTTCTTAACAATAACTCAGAGGGCTAATTTCCTCACTGTAGACAAATACATTGGATATTTTTACAGGATTTTACAAACCACTAACATTCCGGGGCAGGACTGCAAACAGGTTTACCATCAAAATGTAGAACTGAGTTTCAGCAAATACGGGAATGCCGAATGTGTGTTGGCCGATCCCCATATTGCCAAACTACAATTCTACAAGTGTTCTATGCAACGAATGCCACAGTGAATTCACTCATATGTGGTTGACATTATGACCAGAGATCGCAGTACAGCCGGATGGGAAAATTTACCATTTTCCTCACTGTAGTGTGACCTTGAAGTTGGAATATATACAGGGGGTGCAGGGGGGCTTGCCCCCACAAAAATGTGTATGTCAGTGATTCATACTGGTGGAAAGCAGGTAGGTGTAAGTGGCAGCAGGTATAACTAATGATATCGAAAATACCGAACTCGATATTGTCAGACATTTGTTTTTGTTATTTTCACCTAATTATTATGCAGCCCATTGGTATTTTGACTCGATAATGCAAACACATTACATTGTGCATTTCACTGTTTTGATAGTAAACCTTGCAAATATTACTTACTGTATAGCAGACAACTACTGCAGTAACTACTTCTGTGG
Source organism: Protopterus annectens (assembly GCF_019279795.1). Classification (NCBI taxonomy): domain Eukaryota; kingdom Metazoa; phylum Chordata; order Ceratodontiformes; family Protopteridae; genus Protopterus; species Protopterus annectens. The sequence goes on from NC_056733.1 coordinate 623,494,961, forward strand.
CTTTACCTTTTATTGTTAAAGCTGCAAAGTAATTGCTGCATACAGAAATAACCATGACACTAAATTAATTTTTATTACACCATTTGTTAACATTGCAAAGGGCATTTCTTGCATCCTAAACTGTACAACACTTCCTATGACCTTAATATAGTCTAAAAGATTTAGGATTTTTTGCTTGGTTGTGTTTGCATAGATACTCTCATATCTCAAACAGATTTCAAAGAATTTTTCCTTATTTAGATGTCAAATGTTGGAACTGTGATGGGGAAGAGGTAATTGGGAACATATGCTTTGGGAGTATAATGAGTTGGCAGACTTTAAAAATTCCCCGCAAAGCACTCTGTAGGTAATACTGGGTGAGCAAATGAGTGTAACATAGGAAATTATTTTTTTGAGCTGGGATACAAAGATCAATTGCCTAGACACAGTCATCCTTGTCAAGTTTAATTCTGGTGGCTGTCAGAAAAGCAGTTACTAGAAAATCAAAATCTAAACCAAATATACTTAAATTAGTGAAAATTGTAGCAGTGATAAAAGAACAGGAAGTGGGATGTTTAGAAAAATGTAGGAGTAAATTACATAGAAAAATGGAAATTGTGGGAACAATACATGCAGAAAAATGTTTTTGAGGAGGAATGAGGTTTAAGAGAAGACAGGAATTGAATAATGTAATGTTGCTTAGATTATATATCACATATATTGGTATACATTCTATAATGTTTGTAAATGTGAACTTGTTAATATGGTTTGATTTATTATATATAAATGTAAGTTTGCTTATGTCATAAGTGATAATTCAATAAAGGTGTTAAAAAAACACTTCTTATAATTTTTTTAACAGTTCAAAGTAGGAGAGAATCTTGTTTCTAAGAGAATAGAGATTCTGGTTGAACACATACACAACACTTCTTATGATTTTTTTTAACAATTCAAAGTAGGAGAGAATCTTGTTTCTAAGAGAATAGAGATTCTGGTTGAACACATACACAAGTCTTAACTTTAGCCAGAATAAAGTCGTTATATTCTTCTAATCCATCATTCATCCACTTGAGGACTTCCCACACCAATCTAAATTATTATTGTGGATGCAGTTTAACTTTCAAAATATCTTGCCCTTTAAATTCCTGAGGCCCAGATAATAAGTTTCTGTAGGGCCAAAATTATTTTACCCTCAACGTGAAATAACCATCAAAAATCCAGTCCCGTTATTCTTAGTTGTTAACTCTCTAATAACCTTTGCAATTCCTATTTATCTCATATACTCACCGCCACACAGAAAGATGTAATTCCTTTTTAAACATATGGTTTTAGTTTGACTGACTCTCTGCAGCTTATGTTCAGCCCATTTCTATGTTCCTTTAATTAATTCCACAGTTCATTCAACCAAACAAAAATATCTGCCTGCCCAAGGGGGATCCCCTTGTCTGTTATCAGTAGCATAAACAGAGATACTATCTTAGAATACTGAATCCTAAAGAGGAAATACCACTTTTACCCAAAGTTATACACTTAGCATGTTATTTACCAAACAATACAGACTTAGGAGAATTACAATTAAAGCAAACTCAGTGAGTCCTTATTGCCTTACATATCCAGTTCTTTAAAAGTCAAACACAAAACTTTGGCAAAACAAATATTCTTGCATTCAAGGACAGGTATATTACAATATACAAAGTGTCCAGTCATACAAAACATTACAAGTAATATAGTATTTTATATCTGCCTTTACTGACAGAATCCCCCAGTCTTGACTAGTATTTTTCTGTATTAGTTCTTTTCTAATTCACTGTACAAGCTACTTCCTGCATTTCTAACATCTTTCTTTTAAAGACTGAAAACTATTAATTTATTTCCTTCATGGTTTCCCTAAACTGCCTGGATAGTCTTCCTTTGCAATACATTTCACTTGCAATGAGCCCTTACTTCCCTTGTGAAGCCATAAATGGAGCTTAGCCTATGGACCTTCAGGAGTTTAAAATGTGACTACTCTCCCTGAACGATTCACTCTGAAGCAGCCTGGGTACAGCAGCTTAAATTTAAAAATTTCTATCTTGCATAACTTCACTGCATTATGAAAAGCTTCTCTCTTTTCCCTTATAGGCTCATAGGTCTTCAGCAGAACAATCATGATCAAACATGGTTCTTGATTCTTCCATCTTTACTTCATTTCTTGGGGACTGCAAATTTAAGATTTTTTTTTAAAGTTCATAATTGTGGAAACAAACCAAAAGGGGTCTAGTAAACTCCACCCAAAGTGATCATGGATCAAAGTGATCATGGATCTTTCAATTTCCATGTTTTCTCTAAGCAGACCTGTAAATTTCACTAGTATCTCTTTCATGAAGTCCACACAATTCACCCATTAGCCTTTTCAGGAATACGTGTGAAACATACTTTTTTTCCTATCTTTTGTAGACAAAATGGATGGTGGGGTGGTGCAGCGGTTGTGTTGTCATCTCACAGCAAGGGGTTCTCTGGTTCGATTCTCGGCTGGAGTGCCTTCTGTGTGGAGTCTGCATGTCCTCCCTGCATTCCTGTGGGGTTCCTCCAGGTGCTCCGGTTTCCTCCCACATTATAAAGACGTGTCTGGAGTGCTTCTCCCTGGGCCGCAGCTGAAAATTGGCTTTGTTCCAAGTCAGACTTCCCCAGTAAACAAATGTTAATAAATGAATAAACAAAATTTTTTGCATCTAAAAGTTACAGCATTGCTTCTGAGGTGGTTATTCTGTGTTTCACCTTATTCATGCCCCACTTCAAATCCGCAAGCTAGTAAGAATAAAAACTAAAAGCTGCTTCCACATTTTCCATTCTTTTATCAGACTTTTTTAAGCATAGCCCAATAAATTAGTATTAATCTTGCATAATAAAAAAAACAAGTAATCTCCATAGTATCCCCGAAGTCTCAAAACAACCCACTAAAGAAGTGTAGGGGGTCCAAAAACAAAACAAAACAGTGTAAGAAACTTCTCTGTGTGGAAGATTTTCAGTCCATATATCTCTAGTTAATCACTGTACATTAATCAGACAATAGTAGTAGAAGTAGTGAACTTAAACTCGTCTTAAGTAAAAAAATATATAATTGTACAGAATTACTAAGTATTCAAAGGTAGGCAGTCTGTTTCCAGTCCAAAATCCTTTATTAAGTACACAGACAAGTGATCCAAGTAAAACAAAAGTATTATTGGTACACATGTTAATATATAACTGTGCAGAATTACTAAGTATTTGAAAGTAATCCAAGCAAGGCAGGCAGTCTGTTTCCAGTTGAAAATCCTTTATTAAGTACATAGACAAGCGATCCAAGTAAAACAAAAATAGAGTAATAGTTTCCTCACAAGCTTTCTAAATATGTATATATACTTTTTATCAGGCAAGGGAATGTTTTATTGTGCTGTAAAACAAAGTGTTACTGGTACACCTTTTAAATTCATAACACAGAGAAGTTTCTTACACAATTTTGTATAATACTAACATTATTGATAAAATCGCTCTCCTGTTCATCTTTTTAGTTAGCATATTCTAAGTCTTACTTTCAAGACAGCTGTCCTTAGTTTGAGATTCAGCCTGGCCTCATTACAGCTCCATGTTGTTAGAATCACTTGTTTTCGTATCATATATGCAAAATTAATAAACCATAACACCACTGGAGCCTCAGAGATGAATCTACGCTGACAGTTTGAGTTTTCTAGTATTAAAATAAGTTTTAATCTGAGAAGGACAGGGAGCTGTGCTCAAACACTACTCACATTCTGCCCTGACAAGAAGACCCACTTGATCCATTGCTTTGATGACTGCTCTGGAAAGCCATGTGGTCAGAAAGTACAGTGTAAGCAGGGCTTTTTTTGAGATGGTACACATCGGTACAGCAAACCAGCACCTCGGCTGCAACAACTGGTTCTGGATTTTGACTTTTATGACTTTGTAATTACAATAAACAAAGTACGTCTTTTTGGTTTTAAGGGTGTTTCCCTTTAAAAACACAGGTTGCACACACCTGCGTCTGTACGTGCATTGTTGCATATACCTTTTTTCTTCCTTTTGGAATTTAATGTTCCATTCCTTCCATTCTTGTGCTGCTGCTGCTTCCGCGGAATGACTGTAGAAACAGTCCAGGACAGATTTGTGCTGCTACTGCGAAATGATTCTTCTTCAGCAAGTAATGTAAATCATATCTTGGTATACTCAAAAGTTCATACAGTCATGTTTTGTGCCATTTCATGAGAGATTCTTAAATTTGTAATTTGTAGAATAGAAATCTTGTCTTGGTTTGTATATATGCACGTTAGATTTGGAAATCTTAAAATTGGTATTTGATAGGAGGATACCACATACTGACTAATTTTATTAGGAGACAACACTTCTCATATATTCTCTTACAGGTCCTGAGTTATATACAACATCAATGGATCACTGAATATAGAGAATGATATAGATACCCAGAATTGTCTGATCTAGAAAAATCACTTTTCTGGCCTGAATCTGAATGTAGTATTATTAAACTTCTAGGCTTCCCATTTATTTTTCATAGCAAAGACTATGTTTAAACACAAGCCTGCACTAAGATAACTTGGTAACAAATTGTTGAGACCAAATAACAATGACTAACTTTATAGTCATCTGATCTGAGAAGATATAATTTGCTCCTAATAGTCTGGTCAAGAGAGGTGGTGAGCTGCAGACCGAGTGCCATTTGATGCTGGGTTTATTCAGCCAGCCATGGGGGTGGGGGCAGTTGGACAGATGTGGGAAACCCAAACACAGTGAGGGTGCCATGTGAACTACAAGCATATGCTGCTGTGGGGATGGGTTCAACTGTCATTTCTTGAGAAGCTTCTCCAATTTCTAGCTGGAAAATATAGAGAGAGTGTAACTAGAACTATACAATGCCTCAGTATCTGAGGCAGCAGCAATGAGTTGTGGCCAAAATGTGTTTGGTGCATGTTACTGGGAATATTGATAAATAAAACATCCGACTGTTAAGGCCTACTCATAATTTTTTGGCTCTTATTAGATAATCTCATGATCTTTTTTTTCCAATAAACATCTTTATTGAATTATCATGTATGGCATAGACAATCTTACATTTATATAAATGAAAAACAAATGTTGACATCACTTTAGTTGCAAACATTATACATCACAGACACCACTGAAACAACTGTAGTTGCAAACATTATACATAACTTATAATCTATCCAGTCACTGTCAATTAAGCATTATATGGCTCATTCAAATCCTGCCTCTTAAACCACATTCCTTCTCTGCATATATTCCCACAATTTTTTTCTATGTAGTTTGCTCCATCCCTTTTCTAAAGATCCCAATTCCAATTGTATTATCCCTGTTACTATATTTACTTCGAATAAAATTGGTCTAGACTTTGATTTCCATTTTCTAGTAATTGCTTTTTTGGCAGCCACCATAATTAGACTCAGCAAGGCTTTACTATGCCTAGGCAATTCCAATTCTGTATCATAGCACAAAAAAAATCATCCCCCCAGTTAATCCAATCTGCTCATCCAGCATCTCCAACAGAGCAGATTGCAGGAAATCCCCAAAAATCAGCCAGCTCATTACACTCCCAAAAATTTGTTCCCAGCCATCTCTTTCTTGCCCGTCGTACCTCCAACATTTGCTATTCACCTGAGGAAAAATTCTTTGGAGTCTACTTGTGGTATAAAAATATCTATGTAAACATTTCCAGGCAAAGATCCTAAATCTTCTAGACTTTGTTGCATATTTGGGAGATATACATGTATCCCCAATTGTCACTTTGTGAATTGCTTATCCAGTCTTTTTTCCCAATCCTTTATAAGCTCCTCTGATTGATTTTTACAATTATCATGCAATATACCTGGAATATATTATCTTTTGAGGACTCACAACATTAGTGCTCTTTATTGTTTCAATGATTCTTATAATTATCATGCAATATTTTATATGCTCTACTAATTATTCCTTTTTTAATGGCAGCTTCTGTTCTAGATTCTATTTAAAACTCTACCAGTGCTGATCATTCATTTAGGACCCTCTAGTTCTTTCTCTTTGCTTATACTCTGATATCAGTCCTTGATAGGGAAAGCAATCTCTAACCTGCAGTCGAAATAAATTCTTGGCCTCTTCCCATTTTATTACCCTTCCCTCTCTAGTTATTTGCTCCCAGTAACTTGGCTCCTTTGCCAGTTTTCTCCAATAAAATCCAGCCCCCTCTTGCCTATTGTCTGTATTTGTAACCACAGTCATCCTTATCGTCAGGATCTCTTTTCTCCATTATTGTGCTGGTTTAGTTCTTAGAAAACTCCCTGCTATTTTATGAATATAATACTTGGTATGATTTTTGTTGTTCTCCTCAAGAGTCTGCATCCAAAATCTCAATCTCTCCTTATTTCTCCCATGTATCATCATCATTCTTTTCCACTTTGAATTATAGTTTTCTGCTTGTGCTATGTATAAGAGCCTTAACTGTGTTGCTCTAAAATATCCCCTCAAATTGGGTAATCCTAGTCTGCCTTGTTCTACTGGAAGAATCAGCTTATCCCACTTGACCCTTGCTATCTTCCCTTTCCAGATAAAATCCTTCAACTCCTTTTAATTGCTATCCACAGCTTCCCCTCTGGTTGATAAAAATATGCCTGACCTATGTATAAGATGGGTTCCTATTAGATGACCAAAGACGCATTCTATTGAATGTGTCTTGGTTCAACTTAAAACAATGAAAAGGCAAAAATAGCAAAGCGGCTTTTAAGCAAATTCTTTCCCAGGGAAAGAATTTGCTTGGCCGCTTCTGTTACTTTACCGTTTTGGCACTGTAGTGTGATCTCAAAGTTGGTATATTTAAGTAGGGGGGGTGAAGCCCCCCACTTTATGTATTCTTTCAATTTATTTTTTATTTTTTTTTTTTGGAACAGCGATTTTTTCCCTTGGAAAAAAATTGCTGTTCTAAGCTTTCGAGATTGTAGGCTTTTGCTTACATGGGGTTGATTATTCATCGTTAGCTTTTTTAAGCGTTCAATGATATAATATAAACCCTATAAGACTAAAGGGACTAAAACATTTGAATTGCTTGTATCTTAGTATCCATATAACAAAGCTTCCAGTCTCTCAATTTTTGTATTATCTTATGTTTAGTCACTTCACTAGCTGCCACAACAGAGTCATTTCTAATCTATACTCCTAAATACTTAATTTTATCATGTTCCCATAAATATGAATATTGTTGGACCAAATCATGTATGGGTACATAATTTACCGCTATTGCCTTTGTTTTAGATTCATTAATTCTGTTTCCCGAGAATATTTGAAACTTTCTTAAAACATTTCACAACACTGTAATGTCCCTTTCTGGTTTTGTCATGTATAAAATAACATTTGCAAATAGCCAGCTTTTCCTGACTACCATACCAGTTATATCCTTGTATTTCTGAGTCCCTTTTTTTCTTTGCCAATGGTTCTAAATATAATGCAAACAACAAAGGGGAAAGTGGACAACTCTGTCTGGTTCCTCTACTCAAGCAGAAGTTATCAGAGAGGATCCCACCCACTTTAATTTCCACCTATGATCCCTCATATATACTCCTAATCAACCTTATAACTGTATCAGGGAAAGCAAATGATTCTATTGCTCTGCTCATGAAGTCCCAGTCTACTTTGTCAAATGCTTTCTCTGCATCAAGACCCATAAATAAAAGTGGTATTTTTCTTACATTCTGCTTCTGTCTGGATCATCAGTGTTCTGTTAATGTTATCAAATGTTTGCCTCCCCTCCACAAAACCTCACTGATCCATATCTATCAATATTGGTATTACTTTTGCCATTCTTTTAGCCATTGTAGACATAAACACTTTATAATCATGAATTTGTATTGAAATGGGCCTGTATGAAGCTGGATCCGATGGATCTTTACCCTCTTTAGGTATTTCAAAAAACAGAAATCTCTCAGAAAGGCTGTGTACTCCTCAAAAGACAATAAAGACCCATCCAAAGACACGAAAAATAATTCATTTTTAGATTAAGTGCTTTCATCCGCAACTAAAATCGACTTCATCAGAATCTAAAATCATTCCAATAAAACCAATTTTATATACAAATAGTGCCTCAGGGGGGTGTATTTAACAACCACTAATTGACATCACATGATTACCTTTCTTAAAATGACAACACTCATAATAACATGAAATGCATAAAAAACTACATAAAACCTATTAATTTATTCACTTAAAATTATTTCTTTTACAATGTTTAAAATAAAGAAACTTATATCACATATTTGAACTACCCAAACCTATTAGTTTCTAAGTTCTAAACCTGGTTTAAGAGAAATACTGTCATTGATACCGAGGAGGGGGGGCTAGTTGCATTAAGCAATAACTGCCATTTCACCTCTTTTTCCTCTAATAAACCTTTCCAGTCCACCCCAAGGCTCAATTCGAGTGTTTCTAATATAGCAAATTTAAAGATGGTACAATCAGGGTTACCTGCTAAATGTCTAAATAATGCATTGTTATTATTTTGTTTTTTTTATCTCATAATATTCTGTTTTTAAAAGCTCTATCAGTTTTTCCAACATAAAATGCCGGACATGTCATACATTTGGCTAGGTATACTATGTGTTTAGTAAGACAATTTCCCTTCCTGAAATGGATCTTGGTTCTATTTGTATTTTCGAATGTAATAGATTCATCCTCCAATACTGCAAAACATTGATTACATCGTCCACATTTCTTAGTATTAGCTTCCCTTCTTCTAAATTTGATGGATTAATGGCCATATTCAAAATTATTTTTCAAAATTGACCCCATTTTATATATAAAAGATGTTTTTCCCCCAGTAACTTGTAAATCTCCCTATCACCTCTTAAGATGTTCAAATTCCTTAAGAAAATATCTTTGACTTAGTTAACATATGGACATTCTATCACCAGTCCCTTGGTGAAATCATTAACTTTGTTTATTGCTTCTTGGGCATCAAGGCCGATACCTAATAGGGGATTATATCTTAAACATCATTGGGCCCTAACATACTGGATGACATCATTAATCATAACAAGGGGATACCCTCTCTCCTGAAACATTCTTCCAATTCATTAACCATATCACTATTTTAGTTGCGGACAAAAGCGCTTAATCTATTAAAATTATTTTTCATGTCTTTGGATGGGTCTTTATTGTCTTTTGAGGAGTACACAGCCTTTCTGAGTGATCACTATAGTTTGGGATTTGGAGTTGGAACTTTGTGACGCTTATCTGTGTGCCTCTTTAGGTATTAATGTTACCACCGCCTTCTTCCAGGATGCTGGTACTTCTCCTCCTCTTAAAATACTGTTAAGCAAAACCTTCCAGATCTTTATCATTTTTTCCCCTCCTAGCTTCCAAACTTCCACAGGAATACCATCTATTCCTGGGGACTTTCCTGTAGATTGGTTATACATAGCCATTTTTATCTCATCTCTTCCTATCCTAGCTGTTAGTAATTGAGCCTCATCTACCTCTAACCTTGTTATGTTTAATTCTTCCATAAACATTTACATTTTATTTATTTATTTTACATTTGTTGACCAGGCTAGTCTAACTGGATACATGTCCATTTTCAGTAGAGGCCCGGGGAGAAAAGCTCCAGGAAAACATACAAAATTAATAGAGGTTATGACAGAAACAATGTAAAAACAGCAATTGTTACATAAAGACATTATAAAAAACATTTTTTTAGATGAATATAATTATACTACTCAATGTAAATAATAACATAATCAAAAATCTGTAAAGGGTAATATACTAAAGATGGTACAATATACATTTGTACCATTGGTTGATTTCCATATTGCTCTGCTTTATACGAACTTTCATAACATTTTTGAAATATTTCTACCGGATCTCTTGTTATCTTCCTTGTTATAGGCTCCCTAAGCTTGGTGACAGCCCTTTCCACTTTCTGTTGCCTGAGTCATTGTGCAAAAAGTTTTTGTGCTCTAGAATTATTATCAAAAAACAGTTGCTTAACAGCAATCTTTCTAAATGCATGCATATTGTCAAGGTAATCCCTTATTTTTTGATTAGCACTCTGCAGTTGCTCCTTTTCTTGTTCTGAGAGATTCCTCCTATTTTGCAATACTTTAGCAATTTGTCAGTCCCTCTAAATAATTCTTGTTACTTCTTAGCTACATCTCCCTTGCCTTTATTTCCACCCTAATTTTAAACAATAATCTCATGATCTTTATATGACAATATTGGCATAATCTAATCTGATATATTTGTTGTAGACATTTATGACTGGAGTTTGGCTGGTACAGTTCAACATCATTTATTCCTCAATAGTTTTGCTTGCGTTTTACTGGTTGAAATAAGTGTAGCCTATTGCTTTTGCCAGTTTGGTTACCATAGTTAAATTTGTTTTTTCTTGGTAAAACTGGCTGGAATTCTTGTGGCTGGTTTTTTTCTTTTTTTCTCATAATTTTGACTTGATTATTGCATATTATTTGTCAGCTGGTGAATCAGTCAGGTGCATTTGACTGTGTCTGGGGATAAATCATTAATTGTTTTTGCTAGTTCTTGTTTTTAACTGTAGCTTTCAGTAGTTTAATAACTGCTTGGTTTTGATTGTTCTTATTCACAGGGATGCTATTTATGTGGGTTTTAAGTGTGATCATGACTTCCCTTATGCTTTTTACCCATTCTCTCCTAGCCATTAGACCTCTGTATCTCCTTGATGTATAGGTGTATGAAGGTATAGAGTGTCTTCACAGTCAAAAAAATGCCCCATGGTTGGTTTATTTGCTTAGGCTGAAACCCTGTACCTTAGTTACAGGAAACAAGCCTGAATCCACTACCCCAACAGCCAAGGTGTTAAAAAAATTTGAGTTTCAAGGAGTTGAGTATATAGCTCTCAACTGTCCAGATTTTTACTTCATATTTTAGGTCTGTTCCTCAAAGAATTGTGGTATTTTGGCAAATCTGTGAGCAATGAGTTCACTAAATAATGACAGCCGTTTAAGTTTCATCTTCATAGCCTTCAGAAAATGCATGGTAACATGAAACCTTTTATTCTCGCAACTTTCTAAGATTATACAAAGGCCCTGGTTTTGGGCCTTTGTACCCCTATTAATTTTGGCTTTGTCCAGATTTCTTGTGCTACAAGGTTGAGAGGTATGGTTGAGTGTCAAGTGCATTTTACAAGGAATTTAATGTCAAGTACATTTTGTAAGGAATTGATAGTTTGAGGATTAAGAGAGGTTTTATGCTGCTCATGTCAAGTCTGTTTACAATGTGCAACTGTTGTTTAGCAAATGGTATCACTGTTGTACTAAAGAATTTTAAAGCATTGTTAGTAGCACAACAGGTGGCATGCTTCGGGACTTCCAAGATGGCTGCACACTGAGTAACAGCTTGCTTCTAGCTCTCCAAATGTAAAAACAGAAACTCAGAAGCAAAGGTTAGTAGACTTGTGTTTATGAGTAAATTTCTGTAACTGCCAAGAATTGCAATGCCTGGATGACAAGAATAAAGAAATACAAAAGACCTAGAAAAATCAGCTGCAAAAAGTGAGGAAGAAACACTGACTGGGGAAAGTTCTTCAGCTGTTCAGCAAAAGCCAATGCAACCTATAGGAAGATATAAGATAGCTGCATACAGACCTGGTTAAACTAAATAAAACACTGATGGAGTATATCAACAGAAACAGCAAAAAGCTGGAAAAAATGGAAGAAGCTTTAAACAAATATTCAGACGAGATTATAAAGCTACAAAAATCAAAGGTCAAAATGAAGAAAAGGCTGGTTGAATATGAGACTGCTCAGAAAGAGATGTTTCAAAAAAATAATAGAACTAGACAACAAAGCATGTAGGGAAAACCTGAGATTATCAGCTATACCAGAGAAGCTGGAAGGAACAGACTGCATTAATTTTATGAAAGCACGAATAAGCAACTAGACTGGTATTCCACAGCAGGAGTTGTTAGTTGAAAGGGCACATTATGTGTATGCTCCAAACCTAACTATAAAAAAACAACCTAGACCTTTAATAGTAAAGATGCAATCCTACCAGCAGAAGGAGTTGATTCTGGCAAAACTGTGGCAGGACAAAATACTAAAATTAGGAGACAGCAGAGTGTTTGTGGAGAATGATTACTGACTGTACACCAGGCAGAAGAGGAGTAAATTCATTCCACTATTCATGGAATGTTGAGATGTGGGTGTGAGATTCAAACTGCGGTATCCAGCTGTCTTTAAAGTATTCTTCCCTGGAGAGAGAACATTTTTTTGATGAAGTACATGTTAAGGAGGAAATACAAATGTCTGTCCAACAAAAAGTGAGCAGTGAAACAGAAGGAGATTCTGCTTCTTGTTCTTCTGGTAAGAAAGACCAGAGAGAGACTGTACCTGTGAAACCTTTTCCAGTATTTCAATGGAAAATATTGGAGAGAAGGTAGGGAACATCATGGGTGCCAGAACCATAGAGCGCGGGGGGAGGGGAGCCCTCCCACTTTTGCAGATCATCCATACCTCTGCCCCTTTTGTTTTCCACACCTCTAGCTGCCGTGATGGCATCAGCACACCTATTTCCGGCAGTTTTTGCATGCAGGAATGGATTTCAGAAGCTGCTGCCTGCATAAACAGAAAGGATTTAATTTCCAGAAGCCTGTAGATTAGCTGCTGCAGGAAGGGAACAAGAGGGTTCAGATTTCCTTGCAGAATGCTAGTCTATCAGAGTGAGTACACTACTGGTGTGTGTTTAGATTTCATTGCAGAGTGGAGCAGAATGCTAATTGTGTGTGTGCATGTGTGTGTGTGAAAATGCCCCCAGCAGGATACATCTGGTAGCTAGAGGTACTCAGGCTCAAACCCTGTACCTTGGGTACAGGTAAAAAGAGCCTAAAGTCCCTAGCCACCATCACTTGTGAATTTATGCCTCGCATTTTTCTTCTGTTCCTCTGGTTTGGAGGAGTGGTAAAACAAAACCTTTCATTCTAGCAATTTTCTAAGGTTATAAAATCAGTACTTGAAATGTGTCCTTATTTTGGGGCTGTATTCCCCCATTATTGGCTTTGTTCTGTATTTTTGTGCTAAGAGGTTGAGAGCTATGGTGAGAAGTGAGAACTGAATTCATTAAATGATATGATAGCTATTTAAGTTTGTCTACCTGTTTTTCAAGAAACTGCTGGTTTAGCTTAGTTGTATGTTGCTCTGACTGTAGTGCACAGGTTTCTGGGTTCAAGACTTGGCAGTGAAATGCATGGTGGTAACAACATTTTATGCAAGCAACTTTCCAAAATTATACACGCAATGTTTAAAATGTGTCCCTGTTTTTTGGATCTTTTGCCCCCCCCCCCCCACATTGAAAATAAGTTCAAGAAGCTGTGTAACATGCCTATGGCTTACACTCTACTGTGATTCTGTATTTATATATTGTGTGTAGAAGTAGGCTATTATCATGGAAATGTTCTGAATAGGGCAGTTTTGTTATTATTGATGCATGTATTTTGCTTCATTGCCTACTGGAAAAATGTTCAAACAATAAATTTAAAATGCAGTTGTGTGTGGAAGTAGACTGTTATCATGGAAATGTTCTGAATAGGGAAGATGTTCTTCATGTTTCACTGTTGCAGTCATTACATTTGGGGTAATCTGCTGGCAGGTTGCCCTCAGTCGGCCTGAAAAACAAAGTCTTGGGTCCTGCATCGGTTGCTGTCTCCTCTTCCATGACATCAGGTCATCAGGGGTATAAAACATGCAGCTGACGCCATTTTAATCAGTCTTTCTTGCTGTGCGGTGCCTGAAGCAGAAGCAGTTCGCAAATGCTGGTTGGCCGACTCCTGAAAATTTTGTTTTCGAGTTTCAGAACCGAAGTCTTCAAACTAAAGCTAAGTACCCCATTGGGGAAACCTTTTCTTTTTCCTTACCGATGTCAGTAAAAGTTAATAATTGCATTACTTGTGGGAAGCAAATACCTCATAAGGATTTTCATTTGTACTGTATTCCTTGCTTAGGCCTTGATCACAACATGCCTTGCTGTCGGTTTTGTGCTAAATTTAACCAACGCACTATTAAGCGTCGGTATATTTTTGCTTCTAAATATTTTGGTTCAAGATTTAACTATCCTGAAATGTCGTCGGTTAGCAATCCGACTACCGGAGTTCACAAAAAACGCAAGGAAAAAGACAGAGACAGGCCGTCGAGGTCAAAAACTGACGACGAAGCTTCTCCTAATCCAGTCGTCGGTTCACCGGTACTCAGTGAGGCGCTTTCACAGCCCCTGATGCTTGCTACTTTTGAGTCGCAGGCCTCTATCGAGACCCATTTGGAGTCCAGTATGCCGCAAGATTCTGCAAGTATTGAACCGTGGATGTCTCTCCCTTGGATGGGTCCGGAGCTGCTGAGCAGGCACTGGCTTCTGAGGGTGTTTTCATGCCTCAACATTTATATATTAAACCGATGCCTTCATCAAAAACAAGGCCAAAACCAACTTCTACGTCTAAAAAACTGATGCATGAGCCACATGCTCAGGCCCCTATGCCTAAAAAACAAATGATCAAAATGGCTGAGGATTTAATTACCTTAATCAGGGGTTCCAGCCCCCCCCCCCCCACTGCTAAGAGGCCTAGGCAAGGCACTGATTATGAATCTTCACATCAGGTTTCCATTTCTTCTGATTCCTCTTCTGATCAGGAATTTTCCATTCCACCTTATCTCATTCACTCCGGAGCAGCTCAGGAAAAGCTGCCTGCTTAATTCCACCATAGGAACAACAGTGCAGGCTGAGCTCATTTTCAGAAAATCCATTTGTAATACCATACAGAAAACAAATGTTCATAACTCTTTAACTATAAGAGCTAGACTAAAATTGTAAAAGCAAAAGTTGTTCAGCAGACACTGACCTTTCCAACAGTGTAAATGTTGATAGTGTATATCAAAGTCATTATTAAATATTTGGCAAGGAATGCTGATATCTTGCATATTTTTTACCTTTTTGGAAAAACAAAGCATAATATTTTGGTCAATGTACCATGCAGACCCATACAATTTGACTGTAATTTGTTAGTATGAATGTCAGCTTTAAAATGATACCTTAACCATTACTGTGTGATGTTCCTTTCTTGAGATATTCACAGAAATATGATTAATATATTATTTTTCATAATTGATAAATAAAAAAAGCATAATATCTCATCACCTGTAAAAGACAGAGCCTACATATCAGTGTAGAAGTTGTGCATCTGAATGTCAGCTTCAAAATGATGCATCATTTGTGTGATCACCATGCTCCCTTGCAAAGATATGGGCATAATAATGAAAAGTATTGTAAATGTATAATTTTTATAATTGTACAAGACTAAACAAACTGTGATATCTGTACATGTGTAGGGTACAAAGACACAGTTCTTTTACCATGTTGTAAGGAGTAACACTGTCTTCAAAATGAGGTATTACTTGGCACACTGACGTGCTCCCTTGCAAAGTTATTTACCAAAATATGAAAATAAATCATAATTTCCATAACCTAATTCCAAACAAACTTTGATATCTGCACATGTGTCCAACATACAGGCACAATTCTTTTACCATGTTGGAACCAGCAATACTGTCTTCAAAATGAGGTATTACTTGGCACATTCAGATGCTCCCTTGTAAAGTTATCTACCAAAATATGAAAAAAAATCATAATTTCCATAACCTAAGTCCGAAACAAACTTTGATATCTGCACATGAGTACAACATACAGGCATTATTCTATTCCCATGTTAGAACTATCAATACTGTCTTCACAATGAGGTTTTACTTGGCACATTCAGATGCTCCCTTGTAAAGTTATTCACCAAAATATGAAAAAAAAATTATAATTTGCATAACCCATGTCCGAAACAAACTTTGATATCTGCATATGAGTACAACATACAGGCACCATTCTTTTCCCATGTTAGAACTATCAATACCATTTTCAAAATGAGGTATTACTTAGCAGATTCAAATGCTCCCTTGCAAAGTTATTTACCAAAATATGAAAAAAATAATAATTTCCATAACCTAAGTCCAAAACAAACTTCGATATCTGCACATGTGTGCAACATACAGGCACAATTCTTTTACCATGTTAGAACTATCAAAACTGTCTTCAAAATGAGGTATTACTTGGCACACTGACATGCTCCCTTGCAAAGTTATTTACCAAAATATGAATATGAATATTACTAAGCCCTTCCTGCCATCTAAACTGTACACATGCCTGATAAAAGCAGACTAAAAACAGAAGTATTGCAGGATGGTCATTGACATATTAGATTGCACGTGGTAGCACTCTCCTAAAACAGTTGTTCTTTCTCAGCATCCTCACCAGCTGAGTTATTTACCAAACTCAGAAAAATATATTTTACACAACACATTTCATAATAGAGTTTTACTTACCATACTGGTCCCTACTCGGTCATGGATGCTTTCCATTCTTCTCACAAGCTGCATATTACCAATCCTGCATAGCTCTCCTCACGCCATTGTGGAGGTCAGTCAAGAACAGCGCAATGCCCTCCTCAGTTAGGTGAGTGCCATCCCTTCTGAACAGGTGAACATCTTCTGTGGTGATGCTGTCATGACAGATTTTAGATCCACCGACCATGTGCATCAAGCCATGCATGAACCCATTCTGTAAATGTCTGTCCTTGTGTGCTGCCTGTTGACTGTTTGCTGTTTTCCATATCTGTCAAGGAATTATGTCAGACCACACAAAATGACAACGTGGCCACCATGACTGCAGGTGTTCAAAAATTGCTGTGATTTGAAACCGTAGCCTTCCGAGTGGTTGACTGATGACATCATTCCCTCCAATGTGCAGCACAAGGATGTCGGGCTCAGGGTAGAGGGAACACTTCTCTTCCAACAACTGCAGTACTCTGCTCCAATGCATACCTCTTCTTGCAATCCAGTATACCTTCACATTGGATGTGGGGAAGCTCAAGTTGTACTGGTTTTCAGTTTCGGAGGCATGTCTGGCAGCCCAGTGAATGTAGGAATGGCCACATACCCACACTCTCACATGTCATTCTCCTGGTTGTGAAGCCATCTCAGTGTCAGAAGGTGAACAAACCTGAACAGGAAAGAAAATGCAAACAGATTACTACTGATGTTTGACAGAAGACTACATATATATGTATATCATATGCATTACCACCTGGTTAGCCCATACAAATCTTCCATTCTAGCCCCAGGGGCAGTATTTTTTGCATTAGGTACATAAGTGGCGATGACGCTGCAGAGGTACATACCTACTACTACTACTACTACTACTACACACACACACACACACACACACACACAGGTTTTACATTAGCATGTTTTAATGCATGTTAGTGTGGAGTGCAGAGGCATTCAGTAGAAATACTATATCATTGTAATTCAGTCAAAATAGTATAACACTTGGATGTTACTGAGCCCTTTCTCCTACCACCTAATTTCCACCCATGACTGACAAAGCGTGGAAACATGCCCAACTACTGAGTATAAGCAGAAGTACAGTAATATAAGCAGAAATGACAAACTTGTCTGGTTCATCCATGTAAGAATTAGTCAGAAAAGTAATAATTCCAGTTATCGAATCTGATCATCACTCTGGTTACAGTAAGACCCATGAGGTTTCCTCAATACAGTATGTGCATATTGGTAACAGATAATAAATTATTCTTGAAAGCTGAATACAGAAAAAAATTATAATAACTATTACTGAAACCTGAGCTATAGATAACCTATACTTGTTACACCGTATCTGTATTACGATCTTCAGAAGTCTGACCATGTATGCACAAGCACTTCCCTGGTATACAAATTAATTATTTCCCCTACCAACATTTTCATTAGTACATGTTGCACATTCACCCAAATGACCCCTTCAGGAAAATGTTGAGATACGCACAATCACCTAAATTATATATATATATATATATATATATATATATATATATATATATATATATATATATATATGCATGTGACCAATGTATATATGTGCAAGTACATTTTGTACATATATATATATATATATATATATATATATATATATATATATATATATATCCATATACACACACATATATATGTATATATACAGCAAGAAAAAAATCAGGGATTTAGGAGGGTAGGCAGTTGATGAAGAACGAGGGTGGGGTTGCTAGCAATGACTCCAAGCAGAGGAAAAACACAATCTGACTTGTGCATTCATCAAAGTGATAACGACTGCTACTTATGTGAATAACAGTGACAGCAGCTGAGACTTTTCCCACAAAAGTGATAATGACTCACTCACTGCTATATTGTAACTGCACTGATTGCTAATGTGATAATGACCTTCCTTTTATTACTGCAAAGGTATGCATGCTGAGACACAGGTGATGATTGCTGCACATAACCTGTTGAGTAGGCATTCATTATATTACATTGTGCGTACTAGGCTATTGGCCCTAGGGCCTATATAAGCCAAGTCAAAAGGTACCCTGGCTTTTGCCAACCAAGAAAATTATTTTCCTGTGCCACTGTCGAGCAGAGTCACAGAAGTGAATTTTTGCATATAGCTATATTAATCACATGTTTGTGGCACAAATTCCATCACCCAATGTTATTCCACTTGGAGGGTTCCCCATTATCACTTCCGTGATTTCTAAAATATAACTACACTGGTGACAGGAACTACACCACCTAGTGCCTTTATTTGTTTGCTTTATAGAGGTAATAGGTTGACTTTCAAACTGTTTTAGGTTTTTAGTTGTTTTAAACACAAATGAATGAGTTGTACCCAGGGTTTTATAGATGAAATCATCAGTCTTAAAAATGTTCCAATTTGTGATGATGATATCCTTAAAGTTTTTCACAAGTGCACTATAGGTTATAACTAATGAATGTGAAAAATTGGTGTTTGGTATGTTTTTGGAACTAAGGGACCCAAAGTGGGAATATCTTGTCCTAAAAAATCTGATATCTTATTCTACTTCTATTATTCTCCATATTTTTGACAAGAAACAGTTTTCATTTTCACTTCTAAATAAACCTATTTGAATCTGAACTGTGAAAAACGTTTTTGTGGTACTGACACAGAGCAATATATATACATACACAATATACACACACACACATATATATATATATATATATATATATACATACACACACACACACACACACACACACACACACACATATATATATACACATATTCCAAACAAGGCATATGTAGTTGCTTCATGTCACTCATGAAGTGCCACCATTGTAATACACAAGATGTACAGATGCAGTAACATGCACAGATGAAACAACAGTTTCTAGTAATTGCCACTAACATAACTGCAGTCCTAACTGCAATGTGGTAAGGCTGCATACCTTTATGAACTCCATCACAGATTCCAAACAGTGCTAGTGGGGGACTACATAGCTCATTAATATTAATTAATTAATATTAGCCACTCTCTTGGACTACTGTAGCAGTATGTATCTTTATCCACAAGAGTGCTCTCTGTGGTAAAGCCCCCTGTGAGATGAAAACCCCTGCAGTACACCAGTTTCTGAATGGGATTTTAAAAACATTCTGTCATAAGGCTTCCTGCTAGCCTTTATGAAACCCTGGGCTTATTTTTTTAATTTTTTTTCCTGATTTGACAAGGACTAGCTAGATAGCCTCATGCAGTTATTTCCTCAGGATCATCAACATCTCCTTTCAAGCTTATCCCGGTTAGGGGTCATCACAGCAGAACAGTCCGCAGAACGATTGGCAAAGGAGTTTTACAGTGCTGATTTGCCAGCCCAATGCCCAACCTTCCACAGAAGGCACACAGACACTCACACCTAAGGCCAGTTTAGAGCGCCCACTCCATCTACAGCATGTCTTTGGGATGTGATAGGTAATTGGAGCACCCAAAGAAAACCTACACGACCACAGCGAGGACATGCAGACTCCACACAGAAGGCACCCCAGCCGGGAATCCAATCGTCTTTGTTCTCAGGGTACTTGCCACCACCATTAAAAATGGAAAATAAGGCTGTTGCATTATAGGAAAGAGCTACAGAAGGGCTTGAATGGGATTACTTTTAGCTAGCTACTATAATTGTTTATGTTTTTTTCATTGAAAAGAATGTGACATGTAATAAAGCAGAATTTCTGTTTTAGTTTATTTTTAATAATATTTACTTGCATTATGCTAAACTAAGTGAACATGGGGGTATGGGTGGTTATGGTGTTTTTGTAGACTGCCAGCACCTCTGCCTGTTGCGCAAGTAATGTGTAAAGATACTAAAAAGGCAGCAATGTGGCTCATGTTTCAGTTCTAATACTATTTAATTTCATTTAAGCATTTCTTGTTAAATTAATAGCATATTTGGGTTTAAAAGTGTTGTTTATTTTACACTAGGGGATTTGTGGGTGGTGTAATATTTCTATTTTGTATCTGAAATATGTAACTTTTACTTAATTATTTAGTAAGTAGCTTAAATGTGGTGTACGACATCTGGATATGTCCAAATTCTATAAATAAACTTATGATAATGGGATCACTTCTGAAAGGTGCATCTGATAGCTCTATGCATCTACCTCACAAGATGTTGCTTGAAGGAAAAAGTCAACCAGTTATCTCTCAAGTCCTCTAGTAGATATGAAAGGGCAAACAAGTAAACTATAAGTGGGATGCCCAGCTCTGGCACTTCAGGCTGGTTGTACCCTTTGTGGATAGGTATGTGCAAATGTACATAGGTCTAGGATTATTCAGTACCTTGAGGGTAAAAAGGTGGGGGATTACACACTGGACTGTAAGCAGCAACCAGTCATAAAATTTCTAAATAGCCTCACACTTCACTTGCATACCTAAACTGTTTTCACCCTACAAACAAACTTCACATTTAAGGCATACTTATTCAGCGTTTCTATGCTGTCTCACAACCAAAATAAAGCATAATAGAGTAATGCTTTTGAGGTAGATTAATCAAGCTAAGGAAAACCCAAAGTCTTGAATACTTTAAAAAGGTATTCCCACCTACAAAGCAAAATGTATATTTTTAGGGTAATGTACTACTTTCTTGTCGTCCTGCCAGCTTTCAAGTTACACAGCAACACCAGATATTTCAAAGCAAAGGGGAGAGGTATCAAATGTATTCTGTCCCAATATTCTATAATTTAAATCTATTTTTTTAATCTAAACTTTCAGTAACCTCCCTTCGCAAGTGAGACACCAGATCTCTCTCTCTCGTCATAGCTTGTCATAATTTTGCCTTGAAAGTCTAACATTTGTTCGTACAAACCATAATGAGTTGCTAGGTCTTGACTAGACCTGGAATGGGCATGCACATGATTAACGTGAAGGTTGGGTGTGGGGCTGGGAACTCAGCACTGTAAAATTGCACTGCAATCATTAGCTGACCGGAGTTAAAAGCTAACCGGGAAAAGCCAGAAGAAGTTACTATGTGGGAAAAAGTCCACATTTTCTACTAAGATGATGCCCTCCATTTGCCTGACAAATCTAAATCTGCTCATTAACCTGTAGTAACTGTCAGAATTGTGGTCCTTGGCCGATTGCAAAGACAAGCTTGTCTCTGCAATATAGACCGCATTTTCTCCTCTTGGAATTTAGTAAAACAAACCTTGTCAGCTTGGTCCATTACTTTACTAGGGGATGCCAAACCATGCAAAAGTCTAAAGCAGCTGCACATCATAGTCCTTACAAAGCACAACCTAGGGGAACTACTAAGCCCCTCCTCACTACCAAGCCACAACTTCACATAATGCATAAACATGACCACCAAACGGCTGCCAACCAACAACTAACAATTCACAAACCATAAAAATAACTAACCGAATAAAGCAACAAAACTTTCTAATTTCCGGAACATACCTTCCCTCTTAGCCTTTGGAGCTATATTGAAAAAGGCACTACTGCATATTTTCGAGTTTATCAACACATACCAAAAAATAAGAGCTGATAAAAGTACAATTAGCCTAATGTAACTGCTGACGAACCGGAGCCAACGAACAATTAGCCTTGCATTCCATATGTAAACTTTTTTAAAGATAACATGCATACAATACTTTTATTTACAAGGTTTGTAACTGTCAGGTCGGCATCACTTCTACAGGATTCACGCCCCTTGTTGAGAATGATGAAGTTGCATACCAAAAAGGGAATGCGGGCAAATAATATAACTAAACTAACTCTTATATGAGAATATGATATATTATAACAGAGAAAGTCAATAAAATATATCTTGAGAATTTAACAAAATAATCACCACTTAATGCTGCCCTAAAATATTTTCTCTGATGACTGTTAATCGCACTGTGCATCACCCTATACAGAACAAGCTTACCTGGAGGAAAAGAAGGTAGCTGCTGAGCCGGGCTGAACGGAAAGTCCTGGTAGTACAGAAAATAAAATAGAGGCTCCAGTAGCAGGTAAAATCTCCTGTTCTTTGCAGAAAGAAAGGAAATACCTGCTGCTGGATCCTCTTTTTATTAGGGGGAAAACAAAAGAAATTTAGGCTGGGGGGTGGAGGTGTTATGCAAGTGGTGGCTCGGATTGCAAGAATCCGATTGGCTGCCACCACTTGCTTAATTAAGAACTTTTAAAGCTGATTTTCTACAAAAACTTTAATGTGCACTTAATGTAGAAACACGCTGAATCGTAACTATATAAGGTAAATTAAACATTCAGTTACAATTTCAGCATGTTTTACATTAAGGTGAATTACAAATCTGCAGTACACTTTCTCTCGCTTGTGGAAGGCACTCGGGGTAACAGCTTGTAATTTCTATCTTCTCATGGCGCACTTGGGTTTAAGCACACAGGTGCCATGAGAAGGTACTCGGGGTTAATGAGTTATGAGGACTCTGATACAGAGGAATCCATCCCTTCTGCTTCTTCTCCTGAGGATTACTCTTTTGGAGAGACTTTGCATACTTTAAAGGAACATTTTCACTGGGAGAGTCAGGACTTCTCAGAATCTAAAAAGAGGCTTAGAGATTTTCTACTTCTTCCTCAGCATAGGCCTTTGGCAATAGCTCCTGTATTAGACATTGTTGATGATGTGTTCTCGGAATCAAGCATGGCTCCTCATTCCCTGCCTCCGGCTCCTAAAATTTATTTTCAAAAATCCTGCTGCTGACCCTGAAACTATTTTTCAGGGTCCCAAGGGTGTTAAGGCTTCTACAGCCAAAAATCCTACCCCTTCTGGTAGAGATTCCAGGGCGCTGGAAAGAAGGTTTTTACATCTGCAACCTTGGCAATCAGGGCTTTAAACTGCCAGTTTCATATGCTTAAATATCAACAGCATGTTATGGGCTTACTGAAACAGAAAATGATGCTGATTTCTGATTGTGTGGAAAATAGTGTTACAGGATTTATTGCATTCAGCAGAACAGGTTGGAAAGCATACTTTGCAATGTGGTTTTGATTCCTTGGAGGCCTCTTGCAGGGCCGCCGTAACTGAATTTGTGATAAAATGGCATGCCTGGCTCAAGGAGCAAAATCTGCCTGATCATGTTAAAGCTAAATTGTTGGATGCCCCTTTACAGCAGGGCAGTCTGTTTGGTAATAAGGCAGAAGAGGTTTTAAAGAAAATGGAAGACAAAGCTAAATCTATGCAAACTGTAAAAGATTTCTTGCAAGGGCAGCCACCCAAGTTCAGTAGACACTGGCCTACTAAGAATTGGTCCTTTCCTGTGTCCAACAGAGCTGCTCAGGGCAAACCCAGATGCTCCAAAGGCTCCAGATTTCAATCACAAGGATCTTACAGGTCAAAGCAATGGGGTGCCTCCACCTCCAAATCAGGGGGTAACAAAGCACAACCCTACAGTAAACAGTCTCAATGACTTTCCTCTACCATCTCCAAGCACTTATCTTTTGGCAGCCCCCTTGGGGGGAAAACTAGCACTTCATGCTCAAAATTGGCATTTAATTACCCAAGACAAGTGGGTATTAAACATAGTATCCCAGGGGTACAGATTTCATTTCCACACATTGCCAATTCCAAACAGATGGCCAGATCTGCCACCAAACCAGTGGGCAGAGGCCCAGAAACAAGTCATGTCCCTCATGGATATGGGGCTATTCAACCAGTGCCAGAAAAGGAAAAAGGACAAGGATTTTATTCAAGACTTTTCCTGGTACCCAGAAATGACAAATCATGGCGTCCAATTCTGGACTTATCAATTCTAAATACATTCCTGGACATTCCAAAATTCAAAATGCTGACTTTACAACAGCTACTGCCTATGCTAGGCAAGAATGCCTGGTTGGTAACTCTAGACTTAAAAGAGGCATACCTGCATATCCCAATAAGGGAATCTTGCAGAAGATACCTCTGCTTCAAAGCAGACTTTTTGCATTACCAATTCTCTGCAATTCTCTGCACTGCCCTTTGGCTTATCTACTGCACCCAGGGTCTTTACAAAGTGCCTGGCACCAGTAATTGCATTTTGCAGACAAAGAAACATTCAAATTTATCCATATCTGGACGATTGTCTCATTCAGGCAGAGGACAAGGACACTCTTCCTCAACATCTGGCATTTGTAAAAAGGCTTATAGCATGCACATCAAATCACAACTGGTACACTCTCAAATAATTACATTCCTGGGTGCAAGCTTGAATATAACTGCCCAGATGGTTTACTTCATGCCAGACAAACAAATTCAATTGACAACATACTTCAAATATACTTCAAACAAGTGGCAACTAAAACCCAGCTATCTGCATGACAAATTCTGCAGGCTTTGGGGTTCATGGCATCCTGCATTCTACTAATTCTATATGCGAGACTGCATATGAGGAAACTTCAATGGTACCTAAAAAGCTTATGGAGTCAACATTGTCACAGCCTGGAAACAATGATTCCTCTCATTCCCTGCCTGCAACAGGAGTTTTTTTGGTGGGCAGAGGCATGTCACCAAAACAAGGGACTGTCATTCATTCTACCCCCTGCCATCCAAACCTTAACTACAGACACATCAGACTATGCTTGGGGGGGGGCATCTGGCAGGGAGATGCAGTCAGGGCAAATGCATCTACACATCAACCAGAAAGAAATGCTAGCTGTACAGAATGCTCTGACAGCCTTCAAGGACTTCCTTCATCCAGGACAACTACTGATAAAGACGGACAACACCACAGTTATGTGGTACATAAACAAGCAGGGGGTTACCCACACCTACCCTCTTTGCAGACTAGCCATGGCCTTGTGGAACACAGCCTTGACTTACCAAATACATCTTCAAGCTCAATTCCTGCCAGGAAAGCAAAATACTCTGGCAGACGACCTAAGCAGAAATCTTATGGACCTGCACAAATGGAAACTGGATCCACAAATCTTCAGCACGTTAACACAAAAATGGGGGAGCCCAGACATAGATCTATTTGCCTCTCCCCAAAACTATCAGTTGGATAAATTCTGCACAAGAACTCATCACAAAAAAGCATGGAAAGTGGATGCTCTATCCTTCAGTCTATGCCTTTCCCCCTCTGCCTCTACTCTCCAAGGTCTTACTAAACGTCAGACAGGAAAAATCAAAAATGATTCTAATTGCTCTGGACTGGCCTCACCAACACTGGTACCTGCTTCTAAGGAATATGTCACACCTTCCTCCATGGTACTTGCCTCAAACACCTCACCTATTGTCTCAGCAGAACTATCAAATTCTGCACACTCAGCTCCAAACTCTGAATCTTGCAGCATGGCTAATCAACTAATTTCACCAACCACATCTCTCAGTAAACCTGTGATGGATGTCATTTTGCAGACCAGAAGGCCTAGTACTAGAAAATCTTATGCTGATAAATGGAAGAGATTCTGTGCTTCGAACCAAGCAGATTTTGCAATACTTAACTGAGATGCTTCACAAGGGCCTGTCTTTCTCTTCAATAAAAATCCATGCCTCTGCCATCTCAGCTCATTACAACACAGAGCCTCCCCTCTTTTCTCATCCCCTGCTAAAACAGTACCTCAGAGAGGCCAAAATTTAAGGCCTCCCAGGAGAGCGCCAACTCCTGCATGGTTGGAAAAACTCAACCTACCTCCTTTTGAACCGGCAGCTACTGCGGATATAAAATTTCTTTCTTGGAAGACCGCCTTTCTTTTGGCAGTCACTTTAGCTAGAAGAGTTTCAGAACTACAGGTTCTCATGGCAGTGGAGCCTTTCATTATATTTTACCTGGACAGGGTGGCCCTCAGGACCAATCGTTCTTTTATGCCTAAGGTGGTATCCGGTGTGGCTCTTAACCAGACCATTCACCTGCCAACTTTTTTCCCAAATCCGCAGAACAAGGGGGAGTGGATTCTGCATTCATTGGATGTACACAGACAACTAAGATTCTACTTAAACAGGACAAAATCTCTAAGAAAGTCTGAGCAACTACTGGTGGCATTTGCTGCAGGATCAGAGAGGAAGGCTATATCAAAGCAGACTATTTCTAAATGGATAAGCCATTGCATTCATTTCTGCTACTTGCACCATGGTAAACCTGTGCCCAATGGAATCAGATCCCATTCCACCAGGGCTGCCTCTACTTCAGCAGTTTTTTTCAGAGGGGTCCCTACCAGAGACATTCTAGAAGCTGCTACTTGGAGCTCAGTTCATACATTCACAAAGCATTACCATTTACCTCTCTTTTCTAAATCCAGGGCAGGCTTTGCCACTGCAGTCTTGCAGGGCCTTATAGCTGCTCCTAATGCTGTTTAGTTCCATCCTCCCATCCATAGCTTTGGAATTCTACCCAAATGTAATGACTGCAACAGTGAAACATGAAGAACATAGTACAGTTGTGTACACTTACCATAAATGTAGATGTTCGAGTGTATTCACTGTTGCAGTCCAGGTTACCAACCCGTCAGCCCCCTTTCTATACCTTTTCTTTCCTTCAGTTGACACTAAACTTTATGTGTTCTAAAGTGCATTTATATATTTATATATATATATATATATATATATATTTTTTTTTTTTTTTTTTTTTTTTGCTCCCCATTTGGGGGGCACCTGACATCTGGGGCAAGGAAAAACTGATTAAAACGGCATTGGATGCATGTTTTATACCCCTGACGACCTGACATCATGGAAGAGGAGACAGCAACTGATGCAGGACCCAAGACTTTGTTATTCAGGCTGACTGAGGGCAACCTGCCAGCAGATTACCCCAAATGTAATGACTGCAACAGTGAATACACTTGAACAGCTACATTTATGGTAAGTGTACACAACTGTACTTTTTGTCATTATTGGTTCATGCATTTTGCTTCATTGCCTACTGGAAAAATATTCAAACAATAAATTTAAAATGCAGTTATGTGGAAGTAGACCTTTACGATGGAAATGTTCTGAATAGGGCAGTTTTGTCATTATTGGTTAATGCATTTTTGTCTCATTGTCTACAGGAAAAATGTTTAAACAATAAATTTAAAATGTGCTCTAACTTAAGTCTAACAAGTGTGCTGTATTATACAAGGAATATAATTTAATACAATCAGGAAGGTGAATCAAGGAATGCATACATGTATGTATGTGTTTGAAAACAGTCCAGAGGAAAGTGTGAAAGGCTCAAAATAATTATGGGCAAATTTTAAGCTTTACTCTTGTTACCAAAGCAATGGATGAAGATAAAACAGTTCACACCACATTACCTTGACCTGGCCAAGCCTTCTGACACAATCCCCTACTCAGGTGTAGTAGGAGCAAACACTTACATCGCTAGCTGCATTGCTAACTTGGCTCACAGGATGCAGGAGATCAAAACAGGGGAAGAGACCAGTCACCAATGGAGTCCCCCAGGGTTTAGTGCTGAGACGTTTTCTGTTTGGCATATACATCTCAAATGTTAAAGGAAATACCAAAGAGCTTTGGCCAGCTAAGTTTGAGATGACTGCAAGCTAGAAGAAGTTATTGAATCCCCAAATGACTTAATCATCATGCAGGAAGGTTTGTCCCAAATATTAACTGGTGTCAAAATCATGACAATGCCCTCTGAGAACTGATCCAATTGTTTGGCATTTGGGAACTTGTGTGTACAGTGACCTAACATTTGACCAACATGTGCCCAGACTCATAAGAAAGCCTTTCTATATTGCACAGCTTATAACCAAATTGATTGTGACTAGATGTAGAGATGTTGTTGCCCCCCCCCTTTACAAAGCTCTCATTATGTCACTCATTTGTATAATGCCCACTTTGGCATTTATCTGTCCAGCCCCATGCAACAATTGGAATAACTTCAGAGATACCTTACTAAAAGGATACAAGTCCTAAACAATAGGTCTTGCATGGACCACCTCAAAGATTTATTACTATACTCAGTATCCTACAGAGTGCTTAGAGGTGACATATTGTCATACAAAGCATCCTCTGACATAATACAGATGGACCTACTGAACATCAGCAAGTCAAATGACATCAGAAATAGTCCAGGTATCTAAACTGAATGTTGTGGAGAGATGGATATATATCACAGAGGCTACCACTGTTCCAGAACAGACTATCCATAAAAATAAAGCAAAGCTCATCCATCCATATTCAAATGCAACTTGGATCTAAGGATGGGTAATAGAAAGTGTACTCCAGGATTTCCCCTCATGCCACTAATGGATATAGGCAGTTCCTAAATGCTACATCCGTTACATGACCCCCTCAAATTATCTATGGTATGATCACAGTTGTTCTCACTAGGGCTAATATACATACAATTATCAGCCATGGGGATAGCTAAGACCAATCAGAAAATGTTAATTCAAGCACCAAAAGGGAATTGGCTAAGCTTAAAATGTCCTCAAAGTGAACCTATGTTGTGGTAGCAAATAGTTATAAAAAAAACCTTTTTAGTTCACTAAGTCCCCCTGTCACCCTCCACCCCCCCTCCAGTCTTTAACAGCTTCCAGCACCTATGGGGAGCAAGAGAGTTGCCTAGAAGAATCAGGAGTACATTGGAAATGAAGCAGAGACAGGATTTGGATGATGAAGAAGAACAGTAATAAAACCAATAAGTCAATGTGGGATTACAATACAATAATTATATTTGTGAACTATGACAGGACAAGAAAATATAGAAATATTGGACTTTTTCAAATGTTCTTGGATTTGTAGGAGACTCTAATGTATATGCCCTACTTCATGTCAGTGTTTGGAAAAATGTTTTGGGGAAGGGAAGAGAGGGGAGAAATCTAACTAAGTAAAGAAAACATTTTCTTTTCTTAATAGTACTGTATTTGTGGTGTATAGTTTTCTTTGCATGCTATTTTTAAGTGTAATGGGGATTGTAAACAGGTGCTGCTGCTGTTCTTTTTCTCCTGTCTTGTCTCTTTCTTCTTGTACAGTTTTGAAAGATGTAGACAATGCAATGTACAAAAAAAAAGGTCTGGTTAAAATGCATGACAAAGTTAAAATTAATGTACTTTTTTCATTTTTTGCATGGGGAAATGACTGTATTGCGTACCTTAGATTGATTCGTTTTAAGCGAGAGCAAGTAAATGAAAAAGAATACTGAATATTATCAGGTTTTCTTTCTAGCAAATGCATGAATGCTTAGTAGCAATTTTGCAGCTGGTCTTCATTTTTCCATGGAAACAATCTGATAAAGAAAAACTAGCTGCCTGGTTCTCATGTCTCCATTGAGACAATTTGATAAAGAGAAATTGGAGGCAGTCTGGTGAAAGGGAATAGGCTGAAGGAAAAGGGAAAAAAGAAGAGAGAAATTGGCTAGTACATAATGTTCTCCGAAAACAATTAGGGGTTTTCCCAGGTGAGTGGGCTTTAAAGATAAGACAAAATGAATTAAACTTGAAGTAAAGTTTACTTATTTTTTTTTAAAAAATGCAATGGGGATACTAATATAAACAGGTGCTTTTGTTTTTTTGTTTTTTTTTCTCTTCTTCTCTGTTCAGTTTTAAGAAATATAGGCAGTACAATGTAAAAAAAAGGGGGGGAAGAGAGGAAAGGTCTGGTTAAGAGAGAAAAATCAATGTGCTTTTTCCCATGCAAGCATAGGGAAATGACTCGGTTAAGACCCTAGGTGTTATCCAGTAACAGGTTTGTTAGGAAACATGTAAAT
The DNA here is from genome assembly GCF_019279795.1 of Protopterus annectens. Taxonomy (NCBI): domain Eukaryota; kingdom Metazoa; phylum Chordata; order Ceratodontiformes; family Protopteridae; genus Protopterus; species Protopterus annectens. The sequence continues at coordinate 623,524,994 of NC_056733.1, forward strand.
GAAAAATAATGAATATTATAAAGCTTTTTTCTGGAAAACAAGGTACCCTTAGCAGTTTTGTGTCTGGTTTGCACGTCAGGGTTGTCCACTTTCCCCAGTGTTTACTAAAAACATTCAAGTGTTTTTTTTCAGCTGGGAGAGCTACAAGATAGACAAAATCAAATAGCACAGGCTGTACCATGCATCTCAGCATGACTAACCTTTATTTTTGGTTAACTCTAGCCTGTCTGTGTGACTATCAACTTAGAACTTTTGTTCTTATTAGGAAACAAAAACGTCAGTATTTGAAGATGTGCATAGTTTTGTGTGTTGTTATTAAGTTAATAGGTTTTAGGGAGATTTTGGGGGAGTTTGTTTTTTGTTTGAGGGCTTTCAAAAAAAAACAAAAAATTATATAAGATGTGGCACAGGCTCAAATGGACATGACAAGAAACAACTGTATAAAAGACCAACCTGCCGAACAGTATATGCATGTAACATAACGCTGGAACTAGACATTTAACAAAAAAGCAGTTATACATAGAAGGTGGTAATAATAGCTATATAAGAAAATAATGCTTTCTGTAATGTCTTTCAATCTGAATGGTCTTACAGATAAATATAAAAAAGAAAGAGTGGTGGACTATATTAAAAATGTAGAGTGCAACTAGCTATGCTACAGGAGACACACTTGGAAAGATCTGAACATATGCATTTGATAAAGACAGGTTTTCAGTATAGTTATTCAGCAGAATATCTGGAGCAAAGGAAAAGAGTACTTATATTAATTGCAAGAGGAGCTCCAATAGTGACAGAATAGGAAAAAAAGATAATAGTGGAAGATATATAGTATTAAGGGGCTATTGGCAAAGGAGGATTATACTGGCATGCATTTACATTCCACCTAAAACTGCTATAATGGAGCTTAAGAAAATCCTGGGAGAAATAATTAGCTTTCAGCAAGGAATATTACTTATAGGTGGAGACTGGAATTTGGTTTGCAACAGTGAAGATGTGTCTGGGGGGCGTAGAAGGGAAAACATAACAAAGGAGGGTAGCTTTTTGAAGAAATCTATGAAAATGCTTATTATGGAATATGTGAATTCAGTACTAGGAGTTCTGAGTGAATTTTCATATTATTATCCAAGATACAAAAAACTGGGATAGGCTAGATAGAATATATATATCACAGAAACATGCATTTAATTGAAGGTCTTGAAACCTACCCAATAACTCTTTCAGATCATATGCCAATAATAACTAAAATAAAAATGCAAGGTAATGAAATAAAAATGAGACACTGGTACGTTCCTGTGTATCAACTGAAAAGAGAGGAATTTAAGGAATATGTTTTGGAAGTAACTCAGGAGCTACTACAGAAGATATAAATTTCTTCTGAAAATATAACTAGGCAGTGGGATAAATTAAAGTGGAGTTTAAAACTAGGGTGGAAATAAAGGAAAGGGAGATATGGCTAAGAAGTAACAAGAATTATTTAGAGGGATTGACAAATGTTAAAGTATTGCAAAACAGGGAAAAATCTCTCAGAACAAGAAAAGGAGGAAATGCAGAATACTAAACAGAAAATAAGGGATTACCTTGATAATATGCACAGGTTTAGAAAGATTGCTGTTAAGCAACTTTTTTTTTTATAATACTTCTAAAGCACAAAAACTTTTAGCACAATGACTCAGGTAACAGAAAGTGGAAAGGGCTGTCACCAAGTTCGGGGAGCCTATCATAAGAAAGATAACAAGAAATCCCATAGAAGTATTAGAAATATTTTGACAATTTTATGAAAGTTTGTATAAAGCAGAGAAATATGGAAATCAAGAAAAGGTACAAATGGAAATGTTTATGGAAGAATTAAATATGCCAAGGTTAGAGGTAGATGAGGCTCAACTAACAGGATAGGTGGAGATAAGATAAAAATGGCTATGTATAACCAATTTACAGGAAAGTCCCCAGGAATAGATGGTATTCCAGTGGACATTTGGAAGGTAGGAGGGAAAAACTGATAAACATATAGAAGGTTTTGTTTAATAGCATTTTAAGAGGAGGAGAAGTATCAGCATCTGGGAAGAAGGTGGTGGTAACAGCAATACCTAAAGAGGGTAAAGATTCATCAGATCCAGCTTCATACAGGCCCATTTCAATACTAAACCATGATTATAAAGTGTGTATGTTTATAATGGCTAAAAGAATGGCATAAGTGATAACAGAATTGATAGATATGGATCAGTGTGGTTTTCTGGAGGAGAAGGAAACAATTGATAATATTAACAAAACACTGATGATCCAGAGGGAAGCAGAATATAAGAAAATACCACTGTTATTGATGGATCTTGATGCAGAGAAAGCATTTGACAGAATAGACTGGGACTTCTTGAGCAGGGCAATGGAAGCATTTGCTTTCCGTGATAGAATTATAAGGTTGATTAGAAGTATATATAAGGGATCAGAGGTGAAAATTAAAGTGAGTGGGGTCCTCACTTATAACATCTGCTAGAGTAGAGGAACAAGGCAGGGTTGTCCACTTTCCCCTTTGTTTGCATTATATATTAGATCCATTGGCAAAGAAAATAAGCGACTCAGAAATTCAAGGATATAATTGGTATGGTAGTCAAGAAAAGCTGGCTCTGTTTGCAGATGATATTATTTTATACATGACAAAATCAGAAAGGGACATTACAGTGTCGTGGAGCATTTTAAGACAGTTTCAGATCTTCTCGGGATACAAAATTAATAAAGCTAAAAGAAAGGCAATAGCGGTAAATTATGTATCCACACACAAATTGGTCCAACAATATCCATATTTATGGGGACATGATAAAATGAAGTATTTAGGAGTATGGATTAGAAATGACTGTTGTGACAGCTAAGGATATATGGGAAGAGACTGAACAGAAGATAATACAAACATCGGGAGACTGGAAGCTTTGTTATATGGATATGGATACTAAGATACAAGCAATTACAATTTTTTTAGTCCCTTTAGTCTTATACACAGGTCAGGCATATTTTATCAACCAGAAGAGAAGCAAGCTGTGGATAGCAATTAAAAAGAGTTGAATGATTTTATCTGGAAATGGAAGACAGCAAGGATCAAGTGGGATAAGCTGATTTTGCCAATAAAGCAAGGCGGACTAGGATTACCCAATTTGGTGGGATATTTTACAGCAACACAGTTAAGGCTTTTATACATAGCACAAGCAGGAAACAAATGATGATGATACAGGGGGAAGCTCAAAAAATGAGAGATTGGGATGTTGGATGCAGACTTTTAATGAGAACAACAAAAATCATGCAGAGTATTATTATTCATAAAATAGTAGGGAGTATTCTAAGAACTAAACCAGCATGAGAATACAGAAAAGAGATTCTGCCAATAGAGATGAATGTGGTTAGGGATGCAGATAATAGGCAAGAGGGGGGTGAATTTATTTGAGAAAAGTGGCAAAAGAACCAAGGTATTGGGAGCAAATAACTCTAAAGGCAAATGTAACAGAATGTGAAGAAATCAAGTATTTATTTGAAACACAGATTAGACATCGCCCTACCTATCAAGGATTGATATCAGAGTATAGGCAAACAGAAGGAAATAGGGGGTTGCTAAATGAAAGACCAGCACTTGTAGAGTTGTTAATAGAATCTAGAACAGAAGCTGCCATTAAAAAAGGAATAATAAGTAGAGCATATAAAATATTGCATGATAATTGTAAGAATCAATCAGAGGAGCTGAAAAATGATTGGGAAGAGAGATTGGATCACAAAGAGACAATGGGGGGTTATATGTATATCTCCTAAATATGCAACAAAGTCTAGAAGATTTAGGATCTTTGCCTGGAAGTGTTTACATAGGTATTTTCATACCCCAAGTACCCTCCAAAAAATTTTCCCTCAGGTGATGAATAGCAAATGTTGGAGGTGTGATGGGCAAGAAAGAGGTGGCTTGGAACATATTTTTGGGGAGTGTAATGAGCCGGCCGACTTTAAGGAATCCCTGCAAACTGCTCTGTTGGAGATGGTGGGTGAGCGGATTGGATTGACTGGGGAGATCATTTTTTTGAGCCATGATACAGAATTGGAATTGCCTAGACATAGTAAAGCCTTGCTGAGTCTAATTATGATGACTGCCAAGAAAGAAATTAGTAGAAAATAGAAATAAATGTCTAGACCAACTTTACTAGAAGTATTGACTATAGTAACAGAGATAAAATAACTGTAATTGGGATCTTTAGAAAAGGGATGGAGGAAACTACATAGAAAAAATGGGAATTGTGGGAGCAATATATGCAAAAAAGGAACAAGGTTTAAGAGGCAGGATTTGAATGAGCCATATAATGCTTTATTGACAATGACTGGATAGATTATAAGTGATGTATAAAGTTTGCAACTACAGTTGTTTCTGTGGTGTCTGTGATGTATAACATTTGCAACTAAAGTGTCAATGTTTGTTTTCTGTTTATATAAATGCCATATGTGATAATTTAATAAAGATGTTTACTGAAAAAAAACAGGTGGCATGCTTGCTTTTGCTGCAGAGGGTTGTGGGTTCTAGCCCCCTAGCAACTAGATGTATTGCTGCTACTTTAAGGGGAGTGGGGTGCTGCAGTTCTGAGCATGTCCTCCTTTGGAGGAGATGCCTAGTAACTATGAACCTGTTGTCAGTTTGCCATCTAATCCCTATTTCAATATTACCAGCTTACTATTTTTAATGTAACATAGGCAATTTATTCTTCAAGGACAGTAAGCACTGAATTTGTAGATGAAACACTGAAATATAAAGTTGTTTGCTAGCAGAAACTTCTTCATTAGTTACAGGTCTCTTTAATGTAGACATTCAGATGATGTTTACTTCTGCAGAGAGTATTAAATTGACTAATATTGATAGATTATAATGACAGATGTTTGATTAGACTTTTTATTGATTAAATGTTTTGTCATTATTAGTTCATACATTTTGTTTTATTGCTTAATAGAAAAAAGTTCAAAACCACAAATTTAAAACACACTCTAACAAATGGTGCTGTAATATACAGGGAATATAATTTAATACAACTAGGAAGGTGAATCAAAGAACACATGATTGCATGGTCCTAAAAATGTGTGCAAGAGGCCTATGATTTGAAAACAGCCCAAAGGCTGGCCACTAGCCAAATGCATTTTCTTTGAATGTGAGTTTCAAGGGCAGAGAAGTTTTAATGCTGTCTGTTTTCATTGTGCAACTGTACTTTGTTTAGCAAATGTCTATCAGTGTTTGTGCTATACAATTTGAAATACACGTTTTAAATTAAATCCAAATAATCATTGTAGAAGTAAAGCAAAAAACAGTGTGTACATTGAGAGGTTTAAAGAGTGATTATGGGGAGATATAGCCAAATAATGGGACTCTGGAATGGCTGGGGGTATGGGAGGGTTGACCCAAATGCAACATAAGTGTGCCATCACTTTTTTGTTTACATAAAAAAAGCACTGAGTTTAAGTAAACTTACCATAACAGTCGATGTTTGAATAGAACACTATTGCAATAGACAAAAGTATATGAGTTACATCCAGCAAGAATATGACAACTGGCCAGCTTCCAAAACTTTAGGGCACCTTCCATATGTATTAAACACTCTATATGTTGAGGAGAGCAATACAAAATCAGTGGCTATAGTTTTCTTGACCAGAGTAAGAGAAGCTAAAACCATGCTAGTTAAGTATATGCTAGGAAAATGGAAAATAAAAAATATCCACATCCTGCCATAGAACACAGTAAAAAGATGATGATGGAGGAGAGTGTGTTCCTACTGCAACAGTGATCTGTTCAAGAATCTACAGTTATGTTAAGTTTCCTTGCACAACTGTATTATGCTTATCATTAGATGACTATCACTGTAGGCTAAGCTACATGGGTAGATTACCAGAGATGAGGAAGTTGCATCCAAGTCCAGCAGCCCCTGGTGAATAGTCCTAGCAAATGCTGCTCTAGACCTAGGGAAAGAATCTAACTTTTAGTGCTTTGTAAAAGTGAGTACAGGTGACCAGGTTGCTGCTTCTAGCATAGTTCTAGAGTCCAGTCCTTTCCAAAAAAACACTGAAGAAGCCAAAGCCCTAGCAGAGTGAGCAATTTTGCTTGGAAGTGACTTGTTATAGTGAGAGTAACAAAAAGAAAGGAGACAGATAACCATTCTGAAATTCTGTTTTGACAGATTGTCCCTTCTTCTTACCTTCATATGAAATAAACATTTATTCAGAACTTCTGAAAGTTTTAGTCCTGTCAGTGTACTATCTGAGTTGTCTGTTGATGTAAAATTATTTCTCCCTTATGTTCTGGTTTAGGACAAAAAAAAAAACAAAGATAATAGCCTGTCTCAATGAAAACTCTGAAACCACTTTAGGCATTAAGGAAAGATTTGTTCTCAAAGTTACTATATCCTTGTGAAAGATTTAGCTCACCATAAGTCGTAATTCAGATTCTCATTCTTGCAGTAGAGAAAGAAATAACATTATTTTTCAAGGTAAGAACTTCAAATCAGCATCATAAGCCAGTTCAAATGGAAAAAGTTTAATTTTCTCTAGAACAAAATTAAGATCCCAAGAAGAAACCACTCATTTTCTAGGTGGGCAGATATGTGGAACCCCTTTCAAAAAGTGTTTAACTTGCGGCTGGGTAAAAAGAGAGGATCTTCAGTCAGACAAGCAGAGATGGCAAAAAATAAAATAAGACAAGTCAGAGCATAACAACTCACACAAATGTGATCCAGGTCTTAGGGAGGCTCGAGGTCTGAAAAGAGTCCTTGTTCTTAGACTGACACTGACTAGAAAATCTTTTACATTTACATGTATATGATTTTTAGCAGCATGTTTATTTCCCTCCTTTAATGCCTGCTGCACTAATAAGAAAAGAGGTGCCCAAAAGGTACTACAATTCTGTCATCCAGGCAATGAGTTGTAGAAATTGAAGGCTCAGGGTGCAAACAACTCCTGTCTTGTATGAATAAGTCCATTCTGTGAGGATGCTTGTTGTAATTGCCTTTGGCTATTTTCAAAACAAGGGAAAACTACTGCTGACTCTGCCAAAAGTGGTCACCACAATTATTGTTAGAGTCTCCTTCTGAATCTTTAGGAGAACCCTGATTATCAGAGGAAATTGTGGAGAAGCATACAGGGAACATTCCTATCCATAGGAATGAAAACCCATCTGCTTCCAGGCCTGCATACAAGATATAATGCAGAAGAATTTCTTTAACTGTCTGTTGTGGCTGGAGGCAAACAGATGTACTACAGATGAATCAACTCCTGGAAGAGTCCAGCGTGCAATATCTATTTGTGAGGGTCTGTCCTCATCCTGCTCAGGTTAACTGCAACAACATTTTCCTCTGATGGAATGTTCATAGCCTGTAGGGATAGATTTTTGTAGAATTACTAACTTCATAGCTAATCTGCAAAAGGGGTAGTATCTGATTCCTCCATTTCTTTATGTACTATATAACTGTGTGTTCTCTGTGAGTACTGGAAGAGAGCCTGGAACCCAAAGATAATTTAAGAGCATTGAGAGCATTTATCAGAGCCATCATTTCTTTGAGATTTATTTTCAGTCTGTTCTGTTTGTTCCAGAGACCCTGAAAATTACCTCCATGGAGACAGCTCCCCAAGCAAAGTCTGAGGCATCTGTGGTTACAGACTTGGTAGGGACTGGAAGGAAGAAAGAGAGACCTGGGTTGACAGACAACTGGTCCACTCACCAGAGTAATTCTTTTTACAAACTCCAGCACTGGAATCTGGATGACATGGGGACTGGTACTGGGTCCAAAGAGATCTGAGGAACCACTGAATTTTCCCCATGTGAAATCTGTCCAAAGGAATCATGAGAACCATTGAGGCCATGAACCCAGAATCTTGAGCTATTCCCTGGCAGATGTCAGAGACTGGTTAAAGAATGTCAGAAATTGTTCCTGGTAAAATTCTACTTTGTCCAGAGGAAGAAAAGCCCTTATGAGGAATGTATCCAGCAGACATCTCAGAAGCACTATCCTGTGAGACTGAATGATAGAAGATTTCTCTATATTCACCAGAAGCTCCAGACTGACAAGTTGAAAAAGAGTCTGAAAAATAAGGTAGTCAACTAAATGTAGGAAAATGTGAATACCCTACAGCATGCTGTTAATGGTGATGTGCACTTAGTAAACACCCTTTGAGCACTGTATAAACTAAAGGGTAAGGCAGAGAATTGAAAATGTAAACCAGCCACAAGAACATTTTGTAAAAAGACAGAAGACATGAAATCTCAGAGACCTGGAATATGACGAAAAGCAACTTTTAAATTCAGAGTTACCAAAAAAAGTGCAATGACAGGTAACAAATACTGCAGAGATAGCATTTTGAATTTTAGAACCTTGATGTGAAGCTTTAGAAAATAAAGATCTTGGAGAGATCACCAGGTTACTTATTCATTTGTCACCAGAAAGATTCTTGAATAAAATGGCCCTGCAACAGCTGATCAAGCGCATCATGTTCTATGACCACATGACTCTAGTATAGGAGGAAGCAGAATTGTTTGACTGAATAGATGAAGACTCCCTGAAAATTTGGAAAGGACTCCTCAACCAGTTGTAGCCATTTTTAATAATTCCCAGAAACCAAGTGTCTGAAGTTCTCTGGTGCTAGACTGGAAACTGAAGACCTAGATTTTGGGACAGTTTTACTAAAAGTGCCAGAACAGGCACATAGCCAGTCTACATTTTTATATTGTCTTTCATTTTGGGAGTATCCTTCCTTCTTTTTTGACCCTCCATCCCATTGCTTTTTGAAATTTTGTTTGTACCTTGCTCAGACTATTTATCCTGTTTCCTATAAAAGAAGCCAGAAAAGGAAGGAAAGTCAAATTATATTTTTGCGTATAGTGATGAAAAATATGAGTGCCTCCTGAATTAACTTACATCTTTCATCGAAGCCTTTTTAAAGACCCCAGCAATGGCCATGCCAAGTAATACTGCTTTGTCTAAGGAAGCATTTAGGATCTCAGCTTTGATATTCTCTTGTAAATTCTGGGAACACAGCCAGGAAAATCTCTTCACAGGCCCAATAGTAACTGTTCTAGAAACAGCATCAGCAGTGTCATAAGAGCAGAAGACATTAAATAATTCAGAGATGTCTTAGTCTATGAGGTATGGAATGGAAATCATCAAATTTCTCATATTAAAAGAAGCCTGTAGAGATTTGGATATGTGGAACTGATAATTCACTATCCAAAAGGCTAAGATAGAAGAAGAATAAACTTTCTTTCCAAATCTATCAAATGCTTCTTGTCAGAAGGAATTGGCAGAAGATGGTACTGAAAAGAAATCATTGCAAGGTGTGACCTAGGATTTGAAAATAGAAATCTGTGTCTGAGGAACCTTATTATAATTCATCATACTTTTTTTTTTTTGGGGGGGGGGGGCAGGAGGTTGACCGTCAGGCAAATTTCTGGCTGCCAAGAAGTCATTTCATATTGCTGGCAAGACATGAGGAACCTGGCAAGACATGAGGAATCTCTACAGACTGACAAATGTCCATCCACCTATAACAATTCATAATATTTTTGCTGAGAAAGGAATTTCTTTCTGCTCCCACTTAAACTGTTTCATTCTGGCTATAGTGTCTGAAAAGATAACTGTTCAGAGGTGATCCAGAATCTGATTCTCCCTCCTTTGGTGTAGGCACCTCAGAAATACAGGCCAGTTCTAATTATACTGAGAATCAGAGTCAGACAGAGAAGAAAATTGTTTTCTTTTAAAATTCTGAAAAGAGTCAGAATTTAAAGATCAAAAGTCTTGAAATAAACCTTTAATAAAATATGGGCAATATCCTGACATTCCTATGTAAAACAGCAGAAGAAAAAAAATGCCTATTTTTTTTTCTTTTCTTGGGAGACCTTTCCCCATCTTCCCAGAAAAAGACCAACTCAAGGATGACTCCCTTCTCCAGGAACCAGGCTCCTTAGGGGAACTTCATGGTAGGACATCAGTTTCTCCCCCCTCCAACATTGTGTGGTTTTCCCCTGGCCAATGTAGAAAGACAGCCACAGAAGAAGTAACCATCTCCTAGTCCTTAGTAGCTTTTCAATGAGCAACACCAGGCAGATCATGAGAAATGCCTGAGAAATCCAAGGTACCTGAAATGACCATAGCAGAGTCGCTCATCAGCAGTTGGGGCACAGAGGAAACCAGCTGATCAAAGACTCCTATACAACTTCTTTCTTGCTGACCAGGGGCAAAACAGAAGAGCCCAAACCCTGTTCCATACTCTACTGAAAAAAGGTGCCTGAAAAGATACTAGAGGAGTATTGAGGAGTCTATGATCTACCAGTCTGGAAAACAAGTTTTGAGGTAAAATTTTTAATGAAAACCCCCAAAACTTCCAAGTCCTAGCATCTGTCAGTAGTTTTTTGACAAAAAGGTAAAAGATTTTCTAAACAAAAGTGATATTCGAAAAGGATTTTTGGATCTATGTCAGATTATCAAAGTTCCAAAACTTCGAAATTCATATGGCTAAGACCATATGCTCAAAGTTTCAGAACTTTGAACATTAAAAAAAATCTATTTTTAATGTTTTTGCAGTGGGTCAAGCTCCCCTGCACTCCCTCACCCCCTGCTAATTAAATATACCAACTCTGAGATTGCACAACATTGTGAAAAAGGTTAAATTTCTCTTTCTGTGCTGTATGCAATCTCCATTCAAAACTTTCAAAGTGTCGAAACTTCAATTGTACGGTTCTGACCATATGACTTTCAAATTTTTGAAACTTCGATAATCTGATAGGAGCCCATTTTTTCCCAGCTGGGAAACCTAAAATTAAAGTATACAGGTAAAGCATTTATTGACTTAAAAAAAAGTCCTGGCCTTAATAATTTTTGATAGAAAAACTATGGAGTAGATAAAGAAAGGAGAGTTAGAAGTGCCATATTTTGAGGAATAGTTGATGGCTTGTCTTGTTACAAATGTTTTCAGAATAGTGGATGTTGACTTTGTTACAGAGTGGAATCAAATAAATTATATTACAGAAGGAGATATGGTTGTAGGAGTGAAGAAATTTGATAAAAGTGTTATTAGAAGGGCAGTAAAAAGATGTTAAAATGAAGTGGCAAGGTAAACGCAAAAGTGAATTTAAGAAAATCTAGAGTGGGAATGAAGGGGAAAAGTGGAGTGCCAAAATTATACTGATAGGAAGGATGAAGCAAGGGGCAGAAAATAAGATGATGCCATGGAGGTGGTAAGGCAGGCAGAATATAGTAAAGTATTGAGACAGTACAGTTGTGCAAGGTAAACTTACTATAACAGAAGATGTTTGAATAATCACTGCTGTGGTAGCCTTAGCTATATGGCATTATATCCTGTCAAGGATATAACAGCCAACCAGCTTCCAAAGCTTCAGGACCAGCTTCCTTGCACCCAAACTGTCAGGCAGCTCGAGCTGAGCTGCCTAAAGGCAAGTTTGGCCATGAAGCCCTTTAGATCTTTTCCTAACAACAGAGAGAGGGAAGCTGAGCTCTGAAAGGGCAGTGATAGGAAGAACAAAAAATAAATGTCCACACCCTGGCAAGGAAAACACATCAGAAATCAAGGGGGAGTGGATACTACAGCAGTGATCATTTGAAAATCTACTATTGTAATTCTAACTTAATTCTAACTTAACCAAACTATGTTCATCATATTGGTCATTGCTGTGGTAGCCTTAAACATATGGGTAGATCACCTTAACTAACTACATTTGGGAGGTAAGAAGGAGAAGAGTCCTGAAGCCCCTGGAGAATTGTCCTAA